>NC_053495.1:126060434-127260434 GCF_905171775.1 Rana temporaria | reverse complement strand
TCACCTGTAGATGTTAGCAGGCACATAATAAAACACTGTAATAAATCTGTACCTATTTACAGTCCTGTCATGTAACTGTATAATCCTTTACTGGCTGAATCTAAAGTTCTTCTCTAAAGACATTAGGCTTGCTGTATAAAAAGCTGGTTGCACAAGCTTCCCTTGTGTAGTGCCAACATTATCCTTTTCACCCTTGGGATTGTATCTCACCCTAAAAGGTTTATTGGAACCCTAGGATTCCCCCAAGGAGGTTGCTGGGGGTTTCTTGAGCAATACGCCATTTATGCCTCTCAGATGAGTAACCACTGACACCAATGATCTTTTTAGCTATCTGTAGGGGGTATATCTTCTAAATGACCACAAATGTAAGGAGCATTATTTCCACTGACCATTACACTAATGTTTTGTAAATATAACAATTTGCAGGATTCCCTGAAGCCCAAAAATATTTCAAGGGTTCCTTCATGTTAAAGTGGATATAAACCCACTCTCATCCTTTCTAAACTACTGCCATAGTGCTGATCTATAAGGACATAGATGCCTCCTGCATGTATCCTTACCTGTCAAAAACCTCCCCTCTGTCTGTTATAAGAACTGAAAAACTGCAGATTCTGTGGATGGGTCTGTTGTCTGGAGCTCTGTGGGTGGAGTCGTGATGTCAGTAGACTCCCCGCCCTCTTCTACATTCCCCTTGTCAACATGTATTTTTTTCCTGTGTATTCTTTACACTAAATTCTGCTATGATCACTATTATCCAGTCAAAATCCAGAAAAGTAACCACAAGACTTCATAAAAGGAGTGGGGGTGGGAATTAAAAAATAATGCCTGTCTCAGGCTTGTGCATGAGATATGTAAATAACTTGTCACTCACAGCAAGGGGCGGAATGGACTAAGGTTTTTCTCTGTAAGTCCGTTTTATCTCACTGAACAATAAAAGGAGGATTGCTCAGAGCTGGATTAACTGTGTGGCAAGACTGGGCATAGATGATAGGAAATCTTATACTCTACATTGTGACATCAAAAAACAAAATTTGGGTTTACATCCACTTTAGAGTTGAGAAAGGCTGCCCTAAGATATCAATAATCTGTGGGGCATCTACTTTTCCTAATTTACTCAATAGCAGCATAGATTTGGGCAAGTAAGTTTTAGTATCATGAAATTACTAGATGGTTTGAGTAACAATCATATGTTATAAGATTTCTTCTTAACATTGTGGAGTTCTCCTTTAAACTTGTGCAGTATCCCTGCTTGGCAGTTATTTATTTAACTGTGACAGGTCTTATCCCTCTATGCCATCACTCTTTTAGTGTTGGTATCCGTTTCTCGTCTCCCCTGTACCCACCCCTCTTTTTCCCCCCTCCTCCCCAATTGTTTTTCCTTTGGCTGCAAAAACCTAATGCGTTTATGATGTTTGACCTTTTGGAAAGGGGGGTTGGGGGCAGGGTTGAGACAATACATGAGGGAATTGAGGTTATGGACAAGGTGAACCCATGAAACCCTTATGTTTTGAACTTCTTAGTGTTGGTTTCAGATGCGATTTCTTCTTTCCGCCTTTGTCTTTTCACTCCACTTGGGGGGCATAATAGGTGTCCCTACAGAAGGGACAACTAGATGGATACAGCTAAAAAAGTGGGGATTGTAATATGATGCCCGGGGTAGAGGGATACATATTAATGTATTTGGGTATAGTTTATTTTTACTCATTGGGTCAGTTCCTTTATAATGGACTTGATAATCTGCAGTTTACCAGGAGAGTAGAGAGGCCCGTGGGTGGGGTGTAGCCCATGCACGGACCCCTCTTCCTATTAGGTGGTATTGGTATTCCACATAGTGGAATACTGGGGTATGGGGGGGGGGGGTTGGGTGTCATTCCTTTTTTTTCTCAGGGGCATTTGCAGAGAACAAAGACAGTAGCTCTTTGGTTAATACAGTGGGTACCCAGCAGGAATATGAGCAATGGCTATTACATTATAAGATACACTTTTTATTGGAAGAGACCTATGTTTACCTCAGAAAAGGGGTCGCCTCTGGCATGAACTGCGCCATCATGCTGTGGATGTGGTTTTCCTGCAGGAGACACATTTCGTGGCAGGGGCTACCACGAATATGCCCTTACATTCGTTTAATCAGTGGTTCCATGCACCATCACCTATTGCAAGGGCAAGGGGGGCGACAATAGTGTTCAAAAAATCATGTCCAATACTTTTTATATCCTCAAAAATGGATCATGAGGGTCGTTTTCTTTTTTTTAAGGGGATGCTGCATGGTTATTGCTATACGTTTGCCTCGATCTATGCACCCAATACAGGGATGGTTAACTTTCTTGCGAAGACCCTGAAGTTGTTGAAGTTTGGGGAAAGATTTTTGATCTTGGGAGGAGACTTTAATCTTACTTTAGACCCAAGTATAGATACATCAACGGGTAAAATTTCCCCATCCTTTCAGGGCCTTAAAATACATAAAACAGCTCCTGCGTTCTCTCCATTTAGTTGATGGTTGGCTTGTAAGATACACTGGGGTAAGGGACTATAACTACTACTCTAAAACACATGGCACTTACTCTCGCCTTGATCTATTCTTTGTAGACCAGTTCTACTTGAAAAAGATCAGTTTCTGTACTATAGAATCAATAACAATTTCAGATCATGCCCCCATAACTCTGACCCTCTTTCCAGTCGCCCCAGGTCACATAGTGATTCATTTAACTGCCAGGTCCATTCTATTGGATAAAAGCATAGTGGAAGCGTTACTTCTTAAAATAGGAGCATATTTTGAAATGAATACAGTACACCGTGTCGTGGGTTATGAAGGAGAAAAATAACGACAATAATTTAATATTTACTGGCAGAAATATAAAAGTCCAGTAGGCCTCAAAATTGAAGTGAACTATTGCAAATTAAAACCTTTAAGAGCAAAAACACATGTTCTCCAATGGTCAGGGGATTAACCATCTTCTATTTTTTATGAGCCCTTTGTGGAAACGAAAGACAAGGCCTGATGTGTACTCAGAATAATTTGAACAATGGTATCAAAGTAGCTGAGAGTGGACAAACTGGTGTCTTGAGCTCTCAGGCTATTGGGACTTTTGTTCAAGAAACCTATGGCAGAGAAACCCATTGTGAATAGATTTTAGTAAATACTAATGTTGACGCTAGATGTCTTAAAAACAATGGATGATGTTAACCAAGAAAAGTCCATAAGGAGAATTTGATTATACAGCTGGGCCAGGATCCTGTCTTCATTAGAAGACAGTCTAAAGTCCGATTTTCACAAACCAAGTCATGTTTAAAATTTGACTCATATATCTGCATATATAGATATATGATCATAAGAGATGCATATGCCACTTCTCAGGCCCCGTACACACGACCGGATCTGTCCGCTGATATTTGTCCGCGGACCAGTTTCAGCGGACATGTTCGGTCGTGTGTACAGCCTATCGGACCGTTTTCCTGCGGACATTTGTCCAGCCAACAAAAATTTCTTAGCATGCTAAGAAACCTGTCCGCTGGAAACCTGTCCGTCGGACATGTTCGCTGGTTAGTACACAAAAGCATCGGACAAAAAACCCGCGCATGCTCAGACAAAATGAGGGGATGGGAGCGCTCGTTCAGGTAAAACTCGCGTTTGTTTGTGACATGGCACATTCGTCATTTGAAAATATCTAGTGTGTCGTTTATTGCCTCGTATTTTTTCTGCGTTCTCTTGCTAGAATAAACCCGTTCTCTTGCTGATGCTATCTAGCCAGATGTTGTAACTTTCTTTTGTTCCTCCACAAAACTTGCCAACAAAATACAAAAATATATATATATAAGATCAACATTAACTAAAAAGAACATAACCTAAATATATACATATTTGGGTTATGTTCTTTTTAGTTAATGTTGATCTTATATATATTTTTTTTATTTTGTTGGCAAGTTATGTCAACATTGTGGTTTTTTTTGGGACTTTTTTTTTTTGGCAAGTTATGTCTACATTTTTGGGGTGTGGGTGTTTTTCCTTTTTTTTTATGATTTACCAAGTTGGCACACCAAATGTAACCCCCCCTCCCCCACCCAAAGAGTTTGTGTCCTTTGTAAATGACACATAGTATTTTTTAAAATGTTTGATGTCTAATCACCACAGTATTAAAACTCAATAGACAAGGTATTTACGTAAAGAAAAAAGCCATTTATTTAGGCAAATCCAAAAATTATAACTAGAACGGCAGCACTTGATCAGAGAGTAACATACATGCAGACTTGTGTTCCAGACTGCACAGGCAACATGGTCAAGGAGAAAATGGGAAACCTTCAGGAGCACATACCGAACATTATATAAAGAACCCAAAAAACAAAAAACTGGAGCAGCAGCAAGTGAGCCAATGGAGTCCAAGCTGTGATAGTCCAAAACAAGTCAATTTTTTGGGTGAATCAACTGGAAGGCAGGGAATCACCTTCTCGTCTTCCTTGCAACCTTCCTTCCAGGCTGCCTTGCAGTGGAACTTGCACGGACCCGTCCACGGACCCTTGCAGGTGGGGATGATGTGGCAGCAGGAGGAGGGCGCAGGTGTTGAGCAGGCCGTTCTGGGTCACTAAGCTCAGTGTCCCTGGTCAGCTGGCCCCAGTGCATCCACGAAATGACCTGATTGATAAGGTCCTTTGCCAGCATCCTTTGCTCCTCCCCCCCTGGCTGAGTTTGTGCGCGATTGAGGCGCTGTATGCCTCAGTGGGGTTGAGGGGGGCTTTCATTAAGGCACTAGCCTCCCGAATCATCTCCAGGCTTTCGTCCTCCACCTGCCTCATGCGCCTCCTTACGCCTGGTCGCCTCATCTGGAGGGGAGGAACTTGGCTGGTGGTGCTGAGCCTGGGCACCCGCTGACCTCCACTGGGCCCAGCCTCCTCCTGGCTGCCACTGACCCCTTCCGCCTGGCTGACATGTTCCTCATCAGGAGCTGCCACCTCCTGGCTGGTCTCTTCTTCCTCAAAAAAAGGGACATGTTGTAATATTTAGCACAATCAAATCACACACATTTTCATGCTCTAGACTGGTTTGTTTTGTATTCATTTAACTTGAACAGACTCGCCTTCTGACCCCTGCACTTGGCATCCCTGACACCTATTTTTATGCCCACGACTTGTGTTTTTTTTTTCAAAGCTTGTTTTTTTGTTTACAATATCAACTCAATAAACAAACAATAATTAGCAGCCAAGAAATATGTTGTAATCTACTCTACCTCAGAAGTGAAGACTCGCATATCTGGGTCCATGTCAGCCAGCCCCTCGGCGGACTCTGCAGGGGTGTGGGGATCTGTGGAAGTTCCGCTGCAAGGAAGGCTGGAAGGAAGACTTGAAAGCGATTCCCGGCCCTCCATTTAATCACCCAAAAAATGGAGCTCTTTGAAGTACCACAGCCTGGGCTCCATTGACTCACTTGCTGCTGATCCTGATCTTTTTTCTTGTTGACCTTTATATGTTTTTCGGTATGCGCTCCTGAGGTTTGCCATTTTCTCCTTGACCATGTCGCCTGTGCAGTCAGGAACCCAAATCTGCATATATGTTGCTATCTGATCAAGTGCTGCCGTTCGTCTTTTTTTTTTAAGTATAAAGGGTCCTTGGTATTCCAGAGGATGGGCATTTCCCGATATTTGTGGATCAGCCTAAGGATATTCTGTGGTCCCTGCAATTGGTCCATCCTTTTGAATGTTTTTTTATAAATTTTAGTCTAGATCATGGGTGCTCAACCTGTGGCTCTCCAGCTGTTGCGGAACTACAAGTCCCATCATGCCTCTGCCTTCGAGAGTCATGCTTGTAACTGTCAGCGGCTTCCAATGCCTCATGGGAATTGTAGTTCTGCAACAGCTGGAGAGCCACAGGTTGAGCACCCATGGTCTAGATTAACAAAAAAAAAAAAATACAGAAAACACATTTTAAAAAAGGCTCAGCTTTGACATTGTCAGAATATGTGCCCAAACATTTTTGAGCTACTATACAAACACAGTGTCTCCTGCTGCTAAAATGCTAGCCAGCTCTGCCCCATTGTTGTACCAAAAAATGATTTTATATGCAGACCCTTTGGTTCCATTTCTCAAAATACGTGGCATCTATAACCATCCCCAATTATTATTCATGATAGCATTCATCAAGGCACTATTTCATGTGTAGATATCCTGCCCCTCAGCATTGATGACATAAGACACTTCCTAATTACCTCTGTCCAACCAACACAGAACAATACTTGCATGATCTGAATACACCAGACAAAAATTAAAAAGAGGTAGAGCATTCTTCACATCTAGATTTTGTGATGTGTCCAAGCATTTGGAGAACCAAATACCATGTTGGTCCCCAAGATATATAATAGCGTTAAAAGGGTGCAAACAACAGACCAAACCCCCATCCCATGTCTCTCAAGTTTCTAGGCCTCTGCTGATCCCATGTTGTAATTTCTTACCTTGGTCTCTGTAGCTCCTCGCTTAGAACTCTCAAATAATCTCTGCGTAACCTACGTAATCAAGTCGTTTTCCTTTTATACACTACGCGTATGCATGAAACGCCGCCCTCGTCACCTTTGCCATGCCCCTAATCAATGTGAAACGGAAAGATATGGCGTTAACTCTGTAGCTTCTATAAACGCTCGAATAATCTCTGCGTAACCTACGTAATCACGTCGTTTTCATTCTATACACTCCGCGTAGGCATGAAACGCTGCCCTCGTCACCGCCCATGACGGAACATTTCCTCTTTTCCACGCCCATAATCACTGTGGAAAGGAAAAATGGCGATGTCAAACGAGTGTGCACTAAGCTCTCAGGCTGAAAATGAAGGGACAGAGGCAGGAACGTCCCGATCCAGGCCCAAACGCTATAAGGCCACTAATATGGCTTTAGAAGAGATGGTGGAGTTAGTTGACATACTGCGGAGGAAGGACTACGACGGGGAACATGGCCCATACAAGACCCCTAACCGCAGAAAGGCCCAAATTATGGACAAGGTGGCGAGGAGAATGAAAGAGATGTTTGGTGTCACCAGATCCAAAGAACAGCTCCGGAAACGTTGGTCCGACTTGAAACTGCGGGAGCCACATCAGTTGAAGATCAAGAAAATTCTTAAGAAAAGTAAGTTATTTTTTGGGTCAATTATCTTGATTAATTTGTTGACATGTATATTTCTACATCTGCCTCCTTGGCCTGGTTGTACTTTTGAACACATGTTGAAATTGTATGTGTTTAAAGAAAATACCTATCTTTTTCAACGATCGTTAATAGTAAACATCGTAACATCACATCGTTTCTCAGAAATCCGATGTTGGTCCAGGAAAAACACACCTGGACATGGCTATCTGGCAAAAAACAACGTTTGTAAACATTGTGGAAAATTTGTTTTATTTTAACGAAATTAATATAATGTGAAAGACAAACAGGATTCATTCTCAACAGTGATAATAAGCAGCTGTTTTCCCATCTGGAATCAAGAGCACCTGTGTCCCCCCCCCCCCAAAAAAAATAACTTTTTTAAGGTCTCCGAGAAATAAAGTTTAGGGGGGACATCCATGTGTGTCACTTCGCTAAAAAGGGGCAGGATCAGAGCTTGGGCTAGAAGTCATCTAAAAATGTAGGTTTGGTGGAAGAAATAAATAAACAATACAAATTTAAAGCCTCTTCTAAGCAATGTGTGCGATTTCTGCTCTCCAATATCGGTGTGCTGATGAGTATACCTTTTGTTTTGTGTTATTTAGGGGAAAGAAGGCGACAGCATTTGGAGGAGGCAGGGAGGGGTCAGACACGCCAAAAAAAAAGCATCTCGGCATGTGGTGGAGGATGTGGAAGCAGTGGTGGAAGGAAGAGAGGAGGAAGAAGCCATTTTGGAAGTAAGAGTGATAGAAGATGAAGGGGAAGTTGAGGAAAAAGTTGGATTTATGGAAGAAGGTGGATTTATGGAAGAAGGAGTTATGGAAGATGAAGGAGGAGTTGTTGAAGATGAGGGTGAAGTGGTGGATGAAGAAGGAGTTGTTGAAGATGAGGGTAAAGTGGTGGAAGAAGGAGGAGTTGTCGAAGGAGAAGTTGTTGAAGTTGGTGAGGTGGAAATGAGCAGCCCATCAGGTCAGTGTCACCCCAGCTTTATAGGGCAAAACAGATCTAGATAGGCCTGCAAAATAATATTTGTTTTTTGTTTAGGGGATGAAGATGGTGTTCCGCACTTTTCACGTGCAAGTGCACAAATCATAATACAGCAGATTATGGAGTGCAGCACAGAGATGTACAATATGCGGCAATGGATGTTGGTCATTGAACAGAATTTAAAAAATATAAATCGACATGATGGGCCGTGTCGAAGACTGAAAAAGTTTGGAAAATCAACAACCAAAGAAAAAAAAAAATCTGACCAAAAACCCAAAATAAAAAATATATATATTTGATAAAAAAAAATATCGTCAAAAAAGATCTATATCATTTAAAAAAAAATATTATATATATATATATATATATATATATATATATATATATATATATATATATATATATATATATACACACACACACACACACACACATTTTTTTTTTCCAAAAATAAACAAAAAAATAATCTTACTAAATTGTTTACAATAAACAAAAAAGCCATGTTTTGCTAAAAAAATCCCAAATTTTGTGGGTAATGAACAAGCTGCAAATAAAAATATTTACATCAAAATCTGAAAAATTTGTGGCTTCTTCTTTCTATGCTCAATATGCAGTTTGTAGAGTGAATAATGTGCAATTGTGGTTATTTACTAAAACCGGAGAACTAAATTTGTCACTAGAAGTGCACTAGTTAGTTGGAGAACCAGGAAGACAGATAAAAAAAGAAAAAGCAATAATGACAACTGTATAAAGTCCAATGGTCAAATTATTTATTAGTTCTGTGAATATTTTTCTTTTGGGGGCCGAATTAGAAAGAAATATGATCAGGCATAGCAATGGCCCCCCGACCCATGAAGTACTCAACATATTTGTCGCGTACCTAACGAGCAGATTGGGTGGCCAAGCCAGCGCGACCAGTGTCCAGCCCAGGAAGGGTATCTGAGGGTAGTCCTGCCTCAGCACCGATGTTGGGTAGGTACGCCTGGGAGTGCCTGCGTAAATAATTGTGCAAAATGCAGCAGGCAAAAACAACGGTGTTCAATTTATATTCCGCCAGGTGTATCGCTATCAGGAACAGGCGGAACCGGTTGGCGAGTATCCCAAAGGCATACTCTACTACCCTCCGGGCTCTGGCCAGCCGAAAATTGAACACCCTCCTCTCTGAGGTGAGGGTCCTCTCTGGGGAAAAGGCCGCATGACGGAAGTCCTTCCACATTGTCTTCATCCGGTGGCAGTTCCAGACCACCAGTTTGTAGACGCCTGTAGAATTCAGTCCGCGCGAACACTCCCCCATCAGACAGCCGGCCGTTCTTCCCCACGTCCACATACAAAAATTCGTAGTGTGCCGACACCACCGCCATCAACACGATACTATGAAAACCTTTATAGTTAAAATAGTAGGACCCCGAACGGGGTGGCGGCACTATGCGGACGTGTTTCCCATCTATTGCTCCACCGCAGTTCGGAAAATCACACCGCTGGGCAAATTGGGAAGCCACAGTCTGCCATTCCTGTGGCGTGGAGGGAAGCTGTGGGGACAAACAAATAAAGAAAATTAGTACTTTGGCACATAAACATAATCATACAAGCATCCTTGTGCAACATCACAGTATTCAAATTACGGCAAAAAATTGTGCAGGGAGAATTTCGGCCCACAAATATATAGGCCCACTTAATTAACCCTTTCATGCCTATGCCTATGTATGACATTTGGTGTTTACAAGTTAAAATCCATATTTTTGGCTAGAAAATTACTTAGAACCCCCAAACATTATATATATATTTTTAGCAGAGAATCTAGAGAATAAAATGGCGATTGTTGCAATATTTTATGTCATACGGTATTTGTGCGGCGGTGTTTTAAACACAACTTTTTGGGAAAAATTTACTTTCATGAATTTTAAAAAAATGAAAAAGTAAAATTAGCCCAATTTTTTTGCATAATGTGAAAGATGATGTTATGCCGAGTAAATAGATACCAAGCATGACACGCTTTATAATTGCACGCACTCGTGGAATGGCGACAAACTACGGTAACTAAAAATCTCCATAGGCGACGCTTTAAACTTTTTTTACGGTTACCAGGTTAGAGTTACAGAGTAGGCCTAGTGCTATAATTATTGCTCTCGCTCTTACGATCGCGGCGATACCTCACATGTGTTATTTGAACACCGTTTTCATATGCGGGCGCGACTTCCGTATGCGCTTTCTTTGCTGCGCAAGCTCGCGGGGAGGGGGGCGCTTTAAAAAATTTTTTTTTTGTTTTCTTATTTATTTATTTATTTTTTCTAATATTACATTTTTTTTTTTTTTTTTTTTACATTTTGATCACTTTTATTGCTGTCACAAGGAATGTAAACATCCCTTGTGACAGCAATAGGTCGTGACAGGTACTCTTTATGGAGGGATCGGGGGTCTAAAAGACCCCCGAGCCCTCCTTTGCACTTCAAAGTATTCAGATCGCCGAAAACGGCGATTCTGAATACTGTGTACTTTTTTAAATCCGGCGCCATTGGCAGCCGAGAAACCCGGAAGTGACGTCATGACGCCGCTTCCGTGGTTTCAATGCGCACACTGAATCAAAGCCGTTTACGGCTTTGTTTCAGAGCGCGCCGAGACGCTGGAGGCGCCGGATCGTGGATCGGGTCTCCCGGTGGGACGGGAGGCCCGGTCAGAGCGGCGAGAGGCGGCGGGAGGGGGGGGATGTCCCCTCCCGCTCCTCCGGCATAACAACCGAGCGGCTTTTAGCCGCATCGGTTGTTATGTTTGGAAAGCCGATCGCCGGCTCTAAACAACGGTACCGGGATGATGCCTGCGGCTGCAGGCATCATCCCGGTACAACCCCTGAAAGCCGAGGACGCATATATGCGTACGCTCGGCGTGAAAGGGTTAATAGACTCCACACTCCTCTGATGGGGAAATAAACAGTTTTAGGGGGGGGGGGGGGGGACTACAATGGAGTAGCCCAAAAAATGTCAATATAAAAATAGGCTAGGTGTGTTTGTCCCTAGGATAGCATGCTGGACAGGTTAATAGTGGGTAAGGTAAAAATATGCAGGTAGGCCAAAAAAAAAAACAGGGAAAGCTTATATCAACATGCATAGGGAGAAAAGTATATTCATTTTTTTTTTTTTTTTTCCAGAATAACAATGATTGTAATATGCTGTGTGTTGAACTTCAACACACAGCATATTACAATCATGGTTATTCTGGAAAAAAATATAAAATTAATATACTTTTGCACACATTATTAAAGACAGATTGTGAGGTTAAAATGAGGAAACTTACCTTAAGATACTCCTCCTGCAGAGCTTGTATGATGGCAGAACACGTCTCCTGTATGATGACCCCAAGCGCCTGGGGAGAGATGCCTGTCGAGAACTTGAGGTCCTGCAGGCTCCTCCCAGTTGCCGCAACGTGGCAATAAGCCTCTGCTCGGCCGTGATGGCTTGGCGCATCACAGTGTCCTGCCTCGTGATATAGGGGGACAGAAGATCCAGCAGACGGTAGAAAACGGGGTCCGTCATACGGAGAAAGTTCCTATAGTCATTAGGATTATTCTCCTGGATTTCCCTAAGCAGAGGCATATGAGAGAACTGGTCACGCTGGCGCAACCAATTCTTGGCCCAGGAACTCCTCCTCCCCCTGTTCCTGGCCAAACTACTGGATCGATGAGCAAATCCAGAAGCAAGCCCATATCCAGCACCAATTCGCAAAAATCGACGCTGCTGCTCCATCATGGCTTCAAACCAGCCGGCTGTTCAGTCAAGAACGCACTCCAACAGAAAGCACCCACAAATCCAGCACTACCTGCAAAGAACGCGCAACAAACGGATACGAGCGGACAGGACGCAACTGTAAAACAGAAACGACCTGAAAGCCTGTACCTGATTGCCAACTACGATCCCGCAAGCACACGCACTGAACCCGAGAATACGACCTGTAAAGCGCGGAGACCGAAAAGCGCGAATCGGCTCTAACCAAACCTTCGCTAACACGAGGGAACACGTAACTAGCAAAAGCAGAACAGAGGGCGGCGCCGTTGACTTTGGTCTTTCCCTTTATAGTGACGTCATACGTGGTTTACGTGCCCGCGTTCTGGTCCGACGGGATTTTCGTCCGCTGGTGTGTACAAGCCAGCGGACCAACAAACAATTCAGCCTTGTCCGCCGGAAACTGTCCGTCGGACAGGTTTCAGCGGACAGATCCGGTCGTCTGTACAAGGCCTCAGACATTTCATTTTGGTGTAGATTGATAGATATAATCTGTGCATGTTTAGAAAAACTGTTTTCAAAGATATACATTTATACAGGAATATAAAAGCATGTTATGTAGGAATCAAAAATATACAAATTGTATTGTATTTAATTGTAATTTTATATAATATAAAGTTACCAGAATGTTCAATATATAGTCGCCCCAGCATAATATAAATATTAACGTAAAGAGATAATCTCACAATAAAAGGTGAGACACCTGGTGGTTGAAAGTGATATTACTTGAGGATCTCAAAGTCCAGAGAACAGTTAATCATTAAAGGGTCACTAAAGGAAAACAAATTTTTTGCTGAAATTACTGTTTACAGGGTATAGAGACATAAAAGTTAACCAATTCCTTTTAAAAATTATTACAAATAGATACAAATCAATCACATAATGTGCCTGCAGGTTAGTTTCACTTTTAAACTGGTTTCATGTTCATGTGAACTAGAAAGAAACACAGAACAAAAACAAACAAATCCAGGGCAGTGTTTTGTTTTTAAAATGAATCTGATTGGCTCTGTTAAGTTTTCGACACACAGTAATGACAGCTTAGACCGTGAAAAGCTCCCAGTACTGTGGTTATAAGGAAACAGGCAACCAGGAAGTGTGGAGATCACAGCAGAATTACAGCAACTTCAAAGCAAAAATGAACAATAAGGACATGAAACCAGTACTGCAGTAAGGTAAAGGAAGCTATTTAGCTAAAAAAAAAAATCCTTTAGTGATCCTTTAAAGCAGGGGTGTCAAACTGGCGGCCCTCCAGCTGTTGCAAAACTACAAGTCCCATGAGGCATTGCAAGGCTAATAGTTATAAGCATGACTCTCACAGGCAGAGGCATGATGGGACTTGTAGTTTCGGAACAGCTGGAGGGCCGCCAGTTTGACACCTCTGCTTTAAAGGGTCACTAAAGGAATTTTTTTTTGTTTGTTTAATAGCTTCCTTTACCTTACTGCAGTCCTGGTTTCATGTCCTCATTGTTCGTTTTTGCTTTGATGTTGCTGTAAATCCTCTCTGTTCTGGACACTTCCTGGTTGCCTGTTTCCTGATAACCACAGTACTGGGAGATTTCTCACGGTGGTCACTAATCAAGGAGGTGTGATTACTGTGTGTAAAACGAAACTGGATTGGTGCTGAGGAGTTTTAGACAAAGTATCACTGCTCTCTATTGGCTGACTGCCCTCTAGTGGCTCTCTGTACATCAGAGAACCAGCAAACAACAGCAAAAACGAAACTACACTGCAGGCACATTATATGATTGTTTTTTATCTATGTTTAATCATTTTTAAAAGGAATCAGTTAACTATTATGTCTCTATACCCTGTAAACAGTAATTTCAGCTAAAAAAATTTTTTTCCTTTAGTGACCCTTTAAGTTGTCAACCAATAGAAACCAGACACTTTTTGTCAGTCATTCCCATATCTGCAAGCATAGGAGTTAAGGACGCATACCGGTTGGGCAGAACTTAGTATAAACTTTATAGTCTTATTGTTCGGAGGGGTACTTAAGTTAAGGAAAATGAGATGAAAGAGTATCAAAGCTGAAGAAGGGAGAGACTCAAGAGGGATGACTCAGGACTGACTCCCACGGGGAGAGGGCACACTGGCACACTGCATGAAGATATATTTTTACACCCATGAAAATTCATAGAAAGCCACGGCAGCCATTTTTAACTCTGGTCACTTGCAAGTAGGAAATGGACATTTTGGAATGGGCAATTATGTCATTTTTGATTTTATCTTGAATCTATTGTTCTCTAAAATATTGAAGTATTAAATATTTTGCAATTATGATTTATTCTTAATCAATAACTGATAGATTTTTCTCTAAAGAGTACATTTTTTCATTGTATTTTTCTTTTTGCTTATTTCCAATTTTAGTGACAAAACAAACGTCCAATTTATTTCACATCGTTAACCACTTACTTACCTGCAGTATAGCAACGGTTGGACGTGTGAAATAGACGTTCTGTTTCATTGTCATTTACACAAGGTTATTGAACCACATTGAGAATATATCATGGCACAAATGTCAAATGTACTGCATGCCCATTTTGGGGGTATTTTTATTGATTTTCAAGTCGTTCATGTAACGCAATTGATATTTTAATTTCATGTAAATATTCATATTTTTGTCAACCAATAAATGTAGCTATTTTGTATGATTATACGTCTCCGTGAATACGTTTCAGATTATAGACTGTCATATAGATTGACTTGTATTCAAAAATATCTTCGTTAAAAATAATTCAAAATAAATACTGTGCGGGTAAAACTGACCTTAAAAAAGCACAACAACCTGGAGAAGTGTCTGAACAAGCAGTTTGGGAAGCCCATAAAACAGTTATTAGAGGAGAATTGATAGCACACGGGTCTCGGATTAAAAAAAGAAAAACAAAAAGAGATGATAGATCTACTGGAAGAAATTGGTGAACTGGAGACTAAACATAAAAGATATTTGGATCCAGTAGATGCAATCTTTCACAGTGCTTGGATCGTAAAGTTAAAAATAAGTATAGATACTATGAACATCGGTTCTATGAACAAGGGAATAAATGTGGTCGGTTACTAGCCAGACAACTTAAAAAACAGCAGGACTCTAGGCACGTTCATAATTTACTAGTTCAAAATAAAAAGAGATAGTTGAAACTCAAGCAATAGCGGAAGAGTTTCAACGATTTTATGAGGCTATCAAAGACTCAGCGTTGCCCTCGCTGCCGTCCATGGTGATCAAAGAAATAGAACGACCAATCACTATTGACAAACTAAATAGAGCAATATCGACCTTGTCAATAGGTAAAAGTCCAGGGCCGGATGGCTTTACAAATATATATTACAGGAAAATTTCTAGACTAGGGCCCCCATTATGTAGTTATTTCAACTCAATTAATGCTTCCAATCCTTTGCCTCCAGAAGCCTTATTGGCACACATCACAGGACTCCCTAAATCAGGAAAGGACCCCCAACACTATGCTAATTACAGACCTATCTCCCTACTCAATTCCGACATGAAGCTCCTGGCTAACATTTTGGCCCTTCGATTACAGGACCATATAGTGAAGCTAGTTCACCCAGACCAGACGGCTTTATGAAGGGCCGTGAGGCTAGAGATAATACCATCCATGCCCTCCATATTCTTCTTTGGATGCAACACGGCCCTGATAAAGCCCCAAGACTGGTACTTTCCATGGATGCCGAAAAGGCATTCGACAGGGTGAATTGGGTTTTAATGACTGAGGTACTGAGGGGGGTAGGGATGGGTGATCATATGATGGGTTGGGTCTCTGCATTGTATGTGACCCTAAGAGTTAGAGTGAAACTGAACGGTACTGTTGGACTATTTTCAAATACGTAATGGTACGAGACAAGGGTGTCCTTTGTCCCTGCTGTTTGCTATAGATATTGGAATCCTTTCTTTGTAAAGTAAGGAGAAATATGAAATTACTTGGGACACACATCGGACCTGTTGAACATAAAGGGGCAGATCCACAAAGCACTTACGCCGACGTATCTCGAGATGCGTGGCGTAAGTGTATATATACGCCAGTGTAACTATGCGCCGTATCCACAAAACGAAATACGCCTGAAAATCGGCTTTTTCTGACCGACGTAACTTTTCTGCGCCGGCGCATATATACGCTGGACGCACCATTGATTTGCTATTCAAATATGCAAATGAGGTAGATAAGGCGATCTACGAACGTACGCGCGCCACGCCTAAGTTATACGTCCGGCCTAAAGTTACCCCTTTATAAAAGCAGGGGTAACTTTGCACCAAACATGTGCAGGTCAGCTGGAGAGCAGCTTCAGCAGCACCGTTAGGGACGAGCTGAGCATCCACACTTGCAGGACAACAATCTGTATGCCAACATGCCAGGGGCATCCATCGTCATAGCTATACTACTGGCTTCACAGGCGCGTAGGAGGAGGGCACGGGAGCGGATATACCGACCGCGCCTAAACGTCTTTGGCATGGGGGCTTCGGAGGTGTATCGCATCTTCAGATTCAGCCCTGCTGCCATCCTGAAATTAACCACAACCCTGAAAGATGACATCACCAGCCAGACACACCGCTCACATGCAGTGGAGCCACTGGTCAAGATACTGGCAAAACTCCATTTCCTTGCCAGTGGCTTGTTCCAGCGTACAAGTGAAGTATTGGCTGGGATGGCACAATCCTCCATTAGCAGATGTGTGCACCAGGTTGTCCCCGCAATCCTCAGACACATGGCCCACCACATTGTCAGACCCACCCAGGAGCATCTGCGGGTGAAGGCAATCCGTGATTTCTACAGAATTGCAGGATTCCCACGCACCATGGGGGCCATTGATTGCACACATGTGGCACTACCCCCCCCCCCCCCCCGTGACACAGAGCACATATACCGCAATCGGAAGCACTGGCATTCCATCAACGTACAGGTGATAGTCGATGCCCAATGCCTCATATGGTACGTCTGTGCCAAACACCCAGGGTCCAGCCACGACAGCTACATATTCCGTCAAAGCACCATCCCAACAGAATTTGAACAGAATGTTTATGGGGACAGCTGGCTGGTTGGTGAGTGACATGGGAGTCAGGCATGACTGTCCGACCCACGTTGCAGACATCACGAGGGGCACATGCATGACTAACATCCTCCTGTCTTTTCCCTTCTAGGTGACGCGGCATATGCACTTGGACCCCATCTCATGACTCCATTCCGGGATCCAGAAACCCCAGGAGAGAGAAGATACAATGATGCACACACACGTACCCGTGCAGTGGTGGAACGCACATTTGGCCTCCTGAAGTCCCATTTCCGATGCCTGGATAAGTCCGGGGGGACCCTGTTGTATTCCCCAAACTTTGTGTGCCAGATCATCGGTGCATGTTGCATAACTTCGCCGTGAGAAAGGGCCTGGAGATTGACCTACGTGATGACCTGACCCCCGAACCAGACATTCCCCGCCTAAATGAGGCTACCCCGTCTGCGAAGGAAAGAGCAGTCAGGAGATGCCTCACAGTAGGCATCTTTGCACGTTAAACACACACATTCATCATGGCACAAGGAGAATGCATGCATGCACACCACTGTGGTCCCTAGCACACACACCCCCCATCCTCGTCACATTGGATTAGCCCAAGTCCACAATGCAGGACTTGGGAGCAGCAACGCCCCGTCAAGGCTCCAATTATGTTGCTGTTCATTCATACCACATTCACACGGACCTGGGGACCACTTCTCCCTGGTCCTGGGGATGACTTCTCCCCGACGACCGAGGGTGACACCCCTTTTCCGGCAAGAATGTCACCCCCACATTCAAACCTTACCCTTTCCTGCAACCAAACGCTTTTTTATATTATAGATAGATAGATAGATAGATAGATAGATCTATCTATCTATCTAAACATATGCCATCATTTAGCCAGGAAAACTGAAAATTTCCCATCTAATACTTACTGTAATTTTTCTTTCTGGATAACAACTCCATGGGTGCCTTCCAGTGTCATGAGAAAACCAGTTGCAGAGCCGGGCTGGATCAGCCTCAAAATTTAAGGGACAGGCTCATATAGGGTAGAAGCGAGGGTGTAGTGTACCCAAACATATGTCGTTGTGGACTATCAAGAAGGGAAGATTACGGTAAGTATTTGATAGGAAATTTTCAATTTTTCAGTTCTGTGAGCATCTGTGGCTGTTTTTGACAGGTACCGTTCCCCACTTCCAGGAGACATGGTTGCGGCCCGGTCTCTCGGAAGTTTGGCCCCCTCCTCTTTCCTTCACTGGACCAATTAGAAAGTACAGTGCGCATGCGCAGTAGGGAACCGGCTGTGAAGCCCAAAAGCTTCAATGCCAAGTTTCCAGGAATGGCAGCGGCTGCACCTGACAGCTGATCTGAAGATCGGTTGGGGTGCTGACATTATGGCTCCCTGGACAAGCAAGTGTCCATATATTAAAAGTCAGAAGCTGCAGTATTTGTAGATGCCGACTTAAGTTTTCATGGGGGGCTGGATCTCCTCTTTAATTTGATACTAAATACTGCCCTCGCCAACTTTCAACTAGACAATACCAGAGCCTAATAGATTAAACACTGAGCCTCAGCTACTGAACTTCTGAATAGAGGGATCAGGGCTTAAATCTGGCAGCGGTGGGGCTAAGCATCAACTTAGGCAGGAGTCTGTTTTTTATATAATGCATGTCCCCAGAATCCAGGAAAAATGACTGATTAACACTTACTGTAGGGCACACCTAGGTGTCTGCAGTTCAAAATTAATGTTATATCAAACATTTAGCATGACATTAATTAAATGAAAATATGTTTGTGCCCAAAATATTTTAACTTATCTGGCAACTGGAGTTTAAAATTATAGATCAAGTGAATTCCAAAGTAATTTCACACCTCATCTCTATCATCAGGTCCTCCAGCTTCTCAGATGTGTCTTTGCTGTAGCAACGAATATAGAACTCACTGGCAGAAGTCATATTCTCTACAAAGACCCCAATAATAAAGCCACGTTTCATGTATGGCAAACAGTGAAGCTTCTGATTTCTCACAGCATCAGGTGGGATTTCTTGTTCCTTGTCAGAAAGCTTAAACTCCTGGTGTATCCACTGAAAGAGAATACAAACAAATCAAAAAATATGCACAATTTCTAGATATAAAAAAAAAAAAGTTTTTTTTTTTACAGTAAAATCTGTATCTTGGAGTTCATTCAGGGACACAGGAATTTAGACACTGTTGGGGTATACTTTCGCCTGCAGGATGATTTGGACACTGGCAAACAAATTGTAGGCTAGCATAGTAAGAGAAAGATCCAAGATTTAAAAAAGGTACAAGGAGTGTCCATAAAACTCTGAAAAATAGATTTTATGGCAAGTACAAAAATCCTAATTTTCACACTGGGACACTGGGGTTAAAGCGGCAGTAAACCTCTGAAATGAAAAAGTGAACAAAGCATATTCTTCTATAGTGTGTACTTGCCTTGATTCCCTACTGTGACTTCTGCCCGCTCTGTCATTCCACTTCTCTCTGAATGAGTTACCTTTGACACTCCATGGGGACACTAGAGGTTCCAGGAAGATGGCTTACACCACCCCGCCAGCAAACAGCAAGTGTTTGATAGCCTCAGCTGTGCATGTTTAGTTATGAGACTGTGTAGAGGGAGAGGTGGGTGTTCGTTCCTCAGGTTTCAGATTACCTCTAATCCCTACCCCCTGCCGTCAACCGCTGCAAAATACTGTGTAGCAAGTGAGCTTTTGGAGGTTGTAGAGGAAAAAAGGTTGCAGAAAAACAGGTACAACTTATGTAGGACGATTTGCATCAATTCTGTATCACCTGAGTAGTCACTTCAGTGGGTGTATGTAAAGGTTTACAACCACTTTAAGAGACTGTTGTGATGTCAAAATGTAAATCAACCAAGGTGCAACATGGAACTAACAGGCCCACGCAAAAAAAAAAAAGAAATAGAACTTGCAACCCCCTGCATCTTAAAGTGTCGCCTGAAGAACTTTACACTCACAGCTGGCATCAGATGAGGTCTGAACATCAAGAAACACAATGCAGCGCCTTCTAAGCGTAGCAGGTAAGTTTAATGTTGGCAAAATCGTTAAAACATATAAAAAGCCTACTCACAATACAGATGTAGGTGAAGGCATAACAAAGTAAGGAGTATCATCCGCGGGGTTCCCGGAGACGACGAGGTACCCTCGTGCAGGCATATGGAGCTGTCCTTGCTTGTGCAGCGGCGGCGGCAGGAACCAGAGCGCCCTCGGAACTAACGAGAAGGGGTCAGATCTCCACTGTGTGCTGCGTTGGAAGTCACTTCTGGGCGCGGGAGGTGCGCGCGTTCGAGACTTTCAAGTCTCTTCATCAGGCTCCTGATGATTCGCGGATGATACTCCTTACTTTGTTATGCCTTCACCTACATCTGTATTGTGAGTAGGCTTTTTATATGTTTTAACGATTTTGCCAACATTAAACTTACCTGCTACGCTTAGAAGGCGCTGCATTGTGTTTCTTGTCCTTCTACAGATTGCTTCATCTGCTAGCTGGCTGCCACCTAAGCAAGGCATTATTCATACAGTGCTGTGGACATTATTGAATTGGACTATTGTATTTCCATAGAGCACTTTATTATTTTATTGCTTGATACAAATTATTTCATTCCCCTTTTTGTTTCCCCCTCCATTCCCTTTCTATTTACCATATGCCATGTATTGTTCATATAGATACTTATAGGGAGTGCGCTCAATCATTGTGTTTTTTTGAGGTCTGAACATCAACCTGGTAATACATGGAGAATGTACAAACAGAAGACTAGGTAAAAGACTTACAAATCTGCACAAAATGGAGCCCAATGCCAAAAAACACTCACCAATCAAGCAGTGTACTCCTTGTCAGGACAGGGTGGAGGGAGAAGATGAATGTGGTCTTTGGAGGTGACAAGGACTTTGTTTTCAGGTAAGTTTCACATAATGTGATGGCATGCAATGCATACTAGCATATTATTCCTGTAATTTTGCACATAAAAATGAAAAATCGCGGTTTACTTTCTCTTTAATCACTTACTGACCAGCCGCTGCAGTATTGCGGTAGGTTGGCTCTATTGCACAAAACGCCATACCAGTATGGCACTTTGTGCAATAGATACAGTGGGCACGCAGCCGCAATATCCGCTGGCCCTGTCGCTCGCTCCACAGAGAGGCAGAACGGGGATCTGCCTGTGTAAACAAAGCAGATGCCCGTTTTGTCAGGGAGTACAGTATGATCGTCTGTTCCTAGTGATTAGGAACAGCGATCTCTCTGTACTCCGTCAGTCCACTCCCCCCCCCCCCCCCCAGTTAGAAAAACCTCCCTAGGACACATTCAACCACTTGATCGTTCCCTAGTGTTAACCCCTTCCCTGCCAGTATTATTTATACAGTAATCACTGCATTTTTATAGTACTGATCGCTGTATAAATGTCACTGGTTCCAGAAAAGTGGCAAAAGTGTCTGATCGTGGCAGTCGCAGTTGCGCTAAAAATCGCTGCCATTACTAGTAAAAAAATAAATAAAAATGCCATAAATGTATCCCCTATTTTGAAGACGCTATAACTAAAACCAATCAATATACACTTATTGCGATTTGTTTACCAAAAATATGTAGAAAACACATTGCCCTAAACTGATAACGAAATAACTAAAGCAAAAAGTAAAAAATTATTTTTTTTTCAAAATTGTCAGTTATTTTGTTTATAGCGCAAAAAATAAAGAGAGGTGATCAAATACCACCAAAAAAAAGCTCCAGTTGTGGGAAGGGGACATACATTTTGTGTGGGTATAACATTGCACGACTCCGCATTTGTCAGTTAAAGCGACACAGTGCTGTATCGCAAAAAATGGCCTGGTAATTAAGGAGATAAATCCTTCTGGGGCTGAAGTGGTTTGTCAGAACATTTGGGGTTAAAAATAATTATATATATATATATATATATATACATACATACATACATACACATATATAGGCCTTTATATTATAATTATACTGTATATGTTTCAAATGACATGAGGGCAGCCATTTTCCCTCTAAAGTTTAAATCTAAAGTTTATACAGTCAGATCCATAAATATTGGGACATCGACACAATTCTAATCTTTTTGGCTCTATATACCACCACAATGGATTTAAAATGAAACAAACAAAATTTGCTTTAACCGCAGACTTTCAGCTTTAATTTGAGTGTATTTACATCCAAATCAGGTGAACGGTGTACGAATTGCACCAGTTTGTATATGTGCCTCCCAATTTTTAAGGGACCAAAAGTAATGGGACAGATTAACAATCATAAATCAAACTCACTTTTTAATACTTGGTTGCAAATCCTTTGCAGTCAATTACAGCCTGAAGTCTGGAACGCGATGACATCACCAGACGCTGGGTTTCATCCCTGGTGATGCTCTCTCTGCCAGGCCTCTACTGCAACTATCTTCCCATTCCTGCTTGTTCTTGGGGCATTTTCCCTTCAGTTTTGTCTTCAGCAAGTGAAATGCATGCTCAAATCGGATTCAGGTCAGGTGATTGACTTGGCTATTGCATAACATTCCACTTCTTTCCCTTAAAAAACTCTTTAATTGCTTTCGCAGTCATTGTCCATCTGCACTGTGAAGGGCCGTCCAATGAGTTCTGAAGCATTTGGCTGAATATGAGCCGATAATATTGCCCGAAACACTTCAGAATTCATCCTGCTGCTTTTGTCAGATCAATAAATGCAAGAGAACCAGTTCCATTGGCAGCCATACATGCCCACACCATGACACTACCACCACCACAATGCTTCGCTGATGAGGTCATGAGCAGTTCCTTTCCTTCTCCATACACTTTTCTTCCCATCACTCTGGTACAAGTTAATCTTGGTCTCATCTGTCCATAGGATTTTGTTCCAGAACTGTGAAGGCTTTTTTAGATGTTGTTTGGTAAACTTTAATCTGGCCTTCCTGAGAGTGTTTTTGATTTGGCCAACTGTTGTGAAGGGTGTTTTCTTCACCAGGGAAAGAATTCTTTGGTCATCTACCACAGTTGTTTTCCGTGGTCTTCCGGGTCATTTGGTGTTACTGAGCTCACCGGTGCATTTTTTCCTTTTAAGGATGTTTTAAACAGTTGATTTGGCCACACCTAATGCTTTTGCTATTTCTCTGATGGGTTTGTTTTGTTTGTTCAGCCTAATGATGGCTTGCTTCACTGATAGTGACAGCTCTTTGGATCTCATATTGAGAGTTGACAGCAACAGATTCTAAATGCAAATAGCACGCTTGAAATTAACTCTGGACCTTTTATCTGCTCCTTGTAAATGGGAGAATGAGGGAATAACACACACCTGGCCATGGAACATCTGAGCAGCCAATTGTCCTATTACTTTCGGTCCCTTAAAAAGTGGGAGGCACATATACAAACGTTTGTAATTCCTACACCGGTCACCTGATTTCGATGTAAATACACTCAAATTAAAGCTGAAAGTCTGCAGTTAAAGCAGATCTTGTTAGTTTTATTTCAAATCCATTGTTGTGGTGTATAGAGCCAAAAAGACTAGATTTGTGTTGTCCCAATATTTATGGACCTGACTGTAGCTCATGAATATTTATGGACCTGACTGTAGCTCATGAATAGACCACGGTTTTATCTCTTGCAGAGAGACTGGGTTTATCTATGCCAGACTCCCTAGGTTGTAATTCAAAGATTTTGAACACTTAGGCCCAGATTCTCAAAGGACTTACGACTGCGTATCGCCATGTACGCCGTTGTAAGTCCGAATGAGAGCCGTCGTATCTATGCGGCTGATTCTTAGAATCAGTTACGCATAAATTCAGCTAAGATAGGAGCGGCATAAGTCTCTTACACAGTCGTATCTTAGTTGCATATTTACGCTGGCCGCTAGGTGGCGCTTTTGTAGATTTCCGCGTCGAATATGTAAATTAGCTAGATACGCCGATTCACGAAAGTATGTGCGCCCGGCGGAGCAAGATACGTTGCTTACATAAGACATACGCCGGCGTAAAGTTACCCCTCATAAAGCAGGGGTAAGTCATGTTAGGTATGGACGTCGGAAACATACTAACAGCGTCGTATTTTACGTAGTTTGCGCAAGTCGTCCGTGAATGGGGCTGGAAGTAAGTTACGTTCACTTCGAAAGCATTGACTATTTGCGGCGTAATTTTGAGCATGCGCACTGGGATACGTTCACGGACGGCGCATGCGTCGTTCGTTAAAAACGTCAATCACGTCGAATCACGATTCATTAGCATAAAACACTCCCACACTAGCCTACTTTGAATTACGCGGGCTTACGCCGGCAGTTACACTACGCCGCCATAACTTTGGGCGCAAGTTCTTTGAGAATACGGGACCTGCCTCACTAAGTTACGGCGGCGTAGTGTATCTGAGATACGCTACGCCGCACATAGTTACGCCGCCCTACGTGAATCTGGGCCTTAGTCTGTTCTATACCAGTATCCCAGGTTATAACTCAAAAGGTTTGGACACTTATAGGTAGATTCACAAAGAGTTAGGCCGGCTTATCAGTAGTTAGGCCGGCTTATCAGTAGATAAGCCGACCTAACTCTGAATCTACGCCGGCGTTTGTTTAAGCGTAGGCTCAAACAGAGATACGCTTAAACAAAGCTAAGATAGGCCGGCTTGCGCCGTTCTATCTTAGCTTCCATTGCGGCCGGCATAGATTATGTAAATTAACTTTTACGCCGATTCCCGAACGTACGCGAGCCCGCCGCAGTCGATTAATGTCGTTTCCGTAAGGCCTTAGGCGGCCTAAAGTTATTCCACCTATGAGGTGGAATAACATTGTTAAAGTATGGCCGCCGTTCCCGCCGCGAGGTTCGAATTTTTTATGTCAATTGCGTAAGTCGTCCGCGAATCGGGAGTTACGTCGTTTACGTCCGTGTCGAAATCAATAGGCCCGTACGGCGTACTTAGCCGCAATGCGCACTGGGAAATGTAGTC
This sequence comes from Rana temporaria, assembly GCF_905171775.1. Classification (NCBI taxonomy): domain Eukaryota; kingdom Metazoa; phylum Chordata; class Amphibia; order Anura; family Ranidae; genus Rana; species Rana temporaria. The sequence continues at coordinate 127,235,600 of NC_053495.1, read as the reverse complement.
GCCCGGCGCATGCGCAGTGTCAAAAAAACGTGAGGTCAAGCCTCATTTCCATACAACACGCCCCCCTCCAAGTCATTTGAATTAGGCGCCCTTACGCCCGCTCGTTTGAGGCTACGCCGCCGTAGATTAGCAGGTAAGTGGTTTGAAAATCACTACTAGCCTAGTCAATTTACAGCGGTGTAGCCTAAACAGGCTAGGCCGTCCTAAAGTTACACCAATGTAGGTGAATCTACCTATTAGTAAAATAAACAAGATAAGAGAATAGTAAGGAGCTCTTGTTTCAAGGGAGCCTGCAAACATAAATTAGTATTCCCAGGATTAAGCCACAAAACAAAAGGGGCTTTTTCAAATAAGACCAAATGAAATGTCTTGTATTACTTAAAGTAGATGTATACACACTGGGCCAGATTCACAAAGAGATACGACGGTGTATCTACAGATACACCATCGTATCTCTGATTTTTACTGGTCCTATCTATGCACCTGATTCATAGAACCAGTTACGCATAGATAGGGCTGAGATCCGACAGTGTCACACTGTGTTACACTGTCGGATCTTTTTTTGGATTTAAAAATGGCGCCGGGGGCGTTCCCGCTGATTTACACTGAATAATATGTAAATCAGCGAGATACGTGAAATTCACGAACGTACGCGGACCCGACGCTGTGTTCTTACGTCGTTTCCGTAGCGCGGTACCCGTCGTATACTTACCCCTGCTAAAAGCAGGGGTAAGTATTGTTAAGTATGGCCGTCGCTCCCACGTCGAATTTGAAATTTCCTACGTCGTTTGCGTACGCCGATTCACGAACACGCGTGCCGCAAGTCCCGCTCACCTCGCAACCACTGACGTCCTATTGACGTCAGTGGGAGCAATGCACGCCGGGAAATTCCCCGGACGGCGCATGCGTATTTAAATCGGCGCGGGAGCGCGCCTGATTTAAATAGTACACTCCCCCAGCCGCGGAATTAGAATTCCGCCGGGGGAGTTAGGATCCGCCGTCGCAAGTTTGGAGGTAAGTGTGTTGTGAATTTGACACTTTCCTCACAAACTTGCGAGGGCGGATCTTAAAACACATAGGTTACATGGATCTAAAGATCCGCTAACCTTTGTGAATCTGGCCCACTCTCATCAATTATAAACTACTGCCATAGTGCTGAACTATAAGGATATATATGCCTCCTGCATGTATACTTAGCTGTCAAATATGTCCCATTTAGCAGTTAGAAGCCCTCAAAAACAGCAGATTCAGTGGGCGGGTCAGTTATCGGCGCTTGGTGGGCGGAGTCATGATTTCATTCCCCCACCGCTGTGTCTTCCTCCTCTGCTCGTCCCCCGCCGGCTTCCCTCCCCTCTCCAGCGGGCTTCGAGGGGAGGCAGGTGATCTGTCAGGATGGTGAGCGGAGAAAGGAGCTGGTATGTCAATTACCAGCCCTTTCTTTTCTGAACGACACACAGAGCGTTCGTTACCGATCGATGTGTGTCCTGTGATAACTGAGCACAGTAACCTGTGTGTTACTCTGCTTCAGTTTATGAATGGAGAAGAGCCGCTGTCTTCTCTCCATTCATTTTCAATGTAGAGAAAAGGACTGGGGAATCTGTCCTCTGTCCCTTTCTCTGTCTCAAATTGGAGATGTCAGGGGTCTCTGTTTAGACCCCCGACATGTCACCAAAGGGCTGATAAAAAAAAAGATAAAAAAATGAAATTGAAAAAAAACAACAACACAACAGCTGAAACCACAACCCCCCCCATACCGACGCGGTCCAGAGCCCCAAGACCACTGACACCGACCACTACCCTGACACTGATCACTACCTCACCGACCACTGCCCCACTGACACCGACCACTGCCCCACTGACATCGTCCACTGACACTACCCCCCACTGACATCGTCCACTGACACCGACCACTATCTCACCGACATTACCCAACTGACATCGTCCACTGACACTACCCCACTGACATCGTCCACTGACACCGACCACTACCCCGCTGACACCGACCACTACCCCACTAACATCGACCACTACCCCACTGACACCGACCACTACCCCACTGACACCGACCACTACCCCACTGACACCGACCACTACCCCACTGACACCGACCACTACCCCACTGACACCGACCACTACCCCACTGACACCGACCACTATCCCACCGACATCGTCCACTGACACTACCCCACTGACATAGTCTACTGACACTATCCCACTGACACCGACCACTACCCCACTGACATCGTCCACTGACACCGACCACTACCCCACTGACATCATCCACTGACACCGACCACTACCCCGACACAGAGCACTACCCCACTGACAATGTCCACTGACCACTACCCCACTGACACCGACCACTGCCCCACTGACACTGACCACAGCCACCGACCATTGCCCTACCGACACCAACCACTGCCCCATCCCCACACCCCCTTTCCCAAAAGCTCTGTGAAAAAATATATTTAAAAAATAAAACCCCACCCTCCCATCAATAGTACAAAAATCGCACCAGTGCGAACCAAGCCTTGGTGGGAGCAGTCAGGTGACATTTGTAGGCTGTATGCTTTGAGGCTGGGTTCACACTGGGGCGATTCGTGAACCCTGCGAATCCACTGCGGGTTCCCACATCGCACGGCACTTCACACTGCCAAATGCAAACTGCTGGGGAGTGTCATACAATTTCAGCTTGCATATTGCACTGCGAACTGACAGATCGGACATGAATCGCATTGCATAGGTGTGAACAACCATGCGATTCTGGTGCGGACCAAACAAAGGGTCCTGTGCGATTTTGGTCCGAATGTGTTGCGATAGCCATACCATCTGTATTTCTGAAATCGCACTGCACGGACGTCGCATGTGATTTGCGCTGCAGTGCTGTGCTAATCACATGCAATCTCGCACAGCGCACTAATGTGAACCAGCCCTAAGCTCATTCAGCCTCACTGGGTGCAATTATAAAAAGTGAAAAATCCACCCCTTCCCCACATAACACATCCTGGTGATGAAAAGGAATGTTGCAACTGTGATCAGGTGACCTCAGACACACACACGCACACACACACACACACACACACACACACACACACACACACACACTGCAATATAACAATAATAAGATCACTCAAGCTTCTACTCTGCCCAGCTTGGACTAAATACATGTCCCCCCTAATCACTTGTCTATGTATATTCTGCTGGCCGTTTACTGCAGCATACATTTCTTTGTCACCCTGATCTGTGGATCACACCCCATGATGAGAAACATCCAGTCAAAACACAGGAAAGGCAGCCAATCCTGGGAGAGCTGGAGGGGGATGTGAATTGTGAACTTATTACCAGGGCTGTGGAGTCGGAGTCGGAGTCGAGGAGTCGGAGTAAATTTTGGGTACCTGGAGTCGGAGTCGGCAAACAATGCACCGACTCCGACTAAATTTAGATTGGAATAAATAAAAAAAAAAGCAAGTTTAAATGTCCCAATTCACAAAAAGTTATAATTAATGACTTCTCTACTGTAAGAATAAAGACCAATGCATGCAGTGCCTCACGTAACCCGCAAAACGAACACATTAAGTGACCGTGAAGAAGCATGCTTTTCATGTGCTTCACTATATGGCACACAATGCACAATTAGAAGCGGCAATACTTATACTTTCCATAGTGTTGTGTTCTGCTTTTACAGGGAACGCAGCGTCCATGTGTAACCTAGCCTCTCACTGATAAGGGATTAAATAAATATGTTTTTTGCAGGACTAGAGAGTGAGACACTTGTATAAGTGAAGGGAATGGAGGGCCAATAGTTCAAGACTGAAGCTGTAAACCATTGGAAAAACTGCTGTCATTTAGCTAAGGCTATAAAAACTTGTAAACTCCGATTGTTAGCTTAAACTTTAAACATGACTATGGGATTCTTTCATGTCATTTCAATCATGTTTTAGAATAAAAAAACGTTGTTTTCATTGTGTTTGTCTTTTGCTTAAACTGTGCAATACAGTAGACTGTTGGCTTCCCAGCCAGTAGTACTGTGGTAGGTTGCGTTTCTTTCCCTCAAGGAATGTATAAAATACATTCGCATATTAATACAGAGTCGTCGGAGTCGGGGAGTCGGAAGTACATAAAACTGAGGAGTCGGGGTCGGAACATTTATCTACCGACTCCACAGCCCTGCTTATTACACAGGATGCGCATGTCTCAGGCTAGTGCACGAGAAAAGCACTCACAGCAAGTGGGCGGAACGGACACAGGTTTTTCTCGGTTTGTCCGTTTTATCTCACTGAACAATAAAAGAGAATTGCTCAAAGCTGGATTAACTCTGTGTGGCAAGACTGGGCACAGATGATAGGAAATCCTATACCATATATTGTGACATCAAAAAAATAAAATGTTTCGGGTTTACATCCACTTTAGTATTCAATGATATTTATTGAAAAGATTTAAAAGATGTATACAACAGTACAAAAGCGTTTCAACATCTCCAACAGCGTTAGTAAACGCAATCTGAGACCCATACATATACCATATAAATAATGCAGTAAGTTATAAAAATATAAATACACACAAACTCTGAAAAAAAAAACAGGATATCACCCTAGGGGTAGCCCTTTAGGGACAACATAACTAGCAGTACGTATCCCAGGGATCTCAAGTCCCGCAGGGCAAGAGTCTTTGGGCGTAAAATTGTATGCCCATCTTCCCGCTAATGCCGACATCTGAGCAAAAAGGGCCAGTGTTGGAGAGCTCTTATAAGAGAAATAAGGGAAAAAGGAAGAGAAGGAAAAGGAAAAGAGAAACATGAGAGCTACCGACCAGGACCCCAAAATCCAGCAAATAGGATCATAACTACATCGCCAGTGTCCTCAGGTCGTTGGTAAGGTACCCAAGCCATGGGTCCCAGACTTTATGAAATGACTTAATTTTGTTCTGTACCAGTGCCGTCAAGCGTTCATTTAGCATCAGCCAGGACATTTTCCTCCTAAACTGATCGAATGGCAGGGCTGTGGAGCGCCAATTTCTAACGATTGTAATTTTAGCCGATATAAAAATGAAATGTAAGCAGCCGCCTTTGGGCCTTAGAGGCCTTCGCAACCCTGTCACCCAGAAGAGTCTGTTTTGCAGATTTAACCAAATTCAACTGAGTCAAAGAGTATATAAAATTATAGATCCTGATCCAAACTTTAGGACAAGTCCACCAAATATGGTAGGTGGTTCCAGTCTGGCCACAGCCTCTAAAACACTTGGGGGTAACTCCATGTACAAAGGTAGCAAGCCTAGTCGGCACCATATACCATCTAAGTAACACTTTATAATTAGCTTCTATTATAGACGCATTGATAAGCGATCTGGACGCTGTGTCTGACAACCTGTGCCATTCCTCCAAGCCTAGCGTCTCCTGCAAATCTCCCTCCCACTGGAGCATATAGGTCAATTTGGTCTGAGCTCATCAACATTGCGTATATCTCGGAAATATGACCTTTGAGTCTATCATATTGAGTACAGAAATCCCAAAAGAGCCAGAGCCTGCACATAATGATGCAATTGGGCGTATCTATAACATTCTACCGATGGCATATGATATTTTTCCTGCATAGCTTGCTCGTTAAGCACACCCCCCCAGTCACAAATGTCTGCTATACGTAGCAAACCCTTGTTTGTATACCATTTGAAAGCAAGAGGATCGAGGCCCGGGGTAAAGGCACTATTCTGCACTAAAGGTGCCAATGGGGAGTGTGGAGATTTAAAATTATGGGTTCTTGAGTCTCCATCCCAAATATCCAAGGAGAAAGACAAAAAGACGGGCATAATATAGTGGGTCTATCCTTAAGCGGAAGCCACATAATATGGGATATTTGATGCGGACGACAGGAGTAAGATTCCATGATCATCCATATCGCTTGCGATCGCTTAGAGTGAAATCTGGAAAGTTGGGCTAGCTGGGCCCAAGCCCCCTTTACGTTTAAGATTAAACATAGTGCGCTTATTTACCCTATGTAATAAATATAGGTAGATGGCGCATGATTTAAAGAGCACAATCGACAATCGGTAAAATTAACACATCATAAGGTCCATGTCAGTAACAGGAGAAAACAAACGGAAAGGGAATATTAAAATGAATGAATGAATAATCATCCAATAAAAGTCCAATAACACTAGCGGCAGCAAAATCCTGAAGCAGAAGCGAACTCTGAAAGATATATACAAACAAGAAGGAAATGCGCCAAACTAAGTGCAGTAAGTAAGGATTTAATTAAAAGTAATTTCGTAAACAGTAAATTGGTTACTCACAAACAAAGTGAGAACACAGGCAAGATAGGGCAAAAGGCTGGTCCGGTGTCACAGGGTGTCATCTGCAGCTACAGGGGTTCAAACTGGCTTGTCTCATACCATGGGACCGTAGGAGATTGAAATCCAAACATTAGGGAGCCTTTAGGGAACCACAGGAGATCAAGGAGCCGTGGACGCTGCTTCAAAGCGGCGTGCATTCCAGCGTGGAACGCAACGTACCGTCGTACGACCGGAAGTGACGTGGGGACTCAGGCCAGCCAATAGGATGACGTGTTTCTCAGCATCCGCTGGTTCATCAGATCCATCCAGCTTATTTACCCTAGGCCTCTTATCCCCCCAAACAAACTAAGATTTTCCTTTGCAACATTTTCAAATCACTGTGTATCAAGGCTATCAGTATCGTACGAAACAGATACATTATCTTTGGGAGGACGTTCATTTTAATAGAGTGAAGTCTGCCAAACCACGATGGAGGGTAAATTTGCCACTTGGCCAGATCCTCAGTAACTTCCTAAAAAGAGCTGGGTTATCTCTCCTGTATAGCGTTTGAAGAGATGAAATCAAGTTAAAGGTGTTGTTAAGGTAAAAGTTTTTTTTACCTTAATGCATCCTTAATGCATATTACCAAAAATGGATTAAGTATCGCATACAAATTGGGAAGAGACGTAATCGGCGAAGTTAAAGGTAACAACAAATCGTCCGCAAAAAGCAAGCATTTGTGTTCATATCCGCCGCCAACTATACCCCGTACATCCTGGCAATCCCGAATTTTTATAGCAAGCGGCTCTATTGCCAGGACAAACAAAAGGGGAGACAACGAACATCCCTGCCTAGTTCCTCTCAATAGCGAAAGATTGGGAAAAATACCCCTGAAGCATCAAGGAGGCCGTCGGAGCGCCATATAACGTTCGGAGGAGGGTCAGGAAGCGTTTGCCGAATCCATAACGATGCAATACATCGAATAGATAATCCCAAGAAAGGGAGACGAACACTTTCTGAATATCTAATGAGAGTATCATACCCCTCCTAGGTCCTTCGCCATCCCAATCAGATAGGATGGCCGAGATCAAATTCAAAATTCTACGGGTTTGATCCGACGCCTGTCTATTAGGAACAAAACCCACCTGGTCCGGGTGAATGTAACGGGGGAGGAAGGTATTCAATCTAAGAGCTAGGACTTTTGTCAAAATAAGCGCATAGGTGAGGAACAAGAATGTCCTGGTACTTCCTGTAATAATGGCCTGAGAAACCATCTGGTCCCGGAGCTTTTGCAGGATGCAGGGACTTTATGGCGGCCCTAACCTCAGTGCCCGTTATTGCTCCTTCCATAAGATCAACATGGTCCTGCGCCAATCTGGGCAGGTTAATGTCATGAAAGAAAGCTTCAACTTTGGAAGAATCTAACCCATCACGCTGATTGTATAAGGACAAATAAAATTGAAAAAATTCTCTAACGATACGCTCAGGATTTTGTATATCCACTTTAAAATACAAGTAAGGTATTGATCAAAGGTATATTGAAAACACTTATATACCTATTTAAGTGAATAATGTCACATACAGTGGGTATGGAAAGTATACAGACCCCCTTACATTTTTCACCCTTTGTTACATTGCAGCCATTTGCTAAAATCATTTAAATTAATTTTCTCCTCATTAACCACTTAAGACCTGGACCTTTAGGCAGCTAAAGGACCTGGACAGTTTTTGCGATTCGGCACTGCGTCGCTTTAACCACTTAAGCCCCGGACCAATATGCAGCTAAAGGACCAAAAGGTGTATTTACAATTTGCCACTGCGCTGCTTAACTGGTAATTGCGCGGTCATGCAATGTTGTACCGAAACTAAATTTGCGTCCTTTTCTTCCAACAAATAGAGCTTTATTTTGATGGTATTTGATTGCCTCTGCGATTTTTATTTTTTGCGATATAAACGGAAAAGGACAGAAAATTTGGAAAAAATATGATATTTTCTACTTTTTGTTATAAGAAAAATCGAATAAACAACATTTTAGTCAAACATTTAGGCCAAAATGTATCCAGCCACATGTCTTTAGTAAAAAAAGAAAAATCGCAATAAGCGTATATTTATTGGTTTTCGCAAAAGTTATAGCGTCTACAAACTAGGGTACATTTTCTGGAATTTACACAGCCTTTAATTTATGACTGCCTATCTCAATTCTTGGAGAAAGGGTTAACTAGGGGCAATCAGGGGTTAAAACCTTTATTTAGAAAATTTATGGGGGTACCCAACGCTAGAAAAACCTGGCGGCAGACCTCAAAAATTAACTAGCTACCTAGCGGCACCAGTGACACTGATACAGCGATCAGAAAAACGATCGCTTAGTGACGCTGGCAATAGGGGGAGAAAGGGTTAACTAGGGCGGTGATCAAGGGGTTAAACCTTTATTAGGGGGGGTAGGGGGCTACACTGGACCCAAGACTAACTGCCCTGCAACTTTTAACTGTCACACTGACACTAAATGCAGTGATCAGTAAATAAATGATCACTGCAATCAGTGACACTGTGACAGGGGGCTGGGGGGGGGGGGGGGGGTGATCGGGGGGTGGGGGGGGGGGGGTTAAGTGTGCTGTGTGTTACTGTGTATGTGTGCTGTTGGTGCAACTCACTTTGTGATGTCTTCTCTCCTCTCGCCGAACGAAAATACCGCCGAGAGGAGAGATGACATCACTTCCTCCTGCCTGTGTTTACACAGGCAGAGGAAGTCCTTCGGCGGAAGGAGATTGGCTGTGAGCGATTGCGAGGGGGTGGCCAGAAACGAACAGCCGCCCCCTCATCCCAGATCGCTCCCAGAGGCTTACCGACCGCCACATGTACCGGGGGGGGGGGAGGGATGGGGGGTCCCGACCCACAGGAAGGCAGGCACGTACATCTGCCTGTCCGTGCCATTCTGCCGACGTAAATTTACATGCGGCGTTCGTTAAGTGGTTAACTGACAATTGCGCGGTCGAGCGACGTGGCTCCCAAACAAAATTGACGTCTTTTCCCCACAAATAGAGCTTTCTTTTGGTGGTATTTGATCACCTCTGCGGTTTTTATTTTTTTGCGCTATAAACAAAAATAGAGCGACAATTTTGAAAAAATTCAATATTTTTTACTTTTTGCTCTAATAAATATCCCCCAAAAATATATAAAAAAATATTTTCTTTCCTCAGTTTAGGTCAATAAGCGTTTATCGGTTGGTTTGCGCAAAATTTATAGCGTTTACAAAATAGGGGATCGTTTTATGGCATTTTTATAGGAAAAAAAATATTTACTACCAATGCCAGCGATCAGCGATTTTTTTTCGTGACTGCAACATTATGGCGGACACTTCGGACAATTTTGACACATTTTTGGGACCATTGTCATTTTCACAGCACAGCAAAAAATGCATTTAAAATGCATTGTTTACTGTGAAAATGACAATTGCAGTTTGGGAGTTAACCACAAGGGGGCGCTGAAGGGGTTATGTATGACCTAATATGTGTTTCTAACTGTTGGGGGGTGTGGCTGTAGGTGTGACGTCATCGATTGTGTATCCCTATAAAAAGGGATCACACGATCGCTGACGCCGCCACAGTGAAGAACGGGGAAGCTGTGAAGAGCGGGACTGCAGCGGCGATCGGATCCCGGAGCTTCGGACTGGGGCGCGTGCCCGCGACCCACAGCTGGGTACTAGCACAGGACGTACCTGTACGTGCATGTGCCCAGCCGTGCCATTCTGCCGAGGTAAATGTGCAGGAGGCGGTCCTTAAGTGGTTAAAGATCATTGACACTGGTTAGCTCAGTGGTACACCAGAAAAATAGAGACTTGGTCACTTATTAAAGAGCTAAAACCAAAAATTTTATATACTGCAGTTTTCCAATCCTTCAACGTGGTGACTACATTAGTCTTTTTCCCTCTGTTTTCTCCTGGTGATCTGGCCACTAAACACACCTCCAGTATTAGCATGTCAACATTTTTGGATAAAGGGGCACAGCAGAGAGCAGCATTGTTAATCTGGTGGTAAGGCGAGGGGGTAAAACTGGCCATACATTATGCAATTTTCTTGTTCAATTTCCTTTAGATTTACCTTCAACTATGTATGGGAAGGGCATACCTGAGTTCATACAAGAGATTAAAGTGGGGTTCCAACCACAATTAGCATTTTTAAATGTATGTCCTTTCATCATGCGTTTTTATAATATAAATCCGGTCACTTACTATTTTACAATCCGCCGCTGCTCCGCATAGTTATTCAAAAAAGATAGTTTTATAAACTATGTCCACACCGTTGTCATTATGCTTGTGGGCATTGTGAAGCCCACAAGCACTTACTTCCTGGAAGTCTTGGATGGGGAGTGATAATTGGGTAGCGCACTGCATCCTGGGAAATGACGACACACATTTCCCAGGAGCATTAGAGGGAGATGATGTCAGGATCCTAGGTGATTCCAAAGGCAGATTTTGTGGGACTGCATAGCAACAGGCATTTCCAGATGAGTAAAACATTTTTTTTTCTTTTTTTTCTTTTTTTAGGTCTAATGAGCACAATAATGAAAAAAGATTTTTGGGATGGAAACTCCAATTTAAATGTGTTGTTTTGGTGTGACCTCTTGTTATATTTTCTAATGCTTAGGAACAATAATTGGTATCCTCCCCTAGTCAGTACCATCACCCCACAGTTAGAACACACACCTAGAAACACAATTAATCCCTTGATCGCAATAAGCGTTTATCAGTTGGTTTGCGGAATTCTTTTTACTACTACTGGTGGCGATCAGCGATTTTTTCCGTGACTGCGACATTATGGACAATTTTTTTTTTTTCAAATGTTTTTTATTGTATTTTTCAAAGATACACAATAAAGCACAAATAAGAGTCATAACAATACAACAGTTTCTTAGTCAGACTTTGTGTTCAACAGTGTGCCTGGACAATTTTGACACATTTTTTGGGACCATTGTCATTTTCACAGCAAAAAATGCATTTAAAAGGCAGTTTACTGTGAAAAATGACAATTGCAGTTTGGGAGTTAACCACAAGGGGGCGCTGATGGGGTTATGTATGACCTCATCTGTGTTTCTAACTGTAGGGGGGTGTGGCTGTAGGTGTGACGTCATCGATTGTGATTCCATATACCGTATTTTCCGGCGTATAAGACGACCCGGCGTATAAGACGACCCCCTAATTTTCCAGGAAAAATTTTGATTTTGGGATATACTCGCTGTATAAGACTACCCCCTTCTTACTGTCTTTCTGGAAGCTGAGGGGGAGCCAGAACCGCTGACAGAAACAGGCTTTTTCAAATCTCACTGTGCCATTACATTACATTCCTCACTGTGCCATTACATTACTCACTGTGCCATTACATTACATGCCCAGACTGTGCCACTGTGCCATTACATGCCCCCACATTGCCATTGTGCCATTACATGCCCCCACATTGCCATTACATGCCCCCACATTGCCACTGTGCCATTACATGCCCCCACATTGCCACTGTGCCATTACATGCCCCCACATTGCCATCACTTGCCCCTCACATTGCCATTGTGCCATTACTTGCCCCCACATTGCCATCACTTGCCCCCACTGTGCCTGAACTTGTTGTCCCCCCCCCCCCTGTGCAATAACACTCACTTTTTTTCCCCAGCGCTGACAGTCTAACATGCTGCGATCGCGAGCGTGAATGATTTCAAAGCCGCGCCTTCACTGCAGTGTTCTGTGATAGGGGGAACAAAAATCTTCCCAGCAGCGCCTCTGTTATGTTTTCCGCCTATCACGGACGTCTTCTCATCTCGTCCGAGGATGAGAAGGCATCTGTGATAGGAGGAACAAAGAACAGAGGCGCTGCTGGGAAGATTTTTGTTCCTCCTATCACAGAACACTCTGCAGTGAAGGCGCGGCTTTGAAATCATTCACGCTCGCGATCGTAGCATGTTAGACTGTCAGCGCTGGGGAAAAAAAGTGAGTACTGAGACTGTACCCGGCGTATAAGACGACCCCTGACTTTGGATGCATGTTTTTGCATCCAGAAAGTCGTCTTATATGCCGGAAAATACGGTATAAGGGAACACACGATCTATGACAGCGCCACAGTGAAGAACGTGGAAGCTGTGTTTACACACAGCTCTCCCCGTTCTTCAGCTCCGTGGACCGATCGCGGGACTCCAGCGGCGATCGGGTCTGGGAGTTCTGCTGCACTTAAGGTTCCTAAGAGCACAGTGGCCTCCATAATCCTTAAATGGAAGACGTTTGGGACAACCAAAACCCTTCCTAAAGCTGGCCGTCCGGCCAAACTGAGCTATCGGGGGAGAAGAGCCTTGGTGAGAGAGGTAAAGAAGAACCCAAAGATCACTGTGGCTGAGCTCCAGAGATGCAGTCGGGAGATGGGAGAAAGTTGGAGAAAGTCAACCATCACTGCAGCCCTCCACCAGTCGGGGCTCTATGGCAGAGTGGCCCGACGGAAGCCTCTCCTCAGTGCAAGGCACATGAAAGCCTCCATGGAGTTTGCCCAAAAAAACACCTGAAGGACTCCAAGATGGTGGGAAATGAGATTCTCTGGTCCGATGAGACCAAGATAGAACTTTTTGGCCTTAATTCTAAGTGATATGTGTGGAGAAAACCAGGCACTGCTCATCACCTGATTAATACAGTCCCAACAGTGAAGCATGGTGGTGGCAGCATCATGCTGTGGGGGCGTTTTTCAGCTGCAGGGACAGGATGACTGGTTGCAATCGAGGGAAAGATGAATGCGGCCAAGTACAGGGATATCCTGGACAAAAACCTTCTCCAGAGTGCTCCTAAGCACACAGTTAAAATAACGAAGGAGTGGCTTCTTGAATGGCCCAGCCAGAACCCTGACTTAAACCCAATTGAGCATCTCTGGAGAAACCGAAAAATGGTTGTCCATCAATGTTTACCATCCAACTTGACAGAACTGGAGAGGATCTGCAAGGAGGAATGGCAGAGGATCCCCAAATCCAGGTGTGAAAAACTTTTTGCATCTTTCCCAAAAAGACTCATGGCTGTATTAGATCAAAAGGGTGCTTCTACTAAATACTGAGAAAAGGGTCTGAAAACTTAGGACCATCATTTTTATTTTTTTATTTTTTTTATAAATCTGCAAAAATGTCAACAATTCTGTGTTTTACTGTCAATATGGGGTGCTGTGTGTACATTAATGAGAAAATAAAATTAACTTAAATGATTTTAGCAAATGGCTGCAATATAACAAAGTGAAAAATTTAAGGGGGTCAGAATACTTTCTGTACCCACTGTATATGAAGCAGTGTACACACGATCGGTTTGTCCGATGAAAACATCTGTCTTTTTTCCCCATCGGGGTTAAAAAAAAAATAGAACTTTTAAAAATTTTCATATGGATAAAAAAAACGATCGAAAAATCAGATCGTCTGTGTGGAATGCCATCGCAGAAATATCGCATGCTCAGAATCAAGTCGACTCGGAAGCATTGAACTTAATTTTTTCCGGCTAGTCGTAGTGTTTTACGTCACCGTGTTTTGGCACGGTCGGATTTTTGACTGATGGTGTGTAGGCAAGACTGATGAAAGTCAGCTTCATCGGATATCCGCCAAAAAAAATCCATCTGATTAGATTTCACATATATACGATCGTATTATAGTATTATATATTGTAATAATATTTTTCTTTCATATGTTTACAATGTACCTGTATTAGTAATCCATATATAAACCCGTTAAATATATTATATATAAGTATGGTAAAAGGGTCACATGTATAAGATCCTATAATAGTTTAAAAGAATTAGAAACTGCTCAACTTACATTCCAATGAATTCAGTTTCAAGGAATTCAACAAACCCTTTGTTAATTACGTGGGGTTTATTTTTCCCAATACATAAATTTAGAGCAGCTGCCAGGTTGGCTGAGCAAGTTGAGTTTTTGACAATTAACCACTTAAGCCCCGAACCATTTTGTTGCTCAGAGACCAGGCCACTTTTTGCGATTCGGCACTGCGTCGCTTTAACTGACAATTGCGTGGTTGTGCGACGTGGCTCCCAAATAAAATTGACATCCCATTTTCCCCACAAATAGAAATTTCTTTTGGTGGTATTTGATCACCTCTGCGGTTTTTATTTTTTGCGCTATAAAAAAAAAAATAGAACGACAATTTTGAAAAAAATTCTATATTTTTTATTTGCTCAGCCATTGCTCCATGCTGTATACATCCCCTCTGCTTTATCCGATCCTTAGGGATCAAGGGCTCTGGTAAGGGTCAGTGTGTACACTGGTGGTGGTTCTCCTCTTCACTTCACAATGTTCGTTGCCAGTCACTGGGGGATGTCCTGTGTGTATTGCTCACCATACAGTTTTACACTATATTAGTTTTGTTTTTTCTAGTTGCTTCGCTGGTGGACTCCTTGGAAGATCGCATCAAGAGACAGGCTTCCTTTGCAGTTCATGTGTTTGGCTACTTGCTCTTTCCGATCCGGTAGGATCTTTCATTGCGGTAAGGGTCAGCAATATCAGTGAGCGGTGATCCCTGATTATTATCTTCACCTATGTAGTAGTGCGCTACTACACAGATTTGATACATTGTTGGACTTCATCTATATCTATTTTTTGTCACTTATTGGACTATTATATTTATATTCTTGGTCCTTTCACATATGTTTATATGACCTGTGAAGACATATTCATTTTCTAGCGAAACTCCACCTTTTGTCTATGATATTTATGTTTGTATAACATTTTTGAGTTTGCTGCTTTTTTTTTATTATTGTATTTGGTAAGCGCACTGTTTTCACATTTCCACTTTAGGATCATTGTACATACCATAGTTAAATAAGACACCCCCCAAAAATAAGCCCCAGTGTGTTTTAGATTGCCAAAATTTATATAAGGAAAATGTAAAGAAACAAAAAAATACCGAAAAGATGAAAAAAAGGGAAAATAAACTGCAACGTAGTCACAGTCTAATCCCTCCAGGTCCTGCGATTATCATGCAAACAATAACTACAAGAGATAAACATAAGAAAAATATAAATTGCGCTACCTCAACCACCCTTCTTGCTAGACACAGGCGTATGCAAGTGGGTGATCTACAGTGATATAAGTGAAAAGGCCGGCTGCTATGTTAGGAGCGACCTCTAATGGTCACTAGGGTGCAGCATGGATAACGTTGCGAACAACATGCAACAAAACTGGACTTAAAGACACAGAGCAGTAATTCTTACCACACTCTAAAGTAGAAGACCAGGGGGCCAGGTAAGGGGAGATGGGTAAAGGGAGAGAGTGGTGAGTACCTCCCCCAGTACTTCGGGCCAGAACTGTTTTTATTGGTGGGTATTTCTCTTTCTATGGAATCCATAGAATTGCACCATCTTTTGCATCATCTTTTTCTGGGTATCAATGTATTGAACTGTGTCAAGATCAGTGTTCTACTGTGGAGAGACTGTTAGTTGATACAACAGGGAATCTAAAACAGTCAATGTTACAGGAATACTGCACTTGTGTGTTTTAAAGGTGGGCTGCAAACTATAAAAAAGTACTGGAATAAAGGAAAACAAATCTAAGCGGAATATCAGTACTGAAAAGGATTAAGGGTATACTTCCCCTCTCTTCCTTTACAGTTCTGTCCCTCAGCTGGACCGTTGTGGGCCACGTCCGCGGCGGCAGAGCCAGATCGGACTGTTCGAGACAGAGGGGGTAGGTGAGGGCAGGGGTACCATATACTAAGCCACCCCCACAAAAAACTCACGGGGGGGGACCACCATAGTGGACCAGACCCAGGCCCCCCACAGGGGGGCACGGACCGAGGCCCCCCCACGGTGCACAGACCGGGACACCCCCCGGGGGCCACATAACCGGACACCCCCCGGGGGCCACATAACCGGACACCCCCCGGGGGCCACATAACGGGGCACCCCCCCAGGGGCCACATAACGGGGCACCCCCCCAGGGGCCACATAATGGCACACCCCCCAGGGGCCATATAATGGGACCCCCCCAAGGGGCAACATACCGGATCCATCTCTGGAGGGACAGACCAGGACACCTCACAGGAGTCGCTGACCCCACTGAGGGCCACGAGTGGGCGGCCCCTGGGGAACCAGACCACTCCGAGCCAGTAGGCCGCAACTCGCAGCCTAAATTTTCAGCCGCGAGAAGGGCGGTAGGCCGCAAAGCCACGTCCCAAATTTTTAGCCGTTAGCTGCAAGTGCACGGCCCCCGGGAGGACCGGACCGCTCCGAGCCGGTAGGCCCCTGGGCGGAGCTGTTCAACTCTGTTAAAGTAACATGTAGTCCTCTCCTATGAACAGGAATATAACCCATATGTCAAGACTTGTGAAGGCCGTGTCCGTCAATGGACCATAAGAGAAATTTAGTTACAAAATTTACTGACAGAAGTAAAAAACTTTTGTAAAAAATAAAAAACCCAGCAGTGATTAAATACCACCAAAAGAAAGCTCCATTTGTGTACAGAAAATTATAAAAAAATTGTTTAAGTACAGTGTTACATGACCACGCAATTCTCATTCAAAGTGTGACAGCGCTGAAAGCTGAAAAATGGCTTGGGCAGGAAGGGGGTGTAAGTGCCCGGTAGGCAAGTGGTTAAAGTGTCACTAACCTACATCATTCAAAACGATCAAGAAATGCTGTATTGCATGAAAACCTGTTTGATCCTCCTGTTCTCAGTCTCTCTCCCCCCCCCCCCCCCATCCGTTGCTTTAATGCCAGTGGGGATTTTGCAGAGCAGTGTCGGCAGCTCTGCACATGCTCGGTTTTCATTGGGTTCCTATGCTGAGCATTTCCTCCCTATCACATCCGAGCAGCTCATGTGACTATAAAATCACAGGCCTATACACCGTGCTAAATGACAGCCCACTCCCTCCCTCCTCCTCCGCACTCATTTATTAGCTAAACACAAAGGGTGCAGGATATTACATGCTATGGATAAAGGTTTCACCTCCTCCCTGTTATTCTAAGACACAGGCTGGAGGGATGTGACACAGCCTGTGACTAGCAGAACGCCGCTCACACCATGTTACTGCCAAAAAATATTATATATTTTAAATTAAATATTTATATGACAGATTTAACCCAGTATATTGATATTATTTAATCTGTATCCCAAAGGCTTTTTATTTATTTTGAACATGTGACCAGTAACAGGACTAGAAGCTCCTCCTGTCACGGTTTTGTTCCCTACAGACAAGATGGGAAAGATATGGATCATTTCACAGCTGTATTGAAAGAAAGAAGTACCCCCTAAATGGGACTTTAGCCAGTTCCCGACCCCGCATGTACATATACGTCCACAATATGGCACGTACAGGCACATGGGCGTACATGTACGTCCTTGCCTATTAGCGGGTGGGGGGTCCGATCGGGACCCCCCCCGCTACATGCGGAGGTCGGGTCCGCTCGGGGAGCGTTCCGGGACCACGGCGCGGCTATTTGTTTATAGCCGCTCCGTCGCGATCGCTCCCCGGAGCTGAAGAACGGGGAGAGCCGTATGTAAACACGGCTTCCCCGTGCTTCACTATGGCGGCGCATCGATCGCGTCATTCCCTTTATAGGGAAGACACGATCGATGACGTCATTACTACAGCCACACCCCCCTACAGTTGTAAACACATACTAGGTGCACCCTAACTCCTACAGCGCCACCTGTGGTTAACTCCCAAACTGCAACTGTCATTTTCACAATAAAGAATGCAATTTAAATGCATTTTTTGCTGTGAAAATGACAATGGTCCCAAAAATGTGTCAAAATTGTCCGAAGTGTCCGCCATAATGTCGCAGTCACGAAAAAAATTGCTGATCGCCGCCATTAGTAGTAAAAAAATAAAAATTAATAAAAATGCAATAAAACTATCCCCTATTTTGTAAACGCTATAAATTTTGCGCAAACCAATCGATAAACGCTTATTGCGATTTTTTTTACTAAAAATAGGTAGAAGAATACGTATCGGCCTAAACTGAGGAAAAAAAATGTTTTTATATATGTTTTTGGGGGATATTTATTACAGCAAAAAGTAAAAAATATTGCATTTTTTTCAAAATTGTCGCTCTATTTTTGTTTATAGCGCAAAAACTAAAAACCGCAGATGTGATCAAATACCACCAAAAGAAAGCTCTATTTGTGGGGGGAAAAAGGACGCCAATTTTGTTTGGGAGCCACGTCGCGCGACCGCGCAATTGTCTGTTAAAGCGACGCAGTCCCGAACTGTAAAAACACCTTGGGTCTTTAGGCTGCATATTGGTCCGGGGCTTAACTGGTTAAATGGCAACAATACTACAAAAGTATAATAAAAAATGTATGTTTTATTAAAATTGGGTGGGAAAAAAAAAAAAACGATCACACATGTGAAGATTGATTAAAAAAAAACACATGGACCATTAACAAACGCACATCATTTCTTGCAGTTGAAAATTATTGTACATAAGGTCTGAGTAGTTACTCTCCAATGTCTGAGAAAACTGACACGTTTCAGGTTCAAGCCCTTTCGCCAGGGGAATTTATACAGTAGAATCCATGTTCAGCATATAGTAAATGGTGCAGCACTCCAACCTACAATTATTCAGGCAGAGACTGAGTCATCACTGACAGTGGATGGCGTAGTTGGAGGTCTGGTCTAGCCTCCGTTTAAATCTATGATGCCTCACGGAGGATGCAGTATCAATTTCACACACACACTTCGCAAATTGGTAGCAGAAACTTAATTGGCCAAGGAATGATCACCCAGTATAGGCTGGGTCAGGCCTTTCCACAATCCTTCATGTAAAAGGAGAGAATGTACTGGATATGTATCCCTCGGTCCTTGTCCTCTGGGGAATCCATGGAGCGTGATGTCTGCCCTCACGGATCCCCAGAATACAATGACCGAGGATATACCGAAAGAGAAGAGATAAGGTAAATCAAACAGTGTGCGTTTAGTATCACTTTAAAAGGGGTTGTAAAGACTTGTGTTTTTTCATATTAATGCATCCTATGCATGAAGGTAAAAAAAACACCTAGCAGTCACCGGGCTCCTCAGCCCCCCTGTTTTACTTACCTGAGCCATGGAATTTCCCACGCCGGGGACATGCCACCCTTCTGCCTGGGGTTCTCGGCTCTTGACTGGATAGATTGATAGCAGGGCAGCCATTGGCTCCCGCTGCGGTCAATCAAATCCAGTGATGTGGCCTCCGGGGTTGAGTCGGGCATTCATGTCTATAGACGCACGTGCTGGACTCCAGAGCGCGTCTGCAAGGTAACCCTCTGGCAGAGCGCTTCTTCTAGGGGGGTTATCTGATGCAGGGAGGAGCCGCCGAGGGACCCCAGAAGACTGTTCGGGGCCACTCTGTGCAAAACAAACTGCACAGAGGAGGCAAGCATGATATATTTTTTATTTAAAAAAAATAATACTCAAATCTTTACAACCCTTTTAATATCTACTCGGCAAAAATTTCTATTAAAGCGGAGGTTCACCCAAAAATCAACTTTCTGCCATTAGATCCAGCGTACTGCTGACATCTGCAGTATGCGTTTTTTTTTTTTGTACTTATCGTTTTATCAGCCGTTGTTATCCGGCTCCGAGCGGGGATTTCTGCGGGGAATAGGCGTTCCTAAGCCAAGCCAAGCCTTCCGAAAATACTCAAAGTGACACTCGGGTGTTTACGGCGCCTGCCGTGTAGAGCTGACTGCGCAAACGCCGTAAACACTCGAGTGTCACTTTGGGTATTTTTGGAAGGCGTGACGCGCTTTAGCAGCCCGTCAATCAACTCCGCTTGGCTTAGGGACGCCTATACCCGGAAGGAATCCCCGCTCGGAGCCGGATAACAACGGCTGATAAAAAAAAACAGCATACTGCAGATGTCAGCAGTATGCTGGATCTAATGGCAGAAAGTTGATATTTGGGTGAACCTCCGCTTTAACAACCAATAGGTTAATTGCTCATTTAATTTATTTTATTTTGTTTTCAAAAAGTTTTATTGAAGATAAAACAAGCAAATCACCATGAAGAATAACATATGAATCGACATCAAAACGGGCCATACAGGAAGGATACAAAATATCATTGCATAGAAATAGGAAACCTGGGGGCGTGGCCTGGACATGGCTGAGTGAGGAGGCTTTCCATCTGAGCTCCCGGCCTGAACCCCCTATTTTCGGCCAAAAAACGCACTCAGACCGGCATGATACCCGTAAAGAAATACGGGACTAGAGCAGCATCTAAAGGGACCCCTTCCGCGAAGATCTCGGGGAATATTCAGAGATATTTCAAGGCCTGCCAGGAGGTCTCCCCCGATCCGGGCCTACCGGCGACGCGTGACCATCCGGGAGTATCCCCACGTGGCGCAGCGGTGGACCCAACTGAGCAAATACCGAACCCTGGTGGTTCAGAGGACTGGCTCACTTTCGCCCCTGACCCTCCGGAGGACCCCCCAAGGGAGGAGATGGCGGACCTACAGGCTCCGGAGCCGGTGGGCTTGGACCCGACCATCAAGGCCATGCTGCAGGCCCTACCGACTAGGCGAGACATTGAAACGCTGATACTGAAGCTGGAGGAGACACACAGGAGAGATATTCAGGAAGTGAGAGGGGAAGTATCCACACTTACTGACCGAGTGGCTTCGGGCGAAGAATCGGTGTCCTCCCTGGCGAACCGGGTATCAGCGCTGGAGCAGGCCCGGGACCAGCACCGAGAGGCGGCTATAACGCTGCAGCTCCACTTGGAGGATGTGGAGGATCGAAGCCGCCGCAGTAACCTGCGGATTCGCGGGGTCCCCGAGCCGGCGGCGGCGGAGAACGTGGGCGCCAAAGTGATCGGCCTCTTCCGCGAGGTGTTGGGAGGACCCGGAGGCGGTGGTCACGCTGGACAGAGCGCATAGAGCGCTTGGGCCTAAGCCGACGGATCAAGACAGGCCGCGGGACATTGTGTGCCGCCTACATCGATATGCCCAGAAGGAAACAATCCTCCGCAAGGCCTGGGATCTCGGGGACATAGAGATGGACGGTGCCCAGATCCGGATCATGCCTGACCTCTCCAGAGCAACCCTCCGACGCAGAGCACTACTACGCCCTCTTCTGGACCTCGCCAGGCAAACGGACCACACATATCACTGGGGATATCCACTATCAGTGACTTTCCGGAAGGATGCCGGTGCCTTCACCCTCCGGACCACTGCGGACCTCCCGGACCTCTTCCGTTTCATGGGCACGGAGCCCATTCAAGTTCCTGACTGGCTGCAGTTCTTCCCGCGCCCGACCGGACGGTCGGGTGCACCGGCGTACGGAGGTCCCCTCGCCCCACGTCCCCAGAGAGGCAGGAGGCGCCGCAACACGGCTCGTGGACGAGCGGCACGTGAGTAGGCCGTAGGCCACACATCTGCTCCCTCCACCCATGCCACCACACCTTTCCGGCCCTACGCTCCCTGCCCCGGAGAAACCCGCGCCGCCCACCCGGCTACCCGCACCCCTGGAAACTCCCGGAGCCGGATGGCAGACGGGATAGACCTTGTCTGGGGGGACCCGCGTACCTCGATTATGGCCGCCCCGCTTGCGGGTCTTTGCCTCAGGTGACATTCGGCGCTGACCCCTCTCCTCACTTTTGGTGCCCCGGGGAGCTGCCCCCATCTTCTGATCTTCTTCGGCTGAAGAGATTCTAATAGGGGGACGATATAGCTCCCGGGGCTTGACACCCCCCCCCAGTGCTGGACACAATACCCCTGGAACATTAGCTCAGCTGCGACCGGGACCCCGCAGATGCTGGGACTTTCGACACTGCGTCCCCTCCTTGCACTGAGAGCCGACATGAGCCTGCCAGCCCTGAGCCCGAGAATCCCAGGTTGGACTTTTGTTGTTTTTTTTCTTATATTTTGCTTTATTTTTAGTCCCCTTGCCCAGAATGAGGGACATAGATCTTGCTGCTGGGGGAGGGGAAGGAGCGGCTATTTGTGGGGGAATGTTGGGATGTGACACGGGGGCCACCCGGGGGGGGCTCCGCGACACGTGGAGGGTATCTCTCTATGGACCCCATACCAGGAGGGGCGGGGGCCACCGCTATTGCTTAGGGACTAGACACCCTGCAACCAATGAGCCCCGGGGCGGCGCAGCACCCCACGGAATGGGGGATACCAGGGGAGCGATGTTCTCTGAACGGCTGGAGTGGGGGAGCAGGGTGGTTGGTTGGATCGGGCCACGATTCCCGCTGATAATGCCCAAGCCCCTGGGCTGATTGAATCCAGGGGTCCTCTGTTTGCACTTATTGTACCTGTTTGCAATGCTCTTATGTTTGTTTCTTAAACTGCTCGTTCTGCTGTTAAGTTCCGCAATCAATGCTGAATGTTTTGTGTATTAATGGTTCATGTTACGTGTTTTCACTCTATACAAGATATGGCTGAGACGGGGGGGAAAGGGCTGGGGGCTCGTTCCCTGTCCCTGTCTAGTACATCCCCCCAACTAGGGTTGCGCTCGATCCCTGGGATACCCCCAGAGAGCGCATATAGCTGATTTCGGCTAATTTAGTTAAAGCTACCTGGAGGCCGCACCTGAGGCCTACCCTTTAAGCTCTTTACCTCTACTTATTTCTATTTCCTTTCTCTGCTACCCTTACTCTCCTGCCCCCCCCCTCCTCTCCCGCCACCCGCCCCCCTCTACCCCACTCCACTGGGTGGGACCACCTGGTTCCCTGACACCTAAGCGCACACACACACGCCTCCCCCCCCCTCCCCCCCCCAGCTGCACGAGCATGGAGACTCTGACGGTGACATCATTTAATGTCAAGGGACTTAATACCCCCGAAAAAAGACGTATGTTAATGCAAGACATGCGACGCATGGGGGCGGACGTTGTGCTGCTCCAGGAGACGCACTTTAAGAAATCCAACCTGCCGCTACTGAAAAACAAGTTCTTCCCCACAGCACACCACTCCCAATATGCGGTAACCAAGAGCAGGGGAGTATCTATCCTGGTCTCTGCAAGAGTGCCCTGGACACCCCTAGATGTCCTCGCAGACGGGGAGGGACGGTTCCTCTTTGTGAAGGGAAGGATAGGTGATAGAACAGTGACCCTAGCTAATCTTTACGCACCCAATGTTCGACAGGATGTTTTCCTGAGGAAGACCCTGATACAGCTCAGACGTTTTACAGAAGGCCACTTGATTTTGGGAGGCGACCTAAATGTACCCCTACTCCCGACTGAAGATACATCAACCGGACGGACGTCCCTATCTAGAGACACGCGGAAGTGTATTGACACCGCTCTGCGCTCCATGCAACTGATAGACGCCTGGCGTCTCTTCCACCCTGGTGACAGGGATTATACCTTTTTTTCTAAACCTCACCAAGTGTATTCGAGGATAGACTACTTCCTCATACCTCATAGTCAACTAGACGCGATTCAGAACATCACTATTGGCTCGATCACGTGGTCTGACCACGCCCCAGTTACCTTGAGGTATTCCCTCTCGGAGCCAAAATATGGCCAGAGGCCTATGTGGCGGCTTAATGAGAGCCTTCTTCAGAATACGGAGGTCATGGCAGAAGTCATCACAGAACTCGAACATTACTTTTCCATTAATAATACACCGGGCAGCGGGGCGGGAGTAGTGTGGGAGGCGCATAAGGCGGTGATCAGAGGGGTGCTCATTAAGCACGGCGCGAGGCTGAAGAGGGAGCGATCGCTACAGCTGGGCTCGCTCCTTACTCGGCTGAGTGCACTTGAGACTTCACATAAAATAACCCCGTGCAGGCAAATTGGCGCGGAACTAGATGTGCTTCGCTCGCAGATCACAGATCTATTACTCTTCAGAGCCAAAGCGGCATTGCAGACCTGCCGGCGGGCCACGTACGAATCGGGCAATAAATGTGGCAGAATGCTAGCCAACACGCTGCGAACCCGTCGACTGGCCTCGTACATCCCACACGTGCTGTCCAACTCGGGACAGAAGCAGTCTACTCCACAGCAGATATCACGGGAATTCGGACAGTTTTATAGCTCGCTATACAATTTGAACAAACCCCCTACTCCAAATACCACAATAAGGGACTATATCTCGACGTCACTGATGCCCTCTCTGCCCACGGAGGTCCGAGAAGATCTGGAAACCCCTATTACACTTTCAGAAGTCCAACTTGCGCTGAAAAGCGCCAAACCGGGGAAGGCCCCGGGCCCTGACGGACTTACCATAGCATACTACAAGACGTTACTGCCGACCTTGGGGCATCACCTAGTGAGACTTTTTAACGATCTGGGCTCAGGGAAATTATTCCACACCACCACACTGCAAGCCCAGATATCTGTAATACTGAAAGAAGGGAAAGACCCAGCTAGCTGTAGTAGCTATCGCCCCATATCCCTTCTCAACACTGACCTCAAGTTGTTTACCAAAATCTTGGCTTCTAGGCTCCAGAGGCACCTCCCGAGCCTGATACACCTGGATCAAGTGGGCTTTGTCCCCTTGAGGGAAGCCCGGGACAATACCATTAAGGTACTCAACCTGATACACATGGTGACTATCAATAAAACACCGAGCCTGTTGGTCGGAACGGACGCCGAAAAGGCGTTCGATCGGGTGGACTGGCGGTTTATGATGGCGACCCTGGAACATGTAGGGATTGGAGAAATTATGAGAAATTGGGTGGCGGCCATATACACTGGTCCGACGGCGCGAGTAAGAGCTAACGGGGTACTATCAGACTCATTCCCGATAACTAATGGGACGAGACAGGGCTGCCCCCTCTCGCCCCTTTTGTTCGCTCTGTCACTAGAGCCATTTTTGTGCCATGTCCGGCTGAATCCTGACATCAAGGGCGTCGCTACCACGAACGCACAACATAAAGTATCCGCTTATGCAGACGACCTACTTTTCACCCTCACAGACCCCGACACCTCCCTCCCAGCCCTTTTCCGGGAATTCGATAATTATGGTACACTCTCCAATCTAAAGATCAACCTGTCAAAGTCAGAGGCCATGGGCATAGGGATTTCGCAGCACCACCTTGCCCGGCTTAAGACGGGATTTGGTCTGAGGTGGACGGCAGTGGCGCTCAAATATTTAGGGACTTTCATCCCTCCCACACTCTCGCACCTCTACCGACTGAACTTTCCACCCCTTTTGACAGAGGTCCGGAAACTGTTAACTCAGTGGACTAGCGGACTGCACTCGTGGGTGGGCAGATGTAACATTTTAAAAATGACGATCCTTCCCAAATTTCTGTACCTCCTGCAGGCCCTCCCGATTCGAATCAGCTGACTCACTTTTTAAGTAGCATCCCTGCCCCCCCGACGGGACAAGTACCAATGACTGAACTGGAGGCAATGTGCGAGGAGTCTGGGGTGCTTCCACACGCTCTCTCCCTACTGTATGCCATGCTGATAACACCACCTGGAGGATATCGGCTGCCAGCCCTGGAAAAATGGGAAAGGGACCTGAACACACAGTTCTCGCCCGCCAAAAAACAAACCATACTTCACTTCACACACAAGTCCTCCCTTTGTGCAAAAACCCAGGAGACGAATTACAAGATTCTCTCCCGCTGGTACAGGACCCCAGACCTCCTAAATAAGCTGTTCCCCAACACTGCTGGCGTCTGTTGGAGATGCCAGCGGGATAGGGGCACCCTACTGCACGTCCTTTGGACCTGCCCACGAATCAGGGGCTTCTGGGGAGAGGTGCGACGGATCGCCCAAAAATTCACAGGATACGTGGTACCAGATGACCCGGGCTACTTCCTCCTGCACGCAACCAATATGCCATCAGGGGTCTACAAGAGGTCCGTGGTCCGCCACCTCCTGGACGCGGCCAAGGCCTGCGTACCTCTCCGATGGAAGTCACCTCACCCTCCGACTATTGCTCTTTGGCTGCACAAGGTGGACGAGATCAGCCGAATGGAGGACTTGATACTCTCTAGCCAACAACGCCTCTCTTCCCCCCTCCCTGTCTTCACTCTGATAAACCTTTCTATACCCCTCTCTAACTTTTACTCTATCTTTTCTATTGAAAATGGAAAACGGACCTGGAGGTCGGTCCGATCGAACCCCAATACCAGGACAGCTGGGGGCAGCTGTACCCTCCTTGAGACAAGTTCCGAGAGCTCCCAGTTATGCCTTAGTGTCCCACTGCGACATTATTTGTATAACCAAAGGCCTACAAGTATCTCTGTGACTGTGTTTGATTTGTATTCTTGCTACTGTAACTTGTGTATATTGGTGGTCCGCGAAGACTGACTTTTTGATGAGAAATAAAAAATTAAAAAAAAAAAAAAAGAAATAGGAAACCTGTATATAGTGCAAACCCAGAGCCCTGGGAGGATAACATACAATGAATGCATAAGGCGATTTCAGCAACAAATTGAAGAATCACATGTATTATATGCAAAAGAGAAAAATAAAGAATAAAACACATAAAAGAAAAGCACATAAGTAAAACAAAACAAAAAGACTAAGGTCAGTTATTCCTGGAGTCTATACAGAAACCAAGGGTTCAATTTAGCATCATAAGCTGGGACAGAATCGTGTAGAGTATGAAATATTTTTTCTGACAGCATCATCTGATATATCCGAGCAATTATTGGGGGGGAAGGGGACCGACTGCATTTTCCAGTGAAGATCAATAGCCCAGTGAACAGCAATACATATGGAGTGGATCAACCTCATCAGATGTCTAGGAATGTCATGCAGGGTCTGGAAAAGAAGGCAATGCCTAAACGTCAACCTGCTCACCTGCCAACTTATCTATCATTTCCAGAGCTGCCTTCCAGGTAGGCTGTAACCTCTCACATTCCCAAAATAGATGGAGAAATGAACCCTGCTGTGGGCAACCTCGAAAGCAAGAAGGGGAGGCCTGTGGAAAAATGTTACTAAGCCAGAGTGGAGTGTAGTACCATCTCGTCAGTAGCTTAATTACAGTTTCTCTTACTGTCAGCGACTTAGTACACTTGCGCATGTTTTGCCAGCCTCCTGCCCAATCTAAATCGTCATCGTCCAGATTAAGTTCCCGCTGCCACTGCAGTCTATATATCACCAGAGCAGACTCGTCCACTGATTCCATAAATCTATAGACTTAATTTATTTTATAAACACTTCCTGTTCATATCTTTGCCCTGCATTCCAAAGGCAGAAAACAACTTTTGCATGAAGGCTTTAAAGTGTACCCAAACTCAAAAACAAGAATCTAATATATTTCAGCCTACAATGCTTTAGTGAGGTGGCTGCAACAGTTTATTTTCCTTTGCTTTCATCTAGTGATCCTGACAGTATCCTACTTTCTGTCCTAAGACAGGACTGCAGAACACCTCCTCTACTTTTCTTCATAGCATAGAGGGGAGATGTTCTGTAGCCCAGAGAAAAATGGTAACAATGTAACCGATAAATGTGTAGTACAAATGGAGCATGCAAAAGTTACCAGCTCCCAAATTTTTTGGCAGGATCAGATATTTTTGCACTTATCGAAAAGATGTAACAAAACTGTATATTTACAGCCAAAAAGAGCAAGTAACAGAAGCTTGCGTTTAGAGTTTACATATACTTTAACGCAATTATAAATATTGCGGTCAGATTAAAGTGGTATAGTTGTGTGGTACTTTGCCTTAATATTTGAAACTACAGTCAACCGAACCATTATTCTTAACACTTTCCTAAAATTTAAATGCAACTGACAGATATGTACATTTTTGGTATATGATTGTAACCATCTCTGTACTACTGTTAAAGCTTAATAAACTTTAAAATGTTTAAAAAATATATATATTGCGAACCCATGGTATTTATGTGAGCCACTCAGGTTGCTATGACATGTAGTCATGTGCCTGCTGCTGCGAGTGCTGGCTGGGAAGAAGCCCACACATGCTCCAGACAATCCCAAGAGCTGCACATCAGAACAAGACCTGCTGTGTGTAATCAAATGGCAGTCTCAGCCTGGGCCCCCGCCAAACCACACTCCCTACGTGTTTCACTCCACCCACTAGAGCTTACTTATAGGGATGGCCCATCCTCATGAATAAGTTTCAGTGGGTGGAGTAAACGCATTGGGGGCATGGCCTGGTGGGGGTCCAGGCTGAGACTGTCACTTGTCTACACACAACAGGTCTTGTTCTAATGTACAGCTCCCGGGATCTTCTGCTCTTATCTGCAATTATAATTATGACAAACACAACTGGGTACTTTACAGAAGTTACAATAACACAATGCTGAAACTCAACCCAAACACTACCATTGCATTTCCTGCAGCTGGAGGAATTTTGATCACCAGTGGCTTTATAAGTTCAGATGTTTCTGCAGCTGAATTCCATCCGGAAACGTCATCAACAAGCAGCGATACATTGCCTTAAAAAAAAAAAAAAAAAAAAAAAGGATGAGCAAATGTATACACAATATTTAAATATTTAGCAATGGCAAATGGAAACTGCTAACAGCAAAGTATGCAAAGCCTGTCATTCTAACACAAAGCAGGAAGAAGCATGAGCAACATCAGATCATCCCATCAATTCAAAGGCTACTAGGAACATCACACAGACCTTTGTGTCTTTAGAACACCAGTGAACAGATTCCCTGGTTCCAGTAAAAATTTTATTCAACCCTGTAGTTGTAGATGAATTTACACACCCACTCTAGTCAATACGAAGCGATACAAAATAGGTATAGATCAGTTTCTACAATGAATACGATTATTATACAAGAAACAAACAATTGCATATTAAGAGAAAACTATCAAAAGACTAATATAGATGCTGTTATTTTACATTTATATAGGGGTGGTTTTATAAATGTTTTTAATCAGGATTCATACAACATTCACCCAAGATTGACATATTTTCTTTCTGGATTCAATGTTTGAATCCTTGTTAAAGTTGAAGTGAATCCTAACCCCCGTTGTGTTTAAAGCAACCCTATCCATTTCCAATCTTTAGGGCCCATTCATTCCACTGTGTAACTTGCAGAGGTGCCAGGTACCTACAAAATGCACAGACACGCTGTGACTTTAGATCCACTGTGGTGCAATTTTTAATCCATTCAATCAATTGACGTCTTAAAATAATGCACATACGTTAAATGCACAACAGATCACGCTGGTGTGAATAGGCCACTACAGAAAAACAAACAAGAACTATTCAACTTATTAACAACTCTAATGCATATTATATGAGCAATAATTATGCTCTGGTCTATCTCCAGTAACCCCTTAATTAGATTCCACCATCTTGTATCTGGCACAGAATGAAGAAGGTGAAGTCAGGCTGTGAATCACTGCCTGCAGGACAAAAACACCCCAATGCTTCCTGCGACAGTCCCGTCACTGCTCTCTGTATAAGGCAGCAGCCAATGGGAAGGGTTAGATGTGGAAAGAAGGCATAGCTCTTAACTTGACAAGAGCTTGAGGGAAAACTGCAAATGCTTTTCATGGCACCCTCCTGTCTTCTGAGCTGAGATGGCACAGCTGTCAGAAGGAGAGCCCCTAGCACTACAGGAACCACACATATGCAGTGCTAGCTCTCACTTGCTCCAGTTACAGCCACATGCTGATCAGGGCCAACAGATGGAGCATTAAGCAGGTGCAGACAGCAGGAAGAAGGGGTGCTTGTCTCAACGGCATCTAATCTATTAACCGGTTCCCGATTGGCTCATGCGGATATATGTTGGCTGAATGGCACGGGTGCACAAAACAACGTACCGATAAGTCGTCCACGGGCAGGGGGGCGCGTGCCCCCGCGGCGATCCAATTCAGTGCAGAACCAATCAGTCTTCAGGTCCAGGCCAATGATTTCTGGCCTGGACCTGCTGATCGGTTCAGACCAATGAAATGCTTTTCCTGCCTATAAGTGAAAACACAGGCGTGGGAAGTGATGTTATCGCCCCTCGCATAATTCTTATCGGTTCCAGAGAGAGGAGAAAAGACATTTAAAAGTGAGTTGCACCAACACTACACTGACACAGTACACATAGGCACACATTTCATCCCCCACCCCGATTAACCCCTTTATACTCCGTCACTGCATCACCAATTTCAGTTTTCCGATTTTTCCTGATCACTGCATTGGTGTCACTTTGTGATACTTATCAGAATTAGGGCAGCGAGTAGTAGGCCCAGGTAGGTCAAGGGTACCCAACTAAATAAAGGTTTAATCCCCGGTTAACCCTTTCACCCCCTGCCACCAGTGTCACTAGTAGATCTATTTTCCGATTGCTGTATTAGTGTCACGGGTGTTATTTTTTTATAGCTTCAGGGTACCCACCGTATATTACCTAATAAAGGTTCAACCCCCTGATCACCCGGCGGGTGACATCAGTAAGGTTTTAGCGTCAGTTAGGGTCTGTGCAAGCCCCAGGCAGCATCAGATTAGTGCCAGTAGCGCCAACACCCATACACCTCTCTTAGTAGTATAGTGTCTTAACGGATCAATATCTTTGATTTGATAAGATCTATACTAGCGTCCCCAGTAGTTTAGGGTTCCCAAAAATGCATAGTTAACTGGATCAGCGCAGATACCTGCTAGCAACTGCGTTTAGCCCCTCTGCCCAGCCCACCCAAGTGCAATATCAAATCGATCACGGTCACTAACAAAACACATAACTGCAGCATTCGCAGAGTCAGGCCTGATCCCTGCGAACGCTAACAGTTTGTTTGGTAGGGATTGAAGCAGGCTCTGACAATCAGGTGCTCTTTTTGCCTGCGAGTCTCACAAGTTGTGCCAGTAAATTTAGAGGCCAATCGAAGGTACATTAGTGAGGAGGCCTACATGTTTGAGCATGACAGATGAGATTGAAGAGGAAGTCACCCATCTGTCACAATTAGGCTCAGAATACGATCTAGTGGACAGCAGCGGCACCCTGACAGATAGCTCTTGGCGACAGAGTAGTGGTCCTTGCCAAAGTCAGGCGTACCTAACCCCATTCTTCTTCTGTTGTTAAGGGCTCTCGTATGGAGCAGAGAGCTAGTACTAGTGCCGCTCATCCCTCTGGGGAACTGGCAAGCATCAGCGGCCTAGTACACCCTGGTCATACATCCAGCACTGCAGTATCACGTGGTGCTGTGGAAAGTCCCATAAGTGCTGTTCAAGCTGGTGCGGTGGCTAGCACAACTAGTGTCCCGCAGCCACCAAAAAAACAAACACAAGCCCGTCTTACCCATAGAGCCCTTCCTGCAGAATATGCCAATCTAAATTGGGAGCCCACTACTTCTGCAGCACCCGTACTTCCCCCATTCACTGGCCAATCTGGAATTCAGGTGGAAACAGTTGACTTTACGTCACTTACATTTTTATTCGCTGTTTTTCACTGAATATCTCTACAGATCTATTGTGGATCAAAGCAATTTGTATGCTGGTCAATTAATTGCCGCTAATCCCCAGTTGACCCTTGCCAGAGATTGGAAACCTATTACGGTTTCCGAATGCAAGACCTTCATGGGACACTCTCTTCTAATGGACATAGTTAAAAAAAACTGAGTTGCGGTCATATTGGTCCACTAACCCAATTCAACACATGCCCGTGTTCTCTGCATCCATGACCAGGACTAGATATGAGCAGATCTTGCAGGGTAAATGCATTTTAATGACAATGAACTCTGTCATCCTCGGGGTGACCCTGAATACGATCGGCTCTACAAAATTTGGCTCCTCGTATACCACTTCAACAGTTTGCTGCCTTGTTTACTCCCAATCAAGTTGTCTGCATTGATAAGTCCCTGATTAAATTTCTGGATGCTTGCCTTTCAAACAGCATCTTCTTAGCAAGCGTGCAAGATATGGGGTCAAGAACGTTAAGATCCTGGCCAAGGTGCTCGCCATTCGGCTAAATGGGGTGGTGACTTCTATAGTACATGGAGACCAAGCCGGGTTCATGCCTAACAAATCGACGGCGGTTAATTTGAGAAGGCTGTTCCTTAATATACAGGCGCGGGCGGACAACATGGGCAGTAGGGCTCTATTATCCTTAGACGCAACAAAAGCCTTCGATAGTATTGATTGGAATTATCTCTGGACCGTGTTGCGGAAATTCGGATTTGGCCCTGTCTACATTTCCTGGGTGCGGCTGCTGTACAGCCAGCCGCAGGCGGCGATACGGACATTTGGCTCGTTGTCGGCGGGCTTTGCACTGAGGAGGGGGACGCGGCAGGGTTGTCCCCTTCTCCCCTCCTCTTTGCCCTGGCTATTGAGCCGCTGGCCATTAGTATCAGGGCTAACCCTCGCATCACCGGTTTTTGTTATGGCGACATGCAGGAAAAGGTGATGTTGTATGCCGACGACACGCTTCTTCTGCTGGGAGACACGGACTCCTCCCTTAGAGAGGCTATGATGGCAATCACAGAGTTTGGAAAATTCTCTGGCCTGCTCATAAACTGGGCAAAGTCAGCATTGCTTTTGTTGGACGGTGATGACACACAAGTAATTAACTCTGTCTGCCCCATATCCATTACTTCATCCTTTAAATATCTAGGGGTACAGATAACGGCTCGGCCACGAGATTTCATACATCTAAATATCTCCCCCCTGTTGCTGCGGTTTAGGGACAAAGTTAAAACTTGGAAGGCCCTGCTTCTGTCGGTTGCTGGGAGGGTGAATCTTATCAAGATGATACTCATGACGCAACTATTATACTTTCTCCACAACACCCCCATGGTCATCCCCCTGAAAGTTTTCCATACAGTGAACAGTATTTTTCGGGGTCTCATCTGGAAGGATAAGAATCCTAGGATTAAGTTGGAACACCTGCAGAGACCTAAAGATAGCGGGGGATTGGCGTTGCCAAACCCCTGGCTATACTACTTGGCGGCTCAGATGCAGCAGCTGGTTGGCATGTTTCGGCCGACGGTGCGGTCCTCGGCTCAGAGGCTTATGGAGCACACCGTGGGCGGAGGTCCGATCCCTGAGGCGTTGGAGGCGCAGGCATTTGCTAGACCGCACAAGAAGCTCCCCACATTTAGTCTGATTCAGAAGATATGGAATAAGGTTAAATATGTCCAAAACGCAGAGGGTTACACGAAGTACAGTCCTATATGGCAAAATGACACGTACACTGAACTGGCTAAACTGCAGTCCGGTGCCAGGTGGAAACATTATGGGATCACACACCTTACCCACATATTCCGTAACGGGGTACTTCGCACGTTTCCGGAATTGCGGGAGGCGTTTGGCCTGCCACAGTCCATGCACTTCTCATACATACAGTTGAGACACGCAGTGGCGGCACAGGGTCGCTCCTCTGAGTGGTGCCTGTCGCCGACCCCTGCTTTTGAACTTCTGGGGGATGCTGGGACGTCTAAGGGCTTTATCTCCCAATGCTATGCCATCCTGTTACAGTATGTGATGAAGCAGCATCCCCTGAAGATACGGGAAAGGTGGGAAGCAGATGCAGGGGACTTGGACGGTGAACAATGGGAGGAAATTTTTCAGGCAGTAGGCAAGTGCTCACTGAATGTCTCACAGAGGCTCACGCAACTGTACATTTTGTTACGAACCTATTATACCCCTCACAGACTCCATAGAATGAATCCACAGCTCGACCCTACCTGCACCAGGTGCAAGAGAGACCATGGAGATCTGATACATATGCTGTGGAGATGCCCAAAGCTCCACACGTATTGGGCGGGAGTCGTGAGTACCATCAATTCAGCATTTGGAGTGTCTCCTCCGCAGGACCCGAGGGCTTGTCTCTTGGGGGCTCTGGAGGAGTACGAATGGGAGGAGGCGGACAGGGAGGCGGTGCAAAGGGTCTTGTTCCAAGCTAGGAAGCTTATTATGGTTCACTGGAGGGCCGAGGCTCCTCCGACTCTAGCTGAATGGATCAATAACATTGGGATAGTGCTGAGGATGGAGAAGGTGATATATCAACACAGGGGTAATGCCCAAAAATTTGAGAAGTTATGGGCAAAGTGGCTGGATGTGCCGGGTCTGGCCCCTGTGGACCTGGTGATGGACAGGCTTCTAGGCGTCAATATTGGGTGAGGTGGGCATTGAGCTAATTGTCGGGAGGGAAAGGTTTGACTTGCTGGGGGGGGGGAGGGTTACCTCCTGTTCATAAATGTATTGTGAGTAGTGGTTATCTCATTGCAGCTCTTTATCTTTCCCCGCAATGTTAAGGGGACCTTGCATACCTTGTACCTCTGTAAACTAAATAAAATTTTGTTGGATTAAAAAAAAAAAAAAGATATGGGGTCAAGATGTATAAGCTCTGACAGGGCAACAGGCTATACATATAATTTTATGGTTTAGGAGGGAAAAGATAGTCACGTGGAGCCCGAAAACTGCCCAAACTACATAGGGAATGCTGGTAATTGTGTGGGACTTGGTGTCACCCCTTAGGCCCCTTTCACAGTAATACGACTTGTCCCACGATTTGTGATGGCAAAGTAGCATGACAAGTTGTTTCCTATGATTTCCAATGACAACCATTCATATTAGTACGACTTCAAGTCGTTACGACTTCAAAAGTAGTCCCCGCACTACTTTGGTCTGATTTTGATGCCACTTACACAGGCCGCGAATCACGGCAAAATCGTGTCCGTGAAATCACTGTGAAATCGCAGTAGTGTGAAAGGGGCCTTTTTCGGAAAGGGGTACCACTTGTACGTGTGTAACGCCGTCAGCGTTACTCCTTCCACATGGAGCGCAGACTTGTCACTTATGACCGTTGCGCTCCATTCAGATACACGTCCGCGTCACTTCCGGTGCACGGACGTCTGCGCTCCACGTTGGAACGCGGAAGTGCGTTCCAACGTGCGGCGCTCAGCTCAGCCACTGCCCGGGCTATTTAAACTCCCGGGAATGGCGGCAGGGTGTTCGGATATTCCTGTTGGACCCTGCCGCCACCTGGGAACCCAGAACGAGCTACAGAGTCCCTGTAGCACCTCTCTTCACAGCGCACCTGTTCAGAGACCCAAGACATCACTACCTTCTGCTGGAGATTCACCACCATTGCTCACTACAGGCTAGATACCACCACCACCTGTGCGGACTTTCCTGGTACAAACCACCTCCTAAACCGCAAGTATATCCAAACCACATTACTGCAGTATAAGATACCATCAACACCTGTGCGGACCTTCCTGGTACAGACCACCTCCTAAACCGCAAGTATATGTAATACCAGCTTGTTGCTAATAGTGATTGCTAGTATATGCCTGAACTATATCCTAGACTCTATACTTATTACTATATACTAGCACCAGATACAGCAGAGTACTTCATACTATTCATATGTGTGTGGTGAGATACTACAATACCAGTAATTTCTACTACCTTTATTTGATGCAAATACCTAAATTAGATTTACGCTTATAGAATTTGGGTTGTGTCTATCAATTAAGCTTAAGAGGAATTAAGCTTAAGAGGAATTAAGCTACTACTTTTATGTGTTACCTTCATTAGAGGATATGATGATAATACCCCAAACTCTTATTGTTCTGTGAGAGTGAACTGGTGGTTGATTTCTGATAAGCCTCTACACCTGCGGTCTAAACATTAAGTAGAGTCTTATCATTTTCAGGGTCATAACATAATATCCGAACCCAAAAAGATAAAGGATATATTTACATATATCTTTTAAATGGATCCAGCTGACCTTGCAAATCATTTAGTTGCACTCTCTCAAAGAGTTGATAATCTTACTAACAACATGAATGAGTTACGTATGCAGAATGATGCTTTAAGAGATCAAAATTTGGCACAAGCCAGGCAAAGACCTGAACCAAAGGCCTGTTCACCGGAACCATTTTTTGGAGATAGAAAAAATTACAGACAATTTATTAGTTCATGTCGACTGATGTTTGAACTACAGCCACGTACTTATCATTCTGATAGGATAAAGATCCTTACATTAATTTCTTTTCTTAGAGGTGAGCCCAGGGTATGGGCTGACACCTATGTAGAAGAACACGGAGATCTCTTAGGAGATTTTGACACATTTCTTGATGAGATGTCTTTGTTATACGAAGATCCCAACAAACAGTTAACAGCTGAGAATTCAATCAGGAGTCTTAGACAGGGAAGGCGTCCTGTTGAAGATTTTATTTCAGAATTCAAATGTTGGTGCAGAGAAACTCAATGGTCTGATATTTCTCTCAGAAACCAGTTCCGTTTGGGTTTATCTGAAGCTATGAAGGATGAGTTAGCTCGTGTTGACCTACCCACTACTTTGGAAGATCTTATGCACCTCTCAGTCACTATTGATCGTCGCCTTCGCGAAAGAAAGACCGAACGTGCCACTACCTATTCTGTCACTCCCTTCAGGAGATCTAGATCACCTCCCAAAGATTCTCCAATGGATCTTAGTGTTATTAAAGGACCTTTAACCTCTGCAGAGAAACAGCGCCGCAGAGCTAACAATCTTTGCCTATATTGTTCTGCTCCTGACCACATCGTTTCCACCTGCCCTCTTCTCAAGAAGAATTCAGAAGGTAATTTCTCCCACATTAATAAATTAAATTCACCCGGAACCATATCTAATCATTATATTTTTGTTCCTCTCACCCTACAGTGGGATCAAGGAAAGATTTCCATTGAAGCAATGGTCGACAGCGGGGCATGTGGCAACTTCATTGACTCAAATGTTGTAAAAGCAAATAAAATTCCCAGTGTGTTAAAGCAGATTCCAGTGTCACTCACATTTATTGATGGATCTAACTCTTCTTTCGGACCAGTTAGATCTCAGACAGTTCCTTTAATAGTTTCTTGTGCCAATGGCCACACAGAGACTCTCAATTTTGATATTATTTCATCTCCAGTTTTCCCTATAGTTTTAGGTTTACCATGGTTGCATCTTCATCAGCCTACTATTCTTTGGCCCACAAGATCTCTTTCTTTACAGTCTACTTACTGTACAGAATTTTGTCATCCTCCATGTGTCATCTCCTTCTCAGAGATTCATCCTACTAATTTACCAGATTACTTACAAGATTTTGATGATGTGTTCAGTAAGACTAACGCGGAGAAACTCCCTCCACATAGGATTTACGATTGTCCTATTGACTTAATTCCTGACAGTCCTATCCCTACCGCTCGGATCTACCCCCTTTCACAACCAGAGCTTATACACCTAAAAGTTTACTTGGATGAGAACCTTAAAAAAGGATTTATAAGGCCCTCCACTTCTTCTGCCAGTGCAGCTCTATTTTTTGTAAAAAATAAGGATGGATCACTTCGACCGATAATAGATTATCGATCCCTCAATAACATCACAATAAAGAATAGATATCCATTACCACTCATTCCAGAGCTTATTGAAAGGTTACAGACAGCTAAGATCTACACAAAGCTAGACCTCAGAGGTGCTTATAATCTCATAAGGATTCGCTCTGGAGATGAGTGGAAAACTGCTTTTAAAACTCGATACGGGCTTTTCGAGTACTGTGTAATGCCTTTCGGCTTATGTAATGCCCCAGCAACTTTTCAGTGGTTTATTAACGATATTTTTCATGATCTGCTTGACATTTGTGTTGTTATCTACTTAGATGACATATTAATTTATTCTGATACTCTCGAGGAACATCACAAACATGTGCGTTGGATTCTGGAGAGACTCAGAATTCACTCTCTATATGCAAAACTTGAGAAGTGCGTCTTCAGTCAGACTACTATCTTCTTTCTTGGTTATCAAATCACTCCAGATGGAGTTCAGATGGACCATACTAAAGTGGATTGCATTTTGTCTTGGCCTTCTCCCCAGTCCAGAAAGGCCCTTCAGAGATTCCTTGGATTTTCTAATTATTATAGAAAATTCATTAAAAATTTCTCATCAATTGTGAGACCACTTACTAGTCTAACCAGTTCTAAGATACCTTTCATTTGGTCCAAGGAAGCACAGAAATCCTTTGAAACACTTAAGCTTAGTTACTCTTCAGCTCCCATTCTCCAACTTCCCAATCCAATGTTTCATTTTACGTTGGAAGTTGATGCTTCACATTTTGCCTTGGGTGCTGTACTTTCCCAACGACCCACATTATCACACCCACTACATCCTGTTGCCTTTTATTCCAGAACTTTATCACCAGCTGAAAAGAACTATCCGATTGGAGAAAAGGAACTGTTAGCAATAAAGGACGCTCTCGCAAACTGGAGACACCTTCTGGAAGGTTCTACACACCCTATCACTATCCTCACTGACCATCGTAATTTACAGCATCTCAAAACTCTTTCTGCCCGTCAAGTCAGATGGAGTTTATTTTTTGATCGTTTTGATTTTGTCATCTCATACCTCCCTGGTACTCAAAATATCAAAGCAGATTCTCTATCTCGTATGAATGAAGATCAATCCATGGACATTCCACCACTTTCCATTATTCCTTCCAACCGAATTATTGGAACAACTTTGACATTCGATAAATTGCTCATTCAAACTCTTTCTAAAGATAAATCTCAACTCCCTAAAGGTCTACAACAGCAGTCTAATGGACTATTTACTTTCAACGACAAGATCTACGTTCCACCAAGTTTACAACTCACACTATTAAAACAACTCCACGATGCCCCACTTGCAGGTCATCCTGGTATTAGTAAAACCATTCTTTTACTGAAGAGAAATTATTGGTGGCCCCATATGACAAAGACTGTTCATGACTATGTGAGTTCTTGCCACACTTGTGCAATCAACAAACATTCGAGGAAACCACCCTATGGGTTATTAACCTCCATCCCAATACCTGACAGACCTTGGTATGTTATATCCATGGATTTCATAGTAGATCTTCCTAGATCAAATGGATTTAACACCATCATGGTCACTGTTGACATATTAACCAAGATGGCCCATTTTGTACCTTTGAAAAAGTTACCTACTTCTCAAGAAACAGCAAGGGCTTTTGTATCTAATATTCTTAAATTGCATGGCCTTCCATCCCAAATCATTTCGGATCGTGGGTCACAGTTTATTTCCAAGTTTTGGAGAGCCCTTTGCCAAACTTTACAAATAGATCATCGTAGATCTACTGCTTATCATCCCCAAACAAATGGGCAAACGGAACGTGTTAACCAAACTCTTGAGCAATATTTGCGCTGTTATTGCACCCATCTTCAAGATGACTGGGTTGACTTACTTCCACATGCAGAGTTTGCATATAACAATGCTTCCAATTCATCTTCTCAGTTTTCACCCTTTTACGCAAATTATGGGTTTCATCCTAATAGTTTACCTTCTACTTTTTCTCCAAGTAATGTTCCGGCTGTTGAGAATTTCTTATCAACCATAAAAAACACTCTAAACACTCTTCGTTCTAATCTAAAGACTGCTCAAATTAGACAAAAGAAATATTACGACTCTCATAGAACAATATCACCTCCATACAAGATTGGAGATTTGGTATGGTTATCCACTCGGAATTTACGACTTAATATTCCTTCAAAGAAACTTGGTCGTCAATATACAGGACCTTTCTCAATTTCTCATGTAATAAATAAAAATGCTGTTAGATTACTTCTACCTCCAGATTGGAAGATTCATCCATCTTTTCATGTTTCACTAATCAAGCCTTATAAATCTAACCCCTTTCCAAATAGAGATCCACAACCTCCTCCTCCAATTCAAGTTTTTGGTGAAACTGAATATCAGGTAGAGAAGATTCTTGATTCTAGGAAAAGAGGATCCTCTATTCAATATTTGATTCGTTGGAAAGGCTATTCTCCCACAGATGATTCCTGGGAATGTTCTTCAAATATTCATGCTCCTCGGCTCATTAAGCAGTTTCATCATAAATATCCTGATAAACCATGTCTCACTGGGCGCTCCGGAGGTGCCCCCTTGAGGAGGGGGGTATGTAACGCCGTCAGCGTTACTCCTTCCACATGGAGCGCAGACTTGTCACTTATGACAGTTGCGCTCCATTCAGATACACGTCCGCGTCACTTCCGGTGCGCGGACGTCTGCGCTCCACGTTGGAACGCGGAAGTGCGTTCCAACGTGCGGCGCTCAGCTCAGCCACTGCCCGGGCTATTTAAACTCCCGGGAATGGCGGCAGGGTGTTCGGATATTCCTGTTGGACCCTGCCGCCACCTGGGAACCCAGAACGAGCTACAGAGTCCCTGTAGCACCTCTCTTCACAGCGCACCTGTTCAGAGACCCAAGACATCACTACCTTCTGCTGGAGATTCACCACCATTGCTCACTACAGGCTAGATACCACCACCACCTGTGCGGACTTTCCTGGTACAAACCACCTCCTAAACCGCAAGTATATCCAAACCACATTACTGCAGTATAAGATACCATCAACACCTGTGCGGACCTTCCTGGTACAGACCACCTCCTAAACCGCAAGTATATGTAATACCAGCTTGTTGCTAATAGTGATTGCTAGTATATGCCTGAACTATATCCTAGACTCTATACTTATTACTATATACTAGCACCAGATACAGCAGAGTACTTCATACTATTCATATGTGTGTGGTGAGATACTACAATACCAGTAATTTCTACTACCTTTATTTGATGCAAATACCTAAATTAGATTTACGCTTATAGAATTTGGGTTGTGTCTATCAATTAAGCTTAAGAGGAATTAAGCTTAAGAGGAATTAAGCTACTACTTTTATGTGTTACCTTCATTAGAGGATATGATGATAATACCCCAAACTCTTATTGTTCTGTGAGAGTGAACTGGTGGTTGATTTCTGATAAGCCTCTACACCTGCGGTCTAAACATTAAGTAGAGTCTTATCATTTTCAGGGTCATAACAACGTGGACATTACACACAAGCGTGCCACTTTTTAGTCACTTGTTTGATCATGGAATTGGCACAGTGCATGTATGCCCATGATTAGAAGTGGGTGGATACAGGGCGGTATTCTAATGGTGGGCATACCCACCGATCAATCTTTTTTCATTCAGCCCACAGGTATGTTGCTGAACTTTTGAGTGATTATACCAGAATGATACCTGCAGGTTTAGGTATCATCTTGGTATCATTCTGTTCAGCTAGCAGTCAGCTTTCATGCAAAAGCAATCCTAGTGACTAATGAAGGAAGGAATGGAAGCTACAAGGATTTCATGACTTCGGTTTCGCCGGATATAAACCGCGCCATTGGGAAAGCATTTTATCACACTGATCAAACTCTGACTAGCATTGTAATTGCACAATTGTTTTTAAAGTGGTAGTAAACTCTTGACTACCACTTTTACCTTCAGGTAAGCCTATAATAAGGCTTACCTGTAGGTATAAAGAATATCTCCTAAACCTGTACGGTTTAGGAGATATTCCCCTCGCAATGTGCCGCTGATTGCAGTGGCGCATGCACAGCGGGGATCCTCTGCTAAAGGCCTGGCAGCCGCCGGACCTTGCCGGAATGAAATCTCCCGCGCGGGAGTGACGACACCGCTGCTCCAGCCAATCACAGCGCTGGATCGGCGATACCCGGAAGACACGCCAAAGCAAGATGACATCTCGCTCGACGTGG
This sequence comes from Rana temporaria, assembly GCF_905171775.1. NCBI lineage: Eukaryota > Metazoa > Chordata > Amphibia > Anura > Ranidae > Rana > Rana temporaria. The sequence continues at coordinate 127,193,972 of NC_053495.1, read as the reverse complement.
ACCAGGTAAGTTCTCCACACCTCATTCCAAGGTACGCATTTCAGAATGAGCTAGTATGCGGTGCATACTAGCTCACTATGCCTTTTGCCTTTCAGGTGTAAATAACAAAAAATGTTGCGGGTATACAACCGCTTTAAACAGGTGAATATACAGATGCATCTGATAAAATTAGAATATCATCAAAAAGTTTATTTCAGTAATTCAATCCAAAAAGTGAAAATAAAAAGGAAAAAAATACTGCGCTCATCTAGACAAAGTGAGCTGCTACACAGCAATGTGACAAAATTGAGTAAAGTGGCAAGTGTAAATATAGCGCTAGTGGTAATGTAAAAAACCCTAAATCAACTGAGTAACTGAAACAAATTGAACAAAAAGTCCATAAAAGTGAATAAATAATGTGAAACCGTGTCCATCAATATAAACTGAAGATAGATGCTGCATGAATCATCATGGAACCAAAATTCCTTCCCGCTCTAAGTAGATGGAATGAATGGAATACCCTTACCGGATCTGGTGGATCTAACCGTCAACGACAGTAGATCGTACAGGCATGAAAGCTCCCAAACGAAAAAGTAGACTGGACTGCTGATTCTGAAGGGCCACAAGCTTGACCACCCTGGAACGCGACAATCATTCGCTGGAAACCTCTCACTGGGTAGATGACAATCCAAATGACAGGAAAGGACCAGGAGAACCGTGATAGCTCTTTTCCTTCCGGCAGGTGTTACAAATAAAAAGAACCAATGCCCAAAGTAAGGAACGAAGGTGGAACTCCAAAAAAACACAATCCAGCAGGACATGCAAGGAAAAAGAAAACAGGGGCTCCCAATGGTGCAGGTCAAAAATAATCTGGGGTTTATTATAATAAAAACCAAACAAAAATGACATAAAAGTGATCACAAAATAAAATAAAATGGATAAAAGCAGGTAAACTAAGTCCTGCGCGTTTCATCCGAGGGAACTTCAACTGGGGCATCTACCTGCTCCCCCATACATATATATATATATATAAAAATAATAAATACTTTTAATTGAACTGTGGAACTGGCCACTCAAATTCCCAGTGTGCGTCTGATTGGAGGAGAGTCCATCACATGACCGTCACGTGACAAGCTGGACTCACGTGGTCCTCCAAACACAGACCAGAGTAAACTCAATAAACCCATCCTGGGTCACAGTGACAACATCCTGTGACCCGGTATTAATCCTCCTTGAACCAATAGAACATGTTTAAAAAAAACACTAAATAAACAGAGGAGGGGCCAGAAAACATGCACCAATGAGTAGCAACATAACCCCTTATGTGTCCAGTGACCAATAGAAAAGCCTAAACATGAACTCAAAGGCACAAGGACAGGACAGGGGAGGGACACCATGAAAGAAGGAGGGGCTACACGACGTGCACCAATGGGCAACGACGTGTCCCCTCATCACCTATCAGGCGACCAATGGGGAAGCCCAGACATAGACCATCCATAGAGAGGCACACATACAGGGCGATATGTGGACACCGCCGTCGGAGGCGTCCAATCCATGAATGCATTATGCGGCTGTGAACCGGATCTCTCAAATCAGCAACAGCGCCGATTATTTGCCTATACAGGCACCTGGAATCTGAATCGGAAAGCCGTCGCGCCACACATGACGCCACGACGACGCCGTCCACGTCACATGAAGCGCACAGGTAAACCGCAATGCGTCCAGCCGTGCGCAGGAGACGTACGGGCGACAGATACTAACGTGACCACTGCTAGGGTAGAACAGCACCACCTTAAGGAAAACAGAAGGCACTGCACACATCCATACCCAGCCACATGAAGCCGGACCATTACAGGCCACGACCAACAAACGCCACATAAGTGGCCATAGATCTGTGAAGGAGAGAACCTCCTGAACAGAACTACCTCACCCTAGCAAAAACTGGACCAATGGACAAATAAAAAAGATACACATGAATCCACAAAATTGCCAAAAAATCTCAGATGGGGTGGCACAACAGGATAGAAACAACCTGATAGTGAATGGGTGATCAAGCCCTATTAATAAAGGAATTAATGTTCCATTCCACGTTCATACCGAAAGTTTTGCATGTACGCAGTTCATGGATCCAATATGTTTCCAAGCGGGACACTCCACGTATACGGGACTCACCTCTCCAATGAGGGACGAATTGGTCAATCACCAGAAACTGTGTTCCCATGGGGTCACGATGGTGAAATTGTAAATGGTGACGGGGAACGCTGCGATTGGTCTTGCCCAATTTGATGTTAGCTATATGCTCGTTCACATGAACAGTAAAGGTCCTAATAGTGCGCTCAATATACTGTTTCTTGCATGGGCAAGTCAAAAAGGTACACAACATATTGTGTGGCGCACGTGGTAAATTGTTTCATCTGGTATACCTGTAAGGTGACCATGGACTGAAACATCTCATTTTTTCGTCTGTCGCTAGTGTTGTGTAAGCACACATTACACTTGCAGCAAGGAAAGAAAGCCTTACAATCCTGAAAAGGTTACACTTTTGGGGAGATCTATAACATTAGGCGCAATTTGGCCCTGTATAGATCTAGCACGCCTGAAGATAACACCTGCTCTTTCAGGTAAAGCTGGTCCCAATATTCTGTCATTTTGAAGGACACCCCAATGCTTCCTAAGGATTTCTTTACTTTGTCCAGACTGAATGGAATATGTGGTAAAGAAGGACCACCTGAACTTGTCATCCCTGGTCTTCTTAGGGCGCACCTGCAACAATGAGCTACGATCAGTCTGCAAGGCTCGATCAATCTCAACATCGAGGTCGCTAGGCACATAACCCTTCGACAAACCTGTCCTTCAAAATGGCAGATTGGATCACAGCCTGGGGTGTGGCCGGATGTAGGAGTGTGGAGCGTGGAGTGTGGAGAGTGAGCGAGGCAGAGATGTGAGAAGTGGAGAGGCGTGTGCCTAAGCCTCCCATGTATCTCTCCCCCCCTACAGGCATATGAAATGGCCATGCTGGGAGCGCTGCTTAAATTGCTGGAGTCTGGTTCTCCTACCTGCTGAACTTATCTTTCTTCCCTACTACGCCGTATCTGTTCCATAGCCTATCTGACAGAGGCGGTTTACCTGCATCGCTGGTCGGGAGCTGTTGATGTCCTGTGCCCTTTTTTTTTTTTTTTTTATTACCTGCTCGTTTTCCGTCCCGTCTGGGGAGCTTCTGGAGCCAGGGAGAGAGCGGAGGAGACCTGGTGTGGAGGCGTAGCTGCAGCAGGCGAGCTAACCGCATGATTGGACGGCGGTGGTCAGCTGACTAGCCCATGTGACCGGCCGTGTCAGTCCCAGCGCGAATCGGCGTTTCCTAGCTGCTGGAGGCTTGAGGAGACACGGGAGATAGCCAGGGGGTCTGCCTTACCCTGCAGAGCTGAACCAGATTGATAAGGAGGACTTACTCCCCCCCTATACCGCTATACTAAAAGCCTCACAGGCTTGTTTAAAGGAGGAGAAACAGTGGGGAAAACCTGCAAAAAAAAAACACCATAAAAGTGAGTAAAACTCTGCACAAATAGTGACGTATGGATTACATTGTGCCTTGAATGGGCCTGTACTGTGGTATGCTGTCTGGACTGGATATATATCAAAGGTACCAATAGTGCTGTGCGGTGCTGTGCATTGAGACATGGTTTGGCTATATGCCTAATGAAGTAACTGCTCAGTGAAGTAAAATGAAGTAATGTGAAGTGAGAGTATATACATTGTACACTGCATTGAAGAAAACTGAGACTTCTCCACTTTACACTCGTGAAGCAGGGCTACTGATCATTATCTATTTATGACCTCTGGCACACGGCTGGTGTGACATCCTGCCTTTGAACTGCCTTTTGGACTTGTTGTTTTAGCACTTCCAAACAATTGAACACTGCGCCATTGATAGGCTTTGTTGCTACCTATGGAGGCCCTATGTGAGTTGCTGGACTTACGCTGGTTTTAAATGAATTAATGGTGCTGCACTGTGCGGTGATGTGCATTGATAAATGGACTGATTAAAATCTTAAAACTAAACGAATTCAGTTGCACAAGGAAGTAAAGTGAAGTAAAGTGAGAATACGCTCGTGAAGCAGGGCTACTGATCATTATCTATTTATGACCTCTGGCACACGGCTGGTGTGACATCCTGCCTTTGAACTGCCTTTTGGACTTGTTGTTTTAGCACTTCCAAACAATTGAACACTGCGCCATTGATAGGCTTTGTTGCTACCTATGGAGGCCCTATGTGAGTTGCTGGACTTACGCTGGTTTTAAATGAATTAATGGTGCTGTACTGTGCGGTGATGTGCATTGATAAATGGACTGATTAAAATCCTAAAACTAAACGAATTCAGTTGCACAAGGAAGCAAAGTGAAGTAAAGTGAGAATACGCATACTGCATACCGTATCGAGGATAAAAGAGACTTCTTCATTATACGCTTGTAAATACAGAGTTATTGTTCTAATAGCCATTACTGGTCTCATTGTGACTATATACTGCCTATCAGGATCAGGATCAGCTGAAGATTGAGCATTAATGGTCAATTTATTTTGTTTTTCCTTTTTTCTTTAAAGGGGAGAGGGAGGGAAGGGGGAAAGAAACAGAAGTTTTTTTTTTTTTTTTCTCCTCTCTAGAATGTCTGGGCCGCAAGCATTAAGGTCAGCAAAAGACAAGGTGGGGGTAGCTGCGGTAGCAGCAGCCAAATTAGAAAAATATGTTCTTTTATCAGAACAGACCCCCATTAAAAATGGCTCAACGTCCCAGGCCTCTGCCAAAATAAACACAGAGAGACGAAGCCAAGGCCAAACAGCGGCAGCGGCAGTAAGCAAAACTGCAGTTAATAAGAACGCAGCGCCCATAGTTATGGATCCAAAAGTAACCCCCAGGCCTGAAGATGCTCCCACAATAAAAGACGTATTCCTAGTGGTGAATGAATGTAAAAAGGCACTGGGAGAACTGTGTGACCAAATGAAAAGTGTCAAGGAAGAACTGGTCTCAGTGGGACAGGAATTAAGGAAGACTAATGAAAGGATATCAGAAGCAGAAGGGAGGATCTCACAAATGGAAGATGAAATGCACCCTCTCAAACAAGATGTTAAGAACATGAAGACCCAAGTGGAGACATTAGAAGAGAAAATGGATGAAATAGAAAATAGACTCCGGAGGGACAATGTTAGGCTGGTGGGGCTACCGGAGAAATGCGAGGGGGCTAGACCAATAGAATTTTTGGAAAACTGGTTTGTAAAACTATTTGGTAGAGAAAGCTTCTCACAAGCATTTACAATAGAAAGAGCGCATAGAGTCCCCTTTAAGCCTCCCCCCACCGGGGGGCGTCCAAGATCAATGCTACTAAAATTTTTGAATTACCGAGATAAAGAGTCCCTATTGAGAAAGAGTAGAGAAATGGGAGAGGTTTTTTTTGAAGGCTCTAAAGTTTCATTTTACCCTGATTTTTCTCCCCAGTTACAGAAGAGGAGGGCGGGGTTTCTGGAGGTTAAACGGAAAATGCAGAGGGCTAAACTTCCATATGCTTTATTATACCCAGCGAGGCTACGGGTGGCTGCGCTGGGAACGACATTATTTTTTGATAAACCTGAAGATGCAGCATTATGGATGGAAACGCAATTAAAGGAGGGAGGGGGGAGCTAGGAGTAAGGGGTTTAATTTGTAACTTGCACGGATAGGGGGGGGGGGAGGTGGGAGGAAAGGTGCACACTTAAATGAGTGAGAGGAATTGGTCAAGAGTTGAATATAGAAGGGAGGATTGTGAATGAGGAGGGGTGGGAGAAGTGGGGAGGGGGGGGGGAAGGGGGGAGTGAATGAAAGTATGTTAAGAGAGGAAAGGACGATATGGGAAACGGCCATAGGAAACCCCTTAGGGGAACACCTGGGTAGGTGCGGAGGGGGGGGAAGGGAGGGAGGGGGAGGAGAGGGAGGAAGGGTGGGAGGGGAAGGGAAGACAAGTACATGATACACAGGGAAAAAATGTTCACTGTAATAAGTAAAATATACGTAAAACACGAACCAAAGAAAAGTATAGAAGGTAATGATAATGCACAAAGGATAGGGAAAAGGGGAAAACGCTAAAGTATTTCATAAGGGGTATAAATTTTATATGGGAAAATAGAGTTTGAAAACCTATATGGAAATAACACTAAAATAGCACATATATTTCTTGGGGATGTTAGTTCACAAGTTCTAATAGACACGGTAAAATTAGTAAACACTATTTATACACATAGATAACTAGGGTAATGAATAGCTACATAAATTATTTTCTGGGATGGATGCCCCTATCCCCCTATGGTATAACCGTGGTTGCTAGATGTAAAGTAAAATGTAAAGTAAAATGTTAAACTTAAGCTCATGGAATGTTAGAGGCCTGGGAACTGCAGCTAAAAGGGCTGCAGTCTTTGCCACGCTGGAAAAACATGGAATAGGGCTGATGTGTCTGCAGGAAACCCATTTAATGAAAAATACAAGTTACTTACTACAGAGTAAAAAATACCCTACTCAGTACCACTCAGTGCACTCTACATATTCTAGAGGAGTGAGTATCCTGGTGAGAGCTGGAGTGGGGTTTTCCTGCAGACAGGTCAGCATAGATGAATATGGTCGATTTATTTTTTTGCATTGTATAATAGACAACAAAATGTATATAATAGCAAATATATATGTCCCCCCGCCCTTTAGGATTGATATTATGCTCAGATTAAATGAATTCATAATGGGGAAGGAAGAGATACCGGTGTTGGTGGTAGGAGATTTTAATGAGGTCTTGGACCGAAGAGTGGATAGGTTTCCCACACCGTTGGTCCCAGACCTCATGAAAAATAGCCGCCTGGGTCAATTTTTGGAAGAGGTTGGTCTGTTAGACTTGTGGAGAGTGAGGAACCCGGGGATTCAACAATATTCTTGTTATTCAAGTACACACAATACACTCTCGAGGATTGATATGGCCCTGGGGAATTATTTAGCACTACAGAGGGTGGGAAAAGTAATATATTTGCCAAGAGGAGTGTCTGATCACTCTCCTATGGTTCTTACCCTAAATCAAGGTGGACAAAAAATTCAGAGAGATTGGAAAATTAATGCACACTGGTGTGAGTTAATAAAAAAATCGGATGAAGTTCTGCCCAAACTGAAGGAATTTGTAGATATCAATGAAGGCACCTCGGGCACTGGGATATTATGGGACACCCTGAAGGCATACCTACGAGGAGTCCTGATCCAGCAGATAGCAAAATTTAATAAAAAAGCAAGAGAGGCGGAGGAAAATTCCCGTAGAGAGGTGTTAGAGGCAGAAAATAACTATGTGGGGGACCCAACGCCGAAGGGAAAGAAAATATGGCTTGAAAAACAACAAGCGTATAAATCGGTAATTACAAGGGAAGTAGAGACCAGACGACTTTTTTTGCGACAATCCTCATTTGTAGAAGGGGAAAGTGTTGGAAGGATGCTGGCGCAGGTGGTAAAATCTAACTCCTCCTCCTCCGGCGTTCGGTCCATCAGATTAACAAGTGGTGCGATAACTTCGGACACCTCAGAGATAGTGCAGATTTTCTGGGCATATTATCAGAAATTGTACACTACACAAAAGAGGGGAATGGAGAAAGAAATGGAGGACTTCCTGGAGAGACTAGAAATCCCGTTTATATCCCAATTAGAAAGGGAAGAACTAGAAAACCCAATAACACTTGGGGAGTTACAGGTGGCAGTAGCAGGTATGGCGAATCAAAAATCGCCAGGACCAGATGGGCTCCCACTAGAAATGTACAAATATTATGGAGATATATTGTTACCTCAGCTTATAAAAACATTAAATGGAGCGGCGGTAGAAGGTAAACTCCCTGCCTCAATGCTGGAAGCAACGGTTATAATTATACCAAAAGATGGGAAAGATCCACTGGACCCTGTGGCATATAGACCTATATCCCTTTTGTGCTCTGACGCCAAAATTATAGCAAAGGTCTTGGCGACAAGGCTTAATAGGGTTATTTCAAAATTAATTCACCCAGACCAGACGGGGTTTATAGCCAATAGATCCACTAGTATGAACATCAGGAGGACATTTCTAAACTTACAAACCCCAACACAGAATGAGGGAGCAAGGGCCGTATTGTCACTGGATGTGACCAAAGCCTTTGACAGCGTAGAATGGGGGTATATTTGGAGGGTGCTGGATAAATTTGGGTTTGGCCCGACTTTTTCAGGGTGGATAAAAATGCTCTATGATAACCCTAGTGCTAAGTTAAAAATAAATAATGAATTCTCAAAAAAAATTGTCCTCGAGAGGGGGACGAGACAGGGGTGCCCCTTGTCACCCCTGCTCTTCGCCCTAGCGATGGAACCTCTGGCAATTGCTATTAGGTCAAATATCGAGATATCCGGCTTCCAGAGAATGACGGGAGAAGAAAAAATCGCGCTTTATGCCGACGATATCCTGCTCTTCCTGGGAGACACGGAACAATCTCTGACAAAAGCAATGAGTTTGGTGGAGGAATTTGGGAGTTTTTCGGGATTAGAAATAAACTGGGGGAAGTCCGAGTTACTGCCGTTAGATCCACTGGGAGAAACGGCAATACGTGGATTGCCACAGTTATCAGTGGTGGACACAATGAGATATCTGGGGATATTGGTGACGAAAAACCCTAATCAATACATTTATAAAAATCTCATCCCTCTACTTGCTAAGTTCAAGCAAAAAATTTATATTTGGAAACGTCTCCATCTGTCAGTGGCGGGCAGGTGTAGCTTAATCAAAATGATTTGGCAACCACAACTTTTATACATAATGCACAATTCCCCAATATGGATTGGAAAAAAATGGTTCAATAAAATTGAATCTCTCTTTAGGGAGCTAATTTGGAAAGGGGGACAAGCTAGGATACGCCTTCGCACATTACAACTCCCGGTGGGGGAGGGAGGACTTGCAGTGCCCCAACCCGAGATATATTATTTTTCTGCACAACTGCAACAAATAGGGGGAGGTAATATCCCAGGAGGAGGTACCCCTAATGGGATGATAATGATGAACGGGGTCTCTCACGACACTATCTTTGAAGCACTAGAGGCTGATTCCTTTAGATATAGGAATCCAACAACAAAAATGATAACCAAAATATGGAAATCGGTTAAAAAATTGATGGGCTATACCGGGTTTTCTGAACTCTCCCCTTTGTGGAATAACAATAAACTGAAGGAAGTCCTCCAGATAGGAAAGGTCAGAGCATGGGAAATAAACGGTATTAAAAGGTTGAAACAACTGTATAAAGAGGATAAATATAGGAAATTTCAGGATTTAAGAGAGGAATTTAAGATACCTCAGTATTCATTTTTCACTTATATACAGGTGGGGCATGCCCTTGAAGCCCAGTTTAGGACACAAACACTAGTGTGGTGCGAAATGCCCCTTCTCCAAGAACTAGGCAAGGTAGGACCAACCAAGGGACTCATCTCTGAATTATACAAACAGATGGTTAAAAAGGCTAATATGGGCCGGCATCTGTTAAAAACAAAAGAGAAATGGGAGGAGGACTTGGGGGAATTGACACAGGATCAGTGGCGGAGGGTTCTGGAGATGGGGCCGAAAGTTTCGGTCTCACCCCCACAGAAGGTCTCCCATCTGATGCTGGTGAATCGTGCTTACTATACACCTAAACGTCTGTTCAAATTTGGGAGAAGAACAAATGACAAATGCCCTAGATGCCAGGGGACCGGAGACCTAGTACACATGGTGTGGCGATGCCCAAAGTTGTTTCGTTACTGGGAGGGAGTCGTAAATGTCATAGGGGAGACATTTGGGGTACCTCTGGAAGCAGAAGCCACACTATGTGTACTGGGATATAGAAGGGAACGGAACGAGAAGAAAAGCACCACAGTAGTGTTATTGAGATGTCTGTTCCAAGCAAGGAAATTAATAATGTTAAGATGGCAGGCGATAACACCTCCAACAATAAGGGAATGGGAGGGAGTAGTAAATGAGACAATATGTAAAGAAAGAGCAGTCTATACAAAAAGAGGTAACCTTAAGGAGTTTGAGGAGATGTGGAGACCTTGGCTGGAACAGAAGGACCTGCCCCTCTAGTGGGTAAGAAATATAACTGGGACGAGGTAGAAATAAAATAATTCTTAAAAATAAAGCTAGACATGTGTCATTTAGGAAAGCCGAGGCTGGCTTCGAAACCCCACCTGGGGAGAGAGAAAGATGGAGGGAGGGTCTAGATACATAAAGTTGAGAACGAAAACTTTGGGCACCAACCACATTGTGAATAGATATAAGAACAGCCCCCTGTAATGGGGATGATCTGAGCATTTTTATCTTTCTCTTTTTTCTTTTTTTTTTTTTTCCTCTCCCCTTCTCTTTCTCATCCTTTTCACGGGATGTTGTTTCCCTTTCCCTTTATATAAATAAGATGATCAATGTATATTCTTAATTTTTATAATAGATGTATCGCACACTAAGATTAAGTGACAAACAAGTAAGGATGTTGGTTCTTGGAACTTTTTTGATATGAAAGATTTGTTTAAATAATCAAATGTGTATAAAGAAAAAAAAGACAAATAAAGAATGAAATTTAAAAAAAAAAAAAAATGGCAGATTGAATGTTGAAATCTTCTACTCTGGTGCAGTTGCGCCTTAGATGCAAAAACTGACTCCGAGGTACGGACTTCAACCATTGTGGGTGGTGGCAACTGTCCACCGGGATATACCCCTTATGGTCAGTGGGCTTGAAGTATTAAACTCAAGGTGGTTATCAACCACCTTGAACTCCAAGTCTAAGAAATACACTGAGGTAGAAATAACCTCATGGCTCAGTCTAATACCCCTGTCGTTGGTGTTTAATAGACATAAACTCGTTTAATGTTTCATGGTCGCCTTTCCATAGGAGGAGGATGTCGTCTATATATCTAGCCCATAGGACCAATTCCGGCCTTTTAAGGGCAAAGAAGACATCCTCCTCCCACTTGGCCATGAAGAGATTAGCCCAAACTGGGGGAACATTTAGCCCCCATAGCCACCAAAAGTAATTGTGTTTGGCTGCGAACCTAAGAAGCTGCATAATAAAATTGCGCTGTATGATAGACAAGGTTGTACTGAGGGATAGATAGTGCTCCACTGCACTGAAAAAATCGGATAAATTTCCCGCTCTAAACGCCAATATGAATTTGAACGCATTCCTAACCATGGTGTCTAGGGACATCAACAGATTAAATTTTCACCCCACCTGCTCATCTAATCTGACCAAAAAAGAAAAACTTGCTCTAGATAACCTTATCAAACAAACACAATTAACTATCAAACCAGCGGATAAGGGCGGTAATATAGTAATTATGAATAACCAGCAATACAAAGAGATGTGTCTAAAAATCTTGAGCAACAATGAATGGTATACTAAAATTTCTAGGCTGCAGATCAATAAGTTTTATGAGGAATTTTACAAACTTATTGACAATGCGTATGCTATAAAAACCATTAATCTTCAAACGTGGAATTTTGTAAGGACTATGCACCCCAGAATTCCCACGTTTTATAGTCTTCCCAAGATTCATAAAAACAAGATACCACCCCCCGGACGTCCTATCGTTTCGGGTTGTGGCAGTATCACAGAAAACATTAGTAAATTTATAGACGAACAAATACGTCCATATGTCAATAATTTACCCTCCTTTGTTCAAGATACATTGCACCTTCTCCAACAACTGGATGGTCTGTCTGTTCCCCCTGATGCCCTTCTGGTGGCTATTGATGTGGAGGCTCTTTATAGCTCCATTCCCCACCGGAGGGGCATCGAGGTGATCAGACACACTTTATCCCAATCCCATAGAGACAACCGGACCTTTGATAATTTTTTGCTTTCAGCCTTGGAACATGTTCTTACTCGAAACGTTTTTTCATTTGATGGCTCCCACTTCCTCCAGGTACAGGGCGTAGCTATGGGGACTTCTTGTGCCCCAAGCTACGCAAACCTGTACCTGGGGGAGTGGGAGCAGGGGTTTCTGTCTGAGGAGGCTTACTTGCCCCTAACAGACCACATTATACACTGGAGTCGATATATTGACGATATCCTGCTGGTCTGGACTGGTACCCCCCAAATGTTATTAGCATGCCTTTCAGCCATGAATGACAACACATACAATTTAACCTTCACTATGACTTATAGTGATGTCTCAATCAATTTTTTGGATGTGACCATTGAGAAAGACCCATCTGGTAAACTTACAAGTGCGTTGTTTAGAAAGGACACTGCATGTAATTCTATTCTACATGCACAAAGCGCACATCCTGTATCTTTAATTAGATCTATTCCTTTTGGCCAGTACTTGCGGCTACGCCGCAACTGTACAAAGGATGAGACCTTTAAAATAGAAGCTGACAAGCTAAGAGATCGGCTCCTTCTAAGAGGCTACTCTCCAACTTGCCTCAAAAAGGCCTTTAGGAAAGCCAGTGCCAGACCAAGAAATGACCTACTTACCAAGAAAAAAACAATGTAAGAAATTACCGACCGACGCAAATCCAAATGCCCTTCGGATCATTACCAGGTTTAATAGGCAGAGCAAACATGTGGGCAGGATTATCTCTAAACATTGGCATCTGCTTAGTGTAGATCCATTACTAGCCCCCTATGTACCATTAAGACCCTTGATCACTTACCGTAAAACCAAGTCACTCAAAGATAGCCTTACTCAGAGTGAATACGTGGGTGAATTTCGCACAGATCCATGTAAAAGGCCTGGCACCTTCCGATGTGGAGGATGCAATCTGTGTCAATATATGAACATTGGGGACAATATTCTATTACCTGATGGTAAAACTTTCAGACCTTCCCACTTTGCGAACTGCAAAACACCTGGAGTGGTATATCTACTTTCATGCCACTGTGGGGCTTTTTACGTTGGAAAAACGAAACAACCTTTCTTTAAACGCGCTTCCAGACATATTACATGTATGCGGAAAGCAGACCCGGACCTCCCCCTGGGGCGCCATATTCGAGACGCCCATGGTGGGATGATCCCTAAAATCAAATTCCTCATTTTGGATAGAATACACCCCAACAGTAGAGGGGGCGACTGGAATAGGACCTTGCTGCAGAGGGAGACAAGATGGATAGCCATGCTAGATGCTACTAGAAAACCAGGCCTTAATGAAATAGTTAGCTATCGCCCTTTTCTGGAGGGGTTTTCCTCCGGGGGATGGGAGGAATAGATTTCTCCACATCCATCCCCATACGACCATTTTTTGTACACTCATTTGCTGTATAATGCTTCGCGGGTGAGGGTATCTATTTGGCCCCCACCTGACGCACGTGGGGGGCATATCATGCGCACCTACGGTTCACCACCTGGGTTTTGTTATGTTTGCCCCCCATATTTGCAGTAATTACTGCTTTCTTGCGTCAGCGCACACTCCATGCCGGCTCCTTCCCATTATTTGGGCGATATCCGGCACGCCCTGTGCGAAAGGCCCTCTCCATCTCCCTTCCTTCTTTCTTTCTTTCCCACCCCCCCCCCCCCTTTTTTTTTTTTTTTTTTTTTCCCCCGTATTGATGGCATTGTCATCCTAATTCGGGTTATATACTTGTGTAAGGGTGGATTGGCACTGGCAAAATCACTCATTTAAGTGATATCTCCTCCCTTTATTATTTCCAATTTTTAATTTAATTTTATTTTCAATTTTTAATCAATGTCATATATGGAATCACCATATTGACATTGATATAATTGCGACTTTATACCCGTCTGCCGCGATTGCATCATCATGCCAACGCTACTACATGTGTCATTGCAGCAATGGTGTTACCATGCTGATCGACACATGCGACGTCCATACTTTTGACTATCATGGCGTCTGTTAAATGTATTTGGACTGTGCAGGCAATAATTGTTCGAGTGTAGTCACCGCATTGATATCAATGTGCTGGTGTCCACTTGCGAGTTTCATCACAATAGCGTCATTTCCGTAATTGCGTCATTACGCAGCGCATACGCGCGCGCATGCGCTTATGCCGCTAATGTACTTTATTCAAGCCCATCCCGTTTTTTTTTTTTTTTTTTTTTTTTTTTTTCCAAGACGCAATTGCGTCACTACGCAGCACGTGCGCGCGCGCATGCGCCATAGCCACTAATGGACTCTATTTAAGCCCATTGCAGACACTATTGTCTCTGACTGTCATGGCGTCTGCTGGACTTATGGAGACTTCTCACATGCAGGTAGGACCACTGGTTGTTGATGTTTGGCTTATTGTTTGTTTTTGGTGCTGTGCCTTTATGCACACTTCACCAGACTAGCCATACATATTATTTATATATACTCCTAAATTCCTTTTTCCAGTGATCTCTGCCTGCGATCACCCAGCAATCCACCCTTCCTGAAACATAGGATAATCTGGGTAGTTTGTCTCCTTGTGGCTGAACTTTTGTTCTCTGGCACATGCATACCCTCTCCTATATGGATTCCCATATCTGGTAAGTTACTCTCCATTTTTGGATTACCAGCTCTATGGGGTTACTCTTTTTTGCTATAAATGTGTGTCTGCATTTAACTCTTTGAATGCAACAAATAATGATATATGCATATTATATATATATATTATTTTTTTTTTTTTTTTTTTTTTTTTTTTCTTCTTTCCTCTTTCCCTTCCTTCCCTAGGCGTGGACCTTTTTGGTAGGCTATGATTGTATATCCTCCCCGTGAACACAGAGACATTGATCTCCATATACAGCATTTTCCCCTTGTTTTTGGCGTACTTTCACACTGAGACAGGACTCTATCTACAGATCTTATTGACTGTAAGTAACTCATATCTGTTTTGATAAATGACATAGTTGTATGGCTGTCCTTTTCTTGTCTCCCCCTTCCCCATGTTTTTTAACAATTTCGGTCACTAGAGTTGTAAATATTGTTTAAGTTGAATTTTTTCTATGTAATATGTGTATATATCTCTTTTCTAATAGACATGTATTTCTCTGACACAATGATCGTCTGTAATACCCCTTGAAGAAGGATCACAGATACCGAAACGGCTGTCGGGTTGGACCAATTTTTGTCTCATGTCTGTTTTATTGCTTTACAAATAGGATCTGTATACCACTTGCATGTGGTTTTTTATCCTTGCTAGGACACTGTACGATGTCCTTACTTAAATTGTTTAAATAAATTTGCTATATATTTTTCTACTCATTCACGTGTTTGTGTCACTTATAAAGTCCCACCCTTGAGGGGGTATTTCATGTTTTTTCCACAACTCATGGGTAATGCACGTATAAAGTGCCGCCACATCAGCCGTTGCCAGAATCATGCCCTCTTGAAAGGGGACCGATTCCAATAACCTGATAGTGTCCCCAGTATCTTTAAGGTAGGAGGGCATGAGTCTGATCAAGGGCTGAAGGTGGAAATCTACATATTTGCCTATCCTAGCCGTTCGATCCCACCAACTATAGGCCGGCCAGAAGGATTGGCCGGATCCTTGTGTACTTTGGGAAGATAATATATAGCAGGAATCCTAGGTACCACAGGGACCAGGAAATCCTGCTCTTTTTTATCCAAAATCCCCAAAGAAAAACCCTTGTCCACCAACTCAACGAGAGATTTCTTATACTGAGAATTGGGATTCGTGTGGATAGGGGTATAAGTTTCCAAATCACCAACAATTCTATTCATTTCCTTAATGTAATCAACACAACAATGGCACCGCCCTTATCAGCTGGACGAATGAATAAATCTTTTTGTTCGCAGAGTCTTTTCAGACCTCCCTTGACCTTGGGATTCATGTGTATCTTTTTATTAGGTAATTTCTCTAAATCAGGGGTCTCTAACTCAAATTACCTGAGGGCCACAAGACAAGTTTTCATATCCCATGGGGGGCCGCATGCAAACTTTCCAACTTTAAAAACAGTACTGGTGTCAGCGAACACATTATTAACCCCCCAGCACTGGTGTGAGCGGACGCATTATTAAACTACACTACACTGCACACTGACCACTCACCATCAGGGTACAGCACATGGCACATCAGGGTGCAGGACATGGCACATCAGGGCACAGCACATCAGGACAGGGCACATCAGGGTACATGGCACATCAGGGTACATGGGCCACATCAGGGTACATAGGGCACAATCAGGGCACACACGAGCACACCAGGGCACATGGGGCATATCAGGGCACATACGAGCACACCAGGGCACATGAAAGCACAACAGGGCACAGCACATCAGGACAGGGCACATGGCACATCAGGGTACAGGGCACATGAAACAGCACATCAGGGTACAAAGTCCAGCACATCAGGGTACCCCATGTACCCTAATGTGCTGGGCTTTGTACCCAGATGTGCTGTTTCATGTGCCCTGTACCCTGATGTGCCATGTGCCCTGATGTGCTGGGCTTTGTACCCTGATGTGCTGTTTCATGTGCCCTGTACCCTGATGTGCCATGTGCTCTGTCCAGATGGGCTGTCCTGTACCCTGATGTGCTCTCATGTGCCCCATGTTCCCTGGTGTGCACCATGTTCCCTGATTGTGCCCTGATGTGCTCTCATGGGGCACAATCCGAGCACATCAGGGCACATGGGGCACAATCCGAGCACATACAAACACACCAGGGCACAATTAGGGCACATCAGGGCACAATCATGACACATGGGAGCACATCAGGGCACAATCAGGGAACATGGGGCACATGAGAGCACATGGCACAACAGGGTACCCTGATGTACAGAGCCCAGCACATCGGGGTACATGAGGGTACATGGGGCACATCAGGGTACATAGGGCACATGGCACACAATCAGAGCCCATCAGGGCACATGAGAGCACATCAGGGCACATGGGAGCACATCAGGGCACATGGGAGCACATCAGGACACAATCAGGGCATACCAGGGCACATGAGAGCACATCAGGGCACATGAGAGCACATCAGGGCACATGAGAGCACATGGTAGCACATGGTAGCACATGAGAGCACATCAGGGCACAGGTCAGCATTTACCTGTTTTCTTCAAAGGCAGAGTAGCGCAGGAAGCGTCTGGCATAAGTTCACTTGTCTCTCATGTCACGCTGCTACTCCCCGGTGGCCCCTCCCCCCTCTCTTCTCGTCCATCTCAGATGATGTCACAAGCAACTGGGGATGGACGAGATGAGAGGGGGGGGAGCCGGGGAGTAGCAGCGCAAGCATGACATGAGAGACAAGTGAACTTATGACAGACGCTTCCTGCGCTACTCTGCATCTACACTTCCGCGGCACCCCCCGCAGCCATTTAAAACCGGTCCGTGGGCCGCAAATGGCCCGCGGGCCGGTACTTTGAGACCCCTGCTCTAAATCCTGTAGGACCAGACTGCGGAAAACATTAATTGCCGGAGCCATGGTTCCAGAGGGGTTAAACAGGGATGGATTAGCAAGCCCTGTATGTACATGATCATCCGATGGTTTAGAAACTGTGGGGACTGTACCAAAAGGTGGCGACAAAAAAATGTCTCTTTATACTGAGTTTACGGATAAACTTCTGTACATCTATGAATGTAGAGAACTTGTTCAATGTTCTAGGAGGAACGGATTTTAAACCTTTATCAAGAACAAGTTTCTCTTCACCAGTAAGGATGACCGAGCTCAAATTAAAAACACCAGAACCGCTTACATTTTTTTTCGTTGTGTAGCCCCTCCTCCCTTCATGGTGTACCTCCCCTGTCCTCGTGCCTTTGAGTTCATGTTTATGTTTAGGCTTTTCTATTGGTCACTGGACACATGATGAGGGGATATGTTGCATGTTTTCTGGCCCCTCTGTTTATTTCATGTTCTATTGGTTCAAGGAGGATTAATACCGGGTCACAGGATGTTGTCACTGTGTGATCCAGGATGGGTTTATTGAGTTTACTCTGATTGGTCTGTGTTTGGAGGACCAGATGAGTCCAGCTTGTCATGTGATGGACTCTACTCCAATCACAGACACACACTGGGAATTCGTCTGAGTGGCCAGTTCCACAGTTCAATTAGGAGTATATATATATATATATATATATATATATATATATATATATATATATATATATATATATATATATATATATATATATATATATATTATATATATGGTATGGGGGAGAAGGTAGATGCCCCAATTGAAGTCCCCTTGGACGTAACGCGTAGGGCTTGGTTTACCTACTTCCCCATATTGCTTTTATATATTTTATTCCATTTTGTGATCACTTTTATGTCATTTTTGTTTGGTTTTTATTATAATAAACCCCAGATTATTTTTGACCTGCACCATTGGGAGCCCCTGTTTTCTTTTTCCTTGCATGTCTTGCTGGATTACGTTTTTTTTGGAGTTCCACCTTCGTTCCTTACTTTGGAAAAGAGCTATCACGGTTCTCCAGGTCCATTCCTGTCATATGGATTGTCATCTACCCAGTGATAGGTTTCCAGCGAATGATTGTCGAGTTCCAGGGTGGTCAAGCTTGTGGCCCTTCAGAATCAGCAGACCAGTCTACTTTTTCGTTTGGGAGCTTTCATGCCTGTACGATCTACTGTCGCTGACGGTTAGATCCACCAGATCCGGTAAGGGTATTCCATTCATTCCATCTACTTCTTAGAGCAGGAAGGAATTTTGGTTCCATGATGATTCATGCAGCATCTATCTTCAGATTATATTGATGGACACTGTTTCACATTATTTATTCACTTCTATGGATTTTTTGTTCAATTTGTTTCAGTTACCCAGTTGATTTTGGAGTTTTTTACATTATCACTAGCGCTACATTTACACTTACCAAATCCAAAATGTGAAATAAATTTTTTATAGATGTGTCAGCAGAGGGAAGCATGAAGTGCTCCATCGTTCCGGCGCCGCGGTGCCTCGGAAGGAAGAGCTGAAACCCTCCAAAAAGAGGGTTTCCACTCTTCCCCCCCCCCCCCCCCCCAAAAATTACATTTCAGATTTTCTGATACACTAAAATTTGGGATTTTCACTAGCTGTAAGCCATAATCATCAAAATTAAAAGAAAGAAATGCTTGAAATGTATCACTCTGTGTAACGCATATATATATATATATATTATAAATAAAATATAGGAGTTTCACTTTTAAAATGGAATGGGCCATTAGTTTATGCAGCTAAAGCCCCCAGGAGCAAAGCACAGACGTCTTTTTACACTTAAACTTAATCTAATATATTAGGTAACATACCCTTAACTATAAAAACCTGGCTATACAAAGTCTCACGTCAAACAGACAAACATTGGGTGAGCACTAGCCAATTTTAGATTTATTTTATTGTTTTACAAAAGTTTTAATAAAAGCAGTGTAGCACCATGATGGTCTCCCTCTTTCATGATATATTGTAGATATATGCACACTCTTGGAGCGAGAGAGAGAAAGAAAAAGAGAAAGAGAGAGAAAAAGAGAAAGAGAGAAAGGAGGGGAGAGAGAGGGGAGAGAGAAGGTTTTTTTTTTGCCACTAAACTCTACCAAAAAACACTGATAAAAGCCTGTATGTGCATGAACACATATATAACAAGCTGGGGAGATTAGAGGTAGTTAAAGGGGTTGTAAAAGGTAAAAGTTTTTTCACCTTAATGCATTCTATGCATTAAGGTGAAAAAACTGCCGACAATACTGACCCCACCCACCCCATTTACTTACCTGACCCCTCGAAACTCCCACACCGTGAACGCACTGGCATCTTGGCCTGCTTCCCAGCTCATTCATTGGACGATTGAAGCAGCGCAGCCATTGGCTCGCGCTGCTGTTAATCACAATCAATGATGCGCTGCGCCGGGGCCGTCGGCTGTATCACGGGAGCGTGCCTGCAAGGAATCCACACAATGCAAGCTCCCTCGCATTAATGTGTGGGGTTCTTGCGGGGAGGACCAGAGACAGACGCCGAGGGACCCCAGAAGAAGTGGATCGGCAAAACGAGCTACACAGTGGAGGTAAGAATAACAGGTTTATTTTTCAAAATATTTTTTTTTCCCTTTAGTGTTCCTTTAAACATTTCATGCCCAAAACAGCAGCAGTACAAATGCCCAGTGTACATGAGTTGTTTAACCAATCAGGATCATAATTTTCCAATGCCCGTCAGTTGTTTACTCACAAAAATCTAATTACTTGATTAACCAGATTAATCCTACTCTCCTGCTCAGGTGTGACCAGACAAAAACGCTCTGAACCAGTGTTGCAGCCTTCACTATATCAGGGTCTTTGCAGCCATCCCTTGAATTGCCAAAATAAGGACTGTGGGCAATCTAAACAAAAAAACAACTGACCAGGGAAGCGCTTGCCATAGTAGTGCAATAAACTTCTTTACCAAGCAAAGATAAAATGACACATAATGCACTCACATACTCCCTGAATGACATCCAAGCTCAACACACAACTGTGAGAATCGACCTTCAGTGTGTTAGAAAAGAGAAGAGCGGGGAGATGGCCGCCAGATGACAGCCGCCAAAATTGAGAACCAGCAATCACTCAGTAGAGTGGTATGCACCCTAAAGAGGCTGTGCGAGTTGCCACAGGCTTAAGGTTGCAGGCCACATCAGAACGCTCTGTGGGCCAGGGGTTGAGCATATCTGCTTAATGGAATTTTTAAAGATAGTGGTAGGTTATCAATTATTATATGAGAGTGCTGGATTTTTACGGCGATTGCAGGACCCATAGGCTACCTGCATGTAGCTCTGTGTGGATCAAGCCGCATAAACAACCGTCTCATGGATGTTGTAAGGACTATAGCACCCATGTGAATTAGGACTTGGTGTTACACCTTCTATAGCAGAAAATTCAGTCATCCCTCACCGGTCTCATTTTCTTTGCACTCTGTTTCAGCATCAAAGAGACACCAATCTCCATTCTTCGTGCTTTCCAAATTTAGCGTATCTCCCAATGATCCGACCAGATCCAATACAGACATAAATCCCAGATCTCTGAAAGGCAGGATCTTTCCAGTATATTCCTAAAATTAGACAAAATCATTATAGAAGAGCAGGAATGCTTATGTCTAGATAAATCCTATTTTAAAGCTTTTAGATAAAACCTAATATTTTAAAAACAATGTGCTAAGTCCCCCATCCTGAGATAAGGCCTTCACAGCAGTAAGTGCAAAGCTGATGTTTTACATATGCATGCATAGTTTATTAAATTGGTTCTAAACGCTATGCATTAAGATAAAAAAAACTTCTGCGTGCAGAAGCTCCCCTCATACCTACCTGAGCCACATCTCGATCCAGCGAAATTGCAAAAGGAACTCAGCTGTCCGCCCGAGAAGAGGAGGATCTGGGCTGCTCTGTGTAAAACCATTACACAGAGCAGGTAAGTATAACATGTTTCTCTCTCTCTCTCTCTCTCTATGTCTATATTTATATCTATATATATAAAAATATATATATATAAAAAAAAAAGAAGGACTTTAGTATCACTTTAACCAGTTCAGCCCCCGGAAGGATTTGCCCCCTTCCTGCACTTTTTACAATTTGGCACTGTGCTTCTTTAACTGGTAAAATGTGCAGTCATGCAATGCTGCTTCTCCTAAATATAGGGATACCACATGTGAGACTTTTTGGGAGCCTAGCCGCGTACAGGGCCCCGAAAACCAAGCACCACCTAAATTTTTGTTTTCGCTCCTCACTACCTATCACAATTTCAAAGGCCATAAAATGGCAAGATAGCACCCCCCCCCCAATGACCAAATTTTGGAAAGTAGACACCCCAAGCTATTTGCTGAGAGGCATGTTGAGTCCATTGAATATTTTAGATTTTGCCTTAAAGATTTTCCCTTAGATGGATGCTCGTTTTGTCTAGGGGAATCGGCTAGTTGTTTTAAAATATGAGCTGTACTTACCGTTTTCGAGATGCATCTTCTCCGTCGCTTCCGGGTATGGGTCTTCGGGAGCGGGCGTTCCTTCTTGATTGACAGTCTTCCGAGAGGCTTCCGACGGTCGCATCCATCGCGTCACTAGTAGCCGAAAGAAGCCGAACGTCGGTGCGGCTCTATACTGCGCCTGCGCACCGACGTTCGGCTTCTTTCGGAAAATCGTGACGCGATGGATGCGACCGTCGGAAGCCTCTCGGAAGACTGTCAATCAAAATAGGAACGCCCAGTCCCGCAGCCCATACCCGGAAGCGGCGGAGAAGATGCATCTCGTAAACGGTAAGTACAGCTCATATTTTAAAACAACTAGCCGATTCCCCTAGACAAAACGAGCATCCATCTAAGGGGAAAAAGTGTTATGTACGGGTGAACCCCCGCTATAAGTCGCAGGAAAATACATTTTTTTTTTTTTGCACTAAGTAGTCACTAAATAATGATATGTTGCTTAAACATGCCATGGTCATATGTGCAATTACACCCCAAAATACATTGTTGCTTTTTCCAAGTACGGGTATACGACATGTGTGAGACTTTCTGGAAGCCTAGCCGCGTACAGCATCCCTAAAAACCAATCACTGCCTTCAGAACGTAAAATTATGATTTCACTTCCTCACTACCCATCACAGTTTCGGAGGCCATGAAATATCAAGATAGCACAAAACCCCCCCAAGTGACCCAATTTTGGAAAGAAGACACCCCAAGCTTTTGCCCAGAGACATGTTGAGTATTTTGTCACAAAGTTTTGAAAATTGAAAAAAAAAAATTGTTTTACTTTCTTCAGTTTCAAGAACAAATGAAAGTTGCAAAATACTCACCGTGCCTACTAGCAAATACCTTGGGGCGTCTACTTTCCAAAAAATGGTAATTTGGGGGGGGGGGGGGGGGGGGGGGTTCTGCTATCTGGACATTTCAGGGCCTCCGTAACTGTTATAGGTAGTGAGAACGTGAAATCACCATTTTACGCCCTCAGAAAGCCTGAGCCTGGTTTTCATGGTCCTGTACACAGCTCCCAAAAAGTAGTCTCACACATGTGGTTTCCCTGTATTTAGAAGTAGCAGAATGTATTTTGTGGTGTAATTCCACATATGCCCATGGCATGTTTGAGCAATATATAATTTAGTGACAACTTTGTGCAAAAAAAAAAAAAAACGAAACTTGTGGCAAAATATAAAATATTCCATGAACTCAACATGCCTATCAGCAAATAGGTGAGGGTGTCTACTTTTCAAAAAGGGGTAATTTGGGGGGTTTTGAACAATCCTGGCATTTTATGCACAACATTAGGCTCAATAGGTTATTATGCACAACATTAGAAGCTTATGTCGCACATATTGAAAAAAAATTGGTAAAATGCCTGAATCCGTCTGTGATAAATCGCAAGCGTGCTGTTGAGTTAATTCGTCCCACCATTAGAATACCAACCTTCATCCACCCAATTCTAAACATGGGCATACATGCACCATTTTTTTTTTAAACTGTGGTGGTGAAATCACCTCTTACAGCACTGGAGTCACCGATTTACGTATTGTATGAGCAAACGTTGTTGATGTCAAGATAAATAAATCAGTGCTGCAGCTGAATGGCGTACCGGCTAAGCAAATGATGGTTAACAATAAAACAAAGTAACATTACAGTATAACACAGAAAGGGCGGATTCATCTTTGTTACCATTGTTTACATACTGATTATTTTAACCACTTGCAGCTATGGAAGCGATTAACTATTTGTCCAACAGACAGATGGATTCTGAGTGCATCTTCTCCAACAGTCAGGAAATGGCTGAATGTGGGGAGGATTACTCAGGATTACTCAAAAATTTGGATAACCTGCTTGAAAAACAGGTTAAGACATGGTGGGATGTTTTTACATTCGAGCATTATGAGAAGGAGAATTTGATTTTTAGAAGCCTGAGGTGGGAGGTATCACCTCAGAATGGACTCAATGATAAAATATATATGGATGAGTGGCTCGAGTTTTTTTAATAGAGTAGGGAGAGAATTACAAAGTTTGGTACTGAAAAGGAAACAAAGTAAGTTGAGTAGACTCAATGAAAAGATCAAATTAATACAAATTAAGCTGAAACCGGTCAATGACTCCAATATAGTGAAAGAATTTAATATCAATATGAGGAATAAATTGGAAAAAAAGTGGACCGGGACACGCAGAAAATACAGGCAGTACAGGCAACTTCCCCACGCGGAGGTGGAGATCATAACGTCATTCTCCCACCTTGGCCAATCGGAGGAATAATCATATTCCTTCATGAAAATACAAGGCTTCCTCTGAATAGCTGAGAAACACTCAATCAGCTAGATTTTGTTCCAGTAGCAGACAGGGGGGCTGCCTGTAATGCTGCAGGAACATGGCAATGCATACTCTATGTAGCTCATAATTCTACAGTAGGATACCGTGCTAAGACCTGCCACATCACTTAGTGGAAAGAAATAGTTTATTAGGGTCATCATGCCCCAAGCAAACTATTTAAAGTGACAGGGAACATAAACATGGGCATTAAACAACATGGACCATTGTATTTAAAGGGGTTGTAAAGGAAAACATTTTTTTTTCATAATAAGCATCCTTTAAAGCAGACATTCCTCTTTTCACTTCCTCATTGTTCGTTTTTGCTCAGAAGTTGCTCTTTTTCTTCTCTGTTCTGTTCACTTCCTGCTTGTCTGATTGTTACTCACCACCGTGAAGGGAGGCTTTACTGCGGTGGTCAGTGACGTGCTCGCCCCCTCCTGGGAACTACATCTGTGCGGCAGGAAGCTCTCTACGTGTTAGAGACTTCAAGGAAGTGTGAATTACTGGGCGTGTCGCAATTCATACTGGGAAATTAAGTTCTTACATGAACAAGCGCCGCAAACCAGGAAGTGAATAAAAGACCAGAAACTAGAACGCCGGAGGCGATATAGATGAAGAAAATTAATAGGTATTTACTCGTTTTCTACCTTGCAGACATTAATTTTAAGCAAACATTTTTTTCCTTTACAACTCCTTTAAAAAGACCCAATACTTAATAAATTCTGTAAACAGCTGCTAAAAAGGATGTACTTCCAAATTATCCAATAAAACAGAAAAAGTAAATTAAAAAAAACACAAACACACACCAAAATACAGTACCTTGTACAAAACTGGGAGTTTTGAAATGGATAGTCCTGGATATTTGTGAACAACCTGTTAAATGAATGAAAATTGTAGAATGTTATGTTATGTCTAGTTACATATTACAGCTCAAATTTTAAACTGTTGACATTTAAAAAAAAACACACAAATCCACCCTCTAAAGCTGCCCTTTACTAGAACCTCCACGCCTCGGCTGCTTAACCGCTTGTGGACCAGCCGCCGCAGTTACGTTGCGGCAGGCTGGCTCTGCTGGGCGAACTGTCGTAGCTGTACGTCGGTCGCTTTAAGCGAGCTAGCAGGCGTGCGCACCTGTCCACTGCATCGCAAGCGATCTCCAGGCACGAGAGGTAGAACAGGGACGTGTATGTGTAAACACACACACACCGCTGTTCTGTGAGCTGAGGAAATGTGGATCGTGAGTTCCGAATAGCTAGGAACCACAATCTATCATTTCCTATACGTCAGTCCCATCCCCCTTCAGGTAGAACACACATTAGGGAACACCATCAAAGCCCTTCTCTGCCAGTGACATTTTTACAGTAATCAGTGCATTTTTATAGCACTGATCGCTGTATAAATGCCAATGGTCCCCAAAAATGTGTCAAAAGTGTCTGATGTGTCCATCATAATGTCGCAGATCACCGGTATTACTAGTAAAAACAAATAATAAAAATGCTATAAATCTTTCTCCTATTTTGTATGGGTATATTTATTATAGCAAAAAGTACAAAATAATAATAGGATTTGTGTACTCACCATAAAATCCTTTTCTCTGAAGTTCATTGATGGACACAGCACTTTAAATCTTGACCTTAGGGTTATATCGCCACCTTTAGGAGAGGACTAGGCAGAACGTGTTAAAAGGGGGCAGTCCTACTGGCTATAACCCCTCACTCTGCATTCAGCAGCTCAGTTCGTCAAAAAGCAGTACAAACATGAATAGGAGGGGTAAGTGCTGTGTCCGTCAATGAACTTCAGAGAAAGGGATTGTACGGCGCGTACAAAACTCCCATTTTCTCTTTCGTTCATTGACGGACACAGCACTTCAAATCTTGACCTTAGGGACGTCCCCAAGCAGTGTCAAAAAATGAGGGGTGGGAACAGCAAAACAAACAACTCCATCCAAACAACCAGAGCTCCTCAACGGAGGAGTTGCAACCTTAAACAGCAGCCTACAAAACTTTGCGGTCGAAGGAAGCACCCGCAGATGCACTCAAATCAACCTTGTAAAATATTGTGAAAGTGTGAACGGACGACCAGGTCGCCGCCTTACACACCTGGGAAACTGACGCTTAAAGTCGGAAAGCCCAGGAGGCACCAATTGCCCAGGTCGAATGTGCCGTGACAGGAAAGGAAGGCGCCGGCCATTTCAAGGCATAAGCCTGGATTACGATCTGTCTAATCCACGAGAAATGGTGGCCGACGAGACCGCTAGGCCCTTCTTCGGACCAGACACCGACACAGAGTGAGTCCGACCTCCGAATCGCGACCCGTAGCAGTCAGGTACACCCGCAGAGCTCGGACCATGTCCAAGGAATGCAAAGCAGCCTCCTTAGGATGCGACGGCTGAGGACACAAAGGACGGAAGCACGAGGTCCTCATTGAGATGAAATGCCGAAGCAACCTTAGGAAAAAAAAGAAGACTGCGCGCGTAGCACTGCCCTATCCTTGTGGAGGATCAAGTAGTGAGACTTGCAAGACAAGGCCGCCAACTCAGAAACCCTCCTGGCGGAAGTAATGGCCACTAGAAAGGCTACCTTCTGAGAACGTGTCAATAAGGAGATCTCCCTAATGTTTTCAAATAACGGTTTCTGAAGAACCGAGAGCACCAGATTCAAACCCCACAGAGGCAGCAGTGGCCAAACCGGAGGGGCCACATGTCGAACCCCTTGCACAAACGTACTCACCAAAGAATGAGTCGCCAAGGGTCAATGAAAAAAGACAGTCAACGCTGATAATCTGCCCCTTAATGGTGCTTAAGGCCTGCTTTTAATTCACTCCCTGCTGCAAAAACAGCAGAATCCTGGTAACCGAATACGTACGTGGACGCCACCCCATCTCCCCCCCACATAGAGATGTAGGCCTTCCATGTGCGATGATAAATCTTCTGAGATGATGACTTCCGTTCCCTCATCATAGTGGAGATTACAGAGTCTGACAGACCACGGTCCCTTAGTACCTGACTTTCAACAGCCATGCCGTTAAAGCCAACGACTGTAAAGCAGGATGAAGAATAGGGCCCTGCGAGAGAAGGCTCTCTTGCATCAGCAGTCCCTAAGGAACATCCCCCACCATTCGTACCAAGGGAGGCCAAAGCCAATTTGGGGCAATTAGAATCACCGGAATCCCCTCGGTCCCTACTCTGCGAAGCAGACGAGGGAGGAGTTTTATCGAGGGGGGAGGCATAAATCAGCTGATAATGCCCCCATGGAGCCACAAACGTGTCTGCTGCGTCCGCCCAGGGATCCTTGGACCTGGCCACAAACCTCAGCAGCTTGCGATTGAGCCGAGAGGCCAGGAGATCCACATCTGGCGTGTCCCATCTCAAAAAAAGGCGTCAAAAGACCTCCGGATGTATCGACCATTCCCCTTGGTCCAGCATCTGGCGTCTTAGATAGTCTGCCTGCCAGTTTTCTACGCCCAGAATGTACACGGCTGATAGAGCAGGCACGCGCCGCTCTGCCCACCGCAGGATGTGAGCGACCTCCGATGCTGCAGCCAAGCTTTTTGTTCCCCCTTGAGGGTTGACATACGCCACTGTCGTGGCTTTGTCCGACTGGATCCAGACAGCTCACCCTTGTATCAAACATACAGGGAAGATGGGGGGGGGGGGGGGGGAGAACGCAAGTTAACCACTAATTGTATAGGTAATCAATACAGATGCCTATAATTGATCATGTACCCTGTTGGGTTTTGTTGCTGTAACCAATAAGCATAACTATAAAAAAGGGAATGGGGAGAGGGAATAGCCTAAGAGAAGGCTAATAGAAAAGGGGTTACCTTTAGCAACAAGTAATGATCTGAACAAAAAATGATATAAAATTAGTTTTATTCCAGTATCAAGTTAGTATATTAAAAGTGCAGTTATGACGAACTTTATAGAAAAAATTGAATCATTTAAAAGAAATAGATTGCCATGGACATATATGACGAACAGGACTCACAAGTTACAAAACATAGACACAGCACTAGTCTGGACGTAATTGGTTCACTCACAGGTTATATGCACACCATCCAATTGGATTAATTAATTTAGCCATCAAGGAAATGAAAAAGGGGCAATCAAATGGTTCAAGTTATAAGTGCTTGATAACCCCTCCTTTAGCAAAGAAAAGTAAAAAGGACAAAAAAGGGTACCATATGGACCCAGGGGCTATTGAAGTGGTGCAGAATAGAGATTTCAGACAGTCAAGATTTTGTAAAAAATAGAAAACAATTTATTACACAAAAATTATATGACATAAATATGATAAATAGAAATAAATCTTGATTAAATACATGATGTGGAATCAAGACGAAGCATTGTTTTGGTCAGCTCTACATGTTTCACTCTTTTGAGTTTCCTCAGGAGCTTTTAGACAGACAATGCTAGATATCGGAAAGAAGAAATTAACAAAAAACATATAATTAAATAACTGTAAAGTAATTTTTACACATCAAATGTATACTGATAAATATACAAATAATAGTTAATAATATAAAGGGGAAGAATACATCAATTTTAGCAGAATATGCATGTTTAAGGGTCTCAATCATAAATAAACAAACAAGGGCTCCAAAATAAAATTAATAGAATTAGATTTTCAAATAAACTTACCATAAGGTAAAAATTAATATATCAAGAAATAACAGCATCAAAGAACAGCAGATCACGCAGGAGTAGCCAATGCTTCAAAGGGCAGAACCCGAAAGACACCTCGAGAGAACCACAGCAGAATATAAAGCCAATTAATATGAAATAAATATCTGAAAGATAAAGGATACATATGTGTACACATATGTCCAAGAGTCTTTCCAAATTGATACAAAGTTCAGTATATATATAAATAATAGAAAGTACCTGTCTGTTTGAGACTAAGGAGCTTATATTAATAGAACCAATCACTATGTTCCACAATTAATGAATCAAATCACGAAGGGACATCATTGCAGCCAGTTGGTGGGGAATTGATTGCAGTGGACAATCACTCTATAGAAAAGTATATAAATATATATATATTATATGTTTAATAATAACAAGGAATAAATGTGCGCCCAAAAAGCGCACATAAGTAATCCTTAGTAGCCAAAAAATCTGAACACAAATCAAAAATGAACTGCGAGTAAATACCTGGTTTGAAAAAGTCCAAGGGAAAAGGATGCATAGCCACCTGGATGGCTGTGAGGGATACAACCGTTCCTCACAGAGCGTGTGTCTGATCTGATAGCTAGAACGCCAAAACACGGCGCTGGGCTTTAAATTCGCCACCGCGGCGGTGATTGACAAATCACAACGCCGCGATGCGGACACGTGACCGGAACGTCAGCATAAACATCTACCAGCTGACGCTCAGCTGTTCCTCATACGACGAATCAGGAGGCGGCGCAAAACGAGGCCTGATGACCGAGCCTCAATGGGCGGCCCCCACATGATCAGCGCCATTTTGGAAGCTGGAAAATTTCCAGTACTAAAATCACTGAAAAGCAAATGGAGTGAAAAGCGCAGGTGATGGAAAGACAAGGGCGCTAAAGAGATGTTTATACTGGAGTGCAAATGCTAACATATGGGTCAAAAGAAACGGACCTGCAGGGAAAATAAAAAAGGGGACTGGTTAACCCTATTAACCCTTACAGGTCCCTACGTGTCCGTATGGTTCTCATAGAGGGATCCGGGCCCAGAAGCAAGATCAAAGCACCCCTGGAGGTCACTGTCCTTAAGCACAAGAATTTTGCCGAACAATGCTGAAATAAATAAAATAAATTTAATGGTATATACTATAATTATAAATTTGTATGTTAGTTGAAAAAATAGTATATAAAAAATAATAAAGCGCCTTGTAATGATGAGATCCATGAACAGGCAAATCCTCAATACATATACATAGAAAATTGGTAAATATCCATACATGATTGCACAAAAAGTTTCCTTTATATAAATGTAGCGATTCTAGGATCAAGGAATCCTCATGAAGGTTTCTAGAGTAAGAAATGCAGAATTAGTAATAGAGAATTTAGAAAATTTGGTGGGGATATAGAGTAGATAAATAGCCATTGAAAAAATAAATTGAAAACACCAAAATAAATTAAATAAAAAATAAGAATAATAATAAATTATAAAAAAGGTTTGAAGCTCAAAGCTTCATTGAGCCCCGGGAAGGTTAAAGCGGACAAGGAGTATATCCATTTGGTCTCTTTCTGAAGCAGTATCTTGTCGTAATTACGCCCTCTCTCACCAGGGGTAATGTATTCCAGAGCAGAAAATTTCATCTTATGACTATTGAATTGATGATGGATGCCCTGAGTGGCGGCTTATCGGAGTTTCCATTTTTTTCTTCGAAATAAGAGAAATGTGATCCCTTATTCTATGAAAAAATGGACGTTTAGTTTTTCCCACGTAAAAGGCCCCACATTCACATTGCATCAAGTATACTATACCGATAGACTGGCATGTCACAGAGAAAGTGGGTTTTAGTATAAGTCCGTTTGGAAGTTTCACGGTGGTGGAAGCGTGAATGTAACAACAAAACGGACATTTGTGACACGGTCTGGATCCTCTTGGTCCACATCGACGTGTATTCCCGACGGAGTAATGACTGCGGACCAAACGGTCCCGCAGCGATCTAGATTTCTTAAAGGTAATCTGTGGATGATCCTGTATATGTTTAGACACAGCTTCATCACTAAGTAACAGACACCAATATTTCTGAAGGATAGAGCGCACCTTCTGGTGGTGACCAGAAAAGCGCGTAATTACCCGTATACAAGGGTCAGTTTTAGGTGTTTTAGGATCATGGAGCAAGGAGCTTCGTTTGTTCTGTTTTGCTCTTAAATAGGCTTTCTTTAGGCCCTTTTTACTGTACCCTCTTTCTTGGAATCTAGTTTGTAATAACTTTGCCTCGTGCTCGAAGCCAGAGTCTGTACTACAATTGCGACGTAGTCGCAAATATTGTCCATACGGGATATTTGAAATAAGGGATCTCGGATGTGAACTAGATGCATGCAGGAGTGAGTTACCTGCCGATGGTTTGCGAAATAGGGATGTCTCAATCATTCCAGCATCGTCAATTGAAATTTGAATGTCTAGAAAAGTTATCGACGATTGACTCATCTCTGAGGTGAATTTAAGATTATATTTGTTACTTTCCAAGCTTTTAAAAAAAGACAAAAGGTCGATCTTGGGGCCCGTCCAAATAAAGAAAATGTCATCTATAAAACGACGCCAGAGAGGGATGTGCTCAAAATATGAATGCACATCATCTGTGCGTAACAAATTTTGCTCCCACCCCCCCAAGTACAAGTTCGCTAAGGAGGGGGCACATTTGGTCCCCATTGCTACGCCTTGTACTTGGAGGTAGGGGGAGCTGTCAAAAAGAAAAATGTTATTGGAAAGGATGAAATCCAAGAGTTCCAAAATAAATTTATTGTATCCCGGTGAGGCCTCAGAGTTTTCTGATATGAAGCCCTCTACAACCCTCAACCCCAAGGAATGGGGGATGGAGTTGTAGAGGGCCTCTACGTCTAGGGCCACCAACCATATTGATCCCGTCTAAGGACTTTAAGAGATCTGTAGTGTCCTGAATATGCGAAGCTAAATTTTCAACCCAAGGGCGAAGATATTCGTCAATTAATTGACTGGCTTTTTCAGTTAAAGAGCCATTGCCCGAAACAATGGGTCTACCCGGTGGGTCAATGGGATTTTTATGTATTTTGGGCAACGCATATAGCGTCGGTGTTCGAGGATTAATCACATTTAAAAATTCCCATGTAGATTTGACGATTAAGCCCTGATGATAAGCCAAGTTGATCAAATTTTGATAGCGCAAGGTGGTATTTCTCAGATGAGTCTCAGATACCTTTTTGTACCACTCTCTATACCGCTCGCTGGATCTGATAATGCTGATGCATTTGCTGAAGTGGCCTTGGCAGCTTGTGCCCGCGTGTTGATAGGGGTCCTCGATGTCAATCTGGAGGAATTGCCTCTTGTGTTTCCTCTGTTTGATTTTGGCTGGAAAAAGCCATGAGTTTTAGCATTCGAGGCTTGATCAGATGTCTTAATAGAGACGGTTATCAGCTGAACAAATTGACGTTTTGAATCTAGGTCTGACTTTTTGTCCTGTACAAAATATGGATAGTTTTGATTTAATCAAAGATTTACATTTATTTTCCCGTAGATTAATGCTGAAAGTCCTTTTTGACAAGCCAAAGCCATCAGTTACATCTACGAATTTTGATAATCCACTTTGGCAACAAATGACCCTAAAAGATATTAAGGCTCTTGAGGAGCTGACAGAACTCTGGGAGGAGGGAGGCATCGACGAGACCGACCTATTGGAGGCGGATCTCCTTGATGTGGCCACCCCCCCTGACCTTCAGTCTAATGTTACTGAAACAACATCAGTTACGATTTCTAAACCTAGGGACTATAAATTAAAATCCAAGATGTTTCCTACTTTGCAAGGGAACCCGAGCATATGGGCCTTTACCAATCAGGTAACAAAAGAAATAGCTAGGACCAATTGGTCCCGTATGCCCCACTCTAATTTATCGGAGACACAAAAATCTGCCCTTGTGTCTTTACAGACTAATGACACAATTATCATAAAACCATCTGATAAAGGTGGCAACATTGTCATTCAAGATAAATCAAGTTATGAATCAATGGTCTATAGGATTCTAAACAATAGAGAGTGGTACAAAAAGGTATCTGAGACTCATCTCAGAAATACCATCTTGCGCTATCAAAATTTTATCAACTTGGCTTATCATCAGGGCTTAATCGTCAAATCTACATGGGAATTTTTAAATGTGATTAATCCTCGAACACCGACGCTATATGCGTTGCCCAAAATACATAAAAATCCCATTGACCCACCGGGTAGACCCATTGTTTCGGGCAATGGCTCTTTGACTGAAAAAGCCAGTCAATTAATTGACGAATATCTTCGCCCTTGGGTTGAAAATTTAGCTTCGCATATTCAGGACACTACAGATCTCTTAAAGTCCTTAGACGGGATCAATATCCCCAAGGACTCTTGTAGAGGCCCTCTACAACTCCATCCCCCATTCCTTGGGGTTGAGGGTTGTAGAGGGCTTCATATCAGAAAACTGAGGCCTCACCGGCATACAATAAATTTATTTTGGAACTCTTGGATTTCATCCTTTCCAATAACATTTTTCTTTTTGACAGCTCCCCCTACCTCCAAGTACAAGGCGTAGCAATGGGGACCAAATGTGCCCCCTCCTATGCGAACTTGTACTTGGGGGGGTGGGAGCAAAATTTGTTACGCACAGATGATGTGCATTCATATTTTGAGCACATCCCTCTCTGGCGTCGTTTTATAGATGACATTTTCTTTATTTGGACGGGCCCCAAGATCGACCTTTTGTCTTTTTTTAAAAGCTTGGAAAGTAACAAATATAATCTTAAATTCACCTCAGAGATGAGTCAATCGTCGATAACTTTTCTAGACATTCAAATTTCAATTGACGATGCTGGAATGATTGAGACATCCCTATTTCGCAAACCATCGGCAGGTAACTCACTCCTGCATGCATCTAGTTCACATCCGAGATCCCTTATTTCAAATATCCCGTATGGACAATATTTGCGACTACGTCGCAATTGTAGTACAGACTCTGGCTTCGAGCACGAGGCAAAGTTATTACAAACTAGATTCCAAGAAAGAGGGTACAGTAAAAAGGGCCTAAAGAAAGCCTATTTAAGAGCAAAACAGAACAAACGAAGCTCCTTGCTCCATCATCCTAAAACACCTAAAACTGACCCTTGTATATGGGTAATTACGCGCTTTTCTGGTCACCACCAGAAGGTGCGCTCTATCCTTCAGAAATATTGGTGTCTGTTACTTAGTGATGAAGCTGTGTCTAAACATATACAGGATCATCCACAGATTACCTTTAAGAAATCTAGATCGCTGCGGGACCGTTTGGTCCGCAGTCATTACTCCGTCGGGAATACACGTCGATGTGGACCAAGAGGATCCAGACCGTGTCACAAATGTCCGTTTTGTTGTTACATTCACGCTTCCACCACCGTGAAACTTCCAAACGGACTTATACTAAAACCCACTTTCTCTGTGACATGCCAGTCTATCGGTATAGTATACTTGATGCAATGTGAATGTGGGGCCTTTTACGTGGGAAAAACTAAACGTCCATTTTTTCATAGAATAAGGGATCACATTTCTCTTATTTCAAAGAAAAAAATGGAAACTCCGATAAGCCGCCACTCAGGCATCCATCATCAATTCAATAGTCATAAGATGAAATTTTCTGCTCTGGAATACATTACCCCTGGTGAGAGAGGGGGTAATTACGACAAGATACTGCTTCAGAAAGAGACCAAATGGATATACTCCTTGTCCGCTTTAACCTTCCCGGGGCTCAATGAAGCTTTGAGCTTCAAACCTTTTTTATAATTTATTATTATTCTTATTTTTTATTTTATTTATTTTGGCGTTTTCAATTTATTTTTTCAATGGCTATTTATCTACTCTATATCCCCACCAAATTTTCTAAATTCTCTATTACTAATTCTGCATTTCTTACTCTAGAAACCTTCATGAGGATTCCTTGATCCTAGAATCGCTACATTTATATAAAGGAAACTTTTTGTGCAATCATGTATGGATATTTACCAATTTTCTATGTATATGTATTGAGGATTTGCCTGTTCATGGATCTCATCATTACAAGGCGCTTTATTATTTTTTATATACTATTTTTTCAACTAACATACAAATTTATAATTATAGTATATACCATTAAATTTATTTTATTTATTTCAGCATTGTTCGGCAAAATTCTTGTGCTTAAGGACAGTGACCTCCAGGGGTGCTTTGATCTTGCTTCTGGGCCCGGATCCCTCTATGAGAACCATACGGACACGTAGGGACCTGTAAGGGTTAATAGGGTTAACCAGTCCCCTTTTTTATTTTCCCTGCAGGTCCGTTTCTTTTGACCCATATGTTAGCATTTGCACTCCAGTATAAACATCTCTTTAGCGCCCTTGTCTTTCCATCACCTGCGCTTTTCACTCCATTTGCTTTTCAGTGATTTTAGTACTGGAAATTTTCCAGCTTCCAAAATGGCGCTGATCATGTGGGGGCCGCCCATTGAGGCTCGGTCATCAGGCCTCGTTTTGCGCCGCCTCCTGATTCGTCATATGAGGAACAGCTGAGCGTCAGCTGGTAGATGT
Organism: Rana temporaria; assembly: GCF_905171775.1. Lineage (NCBI taxonomy): Eukaryota > Metazoa > Chordata > Amphibia > Anura > Ranidae > Rana > Rana temporaria. The sequence continues at coordinate 127,158,564 of NC_053495.1, read as the reverse complement.
TTATGCTGACGTTCCGGTCACGTGTCCGCATCGCGGCGTTGTGATTTGTCAATCACCGCCGCGGTGGCGAATTTAAAGCCCAGCGCCGTGTTTTGGCGTTCTAGCTATCAGATCAGACACACGCTCTGTGAGGAACGGTTGTATCCCTCACAGCCATCCAGGTGGCTATGCATCCTTTTCCCTTGGACTTTTTCAAACCAGGTATTTACTCGCAGTTCATTTTTGATTTGTGTTCAGATTTTTTGGCTACTAAGGATTACTTATGTGCGCTTTTTGGGCGCACATTTATTCCTTGTTATTATTAAACATATAATATATATATATTTATATACTTTTCTATAGAGTGATTGTCCACTGCAATCAATTCCCCACCAACTGGCTGCAATGATGTCCCTTCGTGATTTGATTCATTAATTGTGGAACATAGTGATTGGTTCTATTAATATAAGCTCCTTAGTCTCAAACAGACAGGTACTTTCTATTATTTATATATATACTGAACTTTGTATCAATTTGGAAAGACTCTTGGACATATGTGTACACATATGTATCCTTTATCTTTCAGATATTTATTTCATATTAATTGGCTTTATATTCTGCTGTGGTTCTCTCGAGGTGTCTTTCGGGTTCTGCCCTTTGAAGCATTGGCTACTCCTGCGTGATCTGCTGTTCTTTGATGCTGTTATTTCTTGATATATTAATTTTTACCTTATGGTAAGTTTATTTGAAAATCTAATTCTATTAATTTTATTTTGGAGCCCTTGTTTGTTTATTTATGATTGAGACCCTTAAACATGCATATTCTGCTAAAATTGATGTATTCTTCCCCTTTATATTATTAACTATTATTTGTATATTTATCAGTATACATTTGATGTGTAAAAATTACTTTACAGTTATTTAATTATATGTTTTTTGTTAATTTCTTCTTTCTGATATCTAGCATTGTCTGTCTAAAAGCTCCTGAGGAAACTCAAAAGAGTGAAACATGTAGAGCTGACCAAAACAATGCTTCGTCTTGATTCCACATCATGTATTTAATCAAGATTTATTTCTATTTATCATATTTATGTCATATAATTTTTGTGTAATAAATTGTTTTCTATTTTTTACAAAATCTTGACTGTCTGAAATCTCTATTCTGCACCACTTCAATAGCCCCTGGGTCCATATGGTACCCCTTTTTTGTCCTTTTTACTTTTCATTCCTTATCGGGGTGAGGTGCTATTGACAATTGGTATTTGTTCACAAAAATTCTCCTCCTTTAGCAAAGCCAAAGGGTGCTTTTACAAGTGGCTGGATCCAGTGTGTGAGGGGGGGGGGAGAAGAGAGAAGGAGCAGGGGGAGTTTGGCTAAGGGACATCCTAAATTGCCTTATCTGAGAATAAAAGTGAAGGCCGTGTGCATGTACTGGTTAGACCATATTATTAGTTGCTAGTCCTAATTGCCAAATAAGCAGAAGGATGAGCTGGGAATTAATCAAGCAGTTCTGCAAAAGGTTTGTTAGTATTGTTAATTAAGCAATCACGGCTGAGGATTTCCAGTTAGAAGAGGTGACAAGGGATGTCGAGATTCGTGACCAGTCCCAATTGTGTATCCAAGGGTTTCGTGTTGCTGGAAATTACTGTTCACTGTAGTGTGAATCCGGTCCTCATAGCGGGGGTACCGCTTTTGGCTGATACACTTTGGTGTTCCGTTGCTCCTTCACTGCATCTCACTCACGGGGGGCGTGTGCAGGGTGATGACGTCAACGCGTTTCGGCGTGCTTAGTGGCGTAGCTTAATTTCGGACGTTACCCCATCACCAGCAGTGACCCCTTACCCTCCAAAAAGGCACGGCAATGGTATAGAACTAAGAAGAATTGCTACAATGGACTATTTGTCGTATTCTTTACAATGGGACCAGATTTTTTTTTTTTTTTTTTTTTAACTATTTTCACTTCCTTTTTGGTGATAATCATCAGCTGATCTGTATATAAACAAGTACAGCTGCTGGTGATGATCAACGCCTGAGATGAAGCTACGCCACTAAGCACGGCGAAATGAGTTGACGTCATCACCCTGCACAGTCACATGACGCCCCCCGTGAGTGAGACGAGTGAGATGCGGGACGGAACGGGGAAGTGCATCAGCCATAAGCGGTATCCCCGCTATGAGGACCGGATTCACACTACAGTGAACAGTAATTTCTGGCAGCACTTGGATACACAATGTGAACTTTGGGGGTTCTTTAGCTCTGCGAGATTACGTGCTAAAACCGTAACAGTGAACAAAAATGGTTTTTATTTGTGACCAAACGAAACAACGCTTTCTTCAGCACACAGGGAAAAGCATCAAAGCAAAAGTCCTGCTTGTCTTCAGCATAAATGAAAAAGTCAGTTTTTCCTTCAGCACAGCAAATAAAGCAAAACAAAGGCACATACAGTTTAGGTAGAACTTCCAGTCCTTCTCAGCAGTGCACAGCTTCTGCAGACAGGTTCACTCCCATACTCCTTCACACACTCTATCAGCACTTCCTGTCCTTTAAGCTGATTTCCTGGGAGTTCTTAACCCCCTGTGTGCCTGAAAGCCAGGGGTCAGAAGGGGAGGCTCTTTCCCTCCCGAATGTCACTTTAGAGCCTCCGAAATTCCGGCCCCCAAATAACATTAAAAAAGGACAGAGGACTGTAAGCCCATCCTCTCTGGATCAACTTTTAATTTGCCGGAACTTCTCACCCCCCTCTGGGTGACCTCCTGAACCCTACACCACTGCCTTAAAGGGACCAGGCTCCATAAATTGGTGCAACATAGAGTCCATCCAGGACAACAATTCGGAATGGTCAAAAATCGCGACATCCCTTGTCACCTCTTCATCTAGCTACCTGGTCAATTCATCATCACAGTGGGATGTTTACACCTCACCACCATGAGTTGATGCTTCAGTAACAAACCAGCAAGTGTAAAAGTGACAACAAGCAACACTGCGGTAACGTATTAAACATTTTATTATCTGTTTCAGTTACCGGTTGCCTGCATTACCTTGGCATTTTGCATTCTATCATCACCTTCAGTGCAATGCTCATCATGCTTGTCTAACTATATCTGGTTAAGAGTATCTCCCTCTTAGCCATTTGTGACAGGACTGTTTATGCATGGCCAAGGCAAATTAATGATGAACTAGATCAATTTCCACCTACTGGATACTAACAGATCTAACTGGAAATCCTCAGCCGGGATTGTTTAATTAACAATACTAACAAATCTTTTGCAGAACTGCTTGATTAATTCCCAGCTCATCCTTCTGCTTATTTGGCAATTAGGACTACCAACTAATAATATGGTCTAACCAGTGCATGCACACGGCTTTCACTTTTATTCTTAAAGATAAGGCAATTTAGGATGTCCCTTAGCCAAACTCCCATTGCTCCTTCTCTCTTCTTAGCCCCCCCCCCCTCACACACTGGGTCCAGCCACTTGTAAAAGCCCCCTTTGGCTTTGCTAAAGGAGGGGTTATCAAGCACTTATGACTTGAACCATTCGATTGCCCCTTTTCCATTTCCTTTACAGCTAGATTAAAGAATCAAATTGGATGGTGTGCATATGACCTGTGGCTGAACCAATTACGTCCGGACTAGTGATAGGGCACCGCACAGCGCCGCGGACCGCCCTCTCACACTGCCAGTGTGTGCCTGGATGTCTCAGAGGTGAACAACGCCGATCCATCCTGAATGTTCCATCAGAAGGCCATTCCAGCACTAGAGAGCAAAACTACACAAAGATGACGGCCGTACGCCTCAGAGAAAGGAGCGCAAACTCCTAGAAAATGGCCACCCGCAGTAACCATCTGCGCCACAACGCGACCACAACAAAATGGCCGCCAGCTGTATTACATACAGCACCAGCGCGGCTACAAGAAAATGGCGCCGGCTTTTTTTTTTTTAAATGGCGCCGAGCGTCCTGAGATGGACGAGAAGGCAGGTATACTGCAGTGGCCCCCAAGCAGAGGCCCCCCCAAAGTCAGACCACCCACAGTGAGAGCGGACCCGGACACACCAGCAGCCCCCAGAGCCCCCCTGCAGGTACACCCCGGTCACACACAGCAGGCCCCGCATGTATGGGGAGGAGGAAAAAAAAGGGAGGGGGGAGAGGAAAGGGAAGACAGGAGACCCCCTAATCGAGAATATAAAGATAAAAAACTCAAAGTTCTTCAGGACCATGGGCCCAAAAGGGAGCCAGGTCCATCTCCTCTACTAGGCAGAAAAAAACTGAGCTGCTGGCTGCAGTGTGAATGGTTATGACCAGAGGGACCGCCCCCCTGGGCGGGGCTGTTCAGCTTTGCTAAAGTCATATGTTTTAAATGTCTAACATGTCTGCCTAGTCCTCTCCTAACAGACAAAACATAACCCACAAGTCATGAATATAAGGAGCTGTGTCCGTCCATGGACGAAAGAGAAAATCTGTTTGGCGTACAAGAGAGAAACTCTCTTGTATTCTCATGAAACCACTTTGCAATCCCACTGGTCGGAAAGCAGGGAGGTGCAACGAGCCGCAAACCCCCGAAGCAGATACTGAGGCTCTAGAAAGCAAGGGGGCCGTATATAAGGCCGCATCGCAGACATACTTAAAGGGTCACTAAAGGAATTTTTTTTTTTTTTTTTAGCTAAATAGCTTCCTTTACCTTACTGCAGTCCTGGTTTCATGTCCTCATTGTTCGTTTTTGCTCTGATGTTGCTGTAATTCTGCTCTGTTCTGGACACTTCCTGGTTGTCGGTTTCCTTTGGACCACAGTACTGGGAGCTTCTAGTTTTGTTTTCCAAACCCTCACTTCTCTATGGCTCAGCACAGAGGCAGAATAACATGCAAAAACTAAACTGAAACTAAAAGGTACATTATATGATTGTTTATCGATTTTTAATCGTTTTTAAAAGGAATCAGTTAACTATTATGTCTCTAAACAATGTAAACAGTAATTTGAGCAAAAAAATGTTTTTCCTTTACAACTCCTTTAAGGCCCTGCACCAACTGATCTGCCAGTTCTACGCAGACCAGGGAAGCCTGTTGCTTTTCAAACTCAGGGTGCAACAATTTGCCCATTCAGCAAGTGTCTGGGACACAAGGGTCGTGGCCAGGACTGGCCGCAATGCTAACCCCACCACCGTAAACATGGACCGGGCAACCGCCTCAGTCCTCCCATCGGCAGGGTCCTTAAAGGAAGGGGTCCCCTCCACCGGAATCGTGGTTACCTTATTTAACCTGGAAACCGGGGGATCCACAATTGGGGGAGATATCCATTTTTTCAGGAAATTCTAATCAAAGGGGTAACGCACCGCCATGCGTTTTGGGACCGAAAAGGCCTGCTGCGGGCGTTCCTATTCTTTATAAATAAACTTGTCAAAGTAAGTTAGGTAGGGAAACACCTTAGCCGTGTGGGTCGGCATGTGGGACCCAAAAAGGGACCGACACCTCAGTAGATGCCCCACCGTATCGTCCATTTTCAGGTTATCCCGCACTGCTGTGATAAGTGCTCCTACAAGCGCCCTTTCCTGCGCTGACCAGGACACGGAGTCATCCTCACTGTCCGAATGGTCCTGGTCCACATCCTCTGAAACGTCAGAACAGGGGTCGCTTGCCACAGCAAGGCCCGAGTCTGAATCAGAGCTTTCCCCAGAAGACGGTGGGGGGGCATTTTTTACTCCCCTTGCGCCCACACGCCGCATCCACCCTGGTAACAAAGGACTCCAGGACCGCGGACAAAGTGTCGACTGGCACCGGTTGCCACAAAAGGGATGTCTGGGGAAGAAGCGCCAGCTTTGGGACCTAAGGCAAGGTACACAAAAAGTCCACCCTCCTGGCTGCCACAGACTGAGGGGCCCCCCGCAGGACTCACCACCATGACCAAGGTACCACGCTTCAGCTGTCCGCTCTCCCTCACGAGGCTTTCTGTGTGGAATGTGTGCCGTTCAGCTACCAGTCCCCCAGCGCTAAAGGCAAAAATAGGCTGAGACTGCAAGAAAATGGAAACAGAATGGCCGCGAGCACCGGGAGAAGGCCGCCGGGAGAAGGCCCCCCCACCTCAGCGTGCACCTGCCAGACCCCCCAGAATGCTCAGGACATAGGGACCTGACGAGCGGACCAACACACCCAGTGCGGCCCCCTGTCCCAGGGAATGCCCAGCTGCTCCATCCTGCCAAAACAGGTGGAACCATACTTACCCCTCCTGTGGGAACTGCTGGACGCATTCCGGACAGACCCATCACCCGAGCAGAATGGGGTGGCTGTCGGCCACGGCACACTGCAGTAGCCCGGTCATATGCGTTTCCCCCAGAGCATATAGCTCACCGGCCAGCCCTGGATCAGACGGGGTATGTCGTGGCCAACCCAGCTTGTAGCTAGGGCCTGCTCACGCTTGATGGCAGAGCTGGGGAGACTACCAGGATCTATATTATCCAGCCTGTTGCCCAGCCCAGCTGATCTCACAGGAATCAAAAAAAATCTTAAAAAAAAATAAAATAATCTCCAGGACAAATGGTCCCCACTGGGAGCCAGGTCCTTCTCCTACACTAGGCAGAAAAAACTGAGCTGCTGGATGCAGAGTGAGGGGTTATTGCCAGTAGGACTGCCCCCTGGGTGGTATTGTACAGTTTTTGCCATTTTAACATGTTTTGCCTAGTCCTCTATTTCAAAATTGTTGCTTTTTTTGTTTATAGCGCAAATAATTAAAAATTGCAGAGCTGATCAAATAACAAACAAAATCTGTATTTGTGGCAAAAAAAATACGTTCATTTTGTTTGTGTACAGTGTCGCGCGACCATGCAATATTCAGTTAAAGCGACAGTGCCAAATCACAAAAAATGGCCTGGTCATTGGGCAGCCAAATCTTCCGGGGCTGAAGTGGTTAAATGCTCCAGCAAAACCATGGTCTACTCCTACCCACATCCTAATTTCCATCCTCTTTAGCACTGGCAGCTTGCACAGTGAGCCCTCATTTGTACAAGGCCATAGAGCTGCACGATTAATCGCGGAGAGAATCGCGATTTCGATTCTCCCCGCCCGCGATCTCCCCGTGGGATGACCCGCGATTCTAATGTGTTCTGCGCTGGTTCCACGTAACCAGCGTGGAACGCAAATGCCGCCGACATCGAAACCGTCGTCAGCAGCCTGCGCCGCTGGATAGATTCCTTGAGCTTCTCTCACAACAATAGTTTGTATCCATGCGCCACCCAGAGGTTGTCGGCGGTACTGCGGCACTGCTTCTGATGTATTAAACCTTCTCACAGTTCTGTACAACTGTGTGTATCCATGCGCCACCCAATGGTTGCTGATAGTAGTGCTTCTGATCTATAAAAAAAGAGGCCAGTGATATGTCTATAATGTTAAAGACCATATAACTCCTATGAAAAAATCTGAATCAAAGTTTTATTCTGCTTTTATCATAGGAGTTATATGATCTTTAACATTATAGACATATCACTGATCTCTTTTTTTATATATTCATATTTTCAGATAAATCAGTTTTTTTTTATAAATTTTTTTTTTGGGGGGGTTCTGGTATTACATTTTTGAGAATCGTGAGAGAATCGTGATCTTTTGTCTAAGCAAAAGAATCGTGATTCTCATTTTGACCAGAATCGTGCAGCCCTACAAGGCCATCATCTGTAGTTAGAGAGCCTCAGGAGACAACTGTATACAAGCATGTTAAATCTATTACAAAGTAATGCAGCTGCCTGTCCAGGATTGCAAAAGCATGAAAAAGTGGCGCAACTTTGACACTTGATCATGTGGTCAATATAAAAAAACTAGGGGCAAACAGTGGATAACATCATAAAACCATCAATACATAGTTCATTGGAGATAAATTGCTCATAAGAACAGAGTCCATTAGAGGTAGTCCATAAATGATTCAAGCAGCTTTGTGTAGAGCAAGAAGACAGCTCTAAAGACACAACAGGGAAAGACACCAGCACATAGCTGATACACATAGTAATTTATTGGCAAGATAAAATCAGAACTACTCACAAGTGTAGTTAAAAAGTAAGCATCTATAAAAACATATAAACTGGTATTCCTCAGTGACCATTGGGCAGGGGGATCCACGAGGGATGCCGTCATCAGTCAGGCTGTGGGCTGGCCGGTGGATTCCGGCACTACTAGGTCTGTGGAATAAACTGGCAATGTGAAAATGACATCACTTCCCGGGTGGACGACGTAGCAGCGGCAACGCGTTTGTGGAGCATGAGCCCCTTATTTAGGCCAGCCGCCAGCTAACAGCTTGACGGATTGGCACGTCTCTCGTGGACCTCCTCCCCAGCCAATGGTCACTGAGGACTACCAGTTTCTGAGCCATTTATGGATGTTCACTATTTAACTACACTTGTGAGTAGTTCTGATTTTATCTTACCAATAAATTACTATGTACTAACAGCTACACTTAGAAGACGCTTCTGTCTTTTCCTGTTCAGTCCAGGATTGTAGGTGCTGGAATCACACACACACACACACACACACAACACCAATAGAAATCCTTTGTTTGCTAAATAAAACCACAACCAGTTTTTTTTTACCAAGTACCCATTTTGTTGCCAATATGCTTGATGGGTCCCCCCTCAGTTTAGTGATTAAAAGGGAATGTAACTTACCTGTAATATCTGTATCTAGGAGTAAAGCAAAGTACAGAGGCTGGATATTTATACACACTGGGTTATAGGCCACTACCTGGGTTATAGGTTACAGCGATTCAACACTGACAATGTTTTTGGATGGGCCCCACCTATGGCTTACCCCGCAAACCTACCCTACTCTGTGATTACTCCGATTTTTAACAAGCAAAGCACAGGAACAGGTGGGAGGGTTGCTTGGGTTCTGTACTGTACTCCAAGATGGAGTAATAAACAGGCAAAAAAAAAGATTTTTTTTACTCGCTGTAAAATCCTTTTCTCTCTCGTCCATGGACGGACACAGCCTTTTCAAGTATTGACATATGGGTTATGTTCCTGTTCATAGGAGAGGACTAGGCAGAACATGTTAGATATTTAAACAAATGTTACTTTACCAGAGTTGAACAGCCCCGCCCAGTGGGCGGTCCCTCCAGACATAACCCTCCGCCCTGCAGTCAGCAACTCAGTTCGTAACAAGCAGTACAAACCTAAAAAAGGAGGGGTGGGCGCTGTGTCCATCTATGGACGGCAGAGACACACAGACCGAATTCTCACCGCTCCAGGTGAGCCTTGTGATGATCAGGGGTTGTTGAACCACCAGGGTGCTGGCGATGCGGTAATAGCAAAAAACAAAAGAACAAAAGCTGGACAGCCGCACTCCAAAATTTTCTTTAAAAGAGATGTCTTTATTTTCAACTGTGCATACAGTCACTGCAAGCCCACAAAAATCAGTATGGCCAACGTTTCGCACTGGCGTCAGTGCTTAGTCATGGCTTAGCACTGACGCCAGTGCGAAACGTTGGCCATACTGATTTTTGTGGGCTTGCAGTGACTGTATGCACAGTTGAAAATAAAGACATCTCTTTTAAAGAAAATTTTGGAGTGCGGCTGTCCAGCTTTTGTTCTTTTGTTTTTTGCTATGGACGGCAGAGAAAGGGATTTTACGGTGAGTACAAAAAATACTATTTTCTCTTTTCGTCCATGGACGGACACAGCCTTCTCAAGTCTTGACATATGGGACGTCCCCATGCAGTGTCAAAAAACGAGGGGTAGAAACAGTATCAAAAAAACAACCAACTTCACCCCAAACAAGCAGAGCTCCTCAACGGAGGAGTTGCAAACTTAAACAGCCACCTGCAAAACCTTGCGGCCGAAGGAAACATCTGAAGATGCACTCACATCAACCTTGTAAAATTTGGAAAAAGTGTGAACGGACAACCAAGTCGCCGCCTTACACACCTGTGAGACAGATGCTTGATGTTGGAAAGCACAGGAAGCACCAATTGTCCTGGTTGAATGTGCTGTGACTGGAAAGGTAGGCCTGTATGACAGTTTGCCTGATCCACCGAGAAATGGTGGCCGACGAGACCGCCAGGCCCTGTTGTGGACCAGACACCGACACAGTGAGTCAGACCTCCGAAACGGAGCTATAGCAGACAGGTACACCCGCAAGGCACGTACCACATCTAAAAGTATGGAGCGCAGTCTCTCTGGGATGCAATGGCCTAGGACAAAAGAACGCAATGTCCTCATTCAAGTGGAAGGCTGAAACTACCTTCGGAAGGAAAGGCTGCAGGCGTAGCACCGCTTTATCCTTATAGAGGACCAAGTATGGTGACTTGTAAGACAAGGCCGCCAATTCAGAAACCCTTCTGACAGATGTAACTGCCACTAGAAAGGCCACTTTCTGATATAGTGTCGAGAGGAATCTCTCTGATGTTTTCAAAGGGAGGTTCCTGAAGAACCGAGAGCACCAGATTCAAATCCCATGGAGGAAGAGGTGGTCTAATAGGGGGAAGTACATGATGAACCCCCTGCACAAAGGTACCAACTAGGGAATGGGCCGCCAAAGGCAGTTGAAAGAACACAGCCAAGGCTGAACTCTGCCCCTTAATGGTGCTTAAGGCAAGTTTCTGATCTACTCCACGCTGTAGAAACAGCAGGACCCTGGAAACCGTCCATGGACACCACCCCCATCTCTTCGCACATAAAGATGTGGGCCTTCCAGGTGCGATGGTGGATCTTCCTAGAAGAAGACTTCTGTGCCCTCAGCATGGTTGAGATGCCTGAATCCGAAAGACCTCGGTCCTTTAGTACCTGGCTTTCAATAGCCATGCCGTTAAAGCCAGCGACTGTAAAGCAGGATGAAGTATGGGACCTTGAGACAGGTCCTCCCGCATTGGCAGTCGCCAGGGTGCATCCGTCACCAGGCGCACAGGTCGGCATACCAAGGACGCTGGGGCCAATCTGGAGAGATTAGAATCACTGGGATCCCCTCGATCTCTACTCTGCGGAGCAGACGAGGAAGCAACTTCAGTGGGGGATAGGCATAAATTAGCCGATACTGACCCCATGGGGCCACCAACGCGTCTGCCCAGGGATCTCTGGACCTGGCCACAAATCTCGACACCTTGATATTTGAGTCAAGAAGCCAGGAGATCCACATCTGGCGTGCCCCACCTCCGGCAAAAGGGTTGAAACACCTCCGGATGTAACGACCATTCTCCTTGGTCCAGCATCTGGCGACCCAGATAGTCCACCTGCCAGTTTTCTACGCCCGGAATGTAAACGGCCGACAGAGCCGGCACACTTCTTTCCGCCCACCGCATGATATGAGCGACCTCAGACGCTGCAGCCGAGCTCCGTGTTCCCCCCTGATGGTTGACATAAGCCAACGCCGTCCGACTGGATCTTTATCGGGCATCCTTGTAGCCTCCTCGACCACAAGGAGAGGCACAGTCTGATCGCCTGAAGTTCCAGGACATTTGATCGGCAGACTGGATTTGTCCAGAGTCCAGCGACCCTGGGCCGACTGGACCCCCTCAGACTCCCCACCAACCTGCGAGGCTGGCGTCCGTGTAATCACAGTCCAATGGAAGGGAAGGAATGACTTCCCAGACTTAAGAGCCGGGGATCTCAGCCACCAACTCAGAGAGGCCCTGACCAGGTAAATAACCTGAATCTGACGATCGAGAGATAATGGAGATTTGTTCCATTTGGACAGGATCTCCTTCTGCAAGACTTGTGTGGAATTGGGCATACGGTACTGCCTCAGCCCTAGGTATTCTAAACGCTGTGTCGGTATCAGGACCGACTTCTGAATGTTTAATACCCAACCGAATTTTCGGAGGGTCTGACTGGCTAATTCTGAGCCAGAAGCTGCTCTCAGAAGATCGTATAAGTAGCCCTCCATAGCAATGCCTCACTGTCTCAGCAAAGCTAGAATCTGGGTGAACACCTTGGTGAAAACCCTCGGTGCTGACGCTAGGCCAAAGGGAAGAGCCAGAAACTGGTAGTGGTACTCGCTGATTGCAAAGCGCAGAAACCTCTGGTGTCTTGCGCAGATTGGGACAAGTATGCGTCCTTGATGTCCAACAGACGCCAGAAAGTCCCCCAGATGGAGCGCAGCATCCATGCGGAACTTCAGAACATTTACAAAATCATTTAAGGCTTTGAGGTCCAAGATTGGGACCACAAACAGATTTGAATAAAATCCCTAAAACCTCTAGTTCAGTGGTACAGGCAAAAAATCACTCCACACCTTAGCAAATCTTGCACTGCCCCCAATAGGGCAGACCGACGAGTCGGAAGGAGAGCGTGATTTGATCGAAAGAATCTGTTCGGCGGACAGGAAAGAAACTCGATCTTGTACCCCGAAGTGACCACCTCGCAGACCCACTGGTCGGAGAGCAGGTAGGTCCACCGGGCTGTGAACCTGCAAAGCCGTCCCCCCACCCATGAGTCGGGCGGGGGCAAAACTTCATGCAGTGGCAGGTTTGTTTGCCGGCTTGTTCGGCTTACGCACCCAGGGTTGCTTCTGTCCCCCAGCAGGCCCTTTGTCAGCTTGGGAGGGTCTACCCGCGGGCCCCGACTGACAAAAATAGCACTTCTGCGTAGGAAAGTAAGGACGCAGCTTACGACGCGGCTCCTTCCCCTTAGTGGACTAAGGGAGAAAAGCGCTTTTACCTCCAGTGACATCCTTAATAATGTCATCCAGCGAGGTACCAAAAAGCCTCCCACCTTTGAAGGGCAAGTCTGCTAGAGCTTTCTTAGAAGCCTTTTCAGCAGACCAGCATTTCAGCCAAATTAAGCGGTGCAATACCACCGCAGAAACAGAGGCCCTAGAAATTCAGGGGGCTGCATCCAGAGTGGCATCACAGACATACACAAGGCTCTGCACCAACTGGTCTGCCAGTCTTACACACTCTGGGGGGAGCTGATGCTCCTCCACAGTCTGGTGCAAAATCTTTGCCCATTCAATGAGTGTCTGAGACACCAAGGTTGCAGCTAAAATAGGCTAAAAACATGGACCTGCTCACTGTCTCGGACCTCCTACAATAGTATAGTCCTTAAATGCAGGGGTCCCTTCTACAGGGAGAGTGGTTACTTTATTCAACCAAGCGACCGGGGGGGGTCAACAACCAGAGGATCAACAGGAGGAGAAGCCCATTTTTTCAAAAGGCTCTCCTAAAAAGGATACCCGATCGCCAGGCGTTGAGGGACCACAAGGGACTTCTGCGGATTTTCCCATTCCTCATCTATGAATTTTTTTAAAAGAAAGACACATAGGGAAACACCTTTACAGAGCGGTTATATTTGTGCGACCCAAAAGAGACTGACCCCCTCCGTGGATGCCTCAGCTACACCTTCCAGCTTGAGAGAGTTCCTTACAGCATTGACAAGTGCACTAACAAGTGCCCGGTCTTGCTCTGACCCAGGCGAGGGGTCCTCACAAGGAAGGTCCAGGTCCGCATCATCTGACAACTCAGAAACGGGGTCCTGTGCCACAGCCAAGCCCGGGTCTGAGTCAGAACATTCCTCGAGAGATGGAAGGGGGTGCTTTTTATCCCCCTTATGCTCGCACGCCGCTTCCATCCTGGCAACAAATGATTCCAGGACTGCCGACAAAGTGTCCATGGGAACCGCAGGTGCAGGGGCACCGGCTGCTGCTTCTGGCATGTTTGGGGAAGAAGGGCCAGACACTGACTCCATAGTACACCACTGACAGCTCTCAGGGACTTAGTCAATAAAACTGAAAAATCCACCCTCCTTGCTGCACTGACGGGGAAGATAATTTCTTTGGGATGCTTCGAAGCAAAGCACGACTGCTTGTTTGCATCCTCCCCCGCTTCACTGCCACAGGCTTTTTTACATTGTGAATGCTGGGGCAGGATTATTTCAGACGTTATTTATAGCCGTTTTTAGCGATAAAACACCTGAAATACGCCTCAGTGTGAAAGGGGCCTAAGAATAAAAAATATTTGATGCTCTCCTGCACGAAACGCTGTCGTTGTACATTGGCGCTATTGTAGGGCGGGCACGCTGTGGGAGCATGCCTGCGGGTCGGGCTGACTCGATGTTCGGAGGAGGCCCGCAATCGCGGTGAGAAGAGGCAGAATGGGGATTTGCCTTTTTTAAACAAAGTGGATCCCCATTCTGACAGAACATGTCAGATCTATTGTTCTCAGTGATCGGGAACAGTGATCTCTGTCATGTCCCAGGCAGCCCATCCCCCTACAGTTAAAGAACACACCTAGGTAACAGTTAACCCCTTGATTGCCCCCTAGTGTTAACCCCTTTGCTGCCAGTGTATTTTTTACATTGATCAGTGCATTTTTATTGTACTAATCAATGCAATAATGTCACTAGTCCCCAAAAAGTGTCATTTGGGGTCAGATTTGTCCACCGCAATGTCGCAGTCCCACAAAAAAAATAAAAAATGATTGCAGATCGCCGCCATTACTAGTAAAAACAATAAAAAACAAAAATGAAAAGTCCCTAAATCTATCCCATAGTTTATAGACGTGATAACTTTTGCACAAACCAATATATGATTATTGCAATTTTAACAAAAATATGAAGAAGAATGTATATCGGCCTAAACTGATGAAGAAATTAGCTTTTTGGGATATTTATTCTAGCAAAAAAAAAAATATTTTTTTCAAAAATTTCGCATTTTATAGCACAAAAAAATAAAAACCGCAAGGTGATCAAATAGCACCAAAAGAAAGCTCTATTTGTTGAAAAAAAATGACTTCAATATTGTTTGGGTACAGTTGCACAAGTGCAATTCTCAGTTAAAGCGACGCAGTGCCGTAGCGCAAAGAATGGCCTGGTCATTGAGGGGGAAAATCCTTCTGGTTCTTAACCACTTAAGACTAGGCAGCTAAAGGACACGGCCAGGTTTTGCGATTCGGTACTGCATCGCTTTAACAGACAATTGCGCGGTCGTGCAACGTGGCTCCCAAACAAAATTGGCGTCCTTTTTTTCCCACAAATAGAGCTTTCTTTTGGTGGTATTTGATCACCTCTGCAGTTTTTAGTTTTTGCGCTATAAACAAAAATAGAGCGACAATTTTGAAAAAAATGCAATATTTTTAACTTTTTGCTATAATAAATATTCCCCAAAAATATATAAAAAACATTTTCTTTCCTCAGTTTAGGTCAATAAGCGTTTATCGGTTGGTTTGCGCAAAATTTATAGCGTTTACAAAATACGGGATCGTTTTATGGCATTTTTATAGGAAAAAAAATATTTACTACCAATGCCAGCGATCAGCGATTTTTTTTCGTGACTGCAACATTATGGCGGACACTTCGGACAATTTTGACACATTTTTGGGACCATTGTCATTTTCACAGCACAGCAAAAAATGCATTTAAAATGCATTGTTTACTGTGAAAATGACAATTGCAGTTTGGGAGTTAACCACAAGGGGGCGCTGAAGGGGTTATGTATGACCTAATATGTGTTTCTAACTGTTGGGGGGTGTGGCTGTAGGTGTGACGTCATCGATTGTGTATCCCTATAAAAAGGGATCACACGATCGCTGACGCCGCCACAGTGAAGAACGGGGAAGCTGTGAAGAGCGGGACTGCAGCGGCGATCGGATCCCGGAGCTTCGGACTGGGGCGCGTGCCCGCGACCCACAGCTGGGTACTAGCACAGGACGTACCTGTACGTGCATGTGCCCAGCCGTGCCATTCTGCCGAGGTAAATGTGCAGGAGGCGGTCCTTAAGTGGTTAAAGATCATTGACACTGGTTAGCTCAGTGGTACACCAGAAAAATAGAGACTTGGTCACTTATTAAAGAGCTAAAACCAAAAATTTTATATACTGCAGTTTTCCAATCCTTCAACGTGGTGACTACATTAGTCTTTTTCCCTCTGTTTTCTCCTGGTGATCTGGCCACTAAACACACCTCCAGTATTAGCATGTCAACATTTTTGGATAAAGGGGCACAGCAGAGAGCAGCATTGTTAATCTGGTGGTAAGGCGAGGGGGTAAAACTGGCCATACATTATGCAATTTTCTTGTTCAATTTCCTTTAGATTTACCTTCAACTATGTATGGGAAGGGCATACCTGAGTTCATACAAGAGATTAAAGTGGGGTTCCAACCACAATTAGCATTTTTAAATGTATGTCCTTTCATCATGCGTTTTTATAATATAAATCCGGTCACTTACTATTTTACAATCCGCCGCTGCTCCGCATAGTTATTCAAAAAAGATAGTTTTATAAACTATGTCCACACCGTTGTCATTATGCTTGTGGGCATTGTGAAGCCCACAAGCACTTACTTCCTGGAAGTCTTGGATGGGGAGTGATAATTGGGTAGCGCACTGCATCCTGGGAAATGACGACACACATTTCCCAGGAGCATTAGAGGGAGATGATGTCAGGATCCTAGGTGATTCCAAAGGCAGATTTTGTGGGACTGCATAGCAACAGGCATTTCCAGATGAGTAAAACATTTTTTTTTCTTTTTTTTCTTTTTTTAGGTCTAATGAGCACAATAATGAAAAAAGATTTTTGGGATGGAAACTCCAATTTAAATGTGTTGTTTTGGTGTGACCTCTTGTTATATTTTCTAATGCTTAGGAACAATAATTGGTATCCTCCCCTAGTCAGTACCATCACCCCACAGTTAGAACACACACCTAGAAACACAATTAACCCCTTGATCGCACCCTAGTGTTAACCCCTTCCCTGCGACATTTATACAGTAATCAGTTTGCTCTGATTGCTATATAAATGTCAATGGTCCCCAAAAAAGTGTCAAACGTGTCCGATCTGTCGCAGTCCCAATTAAAAAAAAAAAAATGCTGCTCACCGTCATTACTAATATATATATATATATATATATATATATATATATATATATATATATATATATATATATATATATATATATATATATATATATATATATATATATATATAAAAATTTCATAAATCTATCCCCTATTTTGTAGACGCTCTAAATTTTGCTCAAACCAATCAATATATGCCCTTTTACCAAAAATATGTAGAAGAATACACAGCCTAAACTGAAGAAAAAATTTGTTTTTGAAAAATTGGAGATATTTATTACAGTAAAAAGTTGTCAAAATTGTCGCTCTTGTTTATAGCGCAAAAAAATAAAAAAACTGCAGAGGTAATACCACCAAAAGAAAGCTCTATTTGTGGGGGGAAAAGGGCCAGATTTTATTTGGGTACAGCATTGCATGACCGCACAACTGTCAGTTAAAGGGAAGCAGTGCCGTATCGCAAAAAATGGCTTAGTGAGGAAGAGGGTCAATTCTTCCGTGGCTGAAGTGGTTAAGTAAAATGTCTTCCTCAATTAGCACAGCATACAGGGATATGTATATGATTACAAAAAAAGCTTCCACAAACATTGGCATATGGATTGAACTGGATGGACCTTATCTACTATGTAAATGAATATGTGTTCTATTAACTTACAGTTTTTATTTCTTGTCGCAGCTCAGGGCCGATGACATTGCCTGCTGTTTTCTGTGACAAACACAGTTTCAAGTTCCTGTCCAGCTGTTAGAAAAGAGGGCACAGAAAACGTTAGGTCCTATATTGCAGTAGAGAAAACTTGGCATAAATCTTTTTAACTATGGTTAATGGGGTCAATGCACCATTTACCACCACACGCGACTCATTTGTATAAAATTATCACATGTGGCAAATTAAGCCCATTTCATAGAGGGAAAAAAATAAATAAAAAAAAAAACAACGATTATGCAGTATTTGCCACAAAAAAAAAAAAATCATAAAAAGTGTGCAGGTAAATATCACTTTAAAAACTTAAGTAACAATTCAAACAGAACAGGGAGTAAAAAAATGTTTACCCCCAGGGTTTTGCTGGCGGTATCTGTAAAAAAAAAACAGTGTGCGGGTCGAGGAGACTCCATGCTGTTTTTTGACAAATAGCTAGTTGTTGAGGAGCCGGCCAGGAAACTGACAGCTTAATGTAAAAAAAGTGCAGACAATTAAAAGTGATGGGAAAAAAAATAAATGGCTTGGGGTCCCCCCCAAAATCTATACCAGATGGGGACAAGGGCCTCATGGCTGGTGGTTGTGGGGGTCTGTGGACAGGGGGGGGCTTATCGGAATCTGGAAGCCCCCTTTAAGAAGGGGGGCCCCAAATCCTGCCCCCCCATGTGAATGAGTATGGGATACCTCTACCCAGTCACCAAAAAAGGTGTCAAAAAGTAACACACAGTTTTTTTTTTAATGAAGGAATTGTCAAAAACAGTGTCCTCCCCATGTAAAACCATTGTCAATCACACCACCCACCGCACCAAGAAAAGAAAACAGAATAAAAGCGCTCCTGCCATCCATGAAGGCTGGCCTCCTACTGCAGGCTCCCCAGTTTGACATATCTTATATTAGGTAAGGGGCGGGTCCAGCTGGCTACGTCACGGTCTGCCTGATCCACTGAGAAATGGTGGCCGACGAGACCGCCAGGCCCTGTTGTGGACCAGACACTGACACAAACACTAAGTCAGACATCCGAAACGGAGCCGTAGCAGACAGGTACACCCGCAAGGCACGTACTACGTTTAAGGTATGTAACGCAGCCTCTTTGGGATGCAACGGCCGAGGACACAAAGAAGGAAGTAATATGTCCTCATTTAGGTGAAAAGCTAAAACCAGCTTCGGAAGAAAAGAAGGCTGCGGACGTAGCACCGACTTATCCTTATGGAGTAGCAAGTAAGGTGACTTGCAAGACAAGGCCGCCAACTCAGAAACACGTCTGACAGTAATGGCCAATAGAAAGGCCACTTTCTGAGATGGTGTCAGGAGAGAAATTTTTCTGATGTTCTCAAAAGGAGGCTCCTGAAGAGCCTAGAGCACCAGATTCAAATCCCAAATCCCATGGAGGAAGCAGTGGTCTAATTGGGGGAATCACATGTCGAAACACCCTGCACAAACGTACCCACTAGTAAATGGGTCACCAAGGGTCGTTCCAAGTACGATGGTAGATCCTCCGAGAAGATGACTTTCGCGCCCTCAGCATTATTGAGATGACCAAATCCGACAGACCTCGATCCCTTAGTACCTGGTTTTCAAATAGCCATGGCGTTAAAACCAGCGACTGTAAAGCAGGATGAAGTATTGGACCTTGAGACAGAAGGTCCTCCCGCATTGGCAACCGGAAGGGTGCATCCGCCACTAGGCGCACAAGGTCGGCGTACCAGGGAAGCCGGGGCCAATCCGGAGCGATTAGAATTACCGGGATCCCCTCGGCCTCTACTCTGCGGAGCAGACGAGGAAGCAACTTCAGTGGGGGAAAAGCATAAATTAGCCGATACTGACCCTACGGGGCCACCAACGCATCTGATGCGTCTGCCCAGGGATCTCAGGACCTGGCCACGAACCTTGACACCTTGCGATTGAGTTGATAAGGTTGGAAAAAATACTGCGCAGGTCTATATATTCGTGAACAATGAATCACAGTGTGGAAAATAAATGGAAATGCTGCTGCAGCTAATATGTCAGATAGAAACATAAATGGCAAATACAAAAGGAGAAAGCTGCGCTGCAAATAAAAATTGTGAATTTAAAACATCGAATAAACAGTATGCTGTAAATAGTGCACAAGGAACACCAGTGCAATATTAGTGTCTGGTACACAAGTGAAATAAAATAAAGTAGAAGGGACAAGATGCGCCAATCTAAGTGCAATAAGCCCAAATTTAATGAAGGATACAAATAAAATAAGTATACATGTGCAATGCCTACTCACAAACAGAGGTAGATAGTAGCCACAGAACCGGAATGGAGAGATGCAGATGATCGGTGATAAGATGCGTGCCTGGAGTCATTCGGTGATCTCAACTAGCGGGTGTCCAAATCGCGGGCAGCAGCAGGCTGATGATGTTCGATGTCCGGGGATAGGAACACCAGAAAGGCCACGGAGATTCGGCGTGCGCTTCACTGTGGAGCGCAGCGTCCCGCCGTCGCACCGGAAGTGACGTGGGAGTCCAGGCCAGCCAATGGGATTACGCGTTTCACAGCGTCAGCTGTTTCTTCAGATCCATGCTGTACTCCCCGTCCTCATCCCGCTCCCCGCACACACCGATTGCCCTTTTTTGGCTTCTCGTAGAGCGGATTACATAGAGGAACATCACTTCCCGAGCTCGAGACACCAAGGGTGCGGCCACAACAGACCACAATGCAGACCCCAGCATGGTAAACATGGAGAGGGTCAGCGCCTCAGACCTCCTATCAGTAAGGTTCTTGATGGCAGGGGTCCCTTCTATAGAGAGAGCGGTCACCCCTATTTAACCGGGCACAGGGGGGCACTACCCGAGGAGATTTTTAACCTCTTGACAACCGGGCCTATTTTGGAAAATTAATCAGAACCCCCAAACATTATATATTTTTTTTTAGTAGACACCCTAAGGAATAAAATGGCGGTCACGGTATTTGCGCAATCATTTTTCAAACCTTTTTTTTGGGAAAGAAAAACGGTTTCATGAATAAAAAAAAATAACAAAACAGTAAAGTTAGCCCAATTCTTGTTGTATAATGTGAAAGATGATTTTACGCCGAGTAAATGGATACCTAACACGTCACGCTTTAAAATTGTGCACAGTCACGGAATGGCGCCAAACTTCGGTACTTAAAAATCCCCATAGGCGACGCTTTAAAGTTTTTTACAGTTTTCTATTTTCAAGTTACAGAGGAGGTCTAGTGCTAGAATTGTTGCATACGCTCCAACGCACGCGACGATACCTCACATGTGGGGTTGGAACAGCGTTTACATATGTGGGCGGGACTTGCATGCGTGGTCGCTTCTGAGCGCGAGCTACCGGGAACAGGGGAGTATTAAAAATTAAAAAAAGTTTGTTTTTTTTTTAATCACTTTTATACCTATTACAGGGAATGTAAACATCCGTTGTAATAGGAATCACTGTGACAGGTCCTCTTTATGGAGAGATGTGGGGTCAATAAGACCCCACATCTCTCCGCCAGGCTTACAAGCATGAGATCGTGAAAAAAAATTCACGGATCTCATGACCGACAGCCGCGATTGCGGCTTTGTTTACTTCCGGGTACTGGGCGTGACGAGGGAAATATGACAGAGCAAGGAAAAAGAAGAACAGGAGGACCGTAGGTATGCACAGCCGTACCAACCCACCTAAGCAGGAGGGACTGTACTTAACCGCCCACGCAAGGACCCACTGACGCATTCCTGACAGGCATACAAACGCGTTGGAGGTAGCCGTTGGCCCAGTCCACTGTGAGTGAGAGAACACCACAGCCCAGTCATATGTGGATCTCGGGGTATGTCGTGGCAGACCCAGCCTCTTTGCAAAGGTGTGCTCACGCTCGTTGACCGGACTGAGTAGACTACAAGGATCTATAATATCCAGCCTGTCTCTCAGCTGACAGTTGAAAGAAGATTCTTTCATGAAAAAAAGGAACATTTATTTTCCTCAGGGCACTGGGCCCAAAGGGAGCCATACATCCTTCTCCTTTGCTGGGCAGAAAGAAACTGAGGCTGCATACTGCAGGGAGGAGGGTTATGTCTGGGGGGGCTGCCCCCTGGGCAGGGCTATTCAACTCTGTTAAAGTAACATGTATTAATTATCTAACATGTTTCTGCCTAGTCCTCTCCTCTGAACAGGAACATAACCCACTTGTCAAGATTTAAGGAGCCTGTCCGTCCATGGACGATAAGAGAAAAAGAGGTGACAGAGGGAGAGGAAGCGGAGGACAGGAGAACCCCCTTCCCGGGAATGCCCAGCTGTTCCATCCTGCCGAGGCAGGAGGAACTGTACTTGCCCGTCCCTACGAGGTCAGACCTTCAACCGAGTAATACGGAGTAGCCGTCAGCCCGGTCCACTGTGACAGACAGAAAGCAGCCCGGTCATATGTGGACCCTGGAGAATATAGTGGCCAACCCAGCGCGTAGCTATGGCCTGCTCACGCTCAATGGCCGGACTGGGGGGGGGGGGGACTACAAGGATCTATATTATCCAGCCTGTCAACCAGCCGGCAGTTGATAGACGATTCTTCAAAATAAAATCATAAAAATAAAATAAAACATTTCCTCAGGACCCTGAGACCAAAAGGGAGCCAGGTCCTCCTCAACTAGGCAGAAAAAAAACAAGCTGCTGACTGCAGGGCGGAGGGTTATATCTTGAGGGACCGTACCCTGGGCGGGGCTGTTCAAATCTGTTTTAAGTAACATGTATTTAAAATATCTAACATGTTCTGCCTAGTCCTCTCCTATAGAACAGGAACATAACCCACAAGTCAAGATTTAGGGAGCTGTGTCCATCCACGGACGAAAAAGAGAAACTTTTTTTTAATATATTTTTTGGGGACATTTATTATAGCAAAAATATCAAAATATAGCTTTTTTTCTAAAATTGTCGCTCTATTTTGGTTTATAGCTCAAAAAATACAAACTGCAGAGGTGATCAAATACCACCAAAAGAAAGCTCTATTTGTGGGGAAAATTAAATTTTTTTGTACTCAACGTAAAATCCTTTTATCGGTCGTCCATGGACGGACACAGCTCCTTAAATCTTGACATGTGGGTTATGTTCCTTTTCATAGGAGAGGACTAGGCAGAACATGTTATCTTAAAACATGTAACTAACAGAGTTGAACAGCCCCGCCCAGGGGGTGGTCCCCCCAGTCATAACCCCTCACCCTGCAGCATGCAGCTCAGTTCGTCAAAAAGCAGTACAAACTTAAAAAGGAGGGGTGGGTGCTGTGTCCATGGATTTTACGGTGAGTACAAAAAAATCCTATTTTCTCTTTTCGTCCATGGACTGACACAGCTCCTTACATCTTGTCACGTGGGATGCCAGCCTGACCGGTTGGGTTGGCTATAGACAAGTCCTCCAATTCTGAGAAGGAAGCAGCTCTCAGAAGAAGATCGTCTAAGTAACCTACAACGGCAATGTCTCGCCGTCTCAGCAAAGCTAGAATCGGGGCGAGAACCTTGGTGGAAACTCTTGGTGCCGACACTAGACCAAAGGGGGAGCCACAAATTGATAGTGGTCCTCCCCGACCGCGAAACACAGGAACCTCTGGTGCCTGTTGCAAATGGGGACATACAAGTACGCGTCTTTGATGTCCAGGGATGCCAGAAAGTCCGGGGGATGGAGTGCAGCTACCACCAAGCGAAAATCGATTCCATCCTGAATTTCCGAACCTTTACAAAGACATTGAGGGTCTAGGATTGGACTCCGTCCTTCTTTGGGACCACAAACAGATTTGAGAAGAATCCCTGAAACCTGTCCTGCGGTGGTATGGGTATGATTACCCCGCACCTCAACAAGTCTTGAGCTACCCCAGTCAGGGCAGTCCGACGAGACGGTAGGAGAGGTAGATTTGAGTGAAATAATCTGTTTGGTGGACAAGAAAGAAACTCGATCTTGTACCCTGAAGAGACCACTTCGCAAACCCACTGGTCAGAAAGCAAAATCGATTCCATCCTGAATTTCCGAACCTTTACAAAGACATTGAGGGCCTTGAGGTCTAGGATTGGACTCCGTCCTTCTTTGGGACCACAAACAGATTTGAGAAGAATCCCTGAAACCTGTCCTGCGGTGGTATGGGTATGATTACCCCGCACCTCAACAAGTCTTGAGCTACCCCAGTCAGGGCAGTCCGACGAGACGGTAGGAGAGGTAGATTTGAGTGAAATAATCTGTTTGGTGGACAAGAAAAGAAACTCGATCTTGTACCCTGAAGAGACCACTTCGCAAACCCACTGGTCAGAAAGCAGGGAGGTTCAGCGAGCTGTGAACCTGCGAAGAGGTCTCCCCACCCAAGTATCGGGTGGAGGCAAAACTTCATGCAAATGCTGGTATTGTTTGCGGGGCTTGGATTGCTTGCGCACCAAGGGACGCTTCTGTCCCCCAGTTGAGCCTTTATCGGCTTGGGAGGGTCTGCTAGCGGGCCCTGACTGACGTAAATACAGCTTTTGTGTGGAAAAGGAAGGCCCCCGGCTTACAGGGCGGCCCTTTACCCTTGGTGGACTGAGATAGAAGTGTGCTCTTACCTCCAGTGGACATCCTTAATAATGTCGTTCAGTGAGGCACCAAAGAGCCTCCCACCTTTGAAAGGCAAATCTGTCAGAGCTTTCTTAGAAGCTTTGTCAGCGGACCAGCGATTCAGCCATATCAGGCGACTCAAGACCACCACGGATACAGAGGCCCTGGAGATTAAAAGGAGTCGCATCCAGGATTGCATCACATATGTACACCAGACCCTGCACCTGCTGGTCGGCCAGTGTCACAATTTCTTGTGGGAGCTGATGCTGCTCCACTGCCTGGTGCAAGAGTTAAGCCCATTCGGGACACCAAAGTCGCAGCCACTAACGGCCACAACGCTGACCCCAGCATGGCGAACACGGTCCTAGTCACCGCTTGGGATCTCCTATCAGTAGGGTCCTTAAAGGCAGGGGTCCCCTCAACTGGGATAGTGGTTACTCTGTCCAACTTTGCTACCGGGGGGGGGGGGGGGTCAACTACAGGGGGGAGAAGACCATTTTTTCAAAAGGCTCTCTTCAAGGGAGTAACGGACCGCCATGCGCTGAGGGACCACAAAGGACCTCTGTGGCCGTTCCCATTCCTTATCTATGAATCTGTCAAAGAAATCAACAAGGAAAAACCTTTACAGGGCAGGTCGTTTTGTGCGACCCAAAAAGGGACTGACACCCCAGTGGATGTCCCAGCAGTATCTTCAAGCTTAAGGGTGTCCCTTACTGCATTGATAAGTGCTCTGTCCTGCACTGACCCGGAAGAGGAGTCCTCCTCAGTGCCAGGACGGTCCTGGTCCACATCCTCTGACACCTCAGAACAGGGGTCCTGTGCTGCAACCAGGCCCAAGTCAGAGCATTCTCTCCAGGAGATGGAGGGGGGAGGGGACGCTTTTTACCCCCCCTTTACGCCCGCATGCCACTTCCACCCTGGCAACAAATGCCTCCAGGACTGACGACAAATTGTCCATGGTAACTGCAGGTGCAGGGGCACCAGCTGCTGCCTCTGGAATGTCTGGGGAAAAAATACCAGCTTCAGACTCCAATCTGGGCCACTGACAGTCCTTAGGGACCAAGTCAAGACACTTGTGACAAGAAAATGTCCACCCTCCTAGCTGCGCTAACCGGGGGGTTACCCAGGGACTCACCACCCAGAGACTGCCCAGCACCGTTGTCCGCTCTGCCTCACACACAGAGTGTGACTGAGGCGTTCTGTGAGGTGATTATTGCTAGTCGTGCCATTCAGGAAGCTTCCAGCGCAAGAGGCCAAGCCACAAAGTGAAAAAAACTCTGCAGGAAAAAAGGGTGCTGCTACAGGAAAATGGCCGTCTGCAATGAAGACCTGCGCCACAGCGCGGCAACGACAAAATGGGCGCCAATGGAGATTTTCAATGCAGAAAAAAAAAAACACACTAGAAAATGGCGCCGGCGCTACCAAAAATGGTGCCCGAGCACACTGAGGTGGATGAGAAGGCCGCAGGGACACCCCAAAAAAAAAAAATAGGATTTTATACTCACCATAAAATCCTTTTCTCTGAGTTCATGGACAGACACAGCCTTAATCTTGACAAAGTGGGAAATAGCCTTCCTTTAGGAGTGACTAGGCAGAAAGTGTTAACTTCAAAGCTGAACAGCCCCGCCCAGGGGGCGGTCCTATTGGCTATATCCCCTCAGCCTGCCCCAAGCAGTTCAGTTCGTAGCAAGCAGTAAAAACTAAAAAAAAAAAAAAGAAGAAGAAGAGGGGTGGGGGTCGTGTCCGTCCATGAACTCAGAGAAAAGGATTTTACGGTGAGTATAAAATCCTATTTTCTTTCGTTCATGGACGGACACAGCCTTAATCTTGACAAAGTGGGACGTCCCAAAGCAGTGTCAAAATGAGGGGTGGGAACAACAAAATCAAACTTCACCACAAAACAGAACTTCTCAACTGAGGAGTTGTAACTCTAAACAGCCGCCTGCAAAACTTTGCGGCATCCGAAGATGCACTCACATCAACTTGTAAAGTTTAGTGAAAGTGTGACCAGGCGACCAGGTCGCCGCCTTACACACCTGGGAAACAGACGCTTGATGTCAGAAAGCCCAAGAGGCACCATTGCCCTGGTCGAATGCATCGTGACAGGGAGGTGCCCGACCCTTTATAGCGTAAGCCTGATCAGGATCTGTCGGCTCCACCTCGAAATGGTGGCCGATGAGACCGCTGGGCCCTTCTTGGGACCAGCCACCGAAACAAACAGTGAGTCTGACCTCCGGAACGGAGAAGTAGCAGATAAGTATACTCTCAGAGCTTGGACAACGTCCAAGGAATGCAACGCCGCCTCTCTAGTGCAATGGATGAGGACACAAGGATGGAAGTACAATGTCTTCTTTGAGATGGAAGGCCGAGACGACCTTAGGTAGAAAGGAAAGCTGCAGACGCAGCACCACCTTATCATTGTGGAAGATCAGATAGGGAGCCTTGCATGACAAGGCTGCCAGCTCAGAGACTCGTCTAACTGATGTGACATCCACCAAAAAGACCACCTTCTGAGAAAGTGTCAAGGGAATCTCCCTAATCTCTTCGCATGGTGGTTTCTGAAGCACCGAGAGAATCAGGTTTAAGTCCCACGGAGGTCAGACTGGAGGGGCCACATGCCGAACCCCCTGTACAAATGTTCTCACTAGGTAGTGAGTCGCCAGGGGTCGCTGAAAGTAAAAAGCCAGGGCAGATATCTGCCCCTTAAATCGTGCTTAAAGCAAGCTTTTGGTCCACCCCGCGCTGTAAGAACAGCAGGACTCTAAATAAGCCAGTGGATTCCACTTCATTTCCTCGCAAAGGGCTAAGTAAGTTTTCCAAGTGCAATGGTAAATCCTCCTAGAGGACAACTTCCTAGCCTTCCTCATGGTAGGAATCACAGAATCCGATAGGCCCCGATCTCTTAATACCTGGCTTTCAATAGCCATGCCGTTAAAGCCAGCGACTGTAATGCAGGGTGCAGTATGGGACCTTGTGACAGCAGGTCCTCTCTCAGCGGTAGACGCCAAGGGACGTTTTCTACCAGACGCACTAGATCGGCGTACCAAGGACGCAGAGGCCAATCCGCAGCAATTTGGATCATTGGAATCCCCTCTGCCTCCACTCTGCGAAGCAGATGAGGAAGGAGCTTTAGAGGAAGGAAGGCATAGATTAGCCGGTACTGACTCCACGTCGCCACTAACGCATCTGTCGCGTCAGCCCATGGGTCTCTTGACCTCGCCACAAACCTCAATACCTTTCGATTGAGTCGAGACGCCAGGAGATCTACGTCTGGCATGCCCCATCTTTGGCAAAGGAGCTGAAACACATCTGGGTGCAGAGACCATTCTCCTTGGTCCACCATCTGGCGGCTCAGGTAGTCCGCCTGCCAGTTTTCCACAGCCGGAATGTATACGGCCGACAGGGCCGGTATGCTCCTTTCTGCCCACCTTAGGATGTGAGCGAATTCTGACACTGCAGCCGAGCTTTCTTGTTCCTCCTTGATGGTTGACATATGCCACCGCCGTGGCTTTGTCCGACTGGATCCTGACTGGACGCCCCTGTAGCCTATGAGACCATGTGGAGAGGCACAGCCTGATCGCCCTTCTGTAGCACTCGCGTGTGAGATTGCGCATATGGTACTGCCTCAAAGGAGGCCACCATGAGGCCCAGGACTCACATGCAAAAGCAGAGCGACGACCATTTCTGGGATGTCAGCTGTCGCACCACAGCCTGGAGGGTCTGCAATTTTTCCACAGGGAAAAAAACCTTTGCCTCTGAGGAATCCAGAATCAATCCCAGATATACTAGGCGTTGAGTCGGTACCATTACTGACTTCTGAATGTTCAGTACCCACCCAAAGTGTCTGAGGGTCTGACAGATTATAGATATGCTCACCTCTAATTCTGAGGCTGAAGCGGCCCTCAGAAGCAGGTCGTCCAAGTAGCCCACAATAGCTATGCCACGTTGTCTTAGGGCGAGAATAGGGGCAAGCACCTTGGTAAACACCCTTGGTGCCGATGCCAGGCCAAAGGGGAGAGCCACAAATTGATAGTGGTCTTCCCCGACCGCAAAGCGCAGGTGTCTCTAATGTCTTGTGCATATGGGGACATGTAAGTAGGCATCCCTGATGTCCAGGGATGCCAGAAAGTCCCCGGCTGGAGGGCAGCGACGACAGAGCGAATCGATTCCATCCAGAATCTTTGTACCTTCACAAAGCAATTGAGGGCCCTGAGGTCCAGAATTGGATGAACGCCCTCCTTCTTTGGTGCTATGAACAGGTTGGAGTAAAACCCCTGAAACCGTTCCTGTACTGGGACAGGAATAACCACCCCGCGTTTCAGCAGGTCTTGAACTCCCCCAAATAGGGCTTCCCACTGAGTCGGTTGTAGCTGGAGGTTGGAGGGAAAAAAATCTGTTTGGTGGGCAAGATAGAAATTCTATCTTGTCCCCTGAAGAGACTACCTCGCAAACCCACCGGTCGGGGATCTGAAATGTCCACCGGGTCACGAATCCTGGGAGTCCCTGGGACTCTACTGCTGCCATGCACTTTTCCACATTGATGTCCTTTTTATCAACTAAATTGTAAGTGTTTTTATCCGGCATTAAACTTTCCCGTTTTTACGGTATTACGCTATGTGCCTTTCATTTTCCTCCACATACTTTGGGCAAGCTCTCCAACTCCCATGAGCCATCTCCCAGCTGATGCTATCCCTTCCACCTGTTACTAAGTGAAGACCCCACCGTTATTTGCTGGTCGCTCGGTTTGGTGTGTCCTGGTATATCCGTCCATCCATCCCATATACAAAGCTTTACTGATCCTTTGGGCATACGCTCACTTGGATCCATCGCATCTGGTAAGCCTTCCCTCCTGGTGGCGGGCGTTATCACTAACATTCCAGACCAATTAGAATCACCGTGGGTGCCTCATCACTGTCACTTGATTGATCATCTTGACTTTTGATTTCACGTTCACCTTATGGACTTTCATTTTTATAATCATTAAGACTTAGGTCTATGGTGTCTCATCACACTATTCATCATTATTTTATATGAATTATTCACATATCATGGACTCGCATCTTTTGTTTATTTATATGTGCGTTTAACACAGACATCACTGTCTTTTCATCAGTTATTTCTTAGCGCTGCATTTTTTGGATTTTTTGTTTGTATTTCTTTCCTTTTTCACTGGATTGTATGTAGCTGCTTGTTTACCCTGATAGCGCAGATTTTCTTTTTTATTTTTCACCGTATGGTGGTTAGCTTGTTTAGTCTGGACACAGGAGGGTCCACTATCGGGGGCGAGGTCCATTTCTTCAAGCAACTCTCCAAGAGGGCAACGTACCGCCAGATTTTAAGGTACTGACAAGGGGCTAGATTCACGTAGGGGGACGCAAGTTTGTGCGGGCGTAGCGTATCCTATTCACGCTACGCCTCCGCAACTTAGACGGGCAAGTGCAGTATTCACAAAGCACTTGCTCCGTAAGTTGCGACGGCGTAGCGTAAATCTGCCGGCGTAAGTGTGCCATATTCAAATTGTCAAGAGGTGGGCGTGTTTTATGTAAATAAAACATGACCCCACGTAAATGACGTTTCTCACGAACGGCACATGCGCTGGCCGTGAACGTATCGGCCGTGAACGTATCCCAGTGCGCATGCTCCTAATCACGTCGCAAATAGTCAATGCTTTCGACGTGAACGTAATTTACACAAAGCCCTATTCGCAAACGACGTAAAATGTTCAAAATTTGACGCAGGAACGACGTCCATACTTAACATTGGCTATGCCTCATATAGCAGGAGTAACCTTACGCCGGAAAAAGCCTTATGCAAACGACGTAAAAAAATCGGCGTATCCAGCTCATTTGCATATTCTACGCTGAAATCGACGGCAGCACCACCTAGCGGCCAGCGTAAATATGCACCCTAAGATACGACGGCGTAAGACTTACGCCAGTCGGATCTTAGCTTAATTTCGGCATATGTTGCTTTCTGAATACAGAAAAGATACGCTGGCGCAGATTTGAATTTACGCGGCGTATCAATAGATACGCCGGTGTAAATTCTTTCTGAATCTAGCCCAAAGTCTTTTGTGGTTTGTCCCACTCTTTGTACAAAAGTTTGTCTAGGTAAGACACACAAGGGAACACCTTAGCAGTGCGGACCGCCTTACGGAACCCAAAGGGGACCAGCGCTTCTGTTGCTTCTACAGACCCCTCTATCTTTAGGGTATCTCGCACTGCGGTGATAAGGTCACTCACCAGAGCCCTCTCGCGTGCTGACCTGGGTCCGGAATCATCCTCACTGTCTGGCCGATCTAGGTCCGCATCGCCAGATACCTTAGAGCCAGGGTCCTTAGAGCCAGGGACCCGGCTCTGCATCTGAGTTGTCCCCAGAAGATGGCGGGGGGAGGGGGCGCTTTCTACCCCCCATTTTCCCCACACGCTCCTTCCACCTTGTCAACAAAGGCATCTAGGATTGCCGACATAGCGTTCACCGATACATCGGGTGCAGGGGCATCAATTGTCAGCTCAGGTGTCTCCGGGGAAAAAACATCTGCTTCTGACACCATGCTGCCCACACGCCTGACACAGGGACTCCCAAGCAAGGTACAGTAACCAACCCTCCTAGCTGCAGCAGAGATGAGGGGTTCCCCCCCCAGAGGACTCACCACCCAGGAACCAGTAGTACGGTGCCGTTCTTTAGCGGAGCTGCTTCTTGTCCGCTGAACACTAACAGAGATTGTGTCTGTTGGTCTGGGCGGTTTTAGTGATAGCCATTAATTAATAGGGCTGCTGCTTTTGTCAGCTGCTTGGTTTGACTAGTCAGCAGCGTGTCTGTCTGACTGTGTCGTTTAAATAATGAAGATGGCCACCGCTCTGACACTAGAGGCCAACAGCGCCGAGGCCCCAAAAGCATGGCCGCCAGTTATGTATAATACAGGGCTCAAAATTTAAAGTCCTAAACTACTAGCCAGGCCTCAAGGCATACTCGCCACCAGTTGCCCCGCCCAACCCCTACCATGTCCTGCCCCTAGACACGCCCTCATAAATCTCATGAAATTACACTTAAATGTTTTATGTAGAATTAAGTAATAAATATTAACAACAACTTAATCCGTGCCCAAGAAAAAAAAAATGCAGCCTGCCCATGTCTACCAATGCAGCAAAATGTCCCCATTTTCCAGCCAGAGTCCCCTCCCCCACATTGCAGCCAGAGTCCCCCCCCCCACATTGCAGCCAGAGTCCCCCCCCCCCACATTGCAGCCAGAGTCCCCTCACACACTGTCATGGAAGCATGAATCAGACGTACAAAACAGATAAATGAATAAGAAGATTTTATTGGAAACCAAACAGCAAGGTCAAAGTCCACACAGGCTTGAGGAAAGAAGATTGGGACAGCCGCACTCCAAAAAAATCCTGTTTTATTAAAAGTTGATCACAAAACAACATGCCACGGCCAAAAAACAGAAAAAAGCTAACTTAGCTTTTTTCTGTTTTTTGGCCGTGGCATGTTGTTTTGTGATCAACTTTTAATAAACCAGGATTTTTTTGAAGTGCGGCTGTCCCAATCTTCTTTCCTCAAGCCTGCATTACTATTGCATTGCCTGCACCCAAGGTTCGAATCCAAGGATCGTGGCTCTCCGGTTTCCCTGAGCGGTTATCTTTCTCTTTTCATCTTCTTACGGACTTGTCAAAGTCCACACAGATGATTGAAACAGCCAGAAGAGTCGTCCAACGGTGCCAGGGTCGATAGTCAGGGATGAGAGTCAGCCGAGCCGGAGTCTGTAGCCAGAGGCGGGGTGAAACGAAGCCGGGAATCAGGAACCAGAAGGAACGTCCGAGACCGGATCGGAAACCAGGAGCAGGCAGCACGATCACAGAAGAGGTGTCAGACGAAAGGCCCAAGCGAGGAAATGCTGCAGCTGCCGTCCTATATATATGCTGAGCATCCAGCTCCTCCCAGTGGAAAGGAGGAGCCGTAGGGTGGGACAAGTTACAAGAACCCCATGAAGCAAGATGGCCGCTCACACAGGTCAGTGATGAGCCAGCAAAGAGGTAAGACCATGACACCCACATTTTAGCCAGAGTTCTTCCCCCCACACACACACATATATTACCCAGAGTTCTTCTCTCCCCCCCCCCACACACACACATATATTACCCAGAGTTCTTCTCCCCCCCCCCCCCACACATATTAGCCAGAGTTCTTCCCCCGCATCCTACCTGTGCTGGGTAGGGGAGGAGGAGCCGCCGCCGAATGGTTCAAACCGCGGGGAACATTACAGCTTTCAATTCAATTGCTGTGTGTTACCCGCAGCGCGTGTCTTATACAGCCCCTCCCCTCTTGTCTGGGAAACTTTGATAGACAATCACCCATCCAATCCTGGGATGGGTGATCTGCCTATCAGTTTCCCGGAGGGGAGGGGCTGTATAAGACGCGCGCTGGGGAGCTGCGGTGGCTCAACGCGATTGGCACTGCGCTGACAAGCCATTCACCTCTGCAGCTAGGGGTTCGGATCCCGGTCTCAGCTACATGTGAATTGGGTTTGGTGGTCTCAGCCCGGCTACCGGTGAGTGTGCTATGCGAGGTAAGCCTGCGCTTAGTACGCCCACCCCCCTCCCACAAAAACCACCACACTTACACACACTCAAAATTGGGTTAACATGCACGCACTTTGACCACGCGGTCTCTAAAAAGAGAGGTGAAGGACTAACGGGGCTGGTTGAGCGGGCTAGATCCTCTCACTCCCTTATAGGGAGTCCCTCTGCCTCGTTGGGCTTCAAAGCGGAGCAGGTAGGGCGGGCTGTGTGGGAGGACCCCCTCACACACCCACCATTGCCACCCGGGGCATGGAGAAAGGTGGCAGATTGCCTTTGGGGGAGGCTTGCCTACTCCCAACTCCTGCAGTCCGGCTCCTCTCTCGAGTACACGCACAAAATACACTTTAAAAAGAAAAAATAAGCCGCGCGCTGCAGGGAACACACAGCTATTGAATTAAAAGCTGTAATGTTCCCCGCGGTTTGAATGCCGCGGCGGCTCCTCCTCCTCCTCCTCCTCTCCCCCCCCCTGCTCCCAAGCAGCCAGCCAGACACTCGCCAGCCCTCAAAATTTACTCGCAAAATGCGAGTGTAAATTTTGAGGGCTGGTATAATAGATAGTGAGGTTACAAAAATATGGCCGCCGAACGGCAGTTAGAGGCCCCCGACCTTGTGGCAAAAAGGCTGCAAGCAATGCCACTGCTATAGTGCCGTAATGGGGCATACTGTGCAGGCCGCCGAGCGGCCGATAAGACGCGGTACGGCCCTACAAACCATGGGCGCCGAGCGTGGATGTAATATCGCCGGAATCCTATGAAAAATGGCCGCCGAGATGGCCGCTAGAGGCAAAATACAGTGTGGCCACAAGAAGATGGCCGCCAGTGCAAATGTAAAACCAGAAAGTAAACATGCAGATATACCAAAAGTATATATGCGGCTACAGGAAAATGGCCTCCAGTGCAAGTACAAACAATACAGCATGGATCACAGGGAAAATGGTTGCCGACAGCATGGAGAAGGACACAGGTAAGCAATCTCTCTTGGCACTTAAACACTGATTTAGTGAACGTACATGGTTCCCCCCAGGTGAAGCTCCCCAGGGGAACCCCCGCCCCAGCAGCTAGCTCAGGGAGCCTAGGGAGGAGGGGAGAAGGGAAACAGAGCCCTTTACTTACTTACCTCTCCAGGGATGCCCAGCTCTGTCATCTTGCTGAAGCAAGGTAATAACTACTTACCCTTCCTGTGGGTTTATGCTGGAAGCATCCTAGACAGAGCATCTCCTGCATGGTAACGAAGGCGACTTTTGGCCCGGGTGCTGCGACTCGGCCCTCTAGACTGGTCATATGCAGCCCTGGAGCGTATAGCTCACCGGCCACCCGTAGAGCTACGGGCAAGTCGTGGACAACCCAGTGCGTAGCTATGGTCGGCACACGCTCGATGGCCGAAACTGGAGGGGGGAGGACTACAAGGATCTGGAATCCAGCCTGTCACCCAGTCAGCAGTTGATCGCAGATCACAGGAATGATTAAAAACTTAAATAAAAATCCCAAAATAAATTTGAACTAAAAGCCTCAAGGCCTATGGGCACGAAGGTAGCCATGTCTTCTCCTTAACTAGGCAGAAAAAAAAACTGAACTGCTTCGTGCGGGGCTGTTCAGTTTTGAAGTTGTTAGCCTTCCTTTAGGAGTGACTAGGCAGAAAGTGTTATTTCCCACTTTGTCAAGATTAAGGCTGTGTCCGTCCATGAATGATCTCCTCTACTAGGCAGAAAGAAAGAGAAAAAAAAAAATGAGGTGAGGGGTTATGACAGGGGGGACCGCCCCCTGGACAGGGCTCTTCAACTCTGTTAAAGTTACATGTTTTAAGATAAACAACATGTTCTGCCTAGTCCTCTCCTATGAACAGGAACATAACCCACATGTCAAGATTTAAGGAGCTGTGTCAGTCCATGGACGAAAAGAGAAAAAAAGGACGTCAATTTTGTTTGGGAGCCACGTCGCACGACCGTGCAATTGTCAGTTAAAGCGACTTCGTGCCAAATCACAAAAAGGTGCTCTGGTCATTTGGCAGCCAAAACCTCCATGGCTTAAAGTAAAGGTTCACCCGGAAATGACAATTTTTAAGATTAGATTCATGCTCATTTTGTCTAGGGGAATCGGGTAGTTTTTTTTTAATCAAAGCCGTACTTACCGTTTTAGAGATACATCTTCTCCGCCACTTCCGGGTATGGGCTACGGGACTGGGCGTTCCTTCTTGATTGAGTCTTCCGCATCTATCGCGTCACGATTTTCCGAAAGTAGCCGAACGGTGCAGGCGCCGTATAGCGCCGCAGCGACGTTCGGCTACTCGTGACGCGATAGATGCGACCGTCGGAAGCCTGTCAATCAAGAAGGAATGCCCAGTCCCGAAGACCATACCCGGAAGCGGCGAAGAAGATCGCTCTCTAAAACGGTAAGTACTGCTTCGTTTTTTAAAAAAAACTAGCCGATTCCCCTAGACAAAATGAGCATGAATCTAATCTTAAATTTTTTTTTTAGGGTGAACTCCCGCTTTAAGTGGTTAACAGCAATGCTTTTTACAAAAGAAAGTTAGATTAATAAGCAGGAAAGTCACAACTAGTTGATAGGAACAAGGAATAAAAGAAAATGTGCAGTGAATATTAGAGAAAAAGTAAATGTTTAAAACATACCTCTTCTTCCAGTTCCTGGAGGTTACACTCCATGCTAGATTCAACTATATCAACTTTCAAGTCATCAGCAAAGCTTATAACCTCAGCAGTGACAGTTTCTACATTTGGAGGTAGCTGAACAAGTAAATTGTTATTAGTATCCTGAATTATAGCTGGAGGCAAAGAGCATAATGGGGTTTTAGTGATTTCTACACTGTTAAAGTTCACTGTTGAGTCTCCAGTTTCACAGTTTAAATTTGATCTAGTGTCATTTTTAAGAGAATATTTTCTGGCATAATATTCAGCCTCGGCTGCCTTAAACAACGTATCCAAAACTGTGAGAGCAGCGGATGATGTGGTGGCAGAAGATGCTGGTGTGAGGCCATTGGAAGGTACAGTTATGAATGGTGATGGTCTTGACTGTGCATTTTCAGAAGGCATTGGTGCGGAGCGTGCATTTTCAGGAGGTGCTGGTGTGGTGCCAGTGGAATTTGCATTGTAAGAAGGTGCTGGCCTGGGGCCAGTGGACAATGCAGTTGCAGAAGGTGCTGATGTGGGGCCCGTGGACGGTGAAGTTGCAAAGAGTGCTGACGTAGGGCCAGTGGATGGTGCAGTTCCAGAAGATGCTGATGTGGGGCTAATGGATAGTGCCGTTGCAGAAAGTGCTGGCATGCAGCCAGTGGATGGCACTGAAGCAGAAGATGCTGATGGCAAAGAAACATTCATGGATGTCTTATTTCTGGAGCATGGTGCTTCATTTTTAAGAACCCTGCAAGGTTTAGCTGGCTTGGCAGGGGTAACTTGATTATATGACCAATTTGTAACTGGCTTTGCAAAGAAATCTGGAACACAGACATGAAAATGCATTGTTTAGACTGCTATGCACAAATGTAAAGAAACCA
This sequence comes from Rana temporaria, assembly GCF_905171775.1. Taxonomy (NCBI): domain Eukaryota; kingdom Metazoa; phylum Chordata; class Amphibia; order Anura; family Ranidae; genus Rana; species Rana temporaria. The sequence continues at coordinate 127,122,523 of NC_053495.1, read as the reverse complement.
AATACAAGATTGGTAAAATTTTAAAAAAAGAAGGGCATAAATTATATGCAACACCTAAATAAAGATAAAGCGTCAAATGTAACAAATTAAAAACGCTGCGTTTATCTCACCAGTAAATGTGCCATGATTATACGGAGTCTTCAACATCAGCAATGACCCAGCTCTAGTTTGCGTCACTTCCACCATATCAGACACAGATCTTAGGACTTCCAATAACGAGTAGAATCCATAGCGAGTATACTGAAAACTGCGCCCAAAACGGTTATAGAAGGCAGTTTCTAGCTTGGAGACCAGCAACGGAGAGATAGAGAGCAGATCTCGTAGGTCACTCTTTAGTGATGCTGGAAGAACCGGAGCTATTCTGCCACGTCTCACCAGGTCCACATGGTAACGAGGTATTGTGATACGTCGCCTACTTATAGATCTCCTACTGGTCTTCTGTCTGGATACCAGTTCTGCAACACCTTTAGTTTCTTCATTAACCACACCTTGAAACAAAAACACAAAAAGATTTAAAGAAACGCTCTGGCCAGTTACAAAAAAAAATTAGTAAGCAGCTAAAAATATAGTAGCTGCTGACATTTAAAGTGGTTGTTTATGTCAGAAGGTTTTTTATCTTAATGCATTAAGATAAAAAGCCTTCTGTTTGCAGCATCCCCCCCCCCCCCACACTACTTACCTGAGCCCACTCTCTATCCAGCGAAGTTGTAGGATTGTCTCGGCTGTAGGATTGTCTCATTGGCTAAAACAGCAGCACCGCGTTATCAGCTCCCTCTGCTGTCAGTCAGCCAATGAGAACAGAAAGGGGCAGGGCCAGAGCCGTATCTGAAAGGACACAGGGAGCTGTGGCTAGGCTCGGTGCCCCCATAGCAAGCTGCTTGCTGTGGGGGCACTGATCAGGAGGGAGGGGCCGGGAGAGCTGAAGAGGGACCCAATAAGGAGGACTTGGGCTGCTTTGTGCAAAACCACTACACAGGGCAGGTAAGAATAACATGTTTTTGTTTTTTTTGTTAAAAATAATTAAGAGAGGCTTTACAATCACTTTATTATACAGATTTATCAGCCAAGGGATCCAGTGCTATCATCGGGGCCAGTTCTTCGCCGATTTACAGGTCCCCGGTGTCACAATCTTACTTGTGGGAAGACATCTGGGACTTTCTGGCGTTTTACAGCTGGCTCCCCATTGTGCAAATTCAAGATGCGCTGTGCTTTTTCAATGGCCTCACAATCTTCTTGGACATGCAACATGTTCCAGGAGGTTGCAAGTGGGGGAGGGGGCTAAACTCAGGAGTGGGTACCTGTCAGAAATAGGTACCCGCAACCAGGAAAATAAAAATTCATAATTATGGGGGTTGTGGGAGAATCGAGTTGAGCAGAACTTTCCTTTTCAGGTGAAGTTCCACTTTAAGTTATAGATACTTACAAATTCTGCAGACCTTAACCACTTCCCGACGGCCGCATGTATATGTACGTCCACAATATGGCACGTACAGGCAAATGGGCGTACACGTACGTCCTTGCCTTTCCGCGGGTCGGGGGTCCGATCGGGACCCCCCCCGCGCTACATGCGGCGGTCGGGTTCCCTCGGGGAGCGATCCGGGACGACGGCGCGGCTATTTGTTTATAGCCGCTCCGTCGCGATCGCTCCCCGGAGCTGAAGAACGGGGAGAGCCGTGTGTAAACACGGCTTCCCCGTGCTTCACTGTGGCGGCGTATCGATCGAGTGATCCCTTATATAAGGGAGACTCGATCGATGACGTCAGTCCTACAGCCACACCCCCCTACAGTTGTAAACACACACTAGGTGTACCCCAACTCCTACAGCGCCCCCTGTGGTTAACTCTCAAACTGCAACTGTCATTTTCACAATGCATTTTTTGCTGTGAAAATGACAATGGTCCCAAAAATGTGTCAAAATTGTCCGAAGTGTCCGCCATAATGTCGCAGTCATGAAAAAATTTGCTGATCGCCGCCATTAGTAGTAAAAAAAAAAAAAATTAATAAAAATGCAATAAAACTATCCCCTATTTTGTAAACGCTGTAAATTTTGCGCAAACCAAATCGATAAACGCTTATTGCGATTTTTTTACTAAAAATAGGTCGAAGAATACGTATCGGCCTAAACTGAGGGAAAAAAAAATTTGTATATATGTTTTTGGGGGATATTTATTATAACAAAAAGTAAAAAATATTGAATTTTTTTCAAAATTGTCGCTTTATTTTTGTTTATAGCGCAACAAATAAAAACCGCAGAGGTGATCAAATACCACCAAAAGAAAGCTCTATTTGTGGGGGAAAAAGGACGCCAATTTTGTTTGGGAGCCACGTCGCACGACCGCGCAATTGTCTGTTAAAGCGACGCAGTGCCGAATCGCAAAACCTCGCCTGGGCATTAAGCTGCCTAAAGGTCCGGGGCTTAAGTGGTTAAAGGATCACTAAAGGAATTTTTTTTTTTTTTCTAAATAGCTTCCTTTACCTTACTGCAGTACTGGTTTCATGTCCTTATTATTTGTTTTTGCTTTGAAGTAGCTGTAATTCTGCTCTGATCTCCACACTTCCTGGTTGTCTGTTTCCTTATAACCATAGTACTGGGAGCTTTTCACTGTTGGTCTAAGCTGTCATTACTGTGTGTCTAAAACTTAACAGAACTAATCGGATTAATTTTAAAAACAAAACACTGCCCTGGATTTGTTTGTTTTTGTTCTGTGTGTCTCTCTAGTTCACAGGAACATGAAACCAGTTTAAAAGTGAAACTAACCTGCAGGCACATTATATAATTGATTTTTATCTATTTGTAATCATTTTTAAAAGGAATCAGTTAACTTTTATGTCTCTATACCCTGTAAACAGTCATTTCAGAAAAAAAGATTTTTCCCTTTAGTGACCCTTTTAAGGCTGGATTCGCACCTTTGCGAATTGGATGTAGGGATCCTGCATATATTTTCTGGGGGAGTGACGGGAAGGTGAGCAGGGCAAATATAACTTTTTTCACAAATCCTGTTCAATAACGTCCTCATTTATCGACAATTCAGCCCAAAAAAATACTATATTAGTAATACACCTCTTAAAGGGTCACTAAAGGAAAAAAAAATTTTAGCTGAAATGACTGTTTACAGGGCATAGAGACATAATAGTTAACTGATTCCTTTTAAAAATGATTAAACATAGATAAAAAACAATCATATAATGTGCCTGCAGTGTAGTTTCGTTTTTGCTGTTGTTTGCTGGTTCTCTGATGTACAGAGAGCCACTAGAGGGCAGTCAGCCAATAGAGAGCAGTGATACTTTGTCTAAAACTCCTCAGCACCAATCCAGTTTCGTTTTACACACAGTAATCACACCTCCTTGTGTAGTGACCACCGTGAGAAATCTCCCAGTACTGTGGTTATCAGGAAACAGGCAACCAGGAAGTGTCCAGAACAGAGAGGATTTACAGCAACATCAGAGCAAAAACGAACAATGAGGACATGAAACCAGGACTGCAGTAAGGTAAAGGAAGCTTTTTAGCTAAAAAAAAAAATTCCTTTAGTGACCCTTTAATCACATATAAACCATATATTCTGTGCTCCTTATTGGGCAAGAATAGATGGACAATGGGGATAGTGTGCATGGAAGAGCACTGAGTTGGTGGCACATTTTATTCACAATAATGTGAGCACAATATTAATTGAAGTACTACACTTTTGTTTTTGGTTACTTATGTCAAGTGGGGGGACATAAGTAAGATATTAAGCAGTAAACAAAGTAGCGTCGATATTCCCATCGCACACTTTCATGGATTAGGCTTTAGGAGTAGCGGGTGCACACCACAGATCGTTAATTATGTCCAAATCTTTATTAAAGAATGATCACATCACAGAAGACATAGTGCATTCAAAGCAGAAGACAGGATGCATTTTCAATATTTTCAAAGCTTATGATCCAAATATTATCAAATTTTAGATCACAAGCTTTATTAGACCCAGATGAAAAGGTCTTCACATCTGGCAAGAATCCTAGGAAAAAGCATTATCTTCTGGTTTGCATACCGGGACCATTTTCTTTTGATACAGGACTTTGAATGCACATTTGAACGTGCTGGTTTTGAGTTTGTAAAGACTAGGGGCTAGATTCATAAAGGACATACGACGGCGTATCTACAGATATGCCGTCGTATGTCCGAATGAGTGCGGTCGTATCTATGCGCCTGATTCATAGAATCAGTTATGCATAGATTTGGCCTAGATACGAGCGGCGTAAGTCTCCTACGCCGTCGTATCTTAGGGTGCACATTTACGCTGGCTGCTAGGGGCGATTCTGTAGATTTAGGCGAAGAATATGCAAATGAGCTAGATACGCCGATTCAGAAACGTACGTCCGCCCGGCGCATTGATTTACGTAAGGCTTTTTTCAGCGTAAAGTTACCCCCGCTATATGAGGCGTAGCCAATGTTAAGTATGGACGTCGGGACAGCGTCAAAGTTCACGTTGTTTGCGCAAGTCGTACGCGAATAGGGCTGTGCGTAAGTTACGTTCATGTCAAAAGCATTGACTATTTGCGACATGATTTCAAGCAAGCGCACTGGGATACGTTCACGCACGGCGCATGCGCCGTTCGTTAGGCGCGTCAATTACGTGGGGTCAAGGCTCATAATACAACACAGCTCGGTCTTTCAGTTCCTGGCTCACAACAGCCACGCCGTCAAATCCAGCGACTGTAAAAGCAGTGGACGCTGCGACAGAAGATCTACTCTCAGGGGTAGACGCCAGGGGGCGTCTGCCACCAGACGCACCAGGTCCGCGGACCAGGAGCGGCCAATCTGGGGCGATCAGGATTGTTGGAATCCCTCCAGCTTCCACTCTGCGCAGCAAGCGAGGAAGAAGCTTCAGAGGAGGGAAGGCGTAGATTAGGCGGTAGCAACCTCAAGGTGCCACCAACGCGTCTGATGCGTCCGTCCACAGGTCTCTTGACCTGGTCACGAACCGTGGCACCTTCCGATCGAAACGGGACGCTAGGTCCACGTCTGGCGTGCCCCACTTTTGGCACAGACTCAAACACCTCTGGGTGGAGTGACCACTCTCCTTGGTCTAGTGCATGGGTCTTCAATCTATGGCCCTCCAGTTGTTCAGGAACTACAATTCCCATCATGCCTAGTCATGTCTGTGAATGTCAGAGGTTTACAATGCCTCATGGGATATGTAGTTCTGCAACAGCTGGAGGGCCGTAGTTTGAGGATCCCTGGTCTAGTGTTTGGCTACTTAGGAAGTCGGCTTGCCAATTCTGTACATCCGGAATGGACCTCTCGGCCCACCGAAGGATGTGCGCGACCTCCATCGCTGCAGCTGAACTCCGTGTGTCCCCCTGATGATTGACGTACGCCAGTTGACTCAACTGAATCTGGTAATCCAGAGATGACGGGACCTTGTCCCAACGTTACACAATTTCCTTCTGTAGCACCCTGGTGTGGAATTGGGCATACGGAACCGCCTCGCAAGAGGCCACCATCAGACCCAGAACCCTCATGCAGAATCAAAGAGATGACCACTTCTGGGTCGACAACTGCTGCACTGCAGATTGCAGAGTCAGAAGTTTCTCCGTTGGGAGAAAAACTCTTGCCTCCGCGGAATCCAGGACTAGTCCCAGGTATTCCAGTCTCTGAGACGGAACCAACACTGACTTCCGGATATTCAGAAGCCAGCCGAACTCTTGGAGAGTCTGACACGTGATAGACACGTCCTCTTCTAATTCTGAGCCTGAGGAAGCTCACAGGAGAAGGTCGTCCAGACATCCCATGATAGCGATCCCCAGCTGTCTCAGCAGGGCCAGTATCGGGGCAAGCACCTTGGTGAAAACCTGTGGTGCCGATGCCAAGCCAAATGGGAGGGCCACAAATTGAAAATGGTCCTCCCCAAACGCAAGCGCAGAAACCTCTGGTGCTTTGTGCATATGGGAACATGTAGGTACAAGGACGCCATGATGTCCAAGGACGCCAGGAAGTCCCCCTGATGGAGTGCTGCTATTACCGAGCGAATCGACTCCATCCTGAATTTATGCACCTTGACATAACAATTGAGGGCCCTGAGGTCCAAGATTGGATGGACCCCTTCCTTCTTGGGTACTACGAACAAATTGGAGTAAAACCCCTGAAACCGTTCCAACGAGGGGAACTGGTACAATCACTCCCCTGACCAGAAGATCCTGGACAGCCCCTGACAGAGCCTGCCGGCGAACCGGAGGAAGCTGGAGGTAGGAAGTAAAAAATCTGTTTGGTGGACAAGAGAAACACTATCTTGTATCCCGAGGAAACTACTTCGCAAACCCAACAGTCGGAGAGAATAGACCTCCACCGAGCCGTGAACTCGCAAAGCCGGCCCCCCCACCCGAGACACGGGCGGGGGCAGACCTTCATGCGGAAGCAGGTTTGTCCGCAGGCTTGAGGCTTGCGGAATCAGGGGAGCTTTAGCCCTGCAGGGGTAGTAAAATAGGGCCCTTGCCTACGGCGAGGCTCCTAGCCCTTCCCAGACCGTGGGAGCAGTGTGCTCTTACCACCTGTGGCATCCTTAATGATGTTATCCAGGGACGCCCCAAAAAGCCGTTCACCCTTAAAGGGCAAATCCACCAAGGCCTTCTTGGAGGATTGGTCCGCAGACCAGCATGTCAGCCACACAAGGCGGCGTAGTACCACCGCATAGGCGGAGGCTCTGGAAAGCAAGGGAAGCGTATATAGGGTCGAGTCACAGACAAATTCTACACCCTGAACCAATTGTTTAGCCAGGTCCTTGCAGGTCTCGGAAGCATCCTGCTCCTCCAGCTTCTGCAGCAACAACTTTGCCCGTTCAGTCAGTGTCTGCGACACCAGAGACTCGGCCACAACCGGTCTCACAGCCGAACCCACAACTGTGAACACAGAGCGGGCCACAGTCTCCACCCTCCTATCAGTGGGGTCCGTAAAAGCGGGAGCCCCTTCCACAGGCAATGTAGTGGCCACAAATTTTTTAGAAACAGCAAAAAAACTTTCTGTGGTGTGTCCAATCCATACATAGCAATTGCTCCAAACATAGAATACAGGGAAATACTCTAGCGGTGCTGGGCGGTTTTGCGGAACCCAAAAGGGACCGGCACATCCGGTGCCCCCGCCATGCTCAAGTTTATGAGTATCACCGCAGAAATAAGACAAATCCCCTATTACGTACTGACCCTGGGGCAGAGTCATCCTCACAGTCCGTGTGGGTTAAGCCAGCATCGTCTGACATGACAGACCAGATCTGTGTCAGATATCCCCAGAAGCAGGCTCAGGGAGGGGAAGCTTTTGTACCCCCCTTCTGGGCACTAGCTGCTTCACCGACATTGCCTCAACAGATGCGGCAGGGGGATTAAAGTATGATTCAGGCATTGCTAGGGCCCCACCGCTGTGTACTGCAAGGCAGAAAACCCCACCGGTCACCTCCCAGCCGTAAAAATAGAAGGTGAAGCCTCCCAGGGACTCACCACCCCACCCGGTTGCAGAGAGAGCTGAAAACCCTAGGTGTGCTCTGATGTGCTGCGTCTGTAACCTCCGGGAAGATTTGCTGTGTTTTGCAGCGCTAAAACTGACACAAGAGGCCAAGACATTTCCAAGATGGCCGCCGTCTGAGGCTACAGGAAAATGGCCGCCGAGCTATGTAAACCGCAACCACGGCAAAATGGCGGCCGTGGCGCAGTTTAAATTCCACAGTGATGCACCAAACACCTCACACTACACAGCAGCATACAGCAGCACCCCCCAGAGTAAAATACACAGCCCCCGCTATACACACAGGCCCCAGTGGTAATAAAGAGACCCCAGAAGGCCCCCCCCCCCGCACAGCCGCTACCCAAAATGGGGAAGGAGGGAGAGGAAATAAGGGAGAGAGGAAAGCAGGGTGAACCCTCAGTCGACCTCCCAGGGGAAAACACCAGCCATACCACCTTACCTGAGCAAGGGGCCACTACTTACCCGTCCTGCGACCACCGGCTGGAGGTATCCCAGACAGAACCAACGTCCACTAACGGCATGGCTGTCGGCCAGACACACTGTGACAAAGCCATAGAGACCGGTCATATGTGTGTCCTGGAACATGAAGTTCCCCGGCCGCCCCTGGAGCAATGGGGCCTGTCAGGGACGACCTAAAGCTGAGCTGAGGGCCAGCACACGCTCGATGGCTGAACATGGGGAGACTACAAGAGTCAAGACCCAGCCTCTCACCCAGTCGGCTGTTGATAGAATAATCACAGGTTTCAAAAATGCAGGAACAAAACAAAAAGCGGAAAAAAAAAAAAAACTCTAGAGGGCCTGTCCTCTCCTGACGTTAGGCAGAGAAAAACAGGCTGCTAGAGCAGGGTGTGGGTTATACCCGGGGAACCACGCCCCCTGGGAGGAGCTGCACTGAGGAAAGTGTTGTTAATAACCCTAAGGTCAAAGGCTGCTGTGTCCGTCCATGAACGGAAGAGAAATAGGATTTTTTGTACTCACCGTAAAATCCTTTTCTCTGAGTCCATGGACGGAAACAGCTCCTTAAATCTTGACAAGTGGGTTATGTTCCCTGTTTAAGAGGACTAGGCAGAAACATGTTAGATAATTAAATACATTTTACATTAACAGGAGTTGAACAGCCCCGCCCAGGGGGCGGTCCCTCCAGACATAACCCTCCTCACTACAGCATGCAGCCTCAGTTCGTAACAAGCAGTACAAACCTAAAAAGGAGGGGTGGGTGCTTTTCTCTGAGTCCATGGACTCAGAGAAAAGGAGTACAAAAAATCCTATTTTCTCTTATCGTCCATGGACGGACACAGCTCCTTAAATCTTGACAAGTGGGACATCCCCAAACAGTGTCAAAAACGAGGGGTGTGAAATATCAGTAAAACCAATTTTAACTTCACCCCAAAACAAGCAGAGCTCCTCAATGGAGGAGGTGCAACTTTAAACAACCGCCGGCAAAAACTAGCGGTCGAAAAAAGCATCAGAAGATGCGCTCACAGCAATCATGTAAATTCTGCAAAAAGCGTGAACGGACGAGCAAGTCGCCGCCTTGCACACCTGTGAGACCGACGCATGATGTCGAAAAAAAAATAAAACAGGAAGCACCAATTGCCCTGGTCGAAAGTGTCGTGACCGGAAAGGGGGCCCGACACAAAAGAGTCAGAACTCCGAAACGGAGTCATAGTAGGCTGGTACACCCGCAAAGCGTGTACCACGACTAAAGTATGAAAGGCAACCTCCGTAGGGTGTGCCGGCTGAGGATAGAAGGATGGGAGAACAATGTTCTTATTCCGGCGAAAGGCCAAAACCACCTTCGGAAGAAGGGAAGGTCGGGGGCACACCATCACCTAATCCTTATCCTTATGGAGGATCAAGCATGGCGGCTTGCAAGACAAGACCTCCAACTCAGAAACCCCTCTAACAGTGGTAAAGGCCACTAAAGGGGCCACCTTCTGAGATGTAGGCCTGCCAGGTGCGACGGTAGATCCTCCGGAAGAAGACTACCGTGCCCTCAGCATTGTTGAGATGACCGAGTCAGACAGACCCCGGTCACATAAAGTCTGGCTTCCAATAGCCATGTTGAGGAAGTCAGTGACTGTACAACAGGAGGAAGTATGGGACCTCGAAAAAGAGGGACCTCCTGCCCTGGTACCTCCGCTACCAGGCACCCGATATTGGCGTACCAAGGATGCCAAGGTCAATCTGGAGCGATTAGAATCATCAGGATCTCCTCATCCTCCACTCTGTGGAGCAGCTGAGGAAGCAACTACCATGGAGGAATGGCAAAAAGTCGCCGATACAGACCCCACAGGGCCACCAGCGTGACTGACTGAACTTCGACACCCTGGCGACGGAGACGATCTATGCCTTGTGAGGCTCACCTCGTGCAAGGGAGCCAAAACACCCCAAGCACAAAGACCAGTCGCCCTGGTCAAGCATCTGGCGACTCCAGTAGTCCGCCTGCCGGTATACCTGATGGTAGACCGAAGCCACGGCCGTTGCGTTGTCCGGCTGAAACCAGATCGGTCGACCACAAGGAGAAGCATAGCCTGATCGCCTAAAATAGAAGGACAATGAACAGTAGACAGCACCTGGAATTCCCAGGCGGTCTCCCACCCAGGCACTAGCCAGGCCCGACCCTGGGTAGCTACCGAGACCAGTCGAGAGTGGGCACATTCAGGGAGGTGTGGCCGTAGGTCCGCGCAAGTCCAGCGACTCAGTGGCGACTGGACCCCCCAGGTTTGTGAACCCCCCCAGGTTCACAACCCGTGAGCTAGCATCCGTCGCAAACACCGACCACTGGAAGGAGGAAACAACTTCCCGGACCGAAGAGTCGGGGGATCTCCGTCACCAACTCAGAGAGACTGACTAGGTGGCGCACCGGAATCTGATGATTTCAGAGACCAGAGATTTTTACCACCTGGACAGAATTTCTCCTGGAAAACCAGAGTGTGGAACTGGGCATACAGTACCGCCTTGAAGGAGGCTACTCACAGGCCCCGGACCAGCAGGCGCCCGGAGAGAAGACCGATTGCGTGATGCCAATACCTTCACCGCAGACTGAAGAGTCTGCAATTTCTCCAGGGGAAGAAGGACCTTCGCCACCGAGGAGTCCGGATCAACACTAGATACTCCAACGCTGAGTTGGAACCTAGCATGTCCAGCATTTGAACCCTGGGTCGCACACATGGAGGGCAGGCTTGCTGCCACTGAGCTACACCTTCTGGCCTAAACGTTTAACACCCACCCGAATCTTTGGAGGGTCTGAATGGGAATAACACATCCACTAGGTCGGAGACAGAAGCTGCTCTCAGAAGAAAGTCTTCCAAGTAGCCAATGAGGCAAAGCCTCGCTGTCCCAACAAAGTTGGGATATATGCGAGCTCCCAGCTGAAAACCCATGGCGCTGACGCCAGATCAAATGGGAGGGCCACAGGCTGACAGAGACCCTCTCTCATCACGAAGCACAGAAAGAAACACTGAAATGCGCAAAACGGGACATGCATGTATGCGTCCCTGATGTCCGAGGACGCCAGGACGTCCCCTGGATGGAGCGCAGCTACCACCGAACGAATGGATTCCATGCGGAACTACCAGACATTCAAAGGTATTTAGGGCCTGAGGCCCATAAAAAACCCGAAACCTCTTATTCTGCAGGAAAGGTAAAATTACCCCGCAGCTTAACAAGTCCCACACTGCCCAAGGCAGACCGACGGGCCGGTAGAGGAAGACACGAGGAAAGAACTTTGTTCTGTGGATAGGAGGAAACCCTATCTAGCACCCCGAAGAGACCACCTCGCAGACCCACTGGTCGGAGAGCAGGGAGGTTTCACCGAATTGTGAACCTGCAAGCCGCCTCTCCCACCTAGAGACAGGGAGGGAAAGCTACATACATTGTCAGGATTTGGGTGCCGGCGTGATCGGCTTACGCACCCAGGGACGGATTAGTCCCCCAGCTGGGCCTTTGACAGCCTGGGAGGGTTGCCCCTAAATAATACACACACATAGTGTGTATGTATATTATGTAGTTGCATGCACACATGCCTTTGGAGTAAACCGGAGTACCCAGAGAAAACCCACGCAGACACAGGGAGCGACAATGCAAGCTCCAGGCAGATTGGCGTCGGTGTCCGGATTCGAACCAATGACTCTCTTGCTGCCAAGTAATGGAGTTAACCACTACACCACCGTGTGCATAAAACCATTCTGAAACGGAAGCCCTGGATAACAAGGGCGCAGCATTCAATGAAGCATCACAGACCTATATGAGGCCCTGGACCAGCTGGTCCGCTAGCCTAATAACTTCGGGAGAGTCAGTGCTCCTCCACTGTTTGGTGCAAAATGCTCACTCCGTGAGTTGTATACAGCACTAGGGGTCAGGACTACTCCAAGATGGCCGTTGAGCGTTCAGAACGCAGCCACAGGAAAATGGCTGACCGTAATGTAAGCTGCGCCATAGCATGGCTATGACAAAATGGCCGCCAATGGGAGTCGTCTCCCCCCCCCCAGGGTGCTGCACATTGTGGGGGTGTCATCCTGGTGCGCCCTAGTCAGAGTCCTCCCCTCTCTCCTTGTCACGCAGAGCGCGATCTCCCTCTGTGTCACAAAGCTCAATTGTTCGGCAGCCGCTATAACAATGTCCCGCCTCCTATGACAGACGGAACACTGATCCAATGTCTGGAAATTTAATCAGTGTGATGTGTACAATACAAGGCGGGTACTTTGTTACTGCACCCGCCCGGCCTGGGCAATTTAAATCCAGCAAAAAAAAAAAAATCATACACCCAAGGCAGAAAACAGAGGCTTTGCGGGGGTTTCCTTTTTGCCAGCATCCAATCACCTGAAGGTAGCTGCATATAACCCAGTATTAATGACCAAAGCCCTTGTGTCCTGTACTGTAAAACTAAAAAAAACATTTTATTTTCAATGTAGAGTTTCAATAAAAGTGTAACTAAAAGGCAAAACCTTATTTTTTTCCCATTTTGAATATACTCGCATACCCCGCTTTGCGGACACTCACTTTACAAACACTCGCAAGTACGGACATGCCCGCGAGTGTACGTAAAGTGCCTCGCAATTACGGACATTCCCGCGCCGCGCAGCTGCAGTATGATCTGGAGGGGTGGAGCTGCCGCCCAGAGTTGTGAGGGAAGAGGCAAAACTTCCTTCGAGTTGCCAGCAAGCCAGCCTAGCATTGCTCTTCGGCACCGAGGTACCTGCCAGCCAGCCCAGCATTGCCTGTCGGCCCAGAGGTGCCCAGCATTGGCTGTCAGCAATCCCAGCGCTGCTTAGAGGTGCCGCCAGCCCAGCCAGCCACAGTCTGCATAAACGTAAGTACAGTATAGAGGTCGACCGATATATCGGCCGATATTTGGCCGTTTTTGTGACATCGGCATCGGCCGATTTTTCGCGGCTAAAGTGCCCTGCAGTACTGACCTCGCTCCCATCCAATTCCTCCATCTGCACGGCCACCACAGAAGGGACATGGATATCACCGACATCGCGCCGCCAGCCGTGCCCCGCCCCCTCCCTCGGCATTCTGTATTAGGGACAGGGAGAAACAATGATTGGCTTACACTGCCGCCTGACTAATGTAACTCCCCCCAGCAGGAGATCGTTGTCAGCAATAGCTGTCTTCCTTCCCTGCTGAGGCGGAGCCTGCACCAAGTTCTAAACAATGATTGGCTGATCATACACTAATACTATCTGCATGCACCTAATAGGCTAGGTGCATGCTGATAGAATTAGTGTATGATACCAGCAAGTATGGAGGGTTAGTTGCCCAAATTATGTGCTACTGTGCCCCCCCTGCAGAATGTATTTAAACTCCTTTTAAAAGGGAATCCTGGCTGAGGCATTGAGAAAATGGATGAGGATGACTCTGGGTGTATATCAGAGTTACATTGTGGAGATCCTCTTCACAATGTAACTCTCATCCTCATTCATTTTCAAAATGCACTGCAAATCAATTATCTTCATTACAACGCAGCACCACCTACGCCTACCACCACCCATCCCTCTCCGCAACGCACCACCCATCCCTCTCCGCAACGCACCACCACCCATCCCTCTCCGCAACGCACCACCACCCATCCCTCTCCCCAACGCACCACCACCCATCCCTCTCCCCAACGCACCACCACCCATCCCTCTCCCCAACGCATCACCACCCATCCCTCTCCCCAACGCACCACCACCCATCCCTCTCCCCAACGCACCACCACCCATCCCTCTCCCCAACGCACCACCACCCATCCCTCTCCCCAACGCACCACCACCCATCCCCTCTCCGCAACGCACCACCACCCATCCCTCTCCGCAACGCACCACCACCCATCCCTCTCCCCAACGCACCACCCATCCCTCTCCGCAACGCACCCCTCTCCGCAACGCACCACCACCCACGCCTAGCACCACCCATCCCTCTCCACAACGCATTCCCACCCACCCCTCTCCACAACGCATCACCGCAACGCATCCCCACCCACGCCCAGCACCATCCACCCCTCTCCACAACACATGGCTGTGCAGGATGCGGGTACAGAGAGGTGGCTGTAGAGGAGGGGGGTACAGAGAGGTGGCTGTAGAGGAGGGGGGTACAGAGAGGTGGCTGTAGAGGAGGGGGGTACAGAGAGGTGGCTGTAGAGGAGGGGGGTACAGAGAGGTGGCTTTACAGCCAGTCAGCCTCTCTGTACCCCCTCCTCCACAACCACCTCTCTGTACCCCCTCCTCCACAACCACCTCTCTGTACCCCCCTCCTCCACAACCACCTCTCTGTACCCCCCTCCTTAAAATGACTAAGATTGTATTTTTTTTATTTTTTAATAATTATGAGGTGGCACTAATGGGCTGAACTGGTAGGCACTGATGAGGTTGCACTGACAGGCTGAACTGGTGGACACTAATGAGGTGGCACTGATGGACACTGATAGGCTACACCGGTGAGCTGCATTGGTGGGCACTGATGGACACTGATAGGCTGCACTCCACCTCTCCACCCTAAACAATAACCACCTCCCCAACCTAGATTTTCTGAGATAATGAAAAAAAAAAAAAAAATCGGCCTAAAATATCGGGCGCAAAAAATCGGCCTAAAATATTGGCCATCGGCCGCCCCAATTTTGAAATATCGGCATCGGCCAGAGAAAAACCCATATCGGTCTACCTCTAGTACAGTACTGTATAGCCCCCCCTGCTATTGGCCCTACCCCCCCCCCACTACCAGCCCTGGACCCACATTACAGCCCCTGACCCCCCCCCACAGTTTTTTTCATTGTTACAGGTACCTATCGTGCCTGCCAGCCCAGAGGTGCCCGACAGCCAGCACCAAGGCCCAGAGGTGCCCGACAGCCAGCACCAAGGCCCAGAGGTGCCCGACAGCCAGCACCAAGGCCCAGAGGTTCCCGACAGCCAGCACCAAGGCCCAGAGGTGCCCACCAGCCAGCACCAAGGCCCAGAGGTGCCCACCAGCCAGCACCAAGGCCCAGAGGTGCCCACCAGCCAGCACCAAGGCCCAGAGGTACCCACCAGCCAGCACCAAGACCCAGAGGTGCACACCAGCCAGTACCAAGACCAAGAGGTGCACACCAGCCAGCACCAAGACCAATAGGTGCCAGCCCAGCATTGCCCAGAGGTGTCCGCCAGCCAGCCCAGCATTGCTTGCCAGGTACGCATTGAATAATGGCAGATAGTACCAAAAAAAAGCCGTAAATCAATTACCTTGGATATGAAGGCTAAAATGATTAAATTGTATGGTGAAGGTGTAACTCAAGCTGAAATAGGCCGAAGGCTAGGCTACACTCGAACTACAGTTAACACCGTCATGAAAAACAGAGAAAAACTTCTTGCAGAAATTAAGAGTGCTACACCTGTTAACACAACAACAATTCGAAAAAGGGATAGCATTGTTGCAGACATGGAGAGACTCTTAATACTTTGGATAGAAAATCAGACTACACGTCATTTTTCTGTCAACCAGGCAATTATACAAACTAAAGCCTTAAGTCTATTCGAAGACCTGAAGGCTAAGAAAGGTGAGACAGCAAAGGATGCAGAATTTTCTGCAAGCCGTGGATGGTTTGATAGGTTCAAGAAAAGGTCTAACCTACATAACATTAAAATACAAGGAGAGGCAGCTGCTGCAGATCATAAGGCTGCAGAAAGCTATCCAAGCGATCTTGCCAAAATTATTCAAGATGGAGGCTACTCCATGGATCAGATTTTTAATGTGGATGAGACTGGTCTATTCTGGAAGAAGATGCCTGCAAGAACCTTCATCGCAATACAGGAAAGATCAATGCCAGGCTACAAGCCAGCTAAAGATAGAATAACCCTTCTGTTAGGTGGCAATGCGTCTGGTACCTTAAAGTTAAAGCCTTTGCTAATTTACAGATGGGAAAATCCAAGAGCTTTGAAGAACTACGTTAAAACTAGGCTTCCAGTGCATTGGAGAGCTAACAAAAAAGCATGGGTTACTGCAGCCCTTTTTGAAGATTGGTTTGACACCTGCTTTGTTCCAGAGGTGAAAGCCTATTGCAAAGGACAACAATATCCCTTTCCACATTTTGCTGCTTGTTGATAATGCCCCTGGACACCCTCGAACACTAGATGAGCTGAACCCTAACATTCGAGTGCAGTTCCTACCACCAAATACTACCTCACTACTGCAGCCAATGGATCAATGCGTCATTGCCGCCTTCAAGTTAAACTACTTAAAAAGAACATTCAGTAAGTGTATTGCAGCAATAGACAAAGAAGAAGGAGAAGGTAAAGAAGTCCTATCCAAATTCTGGAAAAGCTACAACATCTTGGATTGCATTAAAACTGTAAGAGATGCTTGGAATGACATAAAGGAAACCACAATGAAAAGGGCATGGAAAAAATTATGCCCAGTTAGTTGAAAATACAGAAGGCTGTGACGATCATGTAGCTACTGTTACTGAAAATATTGTAGATATGGCAAGGCAGTTAGAGCTGGAAGTGGAGCCAGAAGATGTTGCTGAACTGCTTGCGTCCCACACAGAGTCCCTCAGCAATGAAGATCTTCTAGAACTTGAAGAGGAGAGAGAAGAAGATGTGCAGGATGGGGTTGAGATCATTGATCAGCCTGAATGTTTAACTTCAAAAATTCTCTTTGAAGCTTTCCGTCATCTTGATAGCACCATGGCTCTATTTGAAAAGCATGATAGGGATTTTGAAAGAAGTTCCAAAATCAATGCTAACATCTCATGGGCTTATGCCTGTTACAAAGAAATCTACAGGGAGAAAAAGAGAGCTACACTTCAAACCTCCATAGAAACATACTTTTCTAAAAGTCCATCAGCACGCAGAACATCATCAACTGACAGTCTGTTTCCAGCTCTGACATCACCACCGTGTCCTGCTCCTATTGCTACTTGTAGTACACCCAATTCTCCAGCAAGAAAGTGCCTCGTTTTTGAAGACTTGACTTGTGAAACAGAAGATACCTGCATACCTGACAGTCCATTTCCAGCTCTGACATCACCATCAAGTCCTGCTCCTACTCCGATTTCTTCTTGTAGTACACCCATTTCGCCAGCAAGAAAGCGTCTCGCCTTTGAAGATTTGACTAGTGAAACAGAAGATACCTGTATGCCTTCACCCTTCCTACCACAATGAATTCTCTGGCCTTGCAACAATGAGATGGGGTAAGCTTACAATTTTTATTTGAATATTGTGTTTATTTTAGTTATCAATGCATTATTCATATCAGTTATGCTTGTAAATGACTATTGCAATGCAGTGCACACATTTAGAAGTGAAAAAAGGTATTGCTTCACATTTTCGCTTTACATACATGCCCCGGTCCCATTGTGTACTTAAAAGTGGGGTATGCCTGTAGTAAGGTAGCGTTATAACCCCAGTCAGTTTTTTTGCCATCTGTGTCTCATTGGGGAGATTTCCCTTTACTTCCTGTCCTATAACCAAAATGGGAAAGGGGAAACTCCTCCAAAGTGCTGAAATATCGACGTGTCACCAGAACTAGTGTCCCTATTGGAAGATTGCACCTCTATTAGTGTTCTGATGTCAACCCAAAATGTTCTTTTACTTTCACTTTAAATCATAAACAGTAAACAGGACAAATAGGGTAAATCTCCATAACGGGGGCAAAGACTGCAATAAGACAGAGTCTAGTCCCTC
Source organism: Rana temporaria (assembly GCF_905171775.1). Lineage (NCBI taxonomy): Eukaryota > Metazoa > Chordata > Amphibia > Anura > Ranidae > Rana > Rana temporaria. The sequence goes on along the minus strand of NC_053495.1, from coordinate 127,104,886 downwards.
TCCACTTTAATTCTTTAAATTTTTCAAGTGAATCGAATACCCCCCCCCCCCCTCAGATGGACTGATACATACCAATCAATATTACTGTGCCATCAGCTTTAGACTGAACTGTTACAACATCTGGCATATCATGAACCAGCTCCATGGTTGATCTATAGTCTAGAGACTTGACTGGGAGAGGCGAACCAATTAACATGCGGTAATCATGTTCAAGCTCTTGGATGGTCAGCCCTCCTTTGGAGGCAATCAGCAAGGAGCGTAGATCTTTTTTCAGTCGTTCCAAGATCCGGTCTTTGTCCATTTCTGTTCGATGGAGAAAATAAAAGTAGTAGTTATTAATTTACTATCTACAAGAAATCGACTACTTGTGCTTCCATGTAGTCATATGTAAGAAAGAATCAGTACAGACAAAAGCATATAAAATCCTGACTACAATGAGTGTTATAGCCAGTATGTTAACACAATCAAGGAGAGCTCAAAGATAAAACTAGTTAAATCTGCTTTTCCGCTTGTACCTACAGGTAAGCCTATAAAAAGGTACGATATTTACATTTGTAGTGGCGGGAGATGTCACTGATGCATGCACACTGCGCTCTGAATGGGCGGCACACTAGTGTGCCGTCCATTGAGAGTGATGTACAGCGTTCATGGCTCCCATGCACAGTGACATCATTGCAGCCTAGCCATTCAGAGCATGTGAACCCTGCAGCAAAACCAGTTGAAGATAGAATCCCTGTCAGCAGTGACAGGGTGCCGCTGGAGAAAACAGCGATACAGATAAGTCTGTCATATTGTGCTAGTATGCGGTGCATACTGGTACATTATTATATTAACCTGCAGGGGGAACTTTTTTTTTTTCCTCAAAGAGACTTTTCTACCGCTTTGAAGTCCTTGAGCATACCAAGTACGTGAAATATACAGTGGGTCATCCAAATAACATGGGTGTACTCAGTACCGTATTTATCGGCGTATACCGCGCACTATTTTGCCCTGAAAATCAGGGCAAAATCGTGGGTGCGCGATATACGCCGATACCCGCTTTCCCGCCACGAGTTTGAATACTGCGCTCGCATATACCGAGCGCAGTACACTCGTGAATCTTCGGGCAGTCTCGGCGCCTCTCGCGCTGACGTCCTGTACGAAGCTTCACGAGTGTACTGCGCTCGGTATATGCGAGCGCAGTATTCAAACTCGTGGCGGGACGGACGTGAGGAGGCCGCGAGGACGCCGCAGAAGGACGCCGGACCCGCCGAAGAGGACACCGGACCCGCCGCAGAGGACACCGGACCCGCCGCAGAAGGACACCGGACCCGCCGCAGAAGGACACCGGACCCGCCGCAGAGGACACCCGAACCTCAGAAGGACGCCGGACCCAACGAGGCCGCCGATGGACACCGCGCAAGACACCAAAACTAAGTACAAAAAAAAAAAAAATTTCCACAGGAATTCGGGCCACTTTGGGGGTGTGCGGTATACGCGGGAGCGCGTTATACCGCGATAAATACGGTAGTTAAATTAACATAGTTCCTATAGGTTGCATTAACACGTGTGTTTTTGTCTGACAGCATGTAGATGTGAGAAAATCAGCAGAGGGTCCTAGCGCTTAGCTGCGGGAGGCGTCCTCATTGAAAGCAATGTGAGGCTGCTGGCTCCCGTGGCCAATTGTACCCATTTGCATGTAATCACTATGCAACAATTACCTACGAGTAATCAGCCCTGGACACAGACTGTGTGCATCCTGAATGCCTGGTAGTCACTGCTCTGCCACCATCTTAAAAAGCAATCCACCACATATCACTTTTCAAAGGGGCGATAAAGAGTGCCGCAGTTGTGAACGAGCACTTACTAATTCCTAAACAGTCCAACTTCTTTAATTCCTTAAAATTTTTCTTAATTGTATTATGAATACATATAAAAAAATGGTTTGTCATTTTTGTAAAAAAAAAAAAAAGAACGCATACAATTTAAAGCGGAGTTCCGCCAAAAAAATAAGTAAAAATTAAAGTCAGCAGCTACAAATACTACAGCTGCTGACTTACTGACACTAACACTTACCTGTCCAGGGCAGCTGCGATGTCCTCACCCAAAGCCGATCTATCCCTCGGGTCCAGGTGCAGGCGCTGGCATGTTTAGTAAGGGAATCAGCCTGGTTCCCTACTGTCCTCACTGGTCCCTGCTGTCTTCTTGGACATGTGCGTCTCCCAGAAGACAGCGGGGGGACGGACGTGGCGTAGATTGCTGCGGAACCTGTAGCAATCTATCGCTGGAAGTGGGAGAAAATACCTGTATTAGACAGGTATCTGCTCCCCCCTTTCCCGCTAAAAGGTGCCAAATGTGACACCAGAGGAAAAAAGCAGAAGTTCCATTTTTGGGTGGAACTTCACTTTAAAGCAGAGGTAGGCAACCTTTACCACTTTACGACCGCTGCACGCCGATATACGTCGGCAGAATGGCAGTAGTGGGCAAATGGGTGTACCTGTACGTCCCCTTTAATTTGCTGTCTAGTGGGCGAGCGCGCCGCATACTGTGTGACCGTTATTGCGGGTCCCGCGGACTCTATGTCTGCCAGTGTCCCGTAATTGTGGCACAGAGAGGCAGAACGGGGAAATGCCTATGTAAACAAGGCATTTTCCTGTTCTGCCTAGCAACATGACATGGATCTAATGCTCCCCGTCATCGGGAGCAGTGATCTCTGTCATGTTGTTGCGAGACAATCCCCCCTACAGTTAGAATCACTCTCTAGGACACACTTAACCCCTTGATCCCCCCTAGTGTTTAACCCCTTCCCTGCCAGTGTCATTTACACAGTAATCAGTGCATTTTTATAGCACTGATTGCTGTATAATTCAAAATGGTCCCAAAATGGTGTCAAGTGTTCGATGTGTCTGCTGCAATGTCACAGTCACGAGAAAAAAAAAAAAAAAATCAGATCGCCGCCATTCTTGATTAAAAAAAAACGGAGTTAGGCTTACCGGTAACTCTGTTTCTAGGAGTCTTCCAGGACAGCCTCTGAGACCTTGGGCTCCTCCCTCCGGGGCAGGAAACACACACCCCCACTTCTTTAAAGGCGGTCCTCCAGGCCTCCATCTTCAGTTCATACAAGAAACTACCGGAAGGCTCTGAAAGACATAATACACTAACACAACGTCAGTTCATACCTCAGATACCTAGGTAAATAACACCGGGTGGGAAACCCCGGCTGTCCTGGAAGACTCCTAGAAACAGAGTTACCGGTAAGCCTAACTCTGGTTTTCTCAAGTCGTCTTCCAGGACAGCCTCTGAGATAAGCAAGAAAACTCACTCGTTAGGGTGGGGCAACTGCCTGGAGGACCTTGCGTCCAAACGCCTGATCCTTGTCCGATAGCAGGTCTAACCTGTAGTGCCTGGCAAACGTGGAGGAAGATGACCATGCCGCTGCTTTGCAAATGTCTTCCAGTGACGCTCCGGCCCTCTCCGCCCATGATGCCGAGACTGCCCGGGTCGAGTGTGCCTTAACCAAAAGGGGTTGCCTGCCCTCTGACTGGTAAGCTTCTGTGATCGCCAACTTGAGCCACCTTGCCATGGACGATTTAGAAGCCCTATATCCTTTGCGGGCTCCCGCAAAATTAATGAAAAGGGATTCAGAGTGCCTGAAATTCTTAGTGGCCTCTAAATAACATAGGAGACATCTTTTGACATCTAATAAGCTTATAGATTCCTCCTCATTACCTTCTGAAGTGGAACGAAAAGTGGGTAAGATAATATCCTGTGTCCTATGAAAAGTGGACGACACTTTGGGTAGAAAGGAAGGGTCTGTCTTAAGAATTATCTTATCCTCCAGAACTAACAGAAAAGGCTCCTGAATTGACAGGGCCTGCAGATCACTGACCCTCCTGGCCGATGTGATCGCTATCAAAAAAATTGTTTTTAAACTTAAATACTGTAGAGATAATTTCTCCAGGGGTTCAAAAGGGACTCTGGTAAGTGCCCTAAGGACTAGGGACAGATCCCAGGAAGGACAAGCTCTTACTTTAACTGGCTTGGACCTTGCTAAAGCCTTGAAAAAAATCTTTATGAATTGATTTTTCTGGAGAGGAAACTCAAGAAACACACTCAGGGCCGCCGTCTGCACCTTTAAAGTGCTGGTAGATAGACCTAAATCGACCCCTACTTGAAGGAAGTCCAATACTATCGGAACACTAGGCCGAACAATCCCTCGTTCCGCCTGCCAGGAACTAAATTTTTTCCAGACCTTGCCATAAATGGCCCTGGTAACAGGTTTGCGGCATTCTAAGAGTGTTTTAACCACTCTTTCTGAGAACCCATGAGATATCAACAGCTGTTCTTCAGATACCAAGCTGTGAGATTTAATTTCCCTATTTCTGGGTGAAGAACCGGCCCCAGGGAAATTAGGTCTTCCCTTACTGGAAGGGTCCAAGGAGGATCCACAGCTAATCTCCTCAGGTTGGCGAACCATGGTAGCTTGGGCCAGAATGGCGTTACTATGATCAAGTCCGTGGATTCTACCAGAAACTTCTGAAGGACTCTGGCTATCAGCCTTATCGGTGGAAAGGCGTAAGCTAGTCTGAAGCTCCAAGGATTGGCAAAGGCGTCTACCCCTATGGCTAGGTCCTGTGGGTGAATGGAAAAGAATTTCATCACTTTCCTGTTTTTCTGAGATGCGAAAAGGTCCACCTCTGGCTCCCCCCAGTGGGACACTATCTGGTTGAATACCTCCGCATTTAGGGACCACTCGTCCTGGCTGACGACTCAGAAAATCCGCCAGAGTATTGTGAGAACCCTTTAGATGAACCGCCGACAGGAAAGACCAGTTTATTTCCGCCCAGTTCATTATCCTGTCTGCAATAGCCTGCAGGGGAGGGCTCCTTGTGCCCCCCTGCTTGTTTAAATATGCGACAGTAGCCGCGTTGTCCGTCCTGACCTGCAGATGCCTCCCTGATATCAAGGGCTGGAAGGACTCTATTGCCCTTAGGACTGCGAGAAGTTCTTTCTGGTTTGAAGACCGTTGAGCATCTCTCGGAGACCAGGAGCCTTGAGCCAAGTTGCCTCCTAGGTGGGCTCCCCACCCCAGCGAGCTGGCATCCGTAGTCACCACTATGGCCGTGGACGGATTCCAAGACAACCCTATCTCCAAATTGCGGTGGTTCCGCCACCACCATAAGGTTCTTTTTACTTTGGTCGAGATGTGCATTGGGAGGTCTAGACTTTCTCTCCTGCCATCCCACTGTCTTAGCATCGTATTCTGTAACAGGCGCTGGTGATGCCTAGCCCACGGCACTGCTGGAAAGCAGGCTGACATAAGTCCCAAAACCCTCATAACATCCCTGATTAGGGTGACCTGATTGGTTTGTATCGGAGCCACTGCCTGGACTACCTTCTGAATCTTCTCTACCGGAAGAAACACTTTCCTTTTCACTGAGGAAATCCTGTACCCCAGGTACAGGACTTCCTGGGACGGAATCAGCTGGGACTTGTCCCAGTTGACCAGCCAGCACAGGGAGCGTAGTAGCCTCTGGGACTCCTCTAGGTCCTTTTTTCAACTGGGGACCGGAGGAGGAAACAAAAAGCAGATCGTCCAGGTAAGGAATTACAGTGATCGCCCTGATCCTTAAGGGTGCTAAGGCTTCGGCTAGCACTTTTGTGAAGATCCTCGGAGAGGAGGCTAGGCCGAAGGGAAGTGCCCTGAATTGGAAATGGACCACTTCCGAGCCTCTCTGCACTGCCAATCTCAAAAATCTTTGATACTCCCGATGTATGGGGATATGGAGATACGCATCCCTGAGGTCTATTGTTGCTAGGAAGCAACCTGGAAACAAAAAATTTGTTACCGAAAATATCGATTCCATCCGGAATTTTTTGTACCTCAGAAATCTGTTCAGGGGACGGAGATTCAGGATCAACCTGAACTTCCCAGAAGGTTTTTTCACCACGAACACGTGTGAGTAATTCCCCTGGCCTTGCTCCTCCCGAGGAACTCTCACCAAGACCTTCTGGTCTAGAAGATCTCCCAACAAAAGGCTTAGGGCTTCCGCCTTTTCTCGGTCTTTTGACAACCTGGTCAGCAAAAACATAGGGGGGGGAATTGAATCGAATTCCAGCCTGTAACCGTTCCTGATGACATCTAGAACGAACGGACTTGGCATACACTGAATCCACTGTGGAAGGAACTCCCCCAATCTTCCTCCCACAGGGATTAAGGCGTCACTGGGGTTTTGGGGTGGATTGAGGATTAAATAAGATGCCTCCTCTCCCTCGCCCTTTATGCCCTGCCCAGTGCTTTTTGGGGTGACCATCCCTCTCCTTTGACCTCTGCTGCCTGAATCCACGAAAAAACTGTTTGTCGCTTTTTTTCTATTTCTCAGGAAAGGATTTCTTTTTATCCTGGGTTCTTTCTAGGGCCTCCTGTAGACCAGGCCCAAACAAGTGATCGCCTGAAAAAGGCAGTCCACAAAGTTTTCGTTTGGAACCAGAGTCACCCGGCCAAGTCCTAAGCCATACTGCCCGCCTAGCGGTGTTGACTAAAGCCGCCAATCTGGCTGCAAGTCTGACAGACTCAGCTGAGGCATCCGCTAAAAAACCCACTGCTTTAAACAGTAAGGGAAATGAGCCCAGCAGTTGCTGCCTAGAGGTACCTGCTGAAATATGTGACTGTAACTGTGTAAGCCAGCATTCAAGATTCCTGGCTACGCAGGTAGCTGCTAGGGCTGGTTTTAAACTGATGGACGAGGCGTCCCAGGCCCTTTTGAGCAGCACATCTCCCCTCTTATCCATGGGATCCTTCAGTGCGCCTAGATCATCAAAGGCCAAATCTGTATTTTTAGATACTTTGGCCAATGGTGCATCCAATTTTGGAATTTTATTCCATGGTTGAGAGACGTCAAATTCAAACGGGAATCTCCTCTTAAGACTTCCCGAAAAGAATGGTCTTCTTTCTGGATGTTCCCATTCCAGCAAAATCAATTCAATGAGAGATTTATGTACAGGGAAAACCCTGGCTTTCTGTGCATTAGACCCTAAATACATCTGGTCATGCTTAGAAAGTATGACTTTCTCCTCACGAATCTCTAACGTGTCATAGATCGCTTTTAACAGATCTCCCACGTCCTCTAGTGTCAGCCTATACCTAGATCCCCTGGAGGAATCTTCCCCATCCTCGGACCCTGAAGCAGAATCTGCCTGGGAAGAGGCCGGGCACGAATAAGACCATCCACTTGCTCTCTCCTCCCTTTCTAGTTCCTCTTCCTGTGCTGGAAGTCCCGGAACCGACAAGGAAGGGGTACTGGCTGCCCTGGGCAGAGGGGATGGAACTTGTACTCTATCCATCATTCCGCTGAATGATGAAAAGGTGGCCGCCAATTCATCTTTAACGGAAGACAGGATTTTTCGGCACTCTGCTGCTGAATCGTCCTTAACTAGGTCACTCACACAGTCTGGGCATACTGGCTTCTTCCAATTAATGCTCATTTTTGCCCCACACACGGCACACTTCTTCCTGGGAGTCTGTACAGGAGGCACTTTAACCTGAAACAACAGACCAGGAAGCTATTAGAACATCTCCTTAACCCAGTGTTTCTCAATTCCAGTCCTCAGGCCCCCCCAACAGGTCAGGTTTTCAGGATTTCCCTCAGATGAAAAGGCTGTGGTGATTACTAAGGCAGTGAAACTGATCAAATCACCTGTGCAAAATAATGGAAATCCTGAAAACCTGACCTGTTGGGGGGGCCTGAGGACTGTAATTGAGAAACACTGCCTTAACCTAACACCTCTGTGCAGGAAGGAATGAGTGTGTGCCTAACCCTCCACCATAGGTTCCCCACCTTAGGAGAGTGAAGTAAAAAGAGTGCCAACCTCCGAGTGTAAGTGTAGTCTTCCCTCACCACCTTACCTAGGAGGTACCGGAGCCTGCTGCGCATGGATCTGTAGCCTGGATCGCTTCCTCCATGTCACTGGGTATACTCACGGCCTGGCCGATGAACTCACCCTGCTCCGGGCCTGTCTCTTCTGCTGTGCCGTTTAAGGAGATCAGAACGCATCTCCGCGGCGCCCTCCGATGACGTCGTTCCGGCGGAAGTGCTCGTCACTTCCTTCCCTTGGAACGCATACCCCGCCCCTCGGCTTCCGGAAGTCCGGAGTCTTTCGTTCACAACGTGGAGGAACGATACTGGCCGGTCAGCGTCCCCCGCCGCCGCCAGTATGCCGAACCCTTAAGGTAATGGGGTTAGGGTAAACACCACCGACGGTCCCACTCTCTCCGAGCAAAGGGGCAGCATTAGATCCGGCAACCGTACTCTACCCTAATAGGTCAGAGGGGTGCCCAGGCTGAGAAGATCATAACCAAGTGCTCTTTTACAGGACAGTCCTGAGACCTAGAGCTCCCATGTTCCCTACGTGCGTGCTCCTTCCCGTCCGGTAGGAAACACAAATAACTGAAGATGGAGGCCTGGAGGACCGCCTTTAAAGAAGTGGGGGTGTGTGTTTCCTGTCCCGGAGGGAGGAGCCCAAGGTCTCAGAGGCTGTCCTGGAAGACGACTTGAGAAAAACGTAATCTAATAAAAATGCCATAAATCTATGCCCTATTTTGTAGACGCTATAACTTTTGCGCAAACCAATATACGCTTAAAGCGGTTGTAAACCTGCATCAAATATTTTTTATTTTTTTTCTCCTGTAAGGCAAAAGTCATAATGAGCTAATATGCACCGCTCCAGCGCTGTGATTGGCTGGAGCGGCGATGACGTCACTCCCGCGCGGGAGATTTAAAACTCGGCAAGGTCCGGCGGCTGCCGGTCCTTTCGCCGTAGATCCCCCTGCGCATGCACCGCGGCGCATTGCAAGGGGAATATCTCCTAAACCGTACAGTAAAAAAAAAAAAAAGTGGGTTTACAACCACTTTAAGCCTCATACACACGACCGGTTTTCCCGGCAGGCAAACTGCCAGGAGAGCATTTGGCTAGGAATCCCGGCCGTGTGTATGCTCCCTAGCAGTTTTCCCCGACAGGAAAACTGCCAGGGAAAAATAGAGAACCTGCTCTCTATTTTCCCGTCGGGATTCAATGCAGTGTTTCCTGCCGAGAAAACTGGTCGTCTGTATGCTTACCTGTTCCATTGGAAACCCACGCATGCGCGATATGAGTTCGGCGCGTGCGCGGAAGCATACAAGTTTACTGTGGTGTAGGGGTGCATCGGATCAAAAAACTCACGGATCGGATCGATCCTCGGATCAGGAGTCACGGATCGGATCATTTTCGGATTAGCAAAAAAAAAAAAAAAAGACAAATCTTGTTACACCCACCAGAGTTTTAGATTTCACAGTTCTTCTCAACATAAAACTGAGCTTATGTGCTTAAATACAGTGTTTGGAAATCCGACGGACTGTTTATTGCTAATGTGACAGAACACCTCCTGATTTTCACATTTAAACAGTCCGTCAGATTTACAAATACTGTATTTAAGCGTATAAGCTCTGTTTTGTGTTGAAATAACTGCATCTTGCAATACTTATATGTGCAGCCAAGTGGAAGTCGCAGCCCCATGTACGAAAGTGTTGTCACCAGTTCCCTACTGTGACCTGAACTATCCCAATCATCAGATCCCTTTAGTGTCATTGATCGGCGGGCTGAGTGTCTAGTGAAAATCCCCCCTACGTGCTCAGTCCATACAGATCCCCCCGATCGCCTCCTCTCTCTTCTCTGGCAAGCAGCAGGACGCCTGGTGCGGCGGCGGAGCGGCTCCCCGTGTGGATTCCTCAAGGTGCAGCATGGAGCTCAACGCTGGGCTGTTAGGAGTCAATGACATATTGAGCTCAAGTGCCCACAAACTTCCGAGGAGCAGCCTGCATCCTCCGCGCCAGGTGGACCTCGATGGCCGCCGCTTCGATAGCTAGGCCGAAGCCGCGGCCTTTCCTATGGACCGGGAGGCCCGTGGATCGCCGTGTGTCCCGACCCGAAGGTGCTGATCCGTACGGATCAGTTGCACCCCTAGTGACAATACTTGATGTGTTCCCACTGTCATATGGCATTCTTGTGCCACAGTGCCTACACACCGTCACGGTTTTATCCACTAACCTCTTTCCTTCATCATTATATTTGACAGGGAAGCCAAAATGCTCCCATACAGGGGATTTAAATGACGCGGGGCATTCAAGCTCCTCCGTTCGCCATGACCACACTGTGTGTGGACTGAACATGCGCAAATTATTATTATTTTATTTTTTTAGAAAACAATCCTCGGATCACGTGTGTGCGGTTCGGATCAATCTTTTTCGGTTCGGATCACGGATCAATGACGATCCGTTGCACCCCTACTGTGGTGTGTAGCAAGATGGCGAAGACGGCATCGAATGAGACAAGCGCAGGCTCGTCTTAATCGATGACGTCACCGTGTTTTTGCGATTCAAAAGAACGCCGGTTCTTTTGAAAGCCAATCTGTATGCACGGCAAGCTTGCCAGAAATCCCGTCTGGGAAAACCAACGTTTTTTTCCTGACGGGATTCCCGGCCTTGTGTACAGGGCTTCATTGCATTGTTTTTACCACAAATATGTGGAAGAATTCATATTGGCCTAAACTGAGGGAAATTGGGAGATATTCATTATAGCATTATACCTTTCGGGGCTGAAGTGGTTAAAGGAGGTGGATATCTACCTGAACAACATGGGAGAAGTCAAAGATCAACGGGCATTGTGTCACCTCCTCACAAACGATTTAAATGTTTAACTGACGTACTACCGTGTCGCAATTGCGTGCATTGCATGCAATCATGGGTTTAAAACAAGTGGTGAGGAGGCAATATATCACCTGTTCAGTACACACGAATCACTTTTTTTTTCTTCTTTTTTTTTTAGTGGAGCAGCAGTGCCTGCTGCACTTTTGAATGAGCCCTTAGTTGCATTCAGCAGTGGCACCCTTAGGGATTGTTTACACGTAAAGTTGGGGGGGGGGGGGTTGGTAAAACCCTGCTGTTGAGTCGCGGTAAGTGGGAAAGCAGCCCTATACCATTATGTCCAGGGTATTGCTTCACACTGACCTGAAGATCTCTTTTTTCCTGCTGCTGGCACCACTCTGGAGACCGCTAGAGGAGATAAGAGGTGGAGTGAAGTTGGTATCGCTCTGCGTGGGGCAGGAGCCAGAACTTCAGAGGAGGCATTGGCTTATGTGGCTCTTGATCCCTACTACAGCTCCAACTTTACAAGTAGTCCAGCATTGCACTCTGATGCGCTGGAATGGTGGGACAGCAAGCCCAGACCGCAATCTACCAGTTACCTGTCCGCGATCTACAGGTTGCTGGCCCCTGAGTTAAAGCATGCCTTTATTTCACTAATAAATTTAGCAGGCTTTGCACCAGAAATAAAAAAAAAAAAAAAAAAAAAAAAGAAGAAGAGGGGTACACTTTTGTAAAAAAAAAAAACTAGAACTCTAACAATCTTACAGGACAGCTTAACGAGAGAGGCCCCTCTCACCTAAACAGGAAACACACGATTCACATTACAGTGGAACCTTGGATTATGAGCATAATCCATTCCAGGAGAATGCTCGCAATCCAAAAGCACTCGCATATAAAAGCGAGTTTACAGATAGAAGTCAATGGAAACGAAAATAATTTGTTCCGCATTGACTTCTATGGCATGCAATGCCGCATGTGGCCAGAGGTGGGGGGGGGCACCAGAGAGCCTCGAAAAGGCTCAGGAACTGGAGTATTTCAGAGTTTTCAGCTCCCCACCTCAGGCCAAATGCGGTACTGCACACCGCTGTGGCTTGAATCATGCTTGTTTTGCAAGACAGCACTCGCAAACAGAGTCAGTTTTTTAAAACAGTGCTCGTATTGCGAAACGCTTGTTAACCACATTACTCGCAATCCAAGGTTTCACTGTACTATAAAAAGAACTCTTCCCTTATGGTCCCTTAGTATTAGGAAATAACTGAAGTTACATAACTCACAATTAAATAGGTAAAGCACAATAGAAATGATGAGGCTCACGTAGAGGACTGATCTCTGACATTTACCAAATCCTGAACAAGCACTCTATGCAAGTCCAGGGCAAGCACCTTTATATGCTCCGCTGGGAGAAAGAATTGGGAGAGGAGATCCCAGAGGAGGCGTGGGGGGGCGATCTGGCGCCAGGCGGCCAAGAGTTCCATGTGTACCCTCTATAAGGAAAACTCCTACAAGATCCTCTTCTTTTGGTACCTGACTCCGGACGTCCTCCACAAAATTTATCCCTCCACCTCTGATAGCTGCTGGCGGTGCCAGCAAGCTAAGGGCACGCTCTTCCACATTTACTGGGCATGTCCTGTAGTAGTCCCGTTTTGGACCTCTATGCAACAACTATTGACCCGACTCTTCGAGTCACCCATACCCTGGACCCCGAAACTCTTCCTCTTCGGTCTTTCCCAGCCAAAGCTAGCCAAACCCTATAAAAAATTACTCAGACATGTTCTCACAGCAGCAAGGTGCCTGATAGCCCTCCATTGGAAGAGGACTGCACCTCCGTCACAGGAAGCCCTTTATACCAGGGTCAAAGACATTGAGATAATGGAGAGAATGACGGCCAGACTGAGAGACAGACTTGACGACCACGACAGTGTCTGGGAGCGGTGGCGCTCTCGGGAGGATCCACCCTGATCCGGCGGTCGACATTGGAAGGTACTTCTCCCCCTTATTTTGCTGCTCATTTGGTCCCCCTTTTCTTCTTTTTCTGCTTCCCTTTTCTCTCCCCACTCTCTCACTTCTTTAAGTATATTTAAAGTGTCTTATGAAAAGTTAAACGAGGCATCAGTTTCGAGGCAACATACGCTACATATCCCTCTAGAGACATTGTTACTATTGTTATTTTGTGTGATGCCATAGTTTACAGGAGGATCCCTCTTTCAGGGCTCCGACACTTGCATACTTGACGATGCTCTCGTTTTAATTCTGCCTATGTCTACTTGCCATTTTTGTACCACTGTTCTACCGTTTTATTTTTTCTTTAAAGATCAATAAAATGTTATTTGAAAAAAAAAAAAAAAAAAAAAGGAAGAAGAAATGATGAGGTCTGGCTCAGTCTGAGCTCTAATTCACCCCAAAGGACTTCTATTGGGTTGAGGTCTAAACATTTTTTTTTTTTTTTTTTAATTTGTGGCTTAAAGCTGAATAATGGCCTGGGCAGGAAGGGGGTGTGCCCTGTGGGCAAGTGGTTATAAAGCTTTGGAAAACAATGGAATTGCACAGAGTGCCTCGGAATCTCCTCTTCTCGGGTCCCCCACCAGCACTGCTGGCTCATTTCATCCAGTGAGTGCCCCCACAGAAAGCCTTTTTCTCTTGTGCGGGCTCACTCCCAAGTCTCCGTCTACTGACACAGACAGTGGGGCTTGGCCCCCCACCCCCTCATCCCTGGCTTTGATTGACAGTGGCTCCCACTATTTTAGCAAAGCCTGTGAGACCAGGAAGTGAGTGGAGAGGAGAGCTGCATACGTGCACAGTGCTGGATTGAATGAGGGCTCAGTTAAAGCGGGGGTTCACCCTCTAAAAAAATTCTAACACTACATCCAGCCCAGTTCTGCAAATAAAATTACACTGACCCTTTTTTTTTTTCACCGTAGATAGCGTTTATCCTTAGAATTCACCGCGGCTTCCGGGTAGGGAATCCCGCGGGAGTGGGCTTTCCTATTGACATGCCAATTGATTGACATGCTAAGCGACGGCGCGTACATCGCGTCACGACTTGCCGGAAGAAGCTCGGGTCGGCTCTAGTCGGCGCCTGCGCCGAATAGAGCCGAGCCGACCCGAGCTTCATTCGGGAAGTCGTGACGCGCTGTACGCGCCGTCGCTTAGCATGTCAATCAATTGGCATGTCAATAGGAACGCCCACTCCTGCGGGATTCCCTACCCAGAAGCCGCGGTGAATTCTAAGGATAAACGCTATGTACGGCGAAAAAAAAAAAAAGATCAGTGTAATTTTATTTGCAGAACTGGGCTGGATGTAGTGTTAGAATTTTTTTATAGGGTGAACCCCCGCTTTAACTGAGCCCTCATTCAATCCAGCACTGGCGGAGAGCGGAGCAGTGCACTGGCTCGAAGAGAAGGCCAAGACCCCCCCCCCCCCCCCCGCCACCGCTGTCTAGTTGAAGAGCGCGGGGACCGTCCATGCTGCAATAGAGTGCCGCAATGCCCGCGGCTTGTGTGAGGTGTCCCCGTTCTTGCACGCCGCCAGCTCCGCTCCACCCCACTGCATTGCAGCTGGCATCTTTCCTCTCCCCAGCTGCACTGTAGAACAGAGCAAACTGAACCCGCCCTTCCTCCTCCTGTGCACAGAGGTCAAAGGAGGAGGAGGGAAGGAGGCACCTGTACCTCGAGCGCGCTGGTCTGAGGTCTGTCATCTAAAAGTGAGTATTGGAGGGGGGGATGAAGAAGTGGGTGAGTGAGGTCATCTAAAAGTGTCATAACCCATTACATTAGCATGCCTTCCCATAACACACGTTAAAACAAGCCTTTTATTGTTTTACTTCAACACATAGCAACCTAAGTTAAGGTATAAGTGATGAGTAATTCTCAGAAAATCTGCCTTTTGGGGGATATTTGGTTTCTGTTCAGTGTGAAATAATAATCTAGTAATGGTTACCTGTGAGAATAGAAGACACAAGCCTATCCTCGTAAGGAAGTATTCATAAGAGTAAACACATAGCATCTACTGTACATTACCTGCACTATTGTTTTTTACAATAGAATTGTTTTTAACTGTGAGTATTGGAGGGGAGGGGGGATGAAGAAGTGGGTGAGTGAGATCAACCCTAGGTACTCCCAACGCTGAGTTGGAACCAGGACCAACTTCAAATGTTTAACACCCACCCAAATTTTCGGAGGGTCCACAATGGCTATAGACACATCCTCCACTAATTCTGAGCCAGAAGCTCCGCTCAGAAAAAGGGCGTCCCAAGTAGCCCAAGATGGCAAAGCCTCGCTGTCCCAGCAAAGCTAGGATAAGTGCGAGCACCCTGGTGAAAACTCTTGGTGCGGACGCTAGATCAAAAGGAAGAGCCACAAACTGACAGTGGACCTCCCCAATCGCGAAGCACAGAATCTCTGCGACTTGCGCAAAATAGGAAATACATGTATGTGTCCTTGATGTCCAAAAACGCCAAAAAGTCCCCTGGATGGAGCGCAGCTACCACCGAACGAATGGATTTCGGACGGACCCTGTCCATCTTTGGGACCGAGAACGGAATCGGATAGAATCTCTCAAACCTCTAGTCCTGCAGGACAAGTAAAAATTACCCCTCCGCATAGCAAGTGCCACACTGACTTAGGGCAGACCGATGAGCCGTA
The DNA here is from genome assembly GCF_905171775.1 of Rana temporaria. NCBI lineage: Eukaryota > Metazoa > Chordata > Amphibia > Anura > Ranidae > Rana > Rana temporaria. Next base: position 127,089,587 of record NC_053495.1, on the reverse strand, counting down.
AGACTCGAGAGAAAAAAATCTGTTTGTGAATAGGAATGAACCCTATCTAATACTCCGAAGAGACCACCCCGCAGACCCACTGGTCGGTGAGCAGGGAGGTTCACCGAGCTGTGAACCTGCAAAGCCGTGCCCCCACCCAAGTTACGGGCAGGGGGTGGCTACATTCATTGGCGGGATAGGGTGCCGGCGTGTTCAGCTTACGCACCCAGGGACATTTCAGTCTCCCAGTTAAGCCTTTAGTCGGCCCAGGAGGGTCAACCCGCAGGCCCTGACTGACGCAAAAATGCCGCTTCTGAGCGGGGACTGAAGGACCCAGCCCACGGCAAGGCTCCTTTCCCCTGGTGGACTGAGGGAGGAAAGTGCTCTCACCCCCAGTGACATCTTTGATAATGTCATCCAACGAGGTACCAAAAAACTCCCACCCCTGAAGGGTAAATCAGCCAGGGCATTTTAAGATGCTAGGTCAGAAGACCAGCAATTCAGCCAAATCAGAGGGCGCAAAACCACCGCAGAAACAGAGGCTTTGAACATCAAGGATGCCCGTGTGGCATCACAGACATATAGAAGGCCCTGGACAAACTGGTCGGCCAGTCTAAAAATTTAGGGAGGGAGCTGGTGCTCCTCCACAGTCTGTGCAAAACCTTGCCCATTCAGAGAGTGTCAAGAGACACCAAGGTTGCGGTCACAACAGGTCGCAATGCATAACCCAGCATGGTAAACATTGAGCAGGTCAGCGCCTCAACCCACCTATCAATAAGGTCCCTTCTATAGGGAGAGCAACAGAGAATTTATTTTTTTATTTTTTTTAAACTCTCCTCAAAAAGGTAGAAACCCCAGGCGCTGAGGAACTAAAAATACTTCTGCGGCATTTCCCATTCCTTATAAATTGACTAGTCAAAGAAAAAAATAAGGAAAAGCTTTCACAGAGCGGTCTGATTTGCACAAAAAAGACCGAGCCCTCAGAGGAAACCTCCGCTGCACAGACAGCATAAGGGAGTTACATACAGCGCACTGACAAGTGCTCTACACCAGTGTTTCTCAACTCCAGTCCTCGGGGCGCACCAACAGGTCATGTTTTCAGGATTTCCCTCAGATCAAACTGCTGTGGTAATTACTAAGGCAGTGAAACTGATAAAATCACCTGTGCACAATAATGGAAAGCCTGAAAACAAGACCTGTTGGTGCGCCCCGAGGACTGGAGTTGAGAAACACTGCTCTACACACGTCATAGGAGTGTGGGAGGAAACCGGATTAACCGGAGAAAACCCACGCAGACATAAGGAGAGAGCATGCAATCTCCAGTCAGTTTGTGTTGGAGTCCAGCTGCCAGGTGAGGGAGTGAACCACCACACCAAGTCTCCATATAAAACAGAACTGGGGGGACCTGAGCCGCAGCCAGGTCCTGGTCTGATATAGATCATTCCCCAGGGGATAGCGGGGGGAGGGGGTGCCTAGTACACCCCTCACATCCACACTCCGCTCCCACTCTGGAAATAAAGGATTCCAGGACTACTGACAAAGTGTCTGTGGGAATCCCAGGTGAAAGAGCACCAGCTGCCAGTTCAGGCATGATTGGGGAAAAGACTGACTCCATTTCAAAAGCTCCCTATTCAGGCTAGACTGAAAACCCACCCTCTTGCTGCGCTGAAAGGGGGGTCCCAGGGGACTCACCATCACAGGAAAAGACTGCACAGCACTGCTGCCTGCCTTCAGTACACAGCGTGTGTGAGAGGAGGAAAAACCGTGAGGTAAACTGTGATGCACGCCGTAGGGACCAGCACAAGATGGCCGACTGCAAAAGTAACCTGCGTCATAGCATGGCTACAACAAAATGGCCGCCAATGGGATTTTCAATAGTAACTGAAAATCACCCAAAAAATGGCGACAGAGCTGCAAAAATGGCAGCAAAACAGTGAAAGCCCAAAGAGGCTAAAGTGTCCAAACTCCTTTTTTAAAAAGACCCCAGCAGTAAAAATAAACACACCGCAGTCCCCTCAGTAAGGTGCGGGGGGCAATAATGTAATGCAGCAGAGGGAAAAAGGAGCAGGGAAGGGAGGATAGGAGGACCCCCGAACCCCAGCTGTACCAACCCACCGAAGCGGGAGGACTGTACTTACCCGTCCAAGCGAGGACTCACTGACGCATTCCTGACAGGCCTACAACCACAATGGAGGTAGCTATCAGCCCGGTCCACTGTGAGTGAGACAACACCACAGCCCAGTCATATGTGGACCTCGGAGCAAAGCTCACCGGCCAGCCCAGGAGTCATGAGGTATGTCGTGGCAGACCCATCCTCTTTTGCAAAGGTGTGTCCACGCTCGCTGGCCGGACTGAGTAGACTACAAGGATCTATATATCCAGCCAGTCTCTCAGCCGACAGTTGATAGAAGATTCTTTCAAGAAAAAAATAAAATAAAAATTTTCCTCAGAGCGCTGGGCCCAAGGGGAGCCATACGTCCTCCTTTGCTAGACAGAACGAAACTGAGGCTGCATACTGCAGGGAGGAGGGTTATGTCTGGAGGGACCACCTCCTGGGTGGGGCTGTTCAACTCCTAACCACTTCCCGCCCGGTCAATAGTATATTGACCTCCGGGAAGTGGTTCTGAAATCCTGACTGGACGTCTATGGACGTCTAGCAGGCTAACATGGGGGCGCGCAGCGATCCGTAATGCGGGGTGTCAGTCTGAAACCCTGCATCTCCGATCTCGGAAAAGAGCCTCTGGCGGAGGCTCCTGTAAACAGGAAGACCCGTTGACAGATGCTGTGAGACAGATGCTTGATGATGTCGGAAAGCCCAGGAGGCACCAATTGCCCTGGTCGAATGCGCCGTGACAGGAAAGGGAGGAGCCCACCCCTTAAGGACATAGGCCTGGATGATGGTCTGCCTGATCCACCGAGAAATGGTGGCTGACGAGACCGCCAGGCCCTTTTGTGGACCAGACACCGACACGAACACCGAGTCAGATCTCCAGGGCGGAGCCGTAGCAGACAGGTACACCCGTAGGGCACGTACAACATCCAAAGTATGTAGCGCAACCTCCTTGGGATGCGAAGGCCGAGGACACAAGGATGGAAGTACAATGTTTAGGTGAAAAGCCGAAACTACCTTATGGAGGACCAAGTAAGGTGACTTGCAAGTAAAGGCCGCCAATTCAAAAACCCTTCTGACCTATGTAATGGCAACTTTCTGAGAAAACGTTGAGAGGAATCTCCCTGATATTCTCAAAGGAGTAAGGGTGATCTAATCGGAGGAATCAAGTGTCGGACCCCCTGTACAAATGTACTTACCAGTGAGTGAGCCGCCAGGTGTCGTTAGAAGAAGACAGCCAAGGCTGAAATCTGCCCCTTAATAGTGCTTAACCACTTAAGGACCCGCTCATGTACATATACGTCAGTACTTTAAAGATGGATATCTCGTTAACGGCAGCAGCAGCTGCTGCCACAACCGGGATATCCATCATTTCTTTAGGAGGTCCTGTAAATGACTAACCCCCAGCCAGAACGGATCGGAAGATGGGGGAAAGCTTACTGAGGAGAAACGGGAAGTGAGAAATTCAGACAAAAAAAAAAAAAATTTAGAAGGGAAATCGAAGGAAAAGGTAAGTGAACCAACAATTTAGAAAATTAAAAAACAAACCTTTACAACCCCTTTAATATGCTTTGTTTATGGCTATTTTTCAACTTGGTTAATTGTTTATTTTTCACAGCTTTGGGGCTCATTCACACTACAAATCACACATGTACGTATGATCCAAGTGCAGTGCGGTGCAGTACAATTTTAGCCCATTCATTTCAAATCGGCTCAAATCACACCACACCAAAAGTAGGGCATGCACTACAACTGGATCGCATGGTACATGCTGTACCATGCAATCCGGTTAGGGCAAACGCACTGCAGTTGCGACCTGCAAGAAGTATCCATTGATACCCGCTGCAGATCGCAAGGGCAGTGTATTTGGAATGCGGTGCGGGAAATTTGAGTTTACCAATGTGAACAGGCCTGAGAGAGTTCACCTGCTCCACTATCCCGGGATGCAAAGGACTGCTTTCACACTAGAATGCGGTGAGGGAAAGCCACACCGGAGGTGGAGTGGGTACAAAGCACAGATGTGTTAGGCCCCTTTCACACTAAAACTTATCTGGTCCCCCTGTCCGTTAAGATGTACTGCATTCACACAATTTCACAGTAACCATGAGATAAAACAAAGTTCAGGAAAATACCTTTATCCAAATGCAAATCTATGTACACTAAAAACTGTACGATTGAATTCGGTTCTTATATCGCTGTTTTTCTAACTTGACAGCTTATTATAAATAGGAAACCTTAATTTAGTTAACAAATATTAACCACTTGCATACCGGGCCTTATTTGGCACTTCTCTCCTTCATGTAAAAATCAAATTTTTTTTGCTAGAAAATTAATTAGAACCCCCAAACATTCTATATTTGTTTTTAGCAGACACCCTAGGAAATAAAATGGCGGTCGTTGCAACTTTTTTTCCTCGCACAGTATCTGCGCAATCATTTTTACAGGTTACTATTTTCTAGTTACAGTGGAGGCGTTTACATATGTGGGCGGGACTTACATACATGTTCGCTTCTGAGCGCGAGCTAACGGGGACAGGGGCGTTTTTAAAAAAATTATTTCACTTCATTTTTTTATTTTTACACTTTATTTTAATATTTTTTTTTTTTATCACTTTTATTCCTATTACAAGGAATGTAAACATCCCTTGTAATAGAAATCACTGTGACAGGTCTTCTTTATGGAGAGATGTGGGGTCAATAAGACCCCACATCTCTCCTCCAGGCTTACAAGCATGAGATTGTGAAAAAAAAAAAATTCACTGATCTCATGCCGACAGCCGCGATTGCAGCTTTGTGTACATCTGGGTACCCGTGCCCGGGACTCCGACGGTCATAGAGATGACTTCACCAGTCATCTCTACATTTCCCAGACAGCGCAGGCTGATTCGTTCTCCGGGCCCCCGATGGCACGGGAGAGCCCGGAGAAGCACCGGATAACAGCGGGAGGGGGGGCGGGGGTTGTTCCCTCCCGCTGCCTATAAGAACGATCAAGCTACGGAACTGCTGCTTTGATCGCTCTTATTGTGCAGAGAATCGCCGGCAGAAGACAGTGATATCTGAATGATGCCTGTAGCTGCAGGCATCGTTCAGATATCACTGCACAAAGTCGAGGACGTCATATGACGTCCACCCGAAGACAAGTGGTTAAAGATTCTAACTACCAGCAAGAATAAGTCCTTGCATCTAAAAAGCACCTGTCATTTCAGATCCATCATGGCAGCGCCTGTTAGCGGGTATCCACTCACCTGCTGCCGCCACGTGCCTCACCGTTGATGTGTCACTGCCGCATCATCAGCCATCCCATTAAGGAGAATGGGACTGTCGATGAGTCAACAGCGGGTCAGAGGAGGACCCACTGCGGGACAGAGATGACAGTTGCTCTTTCAAAATTATGATTTAAATCAAGCCTTTTTACTAGCGATTTACATCAAATCCACCCTGGTTTCCAGCAAGCGGATTCCGCGGACAAGTCTGCCCCATATGAAAGGGGCCTTAGGGGTGCCAAGTTCACTTGCTGCGGTGTGTTGGAGACATACAGAGGTGCCAATGTATGTGTGGGGGTGCAGAAATGTGCAGCAGAGTGTATACCTTAAAACCGGGTCTAGTTAGTGCTGGGGAATGCAGAGGTGTAGGTGTGTGTTGGGGGTGCAGAGGTGTGCTGGGGTTTACAATGGCTTGCTGGGTTTATGGGGGCATACTGAGTGACAAAGAGGATTCTAGGAGGTGCAAGGTGTGATTGGGGGGGGGTATGATAGATGCCGGGAGCTGCAGATGTATTTGTAGGAGGTCCAGCAAAGTACAAAAGTGTGCTAGGGGTACAGGGATCATTTTGGAGGTACAAGGGGTATAGAGGCATGCTGAGGGGTACGGAGGTATTCTGGGAAAGGGATATGGCATTGGATGGTTCTTGTGGAACCAAGCACATTTTATATGTCCCACCCCTAATTAAAGGAGAAGTCCAGCCTGAGCTTTTTAGGCTGGGCTTCTCCTCTGGGTCACAGGAGTGCAATTCGTTTTGCATTCCTGTGAGCCGTTTTCAGCAGAGAGCGGTCTGTAGTCCACTCTCCGCTGACATCACTGCCATCAGTCGAGACAGCGCGTCATCCCGACTTCCAGATCAGGATCCGCCAGCTGCCTTAATTGATGGTAGTCTCCGCGAGCCGATGAGACAGCCGCTTCCCGCCCCTCCATGGCTCAGCGCTCCAATGAGCGTTGAGAAGTAGAGCAGAAGCGACTAACAGTCAGCATCACCCTGCTCGGGGAGGAGTGAGAACTGAGGCATCGGTGGTGTTCTGTGGCTCGGTTCTCAGTGCAGAGATACCAGGGGACACATGCAGCATCAGTCTGATACTGCATCCACTGAGGTAAGTATGAATAGCCAAAAAAAATTGGCCTACATTGGCTGAACACATAAAAAAAAAGTGCACGTGACTTCTTTTGGGAAGTTAGGCAACCATGCAGAAAGGGGTCCTGCTGCAGGAACACAATAAAAGGGCCCTGCAATAGCATTAAGCCTAGGTTCACACTGCTGCGAATTCAAAATCGCGGTAAAATGCGCGATTTTGCGGCTGCGATTTTTCCGCGATTTCGGCCGCAATTTAATGTAAATCGCGGCCCGAAATCGCAAAAAGTAGTACAGGAACTACTTTTTTAAATCGCAGATACGGCGTCGCACTGATTAGGACAGTGCCATTGCCGACAATTGCCGCCGATTTGAGATGCGATTTGACATGTCAAATCGCATCTCAAATCGTTCCAAATCGTACCCAGTGTGAACCAGGGCTAAAGGGGAGTTCCAGCCTTTTTGCGTTTATTAGAAGACAGCAGCTACAAAAAGTGTAGCTGCTGACATTTAATAAACAGACACTTACCTGCTCCACGGTCCAGCAATGCAGCCGCCCAGAGCTCAGCTGCTCTCCCCCCTTCTCCGCCGGCGCCTCCATTGATAGTGTGGGCACCCAGCTGTGACAGCTTTCGGCTTCACGGCCGGGCACTCACTGCACATGTGCGAGTCGCGCTTTATGAATGGACAGGCGATCTCCTGGGACCTGTCACGTGTCCATGGAGATAACCTAAAGCAGGGGTGCCCGACCTTTTGAAGAGCGAGGGCCACCTAAGCGATATGGTAACTGGTCACAGGCCACAATAAGCGGAGCGGGTGGATGGCAGCCCACTCTACTCTATAGAGCCCACTCGTTTTTTTTGCGGATCTAATTGGAGGTAGGCGTTTGTAAACAGACACTTTACATCTGCTACTCATTACAGGTGAATGGGGGGGTCCAATTGGGTCAAACTGACCGTGTCAAAGGGGCCTATGGCTCAGTGCAGGTAACCCACAGGTGCACTGCTCTGCACCTGCGGATCAGTTTGAAAGCAGCTTAGTAACCACTGCATAACAGATATGCCTATATATACACACTGAATTTAGTAATAAGCTTAACTTTAATAACAGTATTCTATTCTTTCCCAGAGCAGGAGGTCGCGGGCCATATAAGAGGGCTCTGCGGGCCACTGGTTGGCCACCCCTGACCTAAAGGAAGGGGCCGCCTAAGGCGAGAAGAAAAGTTGCAGAGGCGGTCCCTGGGCGGAAGGAGGGTGTGGGACAGGAAGTGTGGGACTACCGAAGTCCCCCCCAAAAAAATGACATGCCAAATGTGGCATGTAAGGTGGTGAGGAGTGCTTAAAGCGGAAGTTCCAATTTTGGGTAGAACTCCACTTTAAAGGGCCTGGATTAGTGGCTAGGGCCCCCAGGACAGGGGGGGGGCCTTCATAATTTCTTGCAGCGGGGCCCTGAGGGTTCTAGCTACGCCTCTAGCATCGTTTTGGTAGCTCTAGGGGCCTAGTCCCACTATTGTATTGCAGTAATGAATAGAATTTGAAATGAAACCTAAAAATGCAGAGAATTCACTATTAGATTAGTTGTTGTGCATTAGTCAAGTGCCAACTAAAATCTATGGGCTCCTTCATACACACCCAAAGAGATCCACCCCGTTTAAATGGGCCCTAGGGAGAGATGGCAAGATGTATGTCTAACACTGGGTGGGCCTGCATATCAGGAAGGACACTCTATGGACCTGGATACCTCATTAGAACCCTTCTTTCTGAGGAAATGTGTATGTAATCCAACTCTTATATAATAAAGCTGTGCTATACGAGAAAAATACTCACTTAGCTTTCCAAACTTCAACAGCGCGGCCACACTCAGCGGTCCTCCTCCCAGCGTAGATTACTCCGCCTCGGTTGCAACGTGACTCACAGATCATTCCGCCGCGTAGCAGGTAATGCGGTGCACGTGGTGTAGTGGCGGCTACCAGACGCTGGGGGCAGTGTGTCAATGTGGTTCTCAGAAGGAGCGGATCGCACTTCTTGTGTCGGACCATAGAGGAACCTCAGGCGTCACGTGATACTGACCCGCGCACTGTGGAAGATAAGTGTATTAATATATCTGCATTTTGTTGGTAAAAAAATAGATCCCAGTTTACTGATCCTTTTCTAAGATTTCCAGGGATATGGATAGCAACAGCTGTGATTTGCACCAGGTGAAACATTTCTGAAATGTTACATAGTTCCCAACTGTCCCTGATTTGGAGCAATGTCCTTCTTTCCCCCTCATTTTGGTCTGATCTATATACCAGTGGTTGTATATAAAATGCACTTTTTATCTTTGAAATTGTGTTTCGCTGGGCTAAACCTTTCATCAAAATTCTAAATTTCTGCATTTATACATTTAAAAATGGCAATATAAAGGAATAGTAGTGGTTAAAAAAAAAAAAAAAAAAGCCCCTGTGGATTTAATTAACCTTTAGTGATTAATACTCCTTTAAGGGGGTGTGGCAGGGCGAATGTCCTATGTAGGTGTCCCTCATTCTGTCCCTCAGTCGCCGCCATGTCCTTAACAACGATGAGTCATCGGCTGTCAGCGGGCTTCCCCACTAACAGCTAAATGTAAAAAAAAATTCACTAACAAAATGGATTTGGAGGGGACACCCCCACGCCAAAAATAAAACAAACTGGCATGGAGTCCCCCCAAAATCCATACCAGACCCTTATCCAAGCATGCAGTCCGGTAGGTCAAAAAAGGGACGGGGTGAGTGAGCAGCCCCCCCCCCCCCGGAACTATGCCAGGCCACATGCACTCAACATGTGAAGGGGGGCTCTGTGCCCTCCCACCCAAAGCTCCATGTTGATGGGGACAAGGGCCTCTTCCTGACAATCCTGACTAGTGGTTGTCGGGGTCTGCGGGCGGGGGACCTATCGAAATCTGAAAGCCCCCTTTACCAAGGGGACCCCCAGATCCAGCCCCCCCCCTATGTAAATGGGTATCGTATACATGGTACCCCTACCCATTTACAAAAAAAGCTGTGAAATGTAAAAAAAACTGCCGCTTTTTGACAAGTACTTTATTAACCGCTTCCATACAGGGCTCTTATACACACCTCCATACCGGGCCTATTCTGGCACTTCTCTCCTACATGTACAAATCATAATTTTTTTTACTAGAAAATTACTCAGAACCCCCAAACATTATATATGTTTTTTTAGCAGACACCCTAGGGAATAAAACAACGGTCATTGCAACGTTTTATCTTGTACGGTATTTGCGCAATATTTTTTAAATGCCTTTTTTGGGGAAAAAAATTGTTTCATGAATTAAACAAATAACAAAACAGTAAAGTTAGCCCAATTTTTTGGTAAAATTTGAAAGATTAGGTTACACCGAGTAAATAGATACCTAACATGTCACGCTTTAAAATTGCACACACTCATGGAATGGCGCCAAAATACGGTACTTAAAAATCTCCATAGGCAAGGCTTTGAAATTTTTTACAGGTTACCAGTTTAGATTTACAGAGGAGGTCTAGTGCTAGAATTGTTGCTAGCAATCTAACGCACACGGCGATACCTCACATATGTGGTTTAAACGGCGTTTACATATGTCGGCGGGACTTGCGTGTGCGTTCGCTTTTAATGTTATCCTATGTGTGAATGCACACATTCACGTTTTTTTGGGTTTTAAAGCAGTTGGGTTTAGGCTCGTTTTTTCAGACGCAAAATTTTGGGTTCAGACGCAAACGTTTTTGCGTTTCAAAGCTTTGGGAGGTTCTACAATGTCTTTGTTATGAACGCTGATAGCCGCAAACACGGTAAAACGTGGCAAAACGCAGCGAAATTCGCGGGAAAAACTGGCTTTTTAAACGCCGTTTTTTGCCTTTGAAAACTTGAGTTTACATGTGTTTGCATTTGCTTCTCGTGTGCATGGGGCCTAACTCGCCGCCGGTTACCCGCTAAAAACATAAAAGGCCGATCTTGTCCTGAGGTTGTCTTCCTCCGTTGTGACATCCCCAGCTGTCTGACATCTCTTATATAGCCATGGGGATTGGCCATCGGATGATGTCATTTGGAGATAAAGAATGAAGAACTTTTTAAAAACTGGCTCTTGGTGGGTTTTTTTGTGTTTTTTTAACATTTCATTGCTTTTTTTGGTGAATGGGTAGGGGTATGATGTACCTGATTCACATTGGGGGGAGGGGGCCCTTGATAAAGGGGGCTTTCAGATTCGTACAAGCCCCCCGCCTGCAGACCCCAACAACCACTGGCCAGGGTTAACTGGAAAAGGCTCTTGTTCACATGTTGAGGGCATGGGGCCTGGTATGGTTCAGACCTACCAGGCTGCATGCTCAGAAAAGGGTCTGGTATGGATTTTGGGGTGTCCCCTCCTAATCCATACCAGACTGAAGGGTGTGGTATGCCCTTGGGGGTGGGACCCCACACAGTGAATGTATTTAGCCGGCAATGTTTTTTTTTTTTTTTTTTTTTTTTACATTCATCGGTTGTTGAGGACACAGCAGCTGGCTTCCCAGCCTGATCACCCTGTATAGATTTAAAAGTCTGACAGCCACAGCCGGTCCTCTCTCTTTCAAACCGCCCCGCCGCGGCTTTCAGCAGTGATCGGTGCTTCTCTCCCACACACGATCACCGCTGACTGTCCCCTATCCATCTCCAGTCCCCATCCGTCCTTCTCCATGCATCTGTCTTCCCTCTCTCCTCCGTGTCCCCCTCTGTGCATCTGCCCCCCTCTCTCTTCCGTGTCCCCCTCCATGCTGCTCCGTGCATCTGTCCCCCTCTCTCTTCCGTGTCCCCCTCCGTGCATCTGTCCCCCTTTATGCTGCTCCGTGCATCCGTCCCCCTCTCTCTTCCGTGTCCCCCTCCGTGCATCTGTCCCTCTCGGTATCTCAGGATGGAGAGCGGAGGTAAACCTGGCTCCTTCGTTTTCTGAATAGACAGAGTCAGTGATCACTGACTCTGTCCATTCACATAACTGAAACATTGTAACCTCCTGGGATTACGATGTCTCAGTTAACCTCTTGACCACCGCCCCATGTCCAAAAGACGTCCTGTTTTTAAAGATGGATATCTCGGTAACGGCAGCAGCTGCTGCCACAACCGAGGTATCCATCTTTTCAGTGGGCGGTGGTGTACACGATAACGGCGGTCTCCGCGGCGAGATCGCCGTTATCGGTAGCGGGAGAGGGGCTCTCCCGCGCCCTCCGCAGCTTACTGGAGCCGTCGGTAGCGGCGGAGGCGATCGGGACTGTTCGGCAAGTGACTGGGGTTGCGAGTGAAGGAAAAATTTCCTTCACCCGTCCCCATAGCTCTGCTGGGCGGAAGTGACGTCAAAACATCAGTCCCGCCTAGCGTCTTAAAGCAACATTTTTTTTTTTTGACATTTTTTTGTTTTTTATTTTTGGATTTAAGTCTAAATATGAGATCTGAGGTCTTTTTGACACCAGATCTTATATTTAAGAGGACCTGTCATGCTTTTTTCTATTACAAGGGATGTTTACATTCCTTGTAATAGGAATAAAAGTGATCAATTTTTTTATTTTTATTTCAGTGTAAAAAATTATTAACTAAATAAAAATAAATAAGAAAACAAAAAAAATGTTTTTTTTAAAGCGCCCCGTCCCGACGAGCTCGCGCACAGAAGCGAACGCATACGCGAGTATCGCCCGCTTATGAAAACGGTGTTCAAACCACACAAGTGAGGTATCGCCGCGATCGTTAGAGCGAGAGCAATAATTCTACCTCCTCTGTAACTCAAAAAATGCAACCTGTAGAATTTTTTAAACGTCGCCTATCGAGATTTTTAAGGGTAAAAGTTTGACGTCATGCCACGAGCGGGCGCAATTTTTAAGCGTGACGTGGGTATCATTTTACTCGGCGTAACATTATCTTGCACAATATGTAAAAAAATTGGGCCAAATTTATTGTTGTCTTATTTTTTAATTCAAAAAAGTGATTTTTTTTCCCAAAAAAGTGCGCTTGTAAGACCGCTGCGCAAATACGGTGTGACAAAAAGTATTTCAATGACTTCCATTTTATTCTCTAGGGTGTTAGAAAAAAAATATATAATGTTTGGGGGTTTTAAGTAATTTTCTAGCAAAAAAAACTGTTTTAGTCTTGTAAACACCGAATCTGAAAAACAAGCCCGGTGGGAAAGAGGTTAATGAATGAAGAGAAGCCGCTGTCTTCTCTTCTTTCATTTTCAGTGCAGCGGAGGCTGCTGAGAAAGGGACTGGGGAATACATGTCCCTAGTCCCTCTCTCTGTCTCAAAGGGGAGATGTCAGAGGTCTGTTAAGACCCCTGATATCTCACCAAAGCCTCCCCAACAGGGCTGATAAAAAAAAAAAAAATTGCAATAAACAATTAAAAAAAATTGTAAAAAATAATAAAAAAAACACACACACTGACACTGTCCCCACATCCCCCCCCACCCCACCCCAAAAAAAAGAGGAAAGCATTGTAAAAAAAAAAAATACTCACACGTGCCACTTTCACATGAGATTATATTAAAAATATCGGTATTCGGTATCGGTAAGTACTTGAAAAAAAGTATCAGTACTTGTACTCGGTCTTAAAAAAGTGGTATCGGGACAACCCTAGCCTCTGCTAAATAAAACTCCTATTCGTATTAGTGCAGTGGTTCTCAAACTCAGTTCTCAAGTATCCCCAACGGTAGGGTGATCAGACGTCCTGGGATTGAGAACACCGTCCCTGGTTTTGTCCCTGGATTACACAGAGTGGGGATCACCCGGCTGCCAGACGAAGTCCCGCCTCCTGGGCCTGCTCCTATGATAGGAGCACACTTATGACGTCTATCATAGGAAGCGGTACTTTGTCTAAGGACCAAGGCCGCACGGGGTGATCCCCGCTCTGTATAATCTGTTTCCTCTCCTCTAGGTAAGGCTGCGTTGATGGGCACTGAACAGGCTGCGTTGATGGGGACTGAACAGGCTGCGTTGATGGGGACTGAACAGGCTGCGTTGATGGGGACTGAACAGGCTGCGTTGATGGGCACTTAACAGGCTGCGTTGATGGGCACTGAACAGGCTGCGTTGATGGGCACTGAACAGGCTGCGTTGATGGGGACTGAACAGGCTGCGTTGATGGGGACTGAACAGTCTGCGTTGATGGGGACTGAAGAGGCTGCGTTGATGGGGACTGAACAGGCTGCGTTGATGGGGACTGAACAGGCTGCGTTGATGGGGACTGAACAGGCTGCGTTGATGGGGACTGAACAGGCTGCGTTGATGGGGACTGAACAGGCTGCGTTGATGGGGACTGAACAGGCTGCGTTGATGGGGACTGAACAGGCTGCGTTGATGGGGACTGAACAGGCTGCGTTGATGGGGACTGAACAGGCTGCGTTGATGGGGCCGGAACAGGCTGTGTTGATGGGCACTGAACATGCTGAGCTGATGGGCATGGAACAGGCTGCATTGATGGGCACTGAACAGGCTGAGCTGCTGAACATTGAACAGGCTTCATTGATGGGCACTGAACAGGCTGCACAGATGGGCACTGAACAGGCTGCACAGATGGGCACTGAACAGGCTGCACAGATGGACTCTGGTGGGGCTGCACTGATGGACTCTGGTGGGGCTGCACTGATGGACTCTGGTGAGGCTGCACTGATGGACTCTGGTGAGGCTGCATTGATGGACTCTGGTGAGGCTGCATTGATGGAAACTGGTGAGGCTACATTGATGGACTCTAGTGAGGTTGTGTATGAATTATGTACCAGCTTTTATGACTGAGAATTATCATACTTTAGAAACGATATCTACACCACACATAATGCATTGCATACAGCGAGAAAATAGCCATTTAGTCAGTTTCCAACCAATCCCTTACATAATACATTATGAATCCATTCATTTACTCTGGTATTTGTTTATAATTTAAGTCCACGTAATTTTCATAAATTGGTACATTTATTGTATTCACACATAAATTATAGTTGCACTTTTGTTAATTGTCATATATAGATATATAAATTTCCTCACAGTTTCAGTTTTTGGATAATAACATATACATATAGATCTTGTATAAGTATCACTTTTCCAAGTGTTCATACTGTCCCAACGGGGTACACTCCCAGTCCTATATATACACACTTTATCCTTCTTATATAAACAGACAGTCACACATACTTGGATTTAATTTAATTGTATTTCATTATGTCACCATATAACACTATCAATTCGTTAACACAATTTTATTTCACACGTTATTATTTTTAAGCACGTATTTATAAGGATTTTTTCCTTATCTTTCACATTTCAGTTCAGTCTCTGTTTAAAGGGTCAATGGTCTAAAGTGTGTCCTCACCCATAAGTGGTATTTAATTAACGGACACACATGATGGATTCTCATTCAATTGGGAACAATCTATCATTGGTTGATGTTGATCATATGGTTTTGGTTTTTTGATACTATATATTTTGTGTGCATTTTCTATTATGCTAGCTATGAGTAAGCACTAACCAATAGTGTGAAACGCGTCAGCTGCATGCCCCTGTTTTTTTGCTGTGATGTGTGGTGTTTGAAAACTTTTACCAATAAAAGGCAACCGAGAGGTTTTTTCAGAGTGCGGCTGTCCAAACATTCCTTTCTACATTTGCAGGCGGTATAGCCGTGCTGTCCCATTGATTTCAATGGGAAGTAGCAGTATACACACCGCTCCTTTACCGCTCCAAAGATGCTGCTTGCAGGAGATTTTTTTTCTTCCCGCCAGCACATCGCCTCAGTGCTCAGCCCTTGGGCTTTCACATTGAGAATGCTGGAGCAGGATTATTTCAGGCGTTATTTATGCGCTATTTTTGCGCTGAAATACGCCTTAGTGTAAAAGGGGCCTTACAGTGTAAATTTGCTGTCCTCTCAAAAAAACTCAACACACAGCCATTAATGTCTAAACCACGTGCAACAAAAGTGAGTACACCCCTATGTAAAAATGTACAGGCTCCTAGCTCTGAGGAAGAGGGTGCGCCCCCGAAACGCATTAGCTGTACCCCGTGTTCTGTGCATGTTTGAAGAGTGTATTATACTCACCAGTGCAGTCTCATCAGTGCCCATCAGCGCAGCCTCACCAGTGCCGCTTGATCAGTGCCCATCAATGTAGCCTCACCAGTGAATATCAGCCCAGCCTCATCAGTAAATGCAGCATCACCAGTGCCCATCAGCTCAGCCTGATAAGTGCCCATCAATGAGAGGGAGGGTGATGACAGCAACCAGTGAAGAGATGTTACAGTAGTTGTATAGCTCCAGCTTTATTTACAGCATTGTAGGCTAAATGTAATTTTCCTTGTTTTTTGTTTGTGTGTTTATATTTCCGTATATTATGCTGTATACATTTTCTTTTGACTCTGATGTATGGAAGTTACTTTGTGTGTGAATGATAATGGTTACAATCAGGGGTGCTGAATATAATCGGTGCATCGATGCACCGCGATTCGGGGGCCCCCGATGCGGCATCGATGCATGTGACCCCAATAATCGATGTCGGGTGACGTCATCCCGACTTGCCCCGCCCCTCCCGGGAGAGCGCTCCGAGCGTGTGTATTAAAATACCCGTTTTGCAATACATGCTGCTATAATCCATTAAGTGGCCACTGCTGCATATGCTTTTTAAAATATACTGTGTTTCATACCTATATTGCTGTCTGTATACTCTGTATTGTCTTCTCATGTGACTGTTCGCTCCGGCCCGCCTCTCACCTCCCACGTCTCTCCTGACGTCAGCCCCGCCCGCCTCTCTTCTCATCTGATAGCTACAGTACAGTCGGTGGGTGGGGCTGAGAACTCCCACTGACGTCGGGAAAGAGGAGAGCGAGAGGCGGGCCGGACAGGACAGAGTCACATGTGCGGAATATAGAGAGCATACACAGACAGAAATGCAGGTATGAGAAGCTGTATATATTTTAAAAAGCACATGCAGCAGTGGCCACTTAATGGTTTAGAACGGCATGTATTGCAAAACGGGTATTCTTAGTTACAGCAGTATTCGTTCTCCTCCTCCATGTGCTCTGTTTTTTTTTTTTTTTTTTTTTTATAATTCTTTATTTTATGTATATTTTTTTTTTTTCACAATCAAAAAACAATCTCTTCTGCATCATATATACCTTAACATCCATATTTCACATCAACTAAACATCTCTTGGTCCTTATATACCTTTCTTCTTTCTTTGTTTTCACCCTCTCAACTCTCCCTTACACCAATACTACCCCTTGCGTGGTCTTGCCTCCCCCGACCTCGCCCAACGGAGGAGCATTCCACCCAAAGGGAGTAATATTTCCCCCTCATTCCCCTCCCCAATCCCTCGCAAGAAAAAAAAAAAAAACAAGATTATTCCTCTCCCCCTCTCCCCCCCTCAAGGATTCTGTTCCCTGTATTCAATATATGGAGTCCAGGTCCTCCGGTACTCCTCCTCTAGCTCCCTCAGCCCCATAGTGAGATTTTCCATCAGCTGAATCTCTGTTATTCTACTAAGCCATTGTGTCCTTGTTGGACGTGCTGTACTCTTCCATAGTATTGGTATACAGGACTTTGCTGCCGTAATCAAATGCCTTAACAGGGACTGCTTATATTTTTCCACAGATAGTGGGATGTCATATAATAGAAATGCTGATGGTCTGTCTCCGAGATTCACCCCAGTAATTTCACGGGTTGTATCCGAGACCATTTTCCAAAATTCTTTTAGTTTTTGACAACCCCAAAAGATGTGTATCATAGTGCCTTCTTCTTTGTGACATCTCCAGCAAATGTTTGAGACTTGAGGGAAAATCCGATTTAACAATGTTGGTGTCCGATACCACCTTGTCAAAACTTTATAACCCCCCTCCTGATATCTGGATGCTATGGACGCCTTATGCGTGAATAAGAATATCTTATTTTTCTGTTTCTCTGAGAACTTTATACCCAGATCTCTTTCCCACGCCTGTATAAAGACAAGTTCTTCTGGTGCATCTGACTCGATCAGTAAATTATACGTATATGATAATATATGTCTCATTGGTTCTCTTTTTAAACATATTTCTTCAAATTTCGATGGACTCCCTATTTCTTCCCCTCGAAGTTTCAGAGATCCTATGAAAGTTCTGAGCTGATTTCGTCTCCATAAGTCTAGTTCTTCCCCATATGCCTTCTCCATCTCCTCATTATTCATCACATGGTTACCTATCATGAAATGCGTCAGTCTACTAAATCCTCTCCTTCTCAAATTACTAAAACATCGGTCCTTTAGACCTGGCTCAAAGCCTGGATTACCCAAGACGGGTGTCATTGGGCCGATACATTTCAACAGCTTCATTTTCTTCCCTATCCTTCTAATAACTCTGAGTGTAGCACTTATCATTGGGTGTTTTTTTGCAATCTGAGGTATATTAATCTCAGCTATCCACGCCATGCCTTCTAGGGGGATGTTACTAATCTCCCGTTCCAAGTTAACCCATGGTTTGTCCTCCTGATGTGTACACCAATCCACTATTCGTGCTAGGTGTGAGGCGTCATAATAACCCATTGGATCTGGGAGTCCCACTCCCCCTCTTTCTTTTGGCAGAGTCAATATATTTCTCCGCACTCTCTGAGATTTTGCTGCCCAAATAAACTTAATAAACCTGGATCTCAAGTCTCTCAGAAATCCCGACGGTATTTTTATGGGTAAGGTCTGGAACAGATATAGTATTCTTGGCATCACATTCATTTTTATTATGTTGATTCTGCCAAACCATGAGAAGATCTCTTTATCCCATTTTTGCAGATCAAGTTTAATTTGTTTTATCAGGGGTACAAAGTTTAGTTCAAAAACTCTGCTTAACTTACATGGGATCTTAGTCCCCAGATATCCCAAGTGGGAGTCTGTCCATCTAAAAGGGAAATTGACTGCTAGTTGTTGCTGCAATCGAATATCTACCTCCACTCCCATAGCCTCTGGCTTGTTATAGTTCACTTTGAAATTTGACATTTCCCCATATTTTTTTATTTCCGCTAGTAGAAATGGTAATGACGTTACTGGGGAAGTGATCGAAAACAGTAGGTCGTCGGCATATGCTGCCACCTTATACTCATCCCCCTTACCCCGGATACCCCTGATATCTGAGTTAGCTCTTATAGTTCTCAGAAGTGGTTCCAGGGTAAGGATGAATATAATGGGGGAGAGTGGGCATCCTTGACGCGTTCCATTCTGAATAGGAAACGGTCCTGTGCTCTGTGTTGACATTTCCCTGGGCTCCCAAGTTTGCACATTCCATTGTGTTAACTCCTAGTGTGCTGGAATTTGCGAACTTGGGAATCCAGGGAAATTTCAACACAGAGACGGTACAGGGAACTTGCTGTGAATTCTAATCCCTCCTGACCTCCCAGCAGCCAAATGCGTATATTACTGTACCCTGTAGTGCACCGGATTAGTGCACCTTTTATAGTGGAGTTCCACCGTTTTTTAGTTTAGTAAAAGTCAGCAGCTACAAAAAGTGTAGCTGGTGACTTTTATTAAACCGACACTTACCTGTCCAGCGATACGGCGACACAGAGCCCCATACCTTTCCCTGCTCCTCTCCTCAACACCGTCATATCTACTGTGGGCACCCAGCCATGATAGCTTATGGCTTCATGGCCAGGCGCGCACTGTGATCTGACATTGGCCAGCCAATCTTCTGGGACCTGTGTCCCAGAAGATAGCTGGCAGGGAGGGGCGACAGGAGGAGTCACCTAGACAGCCCGGACAGGAAGTCCCACTAAAAAGAGGACACCCCCCCCAAAAAATGACATGCCATATATGGCATGTCAGGGGGCGAGGAGTGCTTAAAGCAGAAGTTCCACTTTTGGGTGGAACTCCACTTTAAGGGAGTGAGGTTATTTTTTTTTAAAAGCAGAGTTCCGTAAAAAAATTAATTATTTAAAGTCAGCAGCTACAAAAAAAAGTGTATTTTCTGACTTTTAATAAAAAGACACTCGCCTGTCCCACAATCCAGCGATGTGGCCACCCGAACACTCCATTCTGTCCACGGCGCTGGCAATACTACTGTGGGCATCCGGCTGTGACAGCTTGCAGCTTCACAGCCAGGTGCGCATGTCTCACTGCGCTGTCCTGCATAGCCGGGCAATCTTCTGGGACCTGTGATGTGTCTCAGAAGATTGCGGAGAGGAAGGGCCACCTAGGCGGCCCAAGCGGAAGTGAGACCTCGTCGGTAATCTTGATGCATCGCGGAATCGAATCGTTGACCAGATAATCGTAATTGAATTGAATCGTGAGACCGGTGAAGATGCGCACCCCTAGTTACAATACTGTAAAGTAATTGTTTCTTGGCAGTATGAGTGCAATGTGTGATGTTAAACCTTGGAGGCTACTCTTACCCTAAAATCTTTTCTTTTTTTCAGTTTTATACACAATTGTATTCAGTTAGCTAGACAAAAAGTGTACAGTAACCATTGTCAATGAAGGACTGGGCTAAGACTGAACGGTGGACATGAGGGATATTTCAATGGTCCTGTGCCATAGAGACAAAACATCTAAACATTTTGAATTGCAGTGCTTACACAATGCCAAAGGGACAAAGCATTTTGGGGGCACTGACTATTTGAATGAGAAAAAAATTAAGGGCCAGATTCTCAGAGCGAGTACGCCGGAGTATCTACTGATACGCCGGCGTACTTTCAAATTTGCTGTGTCGTATCTTTAGTTTGAATCCTCAAACCAAGATACGACGGCTTCTGGCTTCGATCCGACAGGCGTACGCCTTCGGATCGTAGGTGCAATACTTCGGTGCCCGCTGGGTGGAGTTCGCGTTGTTTTCCACATCGGGTATGCTAATTTGCTTTTTCCGTCGATCCGCGAAGGTACGTGCGGCCGTCGCATTCTCTTACGTTGTCGCTAGTCGGCTTTTCCCGGCGTATAGATAGACTTGCCATGTTAAGTATGGCCGTCGTTCCCGCGCCAAAATTTGAATTTAAGACGGCGCGAAATCTTCCTGGATTCGACTTAGAGCCAGGTAAGATACGGCGGAGTAGCGTATTCTGATACTCTGCGTCTTTCTAAATGTATCTGAATCTGGCCCTTAGTTTTTACACATGAGTGAACTGTTTTGGGAAAGATATGAACTTTTGAAGGTAAACCATGGTGTTGTGCCGAACCATCCAGGTTATTTTGGCAAAAGCACCAAGAGAGTTGAGAACGTCTGGTCTGTTTCAAGAAATGAGCCAAAGCAATTGAGAAGAATCTTTGCCATTTTGGGGGCATTGACTCTTTATATGGGAAAGGAATATGCTTTTGAAGCATGAGTGAACAGTTTTGGGAGAGAGATGGGCTTTTGCACGTGAGTTATAGTGTTGTGCTGAACTGTAAGACTGTTTAGCCAAATGATCTTAGAGTTTCGAGAATGTCATTTCTGTTTCAAGAAATGAGCCAAAACAATGGAGAAAAACTGTAAAATTAAGATTTCCCTGAAAGCAGAGGAGCAAAGGAGAGGGCTCTGTCATCCCCCTTGTACTTGGACGGAGAAGGGGGAGGGTTAGAGTTTTTAGCACACTTTATATTTGTAAGGGTTAAAAAAAAAAAGTAATTACAGTCACCTCTGTTTGCTGACTTTCAGATGCTCCTTAGGTTTGCTTTTAAGCTATTTTTCTTCCCAACTAAAGGTTATAACCAGGTCAGTTGTCTAATTTTAAAGGAATTCATTACCAAACACTCCTCCGTTAAGATCTGCCCACATAGAACAACAATTACATTTGTACTAGTATGTATGAGAAAACTGCAATGTCAGCAACTTCAAGCACAAATGACAGACTGAATTGTGCTTCAAGGATGTATAATTACACATTGTATTCTTAGTGACCTGCATCCATTTATGAACCACTGATATTTAGTTAGTTCGGTCATGTCACAAAATCTTAAAGCGGAGCTACGCCGTACAAAAAATATTAAAAGCCAGCAGCTACAAATACTGCAGCTGCTGACTTTTAATATTCGGACACTTACCGGTCCTGGAGTCCAGCGACGTCGGCAGCAGAAGATGAGCAATCGCTTGTCACTCTGCTGCCCCCACCACCATCTTCGGTGAGGGAACCAGGAAGTGAAGCATTGCGGCTTCACTGCCCGGTTCCCTACGGTGCATGCGCAAGTCGCGCTGCGCCGTGATCACTGGTCCCCGCTGTGTTCTGGGAGCCGTGTGTTTCCCAGAACACAACGGGGGGGATCTGACGTTCTACCCGCAGACTGTGTGGCCGGAAGTGGGTGCAAATACCTGTCTTAGACAGGTATCTGCACCCCCCTCCCGCCTGAAAGGTGCCAAATGTAACACCGGAGGGGGGGAGGGTTCCAATGATCGGAAGTTCCACTTTAGGGTGGAGCTCCACTTTAACAATGAGTGGCTGGCGTAGAAGACTATTTTTTACGTTCCTCTGAAACATTATTTTAAATTACTTATCACAAGAATTTATATAGCACCAACAATTTACACAGTGCTTTGCATATTATACATCCACATCATTACTTAAAGTGGAGGTTCACCCTATAAAAAAATTCTAACACTACATCCAGCACCGTGCTGCATATAAAATGACACTAGTAAATGGAAAGGCTCCCCAATGGGGTTTTTAGGCAGAAAACGGGTAAAAGATTGAATGAAATGCACAGATGTAAAAAGTAAAAAAGTTTAATCAATTGTAAAAATAAGCTCGGGTATAGTATACACTAAAAAACGTTTACACAAAGAGTATGCACCAAAATACATGACATCAATTAACATGAATGGTTAACATGCAAGTAACGTAAATCCTGACGCGTTTCAACCCATATTGGGGTCTTCTTCGGAGGAAGTTGAGGTGCTACTGTAACAGAAAATGAATGTATAAAAGTAAAACAGTCTTAACAATTAATACTGAGTATTGTGGAACATAAAAATATTGGTATATATAGTTACCCACTCACAGCGTGTAAACTTAATTGTGTCTAGACCAAACTGCGCACCGGCGCCGAATAGAGCCGAGCCGACTCAAGCTTCTTTCGGGAAGTCGTGACACGCTGTGTGCGCCGTCGTTTAGCATGTCAATCAATTGGCATGACAATAGGAACGCCCACTCCCGCGGGATTCCCTACCCGGAAGCCGTGGTGAATTCCACGGCTAAACGATATCTACGGCAAAAAAAATAAAGGTCAGTGTCATTTTATATGCAGCACGGTGCTGGATGTAGTGTTAGAATTTTTTTATAGGGTGAACCTCCACTTTAACTTTAAAAAGTTTACAAGCTGAGGTCCACTATATTAGATGCACACACAAGGGACAGATTAGACAGAAGCCAGCTAAGCATGAGAGGCAACTAAAGCCTCGTACACACAATCGGATATCTGATGGATTATTTCGTCGGATATCTGATGAAGCTGACTTTCATCAGTCTTGCCTACACACCATCAGTCAAAAATCCGAACGTGCCAAAACGCGGTGATGTAAAACACTACGACGTTCTGAGAAAAATGAAGTTCAATGCTTCCGAGCATGCGTCGACTTGATTCTGAGCATGCGTGGATCTTTGACCGATGGACTTCCACACAGGCGATCGTTTTTTTTCTATTGTTTTTTTTATTCATAGGAAAAATTTAAAACATGTTGTATTTTTTTTTCACTGATGGAAAACAAACCGATGGGGCTCACACACAATCCGTTTGTCTGATGAAAACAGTCCATTGATCTGTTTTCATCGGACAAACCGTTTGTGTGTACACGGCTTAAGAGTACCACTGTGGAAACCCACACAACTACAGGATGCAAATTCTATGCAGACAGCATCTTATGCCCTGTACACACGATCGGTCCATCCGATGAAAACGGTCTGATGGATTTTTCCATCAGTTAACCGATGAAGCTGACTGATGATCAGTCGTGCCTACACACCATCAGTTAAAAAAACGATCGTGTCAGAACACGACGACATGCTGAAAAAAATTAAGTTCAATGCTTCCAAGCATGCGTCGACTTGATTCTGAGCATGTATGGATTTTTAACCGATGGACGTGCCTACAGACGATCGTTTTTTCTATAGGTTTTTTATCCATCAGATAATTTTAAAACAAGTTCTGAATTTTTTAACCGATGAATAAATAACCGATGGGGCCCACACACGATCGGTTTAGTCTGATGAAAACGGTCCATCAGACAAACCGATCGTGTGTACGCGGCATTACAGTAGCTGTTAGTTTGAACCAAGACCCCAGGGCTGCAAGGCAGAAATGCTAACTACTAAGTCACTTGTACAATGACAATTATGTTTGTAGGATGTGAATGTTTTTTTCAGATGTGCATATATGGAAACTTGATGTAGGTTTATAGGGCCAGATTCACGTAGAACTGCGGCGCCGTAACGTATCGTAGATACATTACACCGCCGCAAGTTTTCATTGCAAGTGCCTGATTCACCAAGCACTTGCGATAAAAACTACTCCGGCGCAAGGCGGCCCAATTCAAATGGGCGTGTGCCATTTAAATTAGGCACGCTCCCGCGCCGGACCTACTGCGCATGCTCAGTTGTGCAATTCCCGTCGTGCTTTGTCATTTTTTCGAACGGCGACGCGTTTTCCCGGACGTGTTACGCAAACGACATTAAATTTTACATTTCGATGCGGGAACGACGGCCATACTTTATACAGCAATACGATTGCTGTGTAAAGTTAGGGCAGGTCAAATAATGACTAACTTTGCGACGGGAAACTAGACTAGCGGCGACGTAGCGAACGCGAAAATCCATCGTGGATTGCCGTAACTCCTAATTTGCATACCGGACGCTGGTTTACGACGCAAACTCCCCCCAGCGGCGGCCGCGGTACTGCATCCTAAGATCCGACAGTGTAAAACTATTACACCTGTCGGATCTTATGGATATCTATGCGTAACTGATTCTATGAATCAGTCGCATAGATAGAAACAGAGATACGACGGCGTAACAGGAGATACGCCGTAGTATCTCTTTGGTGAATCTGGCCCATAGTTTTTAGGAATATAGTATAGTAGTTTAAAACTGCTTTTACACTGCTCTGTTCCAAAAATGTGCTTTTTTTTGTCATGTTTCTGGTGTGTTTTGTAGTTGCCTGACATCAGCTTGTACCTGTGCACATGTGACTTAAACAACACACCAAAAATGCAACAGTGGGTGATACATTTTTGATGCCTTTTTAATGCATTTCAATGCGGAGATGGGTTTTTGGTGCATTTCTTTTTTTGTTTGACCACACCAAACCTGCAGCATGTGGGACTTAATTGACTGGTTTGAAGAGTTCCACGGGATTTAATGGTCATGCGGGGGGTTTTTTTCTGCTGTTTTTCAAACACCATCTGAAGAAAAACTGATCAGGCCTAATTGTAAATATTGTGCAAAATGCTACTGATAATTTTTTTAATAACATTTTCTGAAACCTTAAAGCGGGAGTTCACCCATTTAAAAAAAAAAAAAAAAATCTCCCCTTAGCTTCCTGCTCGTTCGGTCTAGGGGAATCGGCTATTTATATTAAAATAGGTGCAGTACTTACCCGTTTTCGAGCTGTATCTTCTTCCGTCGCTTCCGGGTATGGGTCTTCGGGAGCGGGCGTTCCTTCTTGATTGACAGTCTTCCGAGAGGCTTCCGACGGTCGCATCCATCGCGTCACTCGTAGCCGAAAGAAGCCGAACGTCGGTGCGGCTCTATACTGCGCCTGCGCACCGACGTTCGGCTTCTTTCGGAAAATCGTGACGCGATGGATGCGACCGTCGGAAGCCTCTCGGAAACCTGTCAATCAAGAAGGACCGCCCATTCCCGAAGCCCATACCCGGAAGCGACGGAGAGGATGCGTCTCGTAAACGGGTAAGTACTGCACATATTTTAAAATAAATTGCCGATTCCCCTAGTAATAACGAGCAGGAAGCGAAGGGGGAAAAGTGCCCTCTAAGGGTGAACCCCCGCTTTAAGGGCTCTTTCACACGGCTGTCCAATCAGGTCTGTCTGTCAGTTTTTCAGGCGGACCTGATCGGACCATGCATTCACCCCTATCAGCAGTGACATGTCCACTAACACCCGCTGCTCTCCGATCCTGTCCGACAAATATAGACGGATGGATGGTGGTCCTATTTTCCATCTGGCTGGCGGATTGGATGGGATCAGATGAAAACGAACAGGCAGTCCTTTTTCATCCCATTTCCCCATAGAGGAGAGCAAGACTCGCCCATGTGAAAGGGGTTTAAAGCTGAACTTTTATCTTTTGATTTACTTTACATAGTTTGTTTGTGCCAGTCTCAAACATATTACACTATATTACCAAAAGTATTGTGACGCCTGCCTTTACACGCACATGAAATTTAATGGAATCCCATGTTAGTAAGTATGTGTGTGTAAAGTAAACTGCCTTTACACGCACATGAACTTTAATGGCATCCCAGTCTTAATCCGTAGGGCTCAATGTTGAGTTGCCCCCCCCCCCTTTGCTGCTATAACAGTTCCTTTCTAATTCATCCCAAAGGTGTTCTATAGGGTTGAGGTCAGGACTCTGTGCAGGCCAATCAAGTTCCTCCACCCCAAACTCGCTCATTATTATTATTATTATACAGGATTTAAATAGCGCCAACAGTTTGCGCAATGCTTTACAACATCAGGGAAGACAGTACAGTCACAATACAGTTCAATACAGGAGGGATCAGAGGGCCCTGCTTGTTAGAGCTTACAGTCTAGAAAGGAGGGTCAAGTGGAACAAAGGGTATTAGCTGTGGGTGATTATCAGATGGACAAAATGAAAATACAGTTGTTAGGTGTGGGTAGGGTAGGCTTCTCTGAAGAGGAGGGTTTTCAGGAATCCTCTAAAAGCTAATAGAGATGTAGACAGATTGGGGTAAGGAGTTCCATAGGCTCGGAGAGGCTCTGGAAAAGTCCTGGAGACGAGCATGGGAGCAGGTGATTGGAGAGCAGGAGGTCTTGAAGAGAACGATTAGGTTGGTATTTAGGCTGCATTCACACCTGAGCGTTTTGTAGCCTGAAGCCTGAAGCTCCAAAACGCTAGAGGGGGAAAAAATCCATTATTCTCAATGAGATGGTTCACATCTCCACTCCAAAATGCCTGAAGCCGAACGCCTGAAGCTCAAACAAGTTCTGGACCCTTTTTTGCCGCGCAAATCGGGCTGATTTGGGCATTTTTGAACGTTTGTATTCCCATAGGAACTAATGGAAATGCTCGATTCAAGCGTCTCTACGGGCGCTTTGTAGCTTTAATCTGTTCTGTGAAATAGAATATTCACCCAGGAAGAAGTTAAAAAAAAATCTAAAAACATAGCAACAAATGATGAAAGAGATGATCATTTTTCCTATTGGCTAAAATAAAAAACGATGAAGCTCAAAAACGTCGGACAACGCTATATGCAAACGTGCGAATACGTGTGAATAAACGCGACAAAACGCTGAAAAAAACGCTACGCTCAGGTGTGAATGCAGCCTTAGAGACTAGGTCAGTGATGTAGCTGGGGGCAGAGTTGTGGATGGCTTTGTAGGTAGTTGTCAGTATTTTAAATTTAATTTGTTGGGTGAGCGGAAGCCAGTGGAGGGATTGACAGAGAGGAGTAGCAGAAACAGAGCGGTTGGTAAAGTGGATGAGTCTGGCAGCAGCATTCATGATGGACTGAAGGGGGGATAGAGTATGCAGAGGTGAGGAGGGAGTTGCAGTAATCGAGGCGAGAGATGACCAGGGAGTGAATTAAGAGTTTTGTTGTGTCATTGGTTAGAAAGGGGCGTATTTTGGAGATGTTGCAGAGGTTGAGACGGCAAGATTTGAACAGTGATTGGACTACTCCTAGGACCTTGGCATGTCCATGTTTTTATGGACTTTGATTTGTCCACTGGTGCACATGACTATTGTAGTCTGATATTGCAACCCTGTTATTTACCTTCCCCCCTTTTCACCCCAACCCCCCTTTTCCCTTCTCTTGACCCTCTTACCCAGTAATGACACTGACACAGTAAAATTGGAGTAAATTGGCCACAACAGCCATTTTTATTTTGTAACCAAATTAAATTATATTTTTAACCAAACGTGAAATAGGAATTTCCAACAATTCCAACTTTATTATTAACAAATATTTTATCAAAACTCTTTTATTATTTACACCAGTCCCAATTGGTCTTTGACGGTAAACCCCAGTTAACCTTTTCCTTCACCACCACCACTGCGTTCCATTACCATAACCGGCCTCCAGCCGACCCAGCTCTGAGACACCCCTTTAACCTGCAGTGTACCATCACCGTATTACAGCGGACACCATTCCACTGTAATAACCCCGTAAGGGGGGAGCCATCCCACCGATGAGCCCCCCACCATTTCCATTCCATCCGTTAACTGCCACCATCAAAGACCAAGGACACCGCCAATGCTGTTGCGACAATCCTGCCTTTATCCTGAAAGAAAAGAAAACAAACGCACAACACCAACACACACCACAAAAACACAGGGAGGGTGGGTGGGAAAAACTGTCCTCTTTGTCTGCTTCCTTCCCGGGGCTGTGCACGTGGGCCGCCCCCGCCCCCCTTATATACCACTCCTCCCCCTTCTTCCAATTGGTCCCCAGCCTCCTTCCTTGCTACCACCTCCTTCCTTAACCCCTTGGTTGCCTGCATCCACCACCAGTCATGCCCGGCCCTGCATTATATTTCTTTTTGTGTTTGTCATTCCGGGCCTCACTTGACTATTGTAGTCTGATATTGCAACCCTGTTATTTACCTTCCCCCCTTTTCACCCCAACCCCCCTTTTCCCTTCTCTTGACCCTCTTACCCAGTAATGACACTGACACAGTAAAATTGGAGTAAATTGGCCACAACAGCCATTTTTATTTTGTAACCAAATTAAATTATATTTTTAACCAAACGTGAAATAGGAATTTCCAACAATTCCAACTTTATTATTAACAAATATTTTATCAAAACTCTTTTATTATTTACACCAGTCCCAATTGGTCTTTGACGGTAAACCCCAGTTAACCTTTTCCTTCACCACCACCACTGCGTTCCATTACCATAACCGGCCTCCAGCCGACCCAGCTCTGAGACACCCCTTTAACCTGCAGTGTACCATCACCGTATTACAGCGGACACCATTCCACTGTAATAACCCCGTAAGGGGGGAGCCATCCCACCGATGAGCCCCCCACCATTTCCATTCCATCCGTTAACTGCCACCATCAAAGACCAAGGACACCGCCACAGCCCGAAAGGGAAACTCCCCTTTTCCTTACGGGCCCCTCCACACCCGCAGGGCCCTCTGAATTCCCTCCTGCACTCCCAGGACCCACAAGTCCGTACCCACGTCGGTTAGGTGGACACCATCCCTGAGCAGGTACAGCCCCAAATTAAGCTCCAATTCTCTGTGTCTCACCACTAACCCCCCATGTTTGGCCACAAACCGCCCTAGCACCTTATTTACCTTTATTCTCCCTTTGTTGACCCGGTCCACTGACCTTGCCATACGCCAGGTAGTTCGCGCGACAATGTCAGACCATACTATCAGCATTCTCGGGAAAGATGCCCGCAACGTCAAGACGTCCGCCTTGACTGCCGTCATCAAGTCCCCTATCGGCCGGATCCCCAAGTCGTTTCCCCCGACGTGCAACAGTAGCACATCAGGAGGTCGGTCGAGCCGAGCATAGCGCTGCACTTCAGACAGCACCCTGCTCCAACCCATCCCGGGGATCCCCAACCACCTGACCGTTGCCTCCCGCCTGGAAATCCCCAACTGCCTACCTTCTGGCCTAGCATCTGCTCTCCTGGCCCCCCTACAAACATATGAATGCCCCATTATCCACACGAGGCCTGGCTTTCCTCCACCTGTAAAACAAAATAAACAATGATCATCCACACCCTAAACATATTGCAATAAACCGGTCCTTTTTTCTTGATCCCACACCTCTCACAAATCCAACGCCAAGTGTGGGCGCACGTAAGAGCGAAATCTCCTAGATTCCCATCTCCCGATTCGTTTTACTGCTGTCTCATCCAACCCGCACCGGGCCGCCTCGGTCGCCGCCCCAATGCGGAAGGAGTGCGAGGCAAACAGCCGCTCGTCCAAACCCGCCTTTTTCAAACATTTTCTAAACAGGGCCGTAAATTGAAACCGTGAAACAAAAGACCCGTCCCCATGCATCAAAAATGGGCCCCCCAACTTGGGGCGTACCTTAAAAAATTCCCTTACCACCCCTACCGGACAAGCCTCTGAACCCGGCAGCGAATACAAAGATACGTCCACCCCTTTTCCCCCTTGATCCGTTTTTGAGCGCTTAAGGCGAAAAACCACTTTGCCCTCTGCTAAATGAACGTCGTTGACCAATAAACCCCCGGGAACCCGCCTGGAGGGACTTACTAGCTCCCCCACCCGAAACGCACCGAAAAACGCGACCGAAAACCCCGCCCGAAACAACCGTATTTCATATGCGGACGAACAAACCTCCCCCAATACCCCAAAAATTCTGCGTAGTACGGAAAATGTCACCGGCCTCCGCGCATCACTGCTCTGACGTCCCTTCTTGTATCCCTTTACCGCTTGCCTTACCCAAAACGACTTCGTAAAATCCTCCCTCCCCTCCAGTTTAAACAAAAAGGCCAGGGCCGCCAGCTTCTTTTCCAACGCAGAGACTGACCCCACCTTTTCCATGTGTCTAGACACAAAATACACCACTAACCAGCCCATCTCCATGTCTGCCCGCTCCACCTCCGCCAACCGCTTAAAACCAGCCCATTCCGCCCATACCTTAGCATATGCAGTCCACGTCGGCCCACTCACCGACCTCCTGAGCCAGTCTGCTGCGGCTCCAAAGCAAGTCCCCACATCCACCCTGGGCAAGGAACCCCTTCTGCGTCGGCCCCTGGAGCCAGCTCCCTGAACCTGTCCCGCTGGAATCGAGACAGGGCGTCAGCAAGCCTATTATCCACCCCCGGAATATGCACTGCATACAGGAAAATATTCCACTGAAGACAACGTAACACCAGGTGCCGCAGCAACCGCACCACCGGAACCGATGAACCGGAGATACGATTGATGACTTGCACCACCCCCATGTTGTCGCAGTTCAACCTGATCTTCAGATCCCTGCATTCTGCCCCCCATAGCTCAATCGCCACCACCACTGGGAATAGCTCCAGTAGCACCAGGTTCTTTTCAAAACCCGCCGTTACCCAGGACTCCGGCCATGCCTCCGCGCTCCACCTTCCCTTAAAGAAGGCCCCGTAACCTGTGGATCCAGCCGCGTCCGTGACCAGATCCAAATCAAAATTGCTGAAGGGGCCGGACATCCAAATGGCCCTCCCGTTGTATGTCTCTAGAAATGTGTCCCACACCTGTAAATCAGCTTTTAGATCCCTTGTCAACCTAATGTAGTGCTTCGGTGCCCGAACACCCGCGGTTGCTGCCGACAGCCGTCGGCAAAAGACCCTGCCCATAGGGATGATGCGGCAGGCGAAGTTCAATTTTCCCAATAACGACTGCAACGTCCGCAACTGAACTTTGTCCTGCCCCACCATCCCCCGAATCTCCATCCGGAGATTCTCAACCTTGTCCCTCGGAAGCCTACACTCCATTTTTTCTGAATCAATCATGATACCTAGAAACATCAATTCCGTGCGCGGGCCCTCCGTCTTGTCGGCCGCCAGCGGCACTCCGAACTTCTCCGCAATGTGCTGCAATGTTGCCAGCAAGACTGCGCACACTTTGGATGACGGGGGTCCCACGCACAGGTAGTCATCAAGATAGTGGATAACTGAATCCACCCCTGCCACGTCCCTGACCACCCACTCCAAGAAGGAACTAAATGTCTCAAACAGTGCGCAGGAAATCGAGCATCCCATAGGCAAACACTGATCCACGTAAAACTCCTCTTGCCACCGGCAACCCAACAGCCTAAAACTGTCCGGGTGAACCGGCAGCAAGCGGAACGCAGCCTCAATGTCCGACTTCGCCATCAGGGCGCCCCTCCCGTAACGCCGCACCCACCGCACTGCCGCGTCAAACGACGCGTACGACACGGAGCATGCTTCTGGATCTATTGCGTCATTCACCGACCCCCCCTTTGGAAAAGACAAGTGGTGAATGAGGCGATACTTGTTTGGTTCCTTCTTGGGCACCACCCCCAGAGGTGACACTACCAAATCCGGCAGTGGCATCTCCGTGAACGGCCCAGCCATCCTGCCCAGTTCCACTTCTTTTGCTAGTTTTTTCGATACCACTGAAGGATTCTCCAAGGCAGACCGCAGATTCTTCGCCAAGGGTGGCACCTTCGACAAAGAACTGGGAATGACAAATCCCTCGGAGAACCCCGACGCGAGCAGCCGAGCTGCCGCCCTATCCGGGTACCTATCTAGAAAAGGTCCCATCTTTTCCACCCTCACTGGCGTTACCCCCTTTGCTAGCAGCGTCCCCCCCCCCGCTTGCCCTTCTTAAAACACCGTGACAGGGGGTGAGCACCCCCGCATCCGGAGCACTCGTGCTTAAAACGACAGGTTCCCCCAAACTTGCAGGAACCTTCGTTGAACTGCCAGCACACCCCCCATTTTTTCCCGGCCGGCGATCCAGAGGTGGGTGTACCCCCGGCCCCCCCCTGAAAAAACGGTGTATTAGACCTGGGAGCGGAAATCATCCTCATCCACAAGCTAATATCCTTATGGTCCCAACGCAGATACGGGCGAACCGCCCGCCGCTGCCGAAACTGCTCGTCGTACCGCAGCCATCCCGTTCCCCCATAAACCCGCTGTGCTTCCCCTATGGCGTCCATGTAGCAGAAAAGCGCCGAACAATGCTCCGGGCTTTTCTCTCCAATGACGCTGGCCATGATTGCAAACGCTTGCAACCAGTTGCTAAACGTACGGGGAATCAATCCATACCTCCTCTTTTCCTCATCATCCTTTTTTATCCCATCCGTTTTAACCCTGTCAAGATTGAATTTTTCTAAAGGCAACAGGGAAAAAATTTCAACATACTCGCCCTTTTCTATCTTATCCTTGACCTCCTGTTTCAAATGGGACCCCAGTGGACCCTCAAAGCATACATACATTTCCCCTCTCGCCGCATCTTCCAGCCTGACCTCATCCCCCTTTCCCCCCCCCCCGGGCTTCCCACCCCCTGCGGCGTCTCCTGACCCACCCTCGGGTGTCGCCCCCTTTTCCCCACCAACCAGGGCTGGTGCCCCAACCAATACGGGGGGCACAGCATTAGCCCCCAACCAGGGCGCAGCCTGCGGCGGCGTCACCACCCCGCCCCCCCCGGCAAACCGTTGCATTAGCTCCCCCATACCCCTCAATAACTCTTGCAGCCCACCAGGAGAACCCTGGGCGGCAGGCATTACCCCCGCCACCCCGGGGCCCCCGGAAGGCGGCAGGACATTACTCCCCACATTGCCCCCTGTTACCTGAGGCCCGCCCCCCCCAACCCCCAACAATGAGCATAACAAAGCAGCAACATCCCCAGAAGTAAAATTAGTTAACTTACCAGGCTGACCAGGAGCATCCCTCACAGCCGACATCGGAAGCTCCACCGCTGGCGAATCCTCCACCCGATCTTCCTCATCCGATCCCGATGACTCCACCTCAGAACGACCTTCCAAGACCGGCGTTGCCGACGACGTCAGCCCCCCAGGCCCGGTAAGCCTGGAGGCCGAAGACCCCAGCCTCTCGGCGGGTCGTCCTCTCCCCCTCAACCCGGTCGTGGACGCATCAAAATGTCCGCTCTGTCCCTGGGATCTACCGGACACCTCCCTCCGCCTTTCAAGTGAATCCGGCCTCCCCGCTGACCTGGAGCCGGTGGTCCCGATCCGTGAGGACCCCCCGGCCGTTCCATTGCTTGTCTCTTGTTGGGGCCCCCCCCTTTTGTTCCTGTCTGCTCCTGAGGGACCCGCTCCTGCTGCTGTCTTCTTTTTGGGCAAGACACGGGCGCCATTACGGCCCGATGCCCCGCCCGCAGGGCCCAAATTGATTGGCGTATTGCGTCTACCTGCACCCCCGGCCGAAGCATGAGAGCGCTTGGCCGGCGGGGGTGACGGATCCTCCCTAGGGCTCCTATTATGGCGCTGGGTCCTGCCAGTTGGTGCGGGGGAATAACGATCCGGCGCTCGCGACCGCCGAGCACGTGGTGAAGCTACCTCTGCGGCCTGCGACCCCCCCCCTTCTTCTGGAATAAGGGCCCCCATCTGCTCCTCAAGCCATCCTGGTTCTCTATTCGCCGCTGCCGCGCGCAGTTTTGCCAAAAATAAGTCAATTTTCTGCATTTTCTTTTTGAGTAAAAACGCTGCTGTGCAGATGGGAGAAAAACTGTCCTCTTTGTCTGCTTCCTTCCCGGGGCTGTGCACGTGGGCCGCCCCCGCCCCCCTTATATACCACTCCTCCCCCTTCTTCCAATTGGTCCCCAGCCTCCTTCCTTGCTACCACCTCCTTCCTTAACCCCTTGGTTGCCTGCATCCACCACCAGTCATGCCCGGCCCTGCATTATATTTCTTTTTGTGTTTGTCATTCCGGGCCTCACTGTCATGTTGGAACAGGAAGGGGCCATCCTCAAACTGTTCCACAAAGTTGGGAGCTAGAAATTGTCCATCATGTCTTGATATGCTGACACCTTAAGAGTTCCCTTCACTGAAACTAAGGGGCCAAGCCCAACCCCTGAAAAACAACTCCACACCATAATCTACCAAATGATTTGACCAATGCACAAAGCAAAATCTATAAAGACATGGATGAGCGAATTTGGGGTGAAGGAACTTGACTGGCCTGTACAGAATCCTGACCTCAACCGGATAGAACACCTTTGGGATGAATTAGAGCAGAGACTGCAAGCCAGACCTTCTCGTCCAACATCAGTGCTTGACCTCAAAAAATGCGTTTCTGGAAGAATTGTCAAACATTCCTATAGACACACTCCTAAACCTTGTGAACAGCCTTCCCAGAAGAGTTGAAGCTGTTATAGCTGCAACGAGTGGGCCAACTCAATATTGAGCCCTATGGATTTGGACTGGGATACCATTAAAGTTCATGTGTGTGTAAAGGCAGGTTGCTTTAAAGCAGGGCTCCACCCTAAAGTGGAACTTCCGCTCATCGGAACCCTCCGGTGTCACATTTGACACCTTTCTTGCATTTTAATAATCAGACATGTTGGAAATTTTTTGAAAAAGGAATGATTTTCTAATCAATGATGGGAGAATTGTGGGAGAAATGTAAACGAAAAAGAAATGCGCTGGTACAAGAAAAGAAAATTCCTAGAAAGAAAAGAAGATTCCCAGACACGAAAATACTTTTCTGTAGGAACATGAGGTGAAATTGAAGGGTTGGTTGGTCGAATTTCGAAATCAATAGTGGCACCATCAGATCACAAAACGCACAAAATTTCTGATTTTCAAAAGAAAATTATTTTGAAATTCGACCATGTATGGCCTAAGGGACACATTTGTGCTAGTTTACAATTCTAAATAGAAGATATGCACAGACTCAAAGTTTTTAAAACATTGATAAGGTCATTTGCATTAAATCAAATCATGTTCACCACTATATCTGAATATGCGTTATAACTAGTAGAGTTTATTTTGGAAATAATATAAAATTCTAATCACAATTGTCCAATGTTTGTGGTCAACTCCAGCTAAAGCACCACTAAGCATTTACAATAGACAGTTTAATTAACTGCACATCTTCATTAGTATCCGTCCTCCTTGATATCTCCCACCTGGTGGCATCATATAAGTAGGTTGCTCTGCCCCCTCACTGCTTATCACAACTATGACTGAGAAGAGATCTCGCAGCTCTTCCAGAGAGCCTCCTCAGAAACAGAGAGACAATTCTAGTCAAGGCTCTAAAAGAGAAAAGAAAAGCAGCCAAAGCTCAGAAAGATCTAGGTCTGGAAGAAGTAGGGAGCCCAGCAAGAATCATGCAAAGGTTTCTGCTGTGGTCGACGTGGATGATGTGTTGGCTTCAGACCAGGAGACAGAAGTTATGGCTCTTTTGGAAATTGGACAGAAGGATGAAGGTAGGCACTCAAATATACATAGACTGTTACTGACTTCTGATTGATACATTTTACCAATATACTGTACATAAATCAATAGAGTTATACAGTATATTCATAATTTTTCTGCGTTTTTGCCATGTTTCTGTGTCTTTTGTGGTTGCCTTACATCAGTCTGCATCTATGGAAAAAAAAGGACATCCGACAACCGTGGGTGCGTTTATTATGTATTTTTGTCATGGTTTTTTTAGATGCGTTTTCAAAGGATTCCAATAGAAAAGTGTGTTTTTGGTGTTTTCTTTTTTTTTTTACCACACTAAACATCCTCCAAAAATGCAGAATGCGGGACTTTTAAAACACAGCTGACTGGTGTGAAGAGTTCCATAGGATTTAATGGTCATGCATTTTTATTGTGCTTTTTGTAATGCAAAAACTGAAAAAAAAACTGATCCGTGTGAAAGTGCACTAATTGTGAATATTGTGCAAAATGCTACTGATAATATTTATATATATATATATATATATATATATATATATATATATATATATAATAAACACCAATTAATAAAGGTAGTGATTAAAAAATGCTTATCCACGTGTTGCTACGCCTTCATTTTTCA
Organism: Rana temporaria; assembly: GCF_905171775.1. Taxonomy (NCBI): domain Eukaryota; kingdom Metazoa; phylum Chordata; class Amphibia; order Anura; family Ranidae; genus Rana; species Rana temporaria. The sequence continues at coordinate 127,053,572 of NC_053495.1, read as the reverse complement.
ATCAGTCAACTGTGTTCTTGTTTAAGCTGTGATACTGCAGCAATGGACATCAAGGACAAAGCTGTGCTGTCTGACAGGGGCTCCCATTAGGGTTACCACCTTTTCTTCAAGTCAAAACTGAACACTTTAGCGGCGCACAGCAATTTTTTAATATACATACTGTATATTTTGCTAATAAAATACATTTCTAATTATATGAAGTTGATAAACAAGAGTCTCCCTTTACGTCAGAGTCTACAGTTCCCCTTTTACTTCTGAACTCACAGAGTTCCCTTTCACTGCAAGGGGGGACTTTGCACACTCTGATGTAAGGGAGAACTCTGGGGACTCTAACATAAGGAATGCTCTGGGAACCCTGATTAAAGGGGGGACACTGAGAACTCTGATGTAAGGGGGGAACACAGTGGAACTCTGATGTAAGAGGTGCTCTGAAAACCCTGATTTACTGTAGTATACTCACTCAGAGGCAGGGAAGGGAGAGACTTCAGTCACAGACAGGGATGAATGGGGAGCTATATAACAAAAATAAAAAAGAGACTGCTGCACACCCTAAAGAGTTAACTACAAGTTTATTGAAAAAATATATCCCCCCCACGAGTTTACATGTTTCATTCCGCTACTCTCGGAACTTCATCAGAACTCTCTGATGAAGTTCCGAGAGTAGCGGAACGAAACATGTAAACTCGTGGGGTACAGGCACCCCCCTATACATGTCTAAGCCTTGCTACCTTTCCCTTTGTTAGCTAGGTGACATTTGCACCTTGAGCTTTGATGCAGCCATTTGAAGGATATCCTATGGAGACATGAACAATACATAGTGACTACAACTGCCATGCTCTGCATTGAGCTACTTTTTGAACTGGAGACCAAAGATTTATTATCCTATTCTGGACATTGGCACTACCAACTATCACTAGAGACACTGGACATCTATCATTGTCCTTCACTGGATATAAGATCCTACTATCACCTCACCGGACAAGCACTTTTATAATGAGCAGCACTTCAGGTACTATGGAGATATACGTATGGATGGTTTGGCTGCAGACCCTTTGAGCAAACGTGTGATTATAGACTGGATGGAATAGCTACGATCTCGGGCTATCATTTGACAGCAAACAGTGAGTAAATCTTGTGTTACACTGTTGTGAAACATCGCTGCTAATACTGTCACTTACAACCATCATACCATTTGTCTAATCACTAATTGCCTATCCAAACCTGTAAGCTGCAAAAGCAACACAAGGAACCACCTCAAGGACATGCTTGCCTAAGCAACCCAATGGACTATATCCACACTTTATGGGAATCAGTTCAGATATCTATCAGTGGTAACATTGTTGCATTCTCATTAAAGAGGAGTTCCACCCTAAAAATTGACCTCCGCTTAACCCACTCCTCGCCCCCTTACATGCCACATTTGGCATGTAATTTTTTTTGGGGGGGAGTGGGGGCTTCAGGAGAAGGGGACTTCCTGTCCCACTTCCTCCTTCCGCCGAGGGGCTGCAAAGGCGATACGTCATATCGCCTTTTGGCAGCCCTTCCCTGTAGGCGATCGCCTAGGACACGTGACAGGTCCTAGGCGATGGCCTGTCCAATCAAACAGCGCCGGGCCGCACGCGCATGCGCAGTGGGTGCCCGGCCGTGAAGCCGAAAGCTGTCACGGCCGGGTGCCCACAGTGACAATGAAGTCGCCGGCCGGGGAGGGGGGGGGGGAGTAGCGGAGCCCCGGCCGGCGCGTCGCTGGAATGTGGAGCATGAAGTGTCAGTTTATTAAAAGCCAGCAGCTACACTTTTTGTAGCTGCTGACTTTTAATAAACTTAAAAAATGGGTGGAAAACCCCTTAAGTGCATCTCAGGTGAAATTGATTGTGAAGAAAAACTATAACTACAGTGCCTCTGCCATCTCTTCAATGTCTCCCTAATAACTTTAAATTAATGAAACCAGATTCACATGGAAGCTACATATGTTTCTAAACGGGTGATCTCCATGAGAGACTTTCTCAGCTATTTCAGGCTCACGATCCCTCTGGTTTTGTTAGTATTGATTACTTTGTTGGTCACTAGTCCTAGTGGAGGGGTATATTACCACTACCATTATACAGGATACATTTTCATGTCCTTCCTTTGGTTTCCCTCTTTGCTGCGTTCCCTCACATAGATAGTGGTAACTTTTACCTGTCATTTCAGGAAACCACTGTCCTGTGTGGGAACTATTAGGGATATATTGTATTAGCAATTGGGCTTTTTTATGTGGGGGGCGGTATCTGTGTATTGTGTGAAGGGTGGGTGCGCTATTTATTTACTCTGACCCTCCTTCGGGAGGATCGAGTATTCCCTCATCCTAGTTACCAGTATATGCCGGTCTGTGGGGGGGGGTGTCCATTAGGGAATTATCTGGGTAGGTCCACCTATTTTTAGGGGACCCATTTTTTTATGCCTGATACATGTGTGTTCTTTTTGATATATTTTTTCAATAAACTTGTAGTTAACACTTTAGGGTCTGTCTCTTTTTTTTATTTTTGTTATATTGTACTTTTTGATTGCACCCCCCGATAATATCGGTGAGTACTGCACTATTCTTTATTAGGTGGGATTCCCATATTCTCCCCTTTTTTCCTATGAAGGGGGAGCTCACTCACCCCCTGGCAGTCAGCACCTTCAATCCAGATATATCTGAGGCTGCTGGTCTTCAAATTTACGGACCCCACTTTCCTTTTCTGAGGCACAGCGCCGGGGATTGGAGTGTGGGCAGACACAGAGGGGTAGGGGTGGAAGGGAGAGGTGCAGATCGAGCCAGCTTTCCTCTCCCGTCTGTGTGTGTTTGTGGGGGGGGGGGGATTGTTAGTGCTGGCTTTGGGCAGTGTAAAAGAGTGTGTAACAGACACTCTCAGCTTAGACAACTGCATCCATCAACCCTGCTGGGAAGTCATAGTCCAGTCTGAATAATGTGTCCGGGTTTTAGGTGACAACCCTAGCTCCCATCTACAGATATAAACTGTGTATTTTGTTACTTGCGTAGAATTAAATTTTGAGAATTTATCTCTGCCTTTATATTTATATTTTCCACATGTTCTTTTTAGAGAAGAATTGTCCAGTCCACAGCCAATGTGCATTTTACAGATCCTCCAAAAGTGAAATATTTTTAAAAGGCATTGCTAGGAAGGGAAAGTGGATCCGCCAGGAGTGATACCCAACAGCTAGATGCCTCGGTGTGCAAGGGTTCATAATCAACGCGAATGAGTCTTGAAATATTTCTCTCTGCCTTTGGATCTGGATGAGGGGCCCCTGTTAAAAAATAAAACAGTGCATTTAAGCCTTTGAGAGTTGCAGTAGGTTTTGTAGTGCAGTGTTGGGCTGAGCCTTGTAAAATGAATGAGAGATGCCCATGTGACTATATGTGCATGACTCTTTTGAACCTCTTGCACCCTTTTCTTTAGACAATTAGTGCTAAGTTTAACATTTTGCCTATTGATGTTTGCATTATATTTTGCTGAATTGCATCTGCATTATAACATGCTTTTTACAAGACAGTTTATACTATACATTTTTGCATTTGCAGCCTTGAAGCCCACAGGTCTCCAAGTATGTGAGGTGATCCTCATTTGCTGCTGTCTTCTGCTGCTAATCCTCACTTTCCCTCTCTCCATCTGGTTCTGTTTCAAGGTGTGTATTTATCTGTGAGAATCTTTTTTGGCATTTCCTTTTTAGGTAGATGATAATAAGTAGTCTGATGCTCAAATCAATCAATTGGATAAATTAAGAGCGGCAGCCACTGAATATGAATGAATGTATAAGTGGCGCTCACTCAACAATCTTCAAATAAAATATAAAGTGCAAAATGCATGTGCATTAAAACCAAGTCCAAAAAATGTAGATTCAATGGTCCATAATCCACAGAAAACAATATAATTATATAAAGTGCAACAAAAATGTGCAAAAAAAGAGCAATGTGCAGATTGTGCAAGATAGCTTCAAAGTCCAATGACGGACGTTCCATAATAAAGTGCAGTATTTCAAAAGCAGTAAAAGGTGAAGTTCAATTAATATGTGGTAAACATCTCCTTCACCAGCATCCGTGATCCACCACAGGTGTGCCCCAGACTTTCACTACAGAAAAAGACCCCAATGGGTCTCATGGTGCTTCGGGTCACTGCCGACCATTAAGAAATCCTCTCCTTGCCGTATCCCATAGAGTTGTGGTATATGGAAATGGCAATAGATCAAGATGAAACTAATATTCCTTCTGAGTAGATATGGGGGATATTTACGAAAGGCATATCTACTTTGCACTACAAGTGCACTCGAAAGTGCAGTCACTGTAAATCTCAGCGTTAGATCTGAAATGAAGGGAAGCTCTGCTGATTTTATCATCCAATCATGTGCAAGCTAAAATTATTTTTTTTATTTTCCTTGCATGTCCCCCTCGGATCTATAGTGACTGAACTTACAAGTGGATTTGCCTTTCGTAAATAACCCCCATAATCTCCTTAGGCTCCTCCACTCTCCCCTATTAAACACTCACATAAAAAAGGAAAACAAGTAGGTAGATTCAGAAAGAGTTAGGCCGGCTTATCAGTAGATAAGCCGACCTAACTCAGAATCTACGCCGACTTATGTTTAAGCGTATGCACAAACAGAGATACGCTTAAACATATCTAAGATACGACGGCTTGCGCCGTCCTATCTTAGATTACAATATTTTGGATGGCCGCTAGGTGGCGCTTCCATTGTGGTCGGTGTAGAATATGTAAATGAGGAGATACGCCGATTCACGAACGTACGCCCGGCCGACGCAGTACTTTTACACCGTTTACGTAAGAGATAGGCCGTGTAAAGTTAGAGCTAGGCCCTAGTGGAATAGTAATGTCAAGTATGGCCGCCGTTCCCGTGTCGAAATTTGAATTTTTTACGTCGTTTGCGTAAGTCGTCCGTGAATCGGGATTTACGTTGGTTACGTCCACGTCAAAATCAATAGGCCCGTGCGGCGTACTTAGCCGCAATGCACACTGGGAAATGTAGGCGCCCGGCGCATGCGCAGTTAAAAAAAAACGTAAAAAATGTAAGGTCAAGCACTATTAGCATACAACACGCCCCCCTAACACACATTTGAATTCGGCGCCCTTACGCCCGCCCACTTTAAGCTACACCGCCGTAACATAGCAGGCAAGTACATTGAGAATCATGTACTTGCCTAGCTAACTTACGGCGGCGTAGCCTAAACACGATAAGCTACGCCGCCGCAAGTTTAGGCGATTGTCTGTGAATCTACCTATAGATCTTCATAGTGTAGTAATTCAAATAAAACACATTTAATCATAAGTAGTAGCTCACATAAAATTGCACAGTAGTCAGCATCAGTCTATTTATGAGCTTCCGTCTCGGCCATGTCCGGAAGTCTAAGGTCACCCGGCTCCTTCCCGAAGTGTTGCGTCACAGATCACGTGACTTTCTCAAGGGTTTTATTAATATTCTTTTTAGGTATATGCTGCCTGACCTGATTCATTTCCTATATCTCTCGGGAATCCAGTGGCAAGATCATCCAGTCTAAGTTGCAAGCTCTTCCCCTACAGTAATTTTCCTACTGCTGCATTTGCAAGTTGCCAAAGTGTTAAAGTCAATGTAGGCATTTTGTCAGCGGGCGGCGAGAATATCTTGCCTGGGTGAGAAAAGAGAAAGTTGCTGCTTTGTAAGTTGTAAATAAGGTTTACCTAAAAAAAAATAGCATCCATTGGTAAGAGAGAAAGGGACAAGGAGACAAGTCAGCACAAAATGTAATTTAGGGAGAACATCCACTTAAAGTACAACATCAATATGTATTCCAAATTAAATTCAGACTGTTACATCCTAAATTGTAAATTAATTGTTCTGTGAACTTGTCACAAAACATTAGTAAATAGCAAAAACAAAAATGCTAGTACACCTACATGTTTGTTTGTTTTTCTCATGTTCTTTCTATATATTATTTTTTAAGTATTAAAACATTTTTTGCAGAGTTGATATGCTTACCCATATATTGAAATTATTCATATTAATGGGTATTGCTGTATAGGCTTTCATATATTATGTATTGACAGCTGCAAATTTATTTTTATTTTTTAATATATACCCTTCCGTTACAAAGTATTTCATATGAATACCCATACTGTATGATGTAGCAAGTGCTTGTTTTTCATACTGACATAGTTTTTATCAGAAGTGATCAAATATTCTGTTGTTATCTTCATCTGTATTATGTACTAAAAACAATGAATTTATGTACAGAAATATTTATTTTAAGGTGGCTTTAAACATTAAATAATAATTTGCATTGCAGATTGTAAGGGAGTATGAGCGAGTTATTATATTTCGACTAGGGCGGTTGTTACCAGGACGAGCTAGAGGACCAGGTAATAATAATTTAACTGCTTCTGCACTAGTAACATTTATACCAACAATTAGTAAGCTGTCATTTCCCTGCAGTGTACAGATCTGCAGTTGAGTTTAAGCAGATCTTCATGTTTTCATGTTTCCATGTTTTCATCGGTAGGTGCCATCTTTTCCGGATTTAGCTAATGGGTCTCCCGATGACACATCACCTTCTCCTTTTTTACTGAATGAAGGACAATGTCTCCTAGGATATGTTATGTGCATATCCCAGGAGGCAAAGGGAGCACAGTGCACATCTAGATAAATTATGTGCAACTAGGGGCGGCCTAAACACTTAAAAAAATATATATATTAAAAAGCCTTACTATTTCAGAGGAGAAGGGGTGGATAGGAATGAAGATTGCATGGAGGTTGAAGATCCGCTTTAAAGTGGAACTAAACTCTCACAGTCAATATTAACTATTTTTATTCCATATGTTGCTAGCAGTAATAAATAGAAAAGTATCTTATATTAAGGCTCCATGTACACGGGAAATTTTTACAACTGCTCCTAAATGATTCAATTTGACAGAGTAAACCACGTCTAAAACGTCCGTTTTGTCGCGTTTAGTGGCGTTTTGCCACGTTTGCGTTTAGAAGCGTTTCAAAAATGTTTTTTTTTTTAAATGGCCAAAAACTAAAAATGCCTTAACATTTCTTTAGTTGCTTTCCTGTTTCTGACCTAGGCCAAAATTATGTCATAAATCTCAGTTTTCTTGGGCATTTTTTTCTTTCATCTGGAAAAGGGGAGGAGGGGTTTTCCCAGCTAAGAACACCCTCCTGCTTGCATGCCTGAGCTAAGAGGAGATATATTCCAGGAACTAAGGGCCAGTTTCACAGAATAGATACGACGGCGTATCTCCTGATACACCGTCGTATCTCTTGTCGTATCTATGCGGCTGATTCATAGAATCAGTTCCGCATAGATAGGCCTAAAATCCGACAGGTGTAATTGACTTACACCGTCGGATCTTAGGATGCAGTACCTCGGCCGCCGCTGGGTGGAGTTTGCGTCGTTTTCCAGCATCGGGTATGCAAATTAGCAGTTACGGCGATCTACAAAGGTTTTCGCGTTCGTTACGTCGGGGCAAGTCTTTTTTTCCCGTCGCAAAGTTAGGTGTGCTATTAACATGGTGTAAAATTACTCCACCATGTTAAAGTATGGCCGTCGTTCCCGCGTCGATTATTTTTTTTGGCGTAAGTAAGTTACGCACGTCGCGATTAACAAACACGTAATTTCGCCGTAATTTCGCGCAAAGCACGTCGGGAAAATTGCGAACAGAGCATGCGCAGAACGTCCGGCGCGGGAGAGCGCCTAATTTAAATGGTACACGCCCCATTTGAATTGGGCGGGCTTGCGCCGGACGTGTTTACGATACACTCCTGCAAATTTACAGGTAAGTGCTTTGTGGATCAGGCTTTGTGTAACGTAAACGGGTTACAATGCGCCGCCGCAATTGTACCTGAATCTGGCCCTAAATGCTTCATGAATAATCTGCCCCTACTTAAGAGAGTCAAAAGAAGATGGGATTCTACACCGTGGTCAACATGTCCCTGTCTCAACCGTTTTGGAATTGGCGTTGTACTTTGCTAATTTTTGTTGCCCTGTCCCAACTTTTTTAAGACGTGTGTCTTTGAACAATAATTTCAAATTTACATAATTTTTTTGTTAAAATTTTATATTTTCAGTTCGAACATTTGATATGTTTTCTATTTTCTATTGTAATGAAAATATGGGTTTATGAGATTTGCAGATCATTGCATTCTGTTTTATGTAGATTTTACACAACATACCAACTTTTTTGGAATTGGGGTTGTACTTGATTTGTTTGCGCTTTCACCTCCAATTTTTTAAATGATCAAAGGGGTCTTATTAAATTCAGCACTTATTTATTTTAGAATTGAAATGTGCATTTTGTGTACAGATACATTTTTTATTGGTGTGTAGTATTTATTTATAAAAATAATCCATCCCCTGTCTCTGGTATCAGTTTACAAAGAATAGCGGTTTTATGTAACATTATGCTTCGTTAGTAGTATATGAATAAGCTTTCATGTCATCATTATATCTGTTCACAGGGCTGTTTTTTTACCTCCCTTGTTTGGACAAGTGTCGCAAAGTGGACTTCCGCATTAAAACCTTTGAGGTTCCTTTTCACCAGGTAAATGAGCATTAAAGAGATGGTTATCATAATGTAGTTGTGAAATCACAGAGTATAAGTAATATTTTTGTGTGTCAAACTTAAATATTGTGAAAATGTATGCAAATTTATTGTGTAGCGCCTGTGTACTTTCGTACAGGTGCTATGTTCAAATTTAGTGGCAGAATGAGAGAGTTATGTTACTCTCATTCTGTGATTTGTTAAATTTGGCTGTCGCCAAATCTGGATTGTCCTGTAGGTCAGTTTGCGCTCCAGAGATGCAGTCTCATCTCTGGGCGGCAGGTGGCACCAGAGGGATCCAGGCGGAGCCGCTTCTTCCCAGCAGCCAATTGGAGTTTTCCCTCGCGGGGCATGTTGGGGAGGGGTATTTCTGTGGCGGAGGCAGTTGTTCGGGGATCTTCGCGGGTTCCTGGTTCCAGGTGCGGCACCCACCTTTAGGGTGTGCGCACATCACGGGCCCCACCACTATGGCCTACCTGGCCAGGGTCACGTGCTACGTGGAGTTCCTGACTCTGGGCTCTCATAGCCCGGAGCAACTAATACTAAAGAGGGGCCCCAGTGACTTACTCGGTCCCCACTTCTATTGAGAGGATCCCAAGCTGGGTGCTGTTCAGTGGGGGATCGGTCTGAGGAGAGCCCGGAGGCAGGTGTTTCAACAGGGCTTGAACGAACCACCGTGGGATCTGGGCACCAGACACTGACAGGTCACGTTCAAGCTGTCAGTGGGTGATCCCAAATACATACTGGGAGGATTTGCTCTACCGTCCTAACTTCCAAGCACTAGGCCTATGGCAGAGGTCTCATCTGGACATCTAAATCTAAATTAGAGCCAAGTCTGTGGCAGAGACTTGTTTCCTTTCCCAGAAGCTTTAAGTGGCGCTCTGGCTGCCAGACCTGTGAGTGAGGTCTGTCCAGGGGGCACTTTACGTACTCCGGCTGGAGTGGCGACGTAGACGAATACAAATTACAGAGGGCAGGACTGCCCTTACTATCCATAGCCTGATACTGTGAAGTTGCCCTTCTTTCACCAACCCATCCTGTCTACCTCAAGTTCACATGTTGGTCGTGTTTGACCGGGAAAATAATTCATTTGAAAACGTCAACCAACGGTCCTGGACATTCTATTATTGCTCTCGGCACTACTATCACCCCTAGACACAGTATAGAGGTAACTTAAACACACCAATCCCAAATCTAATCAGCGGCTCCTCCGGGGGTAGCGCTACAATTGCATAACTGTTTCTTTTGGGAAGGTATTGTAAGTCAGCAGCTGTAACTGATAACTAAGCATTTCACTTGCTTTTTCCTCAGAAGTAATCAGTTTACTCCTAGCAATCTATCAATAAAAAAAAGATTGCAGGACAACTGTCAAAAGATTTTGCCCAGCGGTCACAAAACCTGACCCTAATTTACTTAAAACAGTTAATCCTTAAAGTGGTTCTAAAACCTTCTGTGCTGCAGCTCCCCCAGACCCGCCATTTTTCTTACCCGAGCATGATCCAGTGATGTGCATGAGCACAGCGGCTCTAGCTGCTGTCTCTCTCCTCTTTGGACAGATTGATAGCAGCAGGAGCCAAAGGCTAACACTGCTTTCAATCAAATCCTGTGACACAGGAGCGGAGTACATGCCAATGGAAGCAGCAGCGAGACTTGGGAGCAAGCAAACATGGGTGCCCCCAGGGAAAACCGCTTTCCCTGGGGCACCCAATGAAGAGGAGGGGCCTGGGACGCCAACAACTACTGTGTATCAAGAAGGTCCAAATGTAGAAAGTTGGAAGTTTAATCCATTCCAGTGGCAGTTGTAAAAGGTAACCAACATTCACTTAAAAGAGAAGTATCATTTTTTTTTTTATTTGTCCATTATACATACCTAGGTGGATGCAGTATTGAACCATACAATAGGAGGAGGATGTCGTCTATGTACCTAGCCCAGAGGACCAATTTGGGTCTCTCATAGGCATAGACAACATCCTCCTCCCACTTGCCCATAAACAAGTTTGCTAAAATGGGGGAAAATGTTGCTCCCATAGCGACCCCTCTCTGTTGTAAAACATTCTCAAACCAAAAATAATTGTGTTTGGTTGCAAACGCTAATTCCCTGTACACACGATCGGTTCGTCTGATCTCTGTGACACGATCATGAGCCGCTGGCGAACATTGAGTTTGCCGGACTCGTGGCCACTAAAAGTGCGGCGGGCACTCGCGTGTGCCTCCAGCAGTGCACCCACCGCACGGCTTCTTAAAAGAGATGTACAGGTACGCCCATTGCCCCCCTGCTGCCATTCTGCCAACGTATATCGGCGTGCAGTGGTCGGAAAGTGGTTAATCGTAATAAACCCATTAATGCTGCACTTAGCTGGCGCCCCCTTTTATTCCTTTTTGGATCTTTAGATAAGCAGGTGTGTACACTTTTTTTAATCTGTAAATAAATTCAGCCAGCCACACACTTCTCAACAGCAGATGTGCAGTGTCCTGGTCCAATGGATAGCCTGTTTGGTGAAGGGTGATGCAAGAAACCATACAACTGCATCAGGAAACAGGGGTGTCAATGTGGCAGAAATGTGAATCACAGGACTGGCTGAGCAGGAATACCAAAACAGTTCACATACAGTATGTGTGCATTTAGCTGTGTCCCCGAGTTTCACTTTTACAAACAGTAATCCTTTACTATTTATCATTTTCATAGAACTGAAAGGTGTGCAACTCTACCTTTATCTGTCCTGCGCCTTGCTGTTGTACATGTCCTAAAAATTGTCTTTTGACTTACTTTTATGGCTTAATGGCCCAGACTACTAGCAATGTAAATTTTACTTTGGGCCCTTTCACAATGGCGCACTCAAAAACACATGTTGTGGTTTTTTCAATGCATTTTTTGGTGCATTTTCTGGATTCTTAACTCCAGGCATGCACCTGTGAGATTTAGACATGACACTCAAAATGCATTTTTGGTGCATTTTTATAGAATTTATGGAAGGTGCATTTTTGGTGTGCTTTTAAAAAGTGCACCAAAGATGCAGCATGCAGGACCTTTCAAAGCGCAGAGCAGCAATGTGAGCAGTTACATAGGATTTAGTGGGGAATAATTTTCATGTGCTTTTGTCATGCTGGAAAAGAGTTTTTTTAGCGTGGCAAAAGTGCACCATTGTGAAGGGGCCCTTTGTGTTGCTATTTTACTTTGACTACATACTTTACATCCCGTCAGCTTCTGTCATCTTATGTTCTTGTTTTTTTTTTTTTTTTTTTTTATAAACTAGATTGTGACCAAGGATCTGGTTACTTTAGAGGTTGATGCAGTTTGTTACTATCGCTTAGAAAATGCCTCTCTCTTTGTGACCACTGTAAGCAATATGTCCAGTGCACTGCAATTGCTCATCCAAAGCACAACAAAGCGTATCCTGGCACACAAATCGTTTCCCGATATCTTGCTGGAGAGAAGATCCATTGGACAGGAAGTGAAGGTCAGGACAAAATGTATTAAGATTCAAAGAAGTGTATTTATTTTTATTTCGTTTTGGACATAGATGGCAAAAGTGCTTTGAAGCAAGCATTCATTTACCTCTGAAGCTATACGCATTTTGGAGAAATTAGGACTCTTTTACACAGTCACACATTAGGTGTACGGTCACGTAGTGAAATACACATATTGTCATAGTGCCATGTTGTCTACTTTTCATTAAAAGTAAAGGAGAAGGAAGAGAAGTGAATTAATTGTCTATGTTGTGTACTTTGAAGATTAAGGGCTCTTGCACACGACCATACATCAGTATACATGTATGGCTGTAAAATGTTATATTTTGATAAATATCCCCAAGCAGGGCCGCCATCAGGAATTATGTGGCCCCTTACACTGAGACCATAGGCACATCAGATTTACTGTTTTTTAAACAGATGAGTCCACACCATACGGTAAAGTACCTCATCCTGTCTTTATGTGAAGTCACCTTAATTCTTTCAGGCGATCAGCCATTCCACATCCAGTGTTGTTATTTGGAAGAATATTTCACGTTGTGGTCACCACATATGGACTTTTATAACACTATAATTAGTTGTGATTGTGTACCCAGTATACATTGATTTTTTTGTCACCATATTAGTCATAATATGTTTGATATATTCAGCGCTGCACTATTTATTTCCATTTTTCATTTACTTTGTTTGTTAGAGTGCTGGCCGCTCTATATATACATTTTTTTCACTTGTGGGTTAGCGCAGGTTTTTCCCTCTTTTCACATTTTCGCCGCTTACACAGCTTCAGGCATGGGCCTCCTGTAGCAGAGAACGGTGGGAGGGGGTGCTGCTGCCTCAAATTGAGAAGCAGGGGGGCTGTCTCAAATTGAGAAGCGGTGAGGGGGCCACCGCTAATTGAGAAGCAGGGGGGCCGTGAATTGAGAAGCGGGGGTTGCCACGAATTGGGGGGGTTGCCCTGGGGACCTCTGGGCCCCTTACAAAAAAAAAAGTATATAAAAACAAGTACATAAAAAATAGGGGGGATAGCCATACGGGTCCCTGGGGACCTCCAAGCCCTTTAATAAAAATAAAAATATATATATAAAAAAGGGGAGGGTTGCCATCCGGGCCCCTGGGGACCTCTGGGCCCTTTAATTAAAACAAAAAAATATATCTATAAAAAGAATTATAAAAAATAAAAAAAAAGGGGCCCTGGGGACCTCCGGGCCCCTTACAAAAAACAAAGGGGGTTGCCATCCGGGCCCCTTACAGGTGTATTGCCTGTACCCCCCTGATGAATTTCCCCCCATATAAATCTCTAATAAACAATTTTACTAATCGCTTTGTGTAGCAGAGAATGCATTCAGGTAAAAAACATTTTACCATTCAAACCACTTTAGGGCAGACAGTTGATTCTGATTTTTTTTTTAAGTTAACACTAAGTATAAATAAGCATTCCTCTATTTAAATACTTTCAGGATCAATTTACCTGTGCATTTTTTCACCTATGTATTTCTAATTCTTTAACCAAGGAAATCATGTCTGTATATTGTCCTTTCTGGTGATTTTGCAGGTCGCTCTGGATGCTGTAACTTGCCACTGGGGGATCAAAGTGGAAAGGACAGAAATGTAAGTGTGATTGTTGAAAACTAAAATCATAGGCCATAAAGCAACCATTTTTCTCCTCATTGGCAAAAAAGGTTTATTTGCAAAATGGGTCCTGTGTAAAGCACATATTCCTAGTCATGTTTCAAAGCTAGATTTAACGTGGACTCTTTTGCTTGGTGTCCATTAAAGGGGTTTTCCACCCATTTTTTAAGTTTATTAAAAGTCAGCAGCTACAAAAAGTGTAGCTGCTGGCTTTTAATAAACTGACACTTACCTGCTCCAGCGTTCCAGCGACGCGCCGGCCGGGGCTCCGCTCCTCTCCCCCCCTCCCCGGCCGGCGTCTTCATTGTCACTGTGGGCACCCGGCCGTGACAGCTTTCGGCTTCACGGCCGGGCACCCACTGCGCATGCGCGAGCGGCACTGCGCATGCGCGCGCGGCGCTGCACTGTTTGATTGGACAGGCGATCGCCTAGGACCTGTCACGTGTCCTAGGCGATCGCCTACAGGGAGGGGCTGCCAAAAGGCGATATGACGTATCGCCTTAGCAGCCCCTCGGCGGAAGGAGGAAGTGGGACAGGAAGTCCCCTTCTCCTGAAGCCCCCACTCCCCCCCCCCCAAAAAAATTACATGCCAAATGTGGCATGTAAGGGGGCGAGGAGTGGGTTAAGAGGAAGTTAAATTTTTAGGTGGAACTCCTCTTTAAGGTTACTTTGCGGTAAAAGTAAAAGGAACCAATTAAAACTCTGTAGCGTATTAATGCTTTTACTAAACAGAAAAGCTGCATATACAACTGCAGAATACACAATGCATAGCATACAAAGTATAACAAAATATGCCTACAATGTACAAAACTATCTATCCTTCCCAACAAATGAGCATGTACAATGTATGAAATTGGTATAAGTATGCTAATCAGCTACTTAACTGGCGGTTAAATCTTCTCATAGTCCAGCACAACTCCTCCAAAGTCTCAAAACAACTCTGTCCTCCCCTGTCTCCAGTACAGGTGTGTCTTCTTTGTCTTCCAGAACCACTGCTGCTCCTTTGTTCCTCAAGCACGTGGCTTGTTCAAAGTCCTATTCCCCTCCCCCTATTTCCTGCTACATCATATCCTGTAGTCTGACTTCCTGTGCTGAGCTCATAAACCAGCTCAACGGGTTAATTTGCATATCAATAGGAGAGGCCTAGCCTCTAAAACACGTGTAACTAAACTGTTACTCCATATTAGTGCTATAAAAATCACTACAAATAGCCTTAGCAACACATGGACCTTATATTAAATTAAGCTCCATTATGACATCAGACCCTTCCTACCGCGTATGTAATTGCTGCATTAAAAAGGAAAAGATTTAGAAAATACACTTTGGCTTCCACACTGGAGAGATCAGTGCAAAAGTGTCTTGTTACAAGATCTGAAATCCTCATTGTTCCCTGGATATTGCTGGAAGGATCATGACATCATAGTTAAATGCATAGGTAAATGCTTAGAAACTTATTGTAAAGTAAGTACATTTTCTAACTTTTATCTCGCAGGTGACTTTTTCCACTTGGGGGAGGAGAGGTCTGAACTAAAAAGTCCATCTTAAGGGCCCATTCACACCAGGTATGGTGGGACTGCATTAAGAGGCTAATTCCAGTGCAGTCCCACCACAATACAGGGCAAAATGCCTTGTCTTTTATGTGCCCAGTTCATACCAGTGCGTGTTGGTGATGTGTGCTGAAAAAATTATGGCAGGCTGTTCTTTTTTTTTAACACCTCACAGTGCGAGGCAATCCACTGCCTTGTACGGAACGACAGCCAATACAACTTAATGGAATGTAACTCTGTGATGTTTCAATGAAGCTGGTTTACAAAAAAGTAAACAGTACGATGCGCCGTGAACAGTGCATCAACACTGCAGTGATCCCACTGCACCACACCAGCCACTGCATTGTAATGTGTCAGCTGGTATGAATTAGCCTTTAAAAGTGTTACTAATCCCAGGGCCCTGCATTTACAATATCTAGTCTCCCACAGTACACAGAACATGGAAATGCTATTATTTTAGTAAATATAAACTGCTGAATACCTTTTCCCATCAGCAGTTAGAGCAGTCTTGTGACTTCTATCAGTGTCCAGCCAAGCACTGGTTAAAGCTTGTAGGAGGAGTTTCCTGACTGTGCTATGAGACTGCAAGACCCCTAACCCTCTGTCTGGACAAGGAAGAGGTTAGCAGAAGTGCAGGGAATTCCTATGATTAGCAAGAGTGGGTTCTTTTTTATTTTACTCTAGGTTTATTTGCTTTTTACGTTTCTGTGTATTATTGTACTACCTTGTGCCGGGGGATGCCCACATGCTCTGTTTTCTACCTTTACCTTATAAAAAAAAGAAGTGCAGGGAATTAATTTTCTACCTTTTAGGCTGCATTCACACCTGAACGTTTCAAAGTCACACGTTTTTTTTTACTGCGTTTTTGCACAGGTCACCAATGTAAAAAGCAGAAAAACGCCTGTAATCTGCCCCAAAGAAGCTCATGTTCTTCTTTTTTTTTTTTTTTAATACAAACGCTTTTATTTGGGAAATAAAGGCATGAACAATAAGCGTCCAGTACAGAGCATAAAAAGAGATAGAACACGTAACAATGTGTGGTATCAATAAAAATGAGATACAGTAATCCTGATTAGGATAGTAGGTTATCGACAAGGACCAAAGAGGTCCAGTTAACGAATCTGATGTTACAACAATTAAGCTTTAATTAGAGTCAGTCATATAGAGTTGAAAATCATGCAAGCAAAAGATGTACTAGATCTCTACACATTACTATGACACTTCTGAGCAGAATGAAAAATAAAATATAAACATAACATGTGAAAGAAAGAAAAATTTGAAACCCTCCCAAACTAAAGATTAAAACAAAAAAGGTTACCGGGAAATCAAACTGAAAGATGCAGGCAGTAATGCATTTTATTGTAAGGATTCAGGAAAGTTGTGGCTAAATGGACGGCGTTATGATTGGGGGACCAGGGCTTCCACTTCAGATCATAGACATGCATGGTATCCATTGTAAGGTTGCTGGTTCAACTAGACCCGGGCTATTAGAACTTCTGGATGTATGGAACTCTCTCATGCATCAGCAAGTCAATACATCCACACGGAGATATGGTATGTCAAGACTAGGCTTTATTTCTCATGCTTACTTGTATATAATCAAATCATACAATAAAGGAACGCCCTTGTCTCAGCCAATCATATTTAAATAATTAGGTTATACAAGTAATATTCGTCACAATTATACATCGTATGTAAAATATAACAATCTGTCTTCTGTGTGCCCGACTAAATCTTGTTTCCAGAGCACGTCTTATCTTTTGTTATTGTTCTTTGCTCAGTACATAATAACAAATGGCAAGGTTGTTGTTAGTTTCTATGTAACTAGTCCTAGAAGCTCTGGGTGAAAGGATACATAAACATACAAGCATTCATTACTATGGGGGAACTCTAGCAAGCCTTATAATGCATTGATATTATGGGGGAACTCTAGCCTTTCAATCCCTCCTTTTCTCGTGTAGGCCCTAGCCTACGCGATCACTCATTATAACATTTCTGCTCTATGGTCAACATTGCCATGCTGACCTTCTCACCCCTTTTCACATGGGGGTTAGTAATTTTCCTGGGATTTCAATAAGGAGAACACAACATGTAAAAATCGGTGACAAAGAAAAATATTTTGCAACTTGGGCCAATGTGGAGTTGGTAAGTGGTCTGGGACTGAAACGGGGGAGCAAATTGGGGGCCAGTCTTTGACAATGTTCAAGGTAGTTTCACTGTGACCTGTTCCAATCCTTGGATTAAGTCCTCCAGTTGTGCGGCTTGTTGGTCCCTCCTTTTCTGCTCTTCTGTCGGTGCCTCTGAAGTTGAAAGTAAAAAAAAGGGGGGTCTTCTTTATTCGGGATGCACAAATCCATTGTGGTCCCTGGGAAGTAAGTACAGCCGTTCTGGAGACCTTTTTCTACTTCGTGTAGGCCGGTGTAAACGGGTCCTATATGTTTTCTTCACTGCAAGTTGTTTTATTAGGACTTTGTCTCCCAGTATGACCCGGTGGATTGGATCTGTGGAAAGAGGAGGAAAGGTGACAGCCATTGCTTCATAATTTCCACTAAGTGTACTTACCAGATTTCTCACGTACTTTTCCTGTAGGGAGTAACGGTTAGGATCCACTTGGGGATCTTCATTTTCCATAAACCATTTCCTCTTTTGTACTGGCCTACCCATTAAAATTTCATAAGGAGAAAGTCTTTTCTTGAACTAGGGGTGTTTCTGATTTGGTATAGTATCAAGGGTAAGTGTACTAGCTAATCTTTTACATTTCCTTGCGTGGCTTTCCTATTTGCAATGGACATCCCCACCTAGGAATGATTTCCTGCATGAGTATGCGCACTACTGTCTGTGTGTCTTCTTTTGAATGCTTCCACCTATCATGAGAATACATCCACGATGACCAAAAGGTATTCTTGCTCTGTCCCTTTCTTTGGCATGTGGGTGAAATCTATTTTCAGATGAGTGAAAGGTGTAGTAAGAAACGGGAGGTGTTCATGTGTGGTATGTTTGCACGTACATGTGATGATACATGTGATGCACCGTGACACATATGCTTTTAACAATTTTGGGTAGGTTAGCGACAAAGAAATCCTTCAGTAAAATGTGTTCTGCCAACCTCTATGACCTACCCCATGGTATTGAGCCATAAACAAAGATGCACTAGCTGCGGGGATGCATCATGTCCCGTCTTCCCCTCTTCGAGGAAAAAATCCATTTATGGTCTTTTCCGAGTAATCCCTCGCAAACCTTAAAATCTCTTTCTGTGGCATGTGTCTGGAGATCTAATAATGAATGACCTAGCAGTGCTATTTCAGGTATTAGTACTGGGATTTGGGTATGTGCTGGTTGCTCTAGTAGCTGACTCTGCAAATGCCCTCTAATAACAGCAGAATCTACAAAACCCTTGTGTACATCAGATAAAACAGTGGAAGTCATAAATGACCTGGGAGAAGTGTCCCGTTGAGCAATGTGTATACAGTCATGCTGTGACACTACCTCACCCTGTTCTCCTATTTAATCCCAAAAAGGCATTAAAATCCCAGCTTTTGGAATAACTCCATATCCATTATCAAATAGCAGGGTTCCGCACAGGGGGATATAAAAACATATAAACAATAAACCAGTTAAGCAGTAATCACATTCAGATGTCATATATACATGTATATACTTTCAATCATATAACAGCCTTTAAAAACATATAAACAATGGCCAATCAGGAAATAAATCGCGATTATATAACCTCTTAGAAATCCATACATCTGTCCTTTATTGTGGGAGCCAACAATAGCGCTCTCACTCCCTACTCTAGTCCGGCCATCCAAGCGGGACACTATACCCTATTTATCGGCGTAAAATACGCACAGGGGTATAAAATGCACCCTAACTTTAAGAGGGAAGTTTCAGGAAAAACCCTTTCCACAGCCCCCTGTGTATAACACGCAGGCACAGTTTATAACTGCTGCTCCTGGATGAATGTTCCCCTTTTTTCTCCGCTAGTGTCATATCTTTTAGGTGGAAGCTTTCTTTATCGCTGCTCATGGAGGCCACTGCCCAAGCAGACCATCCTCAGCCTGAAAGGTAAGAGGTCTTGGCAGGTAGCGAAGATAATGAGAAAAGAGAGCCTTACCATTAATGCCGTCTTATTTGGCCAGCCCTATCTGGTCCTCAAGATCCTGGAATTCCAGATGGAGAACTCACAGAAAAGTCGATCCAAGTCCTGCTTCCGTCATGGTCACTCACGTCATAGAAAGTTGCTTTCGCCTCATCACCATCCATCATCTGGCAGTCATCGCACCCATCCTGCAACAAACGCCCATTGGTTATACGGGGCCCCAGCACTTACAGACAAATTGGCTTGCCGTTCATGCTTTGAGGAAGCAACTAAAGAGAAAGAGAAGTAACAGAACTCATCCGATAGTGAAGAATTGGAAGTTTTGCCGGGCTTAGATTTTTTTTCTCTCTTATAGAGCCATTTGCCAAGTCGGTCAAAGAAGGAATCGATTGGGAGAAGGCGAAGGAAGAACCGCGCAAGGTCAGGAAGTACTTCCCAAATCAAAAAACGGAACCAGAATATTTCACATTTATAGAGGAATTCGAAGATCTGATTAGGGCCAGTGGAAAAAAACAGATAGGCAAAGTAATATCCATTAAAAGAGCCCAACATGAATACGTTAATTCTGCTCCAGTTGTCGACGCATCCCTAATGTGCCTGGCCAGGCATGTAACCTTGCCTATTGAGCATGCGGTAATCTTCAGAGATATACTTGACCAAAAGATTAATCTCAACCTTAAAAAAGCTTATTTGGTAGTAGGAGGTGCTTGCAGACCAGCTAATGCTTTAGCCGCCGTAGGAAGAGCATTTTCCAGCTGGGCCTCTAATATCGAAAAGGCGCTGCTAGAGGGAGGCCTACCAGGATAAAACCATAACTGCTCTTTATGAACTCCATCTCACAGGAGACTTCGTAACTGAGGCATCGGTGAACATAATTAAATCTCCCGCCGGAGCATTGCTGACTTCCATAACCTCCAGAAGGGCTTTGTGGCTGAAACCATGGGTAGTGGATGCAGCCTCCAAAACCAATTGGTGCAAGGTACCCAATTATGGAACAAATCTTTTTGGATCTAAACTAGATTCAGCCATCTCAAAAGTTACAGATGGGAAGTTGGGTCTTATTCCTTTCCGACAGGAGACTGAAACAGGAGAAAGCATCTTCCAGAGAGATACAGGGAAGCAAAGTCATATAGGCCGGGCAAGGAATTCAAAAGAAATTGAAGGAATACCCAGTCTTCTTTCTTGAGATTACGGAAAAAAAATCTTCCTTTTGTGGGGAACAAACACAAGTTATTTTGAAGATATGCCTGTCCGACCTGCGGTAGTGGGAGCCAGACTCAAACTATTCATGCAGGTTTGGGCGGACCACATAAAAGACCCAGGATTTAAAACGCTGTAATGTGAATGCAGCCTTAGGGCAATAATTCTACATTTAGAAAAAAATTCAAATATGCTCCCCTTGACAAAGATCCTGAAAAGTCCTCCTGTGTGTATAGTGCATAGTTGGAAACTGTCCTGATTTGGCCGGGACAGTCACAGATTTTAAAAAGGTAAATCCAGGCCGATCACAAGCAGTCAGTCTGTGCCACGGGTGCCCTGCGCAGAATGTGTCACTAACATTGGGGAGCTTAGGTGTGCTGCCCGGCAAGAAACATAAAAAAAGATTGATTGCCAGGGACAGAGATCCCTCCCCCCAGCAGCTAATGTTAAGGCACCTGTTTGATTGTGCAAGCCTAGGAGATGACTGCCCCCCGGCCCACCTTCTGCTGGTCCACGTGTGAAGCTGCAGCTTGTGAATGAGAGTAACATGAGTTGCAGGTAAGTGAATGTCGTAGACATGTGCAATTCGTTTAGTTCCGAAATTAATTTTATAACAAATTTTGGCAAATTTTGAGGGTCAGGGCCAGGGTTTAGGGTTATGGTTTCCCCTTGAAGAATAAGGCTAGTACTCAGGAATTGAAATAGGGACCTCCCCCAGAGGTCAATGGTCACAAGGCATGGCTGACCCACCCCCCACCAAAGATTACCGCCTACCCCAACTAAGTCGGGAAATGAGCAAGTTGGAATACCGAAATTTCGACAATTAGGAAATTCAAAATTCTATATTTTGGAGATTAGGTATTGAAATTTCCTTTCAAATTTGGCTGTTAGTGAACGTAACGAATACAAATTCATCCAAAGTTACAATTTATCCAAAATAATGAATGGAACGTAACGATCTAATAATAATAAATAATAATAATAAATGTTATTATTATTATTATTTATTATTATTTTGTTCCATTCGTTATTTTGGATAATTCTTAACCTCCAGATAAATTTGTATTCATTACATTCACTAACAGCCAAATTTGAAAGGAAATTCCAATACCTGTAATTTAATAGTTCTTAATTTGAATTCTCGATTTTCTTTCATTTTTTTTCAGATAGAATTTGCAGTAGTAAAATAGTAAATGCACATTTCTTTTTACATGTATAAAAAAAATGTCAGGCTCCTGCAGACTGTTATGCCGCGTACAGACGGTCGTTTTTTGTGATAGAAAAAAACGACGTTTTATGTGATGAAACAAAGCGACGTTTTTGAAACTTAATTTTAAAAAACGACGTAGCATACATACCATCGTTTTTTCAAAATGCTCTAGCAAAGCGCGGTTACATTCAGCACATACGATGGCACTCTGTTCCATTCAAGCTCGCTTCTGAGCATGCGCGGGTTTAAAAACATTGGCCCAGATTCAGAGAGCAATTGCGCCTGCGTAACCATAGTTACGTAGCGCAATTGCTTACTTGCGCCGGCGTTACGAATGCTCCTGATTCAGGAAAATCGTAACGCCAACTGCAGCCTAAAATCTGCGTGGCATAAGGCTCTTATGCCACGCATATTTTAGGCTGCATTTTTGCGTTGGCCGCTAAGGGGCGCTCCCATTGTGCTCAGTGTATAGTATGCAAATTGCATACTAACACCGATTCACAAGGTTGCGCGAGCCCTGCGTACGCAAGTTACGTTGTTTCCGTATGGCGTGTTTAGCGTAAGGCCGCCGTTTCTAATAGTAGGGGCAGCCAATGCTAAAGAATACCCGTCGTTCCCGCGTCGCGATATTTGAAATCTACGTCGTTTGCGTAAGTGATTCGTGAATGGCGCTGGACGCCATTCACGTTCACTTGGAAGCAAATGATGTCCTTGCGACGTCATTTGCCGCAATGCACGTCGAGAAAGTTTCCCGATGAAGCATGCGCGCTACGATCGGCGCGGGAACCCGCCTAATTTAAATGATTCCTGCCCCCTACGGGATCATTTAAATTGCGTGCTCTAGCGCCGGGCAATTTTGCCGGCGCGCCCTCGCAATTTACGGAGCTACTGCTCCGTGAATCGAGGGCAGTGGAGCAAATTTGCGGGGGCGCAGAGCAAAATCGTTGCCCTGCGCCTCCGCAAAAAAAGCGCAAATCTCTTTGAATCTGGGCCATTGTTTTAAACATCGTTTTCCCCACACACTATCATTTTAAATGACAAAAAAAACAAAGTTTTGAAAAACGACACAAAAAATTTAAGCATGTTCGAATTTTTTTTTTGCCGTTTTTCAGAAGACATAAAACAACGTTTTCCCCACACACGGTCATTTTAAATGACGTTTTTAAAAATTTTGGGTTTTTTTCATCACAAAAAGTGATGGTGTGTACACGGCATTAGTGTAGCTGTCTGTCCATACCTCCAATGGGCAGTTACTGTACTTTAGGTAGATTTAATGAACTACAAGGATGGTCACCAGCACCCTTGTAGTTCACTGAGAACTGCAAGCCATCAGCTGTAAGGGCTACTTGTATTATATTTATTCACAGAACTCTGTGAATGAACAAAGTGGCCATGTGAACGGAGCCCCGCACAGTTGTGCTCCTTTTAAATTGTGATAACGTGTGCAGGGAAATTCCCGGCCTGCTGTCACCGGGAGGGAGGGATTGGGGAAGAGCTACAGCAGCAGGGACATGTTACATGTTCCACCCTAAAAATGTGTAGTAAGAATTTGTGAACCACCAATACAGCCTTATTTAAAAAGGTAATAATACTTAGGTTAGAGGTTATGGACCTAGTTCCCACTGATCCCCTTATGCACCTACAAATCAAATGCTACCACAAATGTATGCCGTAAGGACTCTGAGCAGAAGGGGATCCAGTCTCTGAATCAATAGGTTCATATAGCAGTAATGCTTTATGGCAGGGTCAAGGATGAGAAGTGGAGGTGTAAGAGACCCATCAGCTAAATACAGGGGTTGATTTACTAAAATCAAAAAGTGCAGTTGCACTCTGGAAGAGCAGTTGCTTCAGAGCTTAGTAAATGAGCAGAAGCTCTGCTGACTTCCATCATCAAATCATGTGCAAGCAAAAAGGCAGTTTTGTTTTTTTCCTTGCAAAGTGAAGCCTTACCTCATTTACTAAACTCTGTAATTCCCAGGGATGTATCTTGGCCCTTTTTTAAATATTGGTGCTACATTGGCTTTTCTCCAATCAGCTGGTACCATTCCAATCAGTATACTGTTCTTAAAAATTAGGAACAATGGTCTGGCAATTACTTGACTGAGTTCCTTGAGGACCCTCGGGTGCAAGCCATCTGGTCCTGGTGATTTATTGATAATTTTTTCAAGTCTAATGCTAATCCTGTCCTCTATTGGCCACGAGGGTGTTTCCTGTGACATGTCATGAGGATAAACATTGCAACACTTCAAGTTCTTATGTTTTATTTACTGTCACTGTAGCAGATCTAAGCATGTGTATTTTGACCCACTAATCATATTAAATAACTGTTCCTTAGTAATGGAGAAATATTCTGTTATTCTTTGCAGTAAAGACGTAAAACTGCCAGAAGAGGTCAAGCAGACAATGGCCATTGAGTCGGAAGCACAAAGGCATGCTAAAGTAAAGGTACATTTTTAAGACTTGGTAGATAGCGGTAACCATTTCTAATTATTCTTTGACTCATGTAATCATTACCTTGTACTTTCTGACAGATTCTTGCAGCAGAATGTGAGAAGACTGTGTCTGAATCACTGAAAGTAGCAGCAGAAACTTTATCTGGATCCCCCACTGCAGTTCAACTCCGTTACCTGCACACATTGCAATGTATGACTTCTGAAAAACCCGCCACCTTCCTAGTACCTTTTCCCTTTGATCTTATGAATCTCAATGTTTTGCCCAAAGTGCAGCAAAATAACACGGACTCGCCCAAATTAGATACAGAAGCCGATCAGGATACCAAGAAGGACTCACCAATGCTGTAATTTAACAAACACTTTGATTATGTTTATCTGATACAATTGTAATACATATTGCCCCATTTTTAGATGCTTAGGGGGTTATTTACTAAAGAAAAATCCACTTTGTACCACAAGTGCACTTAGAAGTGCAGTTGCTATAGATTTTAGGGGTACATGTAAGGAAAATAAAAAATAGCATTTTTGCTTGTACATGATTGGATAATAAAATCAGCAGGGCCTCCCCTCATTTCAGATCTTCCCCTCAGATCTAAAGCGACTGCACTACCAAGTGCACTTGCAGTGCAAAGTGGATTTGCCTTTAGTAAATCAACCCCTTAGTCCTGTAATATCTGAATTAAATTTTTTATTTATTTTTTAGAAAAAAAAATGACAACATTAAAATGACTGGAACCCAGTCTATTCAACTTGCTATTAAAGCTGAAATGTACTGTAGCCATTTAGAAAATATTTTTTGCAGCTGAATAATATTAATATATATTTTTTATATATATATATATATATATATATATATATACACACACACAATAAGTGAGTACACCCCTCAGTGTGAGTGCTTGTGTAACAGTGTAAATTTGCTGTCCCCTCAAAATAACTCACCACACAGCCATTAATGTCTAAACTGCTGGCAACAAAAGTGAGTACACTCCTAAGTAAAAATGTCCACATTGGGCCCAAAGTGTCAATATTTTGTGTGGCCACCATTATTTTCCAGCATTGCCTTAACCCTCTTGGGCATGGAGTTCATCAGAGCTTCACAGGTTGCCACTGGTGTCCTCTTTAACTCCTCTATGACAACATCACGGAGCTGGTGGATATTGGAGACCTTGTGCTCCTCCACCTTCCATTTGAGGATGCCCCACAGATGCTTAATATGGTTTAAGTCTGGAGACATGCTTGGCCAGTCCATTACCTTTGCCCTCAGCTTCTTGAGCAAGGCAGTGGTCAGCTTGGAGGTGTGTTTGGGGTCATTATCATGTTGGAATACCGCCTTGCGGCCCAGTCTCCGAAGGGAGGGGATCATGCTCTGCTTCAGTATGTCACAGTACACGGCATTCATGGATCCCTAAATGAACTGTAGCTCCTCAGTGTCGGCAGCATTCGCGCAGCCCCAGATCATGACATTCCCACCACCATGCTTGACTGTAGGCTAGACACACTTGTCTTTGTACTCCCACCTGGTTGCCACCACACACGCCTGACACCATCTGAATCAAATAAGTTTATCTTGGTCTCATCAGACTACAGGACATGGTTCCAGTAATCCAGATAAACATCTAACAAGGGCGCTCTGAAATGTCAGGACCAGCAGATAATGTCTGCATTGGATAAGGGTATTGAGAGGATGTGATCTTCAAACACTTCAGGCCGCACTCAAAGAGGAAAGCAATCTCTAATAGAAAACAGATAAAAGAAAAAGACGCCTCTAAGTGTAGAATTTTTTTTTTTATATCCCCAAAAAGGATTAAAAACACTTACAGGATCAAAGATAACAAAGGGCATATCATGCGTGTGTACAATGGGTGATCCAGCATCAGGAGGGTCCCAGTATATACAACTTCCAGCAAAAAATCCAGGGAGACCAGCAGATGTGCGCTCCAGGCTCTGGAAACACTGGTGAAGCAGTCTAGGTCAGCATGGAACAAGGATCCCGGAAATGACGTCAGCAGAAGCGGACAACAACCAGCGTGGACCGCAAACAGAAAATAGGTCATCAATATGGGACGAGTTTTGGAACTACTGATTGGTTCCTTCTTCAGCCAATGACGTGGTTGTTGTCCCCTTCGCACGGTTTTCTCTGCAAGAAAGCTACTGGGAGAGCTTTTTGCCAAGAAAACTATACTGACGGGAATCTCGACGAGAAAAATAGAGAACCTGCTCTCTATTTTCTGGTCTGGATTCTCGGCAGGAATGTTTTCCTGCCGAGAAAACCGAGCGTGTGTATATGCTTACCTGTCCCCGGTAAGCCCGTGCATGCTCAATGAGATATTGACGCATGCGCGGTAGCTTACAAGGGTAGTGTAGGGTGTAGCATGATGGCGGCAACGGCATCGAGTGTGACAAGCGCATGCTCGTCGTAGTCAATGACGTCACTGCGTGCTTGCCATTCAAAAGAACGGCGGTTCTTTTCAATGGCCAGTGTGTACACTCTGCGAGCAGGAAAGCTTGCAAGGAATCTCGTCAGGAAAACCGATGTTTTTTTCCTGACGAGATTCCCGGCCGTGTGTACAGGACTTTACACAAAGATATTGATAAGATAGAATGAGTCCAGAGATGGGTAACAAAAATGCTGAAACATAATACATATCAGGAGCAGTGGTACAGTCTAGAGCAGTGGTCTCCAAACTGCAGTCCTGGGGCCGGGTGGGGCCCTTTGCTTGCCTTTATCCAGCCCTTGAGGCACTATTTATTCCACTGACACCAACAACGTGGCATAATTCCTTCCACTGACACCAACAACGTGGCATAATTCCTTCCACTGACACCAACTGTTTCTCCCCTTAATACCAAACATCAGGCATCGTTTACTCCCACTTGGCACAGTCCGGCTCCCCTAAAGTCTGAAGGACAGTAAACTGGCCCTTTCTTTAGAAAGTTTGGAGACTCCTGGTCTAGAGCAAAGAAGGGAAAGGGGAGACACGATTAAAACCTTTAAATACTTCAAACCAGCGAATAAGGTTCAAGAGGGCAGAATTTTCAATATGAAGCCAAAATTGGGAACACAGTGACATGACCTTAAACTAACAGGAGTAAAGTTTAAAACTTATCTTAGAAATTATTATTTTACTAAAAGAGTTATCGAAAGAGTGGCTCTTCTCCAGCTCCAAACTCATTATGAGGATGAAGAAAAGTATACCGCTCTAAAAACAATCAATCTCCATTGCTTCCTTCCCAACAAACCAAGAGGGTGCTGGCTGTGCTCAATTGCCATGAGATGAAAGAAAAATCCTGGATCGCCGCACTCCTCAAAAAACTATGTCTTTATTCAAAACATGAAAAAACAACAAAAATTCAAATGGAAAAAACAGCTAAAATTCATGCAGTCAAACAAGAAGTGGATTAGGAAAAAAGAGCTGACATGTTTTGCATCCTGTAGCTACGAGTAAGCATCACAGGATGCGAAACATGACAGCTCTTTTTTCCTAATACACTTCTTGTTTGACTGCATGAATTTTGGCTGTTTTTTCCATTTGAATTTTTGTGTTTTGAATAAAGACATCGTTTTTTGAGGAGTGCGGCGTTCCAGGATTTTTCTTTCATCTCAGTGTGAGGATGGCCTGCTCTTCCACGATCTACAGTCGGGCTTCCGCCCTGGGAGGGGAACCGAGCTGGTAGCTTTGTCCACTCGAGAGAAGCTCCTTAACGTGGTGGATGCGGGCAGGTCGGCAGCCCTGGTGCTGCTCGACCTGTCCGCAGCCTTTGACACCGTGGATCACTCCATTCTGCTATCCAGACTCGAGTCCTCTTTCGGACTGGGAGATACTGCCCTTGCTTGGTTCCGTGATTTTTTAACAGCTCGCACCCACCAAGTTAAGGTGGGCTTTTTTCTATCCCCGATTACCACAGTGGAGAATGGGGTCCCTCAGGGATCCGCCCTGTCCCCCATTCTCTTCAAAGTTTATGTTAGGCCTTTACCTGACATTATTGCCAAACATGGTCTCTGGTTCCATTTGTATGCGGACGACATCCAGTTGGTAGCCGATGTTTGGGACAAAGATAAAACAATACTCAGACAAAAAAAGTTTTTAAACAGAAAAATACAAAAACATGTCAAAATAAAAAAACGGCATACTTGATGGACCACTTGGTATTTTTTCTGCCATCACTTTTCTATGTAAGCTAAAAATACAGCCACTTTAGCTGCAAACATCACTAATCCATATGCAGCTAATGATGTCCAGATAACAATGCTGCCTTTAAAAAGTCCATGTGGATTACTTTAGAACCCAGCTACAATCCAACACTTTTTGTTTTTTAGATTTGTGTGGGAGAGGGGTCATATGTTAGTGAGATTTACCCTAACTTTCTGTTCTGGTAAAATGGTGTCTCAAGCACGTGGGCCAGAAGTAGCAAAAAAAAAAATGCACATTTATATTATAGATTAGGTAGAGGTTAGAATATCCTTCAGGTTTTTATTGGTGTTAGTGTATCTGTCCCAATATCAGTTGCACCCTCTCATTCCCTGTCCTGGTGTCACCACAACAAAAAGTGATGAGGGAAATCTTGCGAATAAGGACACTAACAGAAATAAAAACTTCTAATAGTAAAACACCTGCATTTTTATAGACAAACATACAGTAAATGGAGACCTCCAGCTGTTGCTTCAAAATATCCCCTGATCAGTGGCGGGGCACAAACAAACTAAATAATACTGTAGCCACTGTGCCATCAATTGCAGCCACTGTGCCCTCAATTGCAGGCATTTGTGCCCATAAAATACTGCCACTTGTGCCCCATAAAATGCTGCCACTTGTGCCCATCAAATGTCGCCACTTGTGCCCATCAAATGTCACCACTTCTTTCCCATCAAATGTAGCCACTGTGACCCCTGCCCAGCCACTGTCTGCCCGGCAGTTACCCCATCTTGGTGGCGGGTCAGGCAGCGGGTGACGGCAGCGAGCTGTGGGATGGCTCCTGTGTCCTCCATGCTTCCCCCTCCTCTCTTCTTCTGCTCTGCTAGGCGTCCATTAGGGGCGCCTGTGCCTTCAGCCAATCAGGTGATGGGTATTAGACCCGCGCTTCCTGATTGGCGGAGAGGTGGTTCAGTGTTAGAAAAGCAAATAGTATTTACTGTTCTAACACATCTGGGTGGACTCATTGTGCTCACCTTTTTTGAAGCCTATTAGAGCCTATAGTGAAAAGGGTCCGAACGCCTGAATAGGGTGGTGGTAGTGGCAGCCATGGATAGATTCATGGTGCATTAATCAATCCATTAGTCATATAGGGGGTGGCGTGATGAAGGGGGCGGCGCCCGTGCGCCTTTAATGGATGGGCCGCCCCTGCCTCTGATAGCCAATATATGTAATTAAATAAATAGCAGCGCTATAAAATCATATCCACTATGAAAAAAAATGCATTATTGGACCAGACGTTTATGTTATCCCAATTCCTGATTATTAGATTGG
This sequence comes from Rana temporaria, assembly GCF_905171775.1. Classification (NCBI taxonomy): domain Eukaryota; kingdom Metazoa; phylum Chordata; class Amphibia; order Anura; family Ranidae; genus Rana; species Rana temporaria. Next base: position 127,023,925 of record NC_053495.1, on the reverse strand, counting down.
CAAAGCTTGGTGCAAAATTTAAATGCATAGCAGTGCCCTTAGTCTGCAGGATTCCATTGTTATTCTGGTGATATCTGCAATGAACTATGCTTGTAGGTTATGCCTGAGCAATGTGTAAGGTAGTATGTGAGGGACGATAAGCCAAATTCATAGGGAATGGAGGGGTACGGGGAGTTTACATTTAGGGATAACCAGAATAATTTGGGGAGCAAATGAGAAACCGGGAGCTTAGATCATAGTATGCTGCCTAATTTCTTTATGAAACACCAAAAATCCACATAAGAATGAAATGTTTTCATTATTGAATCCCTCTCCTCCCAACTCCTTCCATAGGCTGTTGTAGTATCATTAATAATTCTACTAGATCTATACATTGAACACCCCGTCACCTATGGGCTTCAATAAGGACATGGAAATTAGCACTATTCTATTACCACAAGTTAATAAGTTAAGACCCGGACCAATATGCAGGTTAAGGACCTGGCCCCTTTTTGCGATACGGCACTGCGTCGCTTTAACTGACAATTGCGCGGTCGTGCGACGTGGCTCCCAAACAAAATTGGCGTCCTTTTTTTACCACAAATAGAGCTTTCTTTTGGTGGTATTTGATCCCCTCGGTTTTTATTTTTTGCACTATAAACAAAAATAGAGCGATAATTTTGAAAAAAAATCTATATTTTTTACTTTTTGCTATAATAAATATCCCCAAAAAAGATATAAAAAAACTTTTTTTTCCCTCAGTTTAGGCCGATACGTATTCTATGTATTTTTGGTAAAAAAAATCACAAGAAGCGTTCATTGATTGGTTTGCGGAAAATTTATAGCATTTACAAAATAGGGGATAATTTTATTGCATTTTTATTAATATTTTTTTTTTTAATACTAATGGCGGCGATCATTGATTTTTTTCGTGACTGCAACACTATGGTGGACACATCGGACATTTTTGACACATTTTTGGGACCATTTTCACAACAAAAAGTGCTATAAAAATTCACTGATAACTATGAAAATGACACTGGCAGTTAAGGGGTTAACCAGGAGGGGGCGCTGTAGGGGTTAAGTGTGTACTAAGAGAGTGTTCTTACTGTGGGGGGGGCATGGCTGTGCGTGTGACGTCACTGATTGTCGTTCCCTAACACAGGGAACAGATGATCAGTGACAGCCACACTAGGAAGAACGGGGAAGGTTTGACCCGATCGCGGGACAGCGGCGGCGATCAGGTCCGCTGTTCCCGCAGGGACGTCATGAAGAGAACCGGATCGTGAGCATGCACCCGGCGGTGTGCTGCGCGACCCACGGCTGGGCTCTTAAAGGGGACGTACATGTACGCCCTTGTGCCCAGCTGTGCCATTTTGTCGACTTATATCGTCGTGCGGCGGTCCTTCAGTGGTTAATGACACATAAACATAGTTTACATATTAATTGTAATTTTTCAAATTGTCTTATATCTTACCCTTATTTATTACACACACACCGTATTTATAAATATATTTGCCCATCTATATAATAGAATTTTTTAATGCAGCTTACCTGTAAAATCCTTTTCTTGGGAATACATCACGGGACACAGAGCCTTTAATTACTTAATGGGTTATGTAGTCAATACAGGTGATTGGACACTGGTAAACCCAATTAAAATTTAGTTCCTCCCCTATATAACCCCTCCAAAATGGAGAGTACCTCAGTTTTGTAGCAAAGCAATAGGTGTCCCACGTTTAACTCTGAAGAGGGGCGGGAGCTCTGTGTCCCGACATGTATTCCCAAGAAAAGCATTTTACAGGTAAGTTGTATTAAAAAATCCTATTTTCTTGCTCATACATCACGGGACACAGAGCCTTTAATCACTTAATGGGATGTCCCATAGCAATGCTAAACTTGAGGGGAGGGAGACACAGATCAGAACAAGATTGCCATTGGGCCAGAGGATCTATACTGCTGCCTGCAGCACACTACGCCCGAAGGCGGCATCCTTGTACCCTCTCACATCTACCAGGTAGAATTTAGTAAATGTATGGACCGAAGACTAAGTAGCAGCCTTACAGATCTGAGCCATGGAGGCCTGGGGATGCACTGCCCATGAAGCACCAACTACTCTAGTCGAGTGCGCTTTCACCTGAAAAGGAGGAATCTTCCTTTCTAAACCTAATGCCGCGTACACACGATCATTTTTCATCATGAAAAAAAATGAAGTTTTTCCAACTTCATCATTAAAAACGACGTTGCCCAAACACAATCGTTTTTTCAAAATGATAAACAAAGCGCGGTGACGTACAACAAGTACGACGGCACTCTAAAGGGGAAGTTCTATTCACCTTTGGGCTGCTTTTAGCTGATTCTGTGTTAGTAAAAGATGATTCGTGCTTTTTTGTCTGTTACAGTGTGATGAATGTGCTTACTCCATTATGAATGGTAGTTTTACCTGAACGAGCGCTCCCATCTAATAACTTGCTTCTGGGCATGCGCGGGTTTAAACGTCGTTTTTGCCCACACACAATGATTTTTAACAACACGAAAAATACATTTTAAAAAACGAGGTGAAAAAATGCAGCATGTTCCAATTTTTTTTTGTCGTTTTTCAGAAGCCGAAAAACGATGTAAAGCCCACACACGATCATTTTAAATGACGTTTTTAAAAACTTTGTTTTTTTTCATGCCGAAAAATGATCGTGTGTACGTGGCAATAGGCCTGAATAATGACTTGTCGAATACAACTTGCAATAGTGGACTTCGACGCTGCCTGGCCCTTCCTTGGGCCCTGTGGCAGAATAAACAGACAATCAGTCTTTCGTATCTGAGCCGTTGCTTGCAGATACATTTTCACCACTCTTACAACATCTAAAGAGTGTAAACTCTCTTCCTCTGCAGACTGCGGATCTGAAAAAAAAAGACGGTAGGACTATATCTTGATTCAGATGAAATCCTGAAACCACCTTAGGTAAGAAAGTCGAATGAGGACGCAGCACATATACGGTTATTTACACGAAAGAGCCGCCAATTCCGATACCCTCCTTGTTGAGGATATGGCTACGAGAAAAAACTGTCAAAAGACTAAGGCCTCGTACACACGATCAGTCCATCCGATGAGAACGGTCCGAAAGACCGTTCTCATCTATTAACCGATGAAGCTGACTGATGGTCTGATGTGCCTACACACCATAGGTTAAATAACCGATCGTGTCAGAACGCGTGATGTAAAACACAACGACGTGCTGACGAAGTTCAATGCTTCCAAGCATGCGTCGACTTGATTCTGAGCATGCATGGATTTTTAACCGATGGTGGTGCGTACTAACGATCGGTTTTGACCTATCGTTAGGCGTCCATCGGTTAAATTTTAAAGCAAGTTCCTATTTTTTTGACAGAAGGTTAACTAACCGATGGGGCCCACACACGATCGGTTTGGACCGATGAAAACGGTCCATCAGACCATTCTCATCGGATGGACAGATCGTGTGTACGCGGCCTTAAAGAAGCATGGTGTGATGGTTCAAAAGGTAGCTTCTGTAAAACAGACAATACCAAATTCAAATCCCATGGGCACACGGGAGACTTAACCAGCGAATTCAAGCGCAGTGCTCCTTGAACAAAGGCCCGGACTAGGGAATGAGAGGCAAGCGGTTTTTCAAACAATACCGACAAGGCTGTGATATGGCCTTTGATGGTGCTCAAGGCCAACTTCATATTTAAGCCCAACTGAAGAAAGGCAAGAATCCTATCAATGGCATACTTCCTAGGATGCCACCTTCTGGGTTCACACCAGGAAACATATGCCTTCCAGATTCTGTAGTAGATGAGCCTGGAGGCCAGCTTCCTAGCATTAACCAGAGTGGATAGGACTGGACCTGAAAGCCCACGTTTTCTCAGAATGTGGGTCTCAATAGCCAAACCGTCAAATTTTGACTTTGTAAGGCAGGATGGAATATTGGCCCCTGTGATAGCAGAACCCAAGGTCTTCCCACTGCCATCCTTACGATTTCTGCGTACCAGGGTCTCACTGGCTTTCCTTCCCTCTTGCCTCTCTGAAGGAATCATGGGAGAAGCGGAACTGGAGGGAACGCATAAATCAGAGAATAACGATCCCATGAGATTGTCGGGGCATCCGACCCTTGAGCACAAGGATCTCTTGTTCTTGACACAAAGCAAAGTTGTCCAGCTTTGCGTTGAACCTGGAAGCAAACAGGTCCACATCTGGGGTGCCCCATTTCTGACATATGATTTGAAATATGTTGGGATGTAGAGACCATCCACCTGCAAATTTTCTACCCCTGGAATGAGGATCGCAGACAGACTTCCGGTGCCTCCTTGGTGATTGATATAGGCCATGGCTGTAGCATTGTCAGACTGATTTCAATTTCCAGGTAACCGGAGTGAAAGAATTTCCTTTTGACAGATTTTGGGGGAGCAACCACCAATTGAGGCTCTGGTGAACCTTAAGATAAGATCATAGGAAGGTCCAGGGTATGAACATCTTTGTTCCAAGCGGACAGAATTCTTCCCTGTAATGGCCTTGAGTGAAACTGGGCATAAGGGACAGCCTCGAATGAGGCTACCATCTTTCCCAATAATCTCATGCATAGACGGATGGATGCCTTCTCTTTGCCTTTATCACTCGGACCAAGTCTCCTTTGGCTTCTGCTTTTGGATTGGGAAGTAATACCTTGCTTTGGGATGTGTCTATAATCATGCCCAAATATTCCAGCCTTCTTTGAGGCTGCAAGGAGGATTTTTCCAGATTGAGGACCCAGCTTGGGTACTCTAAATATTTCACTTTGCTGTGCACATTGTGGCCCAAGCGTGCAGCGGACTGATCTATGATCATCCAGATAGGCTGTTACTGCTATGCCCTGTGCCCTTAGCCTTGCCAGGGCAGAGGCCAGTATTTTTGTAAACACTCAAGGTGCCGTAGCCAGCCCGAAAAGAAGGGCCACAAATTGAAAGTGGCGCTGACCCACCGCAAACCTTAGAAATCTTTGGTGAGAGGGGAATATTGGCACATGTAGATATGCATCTCTGATGTCTATTGATGCCAGGAGGAGGCTTTCAATAGAGATTCCAGCTTTCTATATTTTTACATTATGGAACTGGTAGCAAAACAATTCCAAAAAGAGAAGGAGAGAAAAGAAGAAAGGAAGAGAAAAGAGAAAGAAAAAAATGCAGAAAAATCAAGAAAGAGCAGAGTTAGGTGCATCTCTTAATTTTGGATCCCCGTTCACGAACCTGTCACGCCCTCAAGGAGCCTGGAGATAAACGATCCAGGGATTCCATACTTTTTCAAACCTAGTTTGCCTATCTTGTCGAATACTAGTCTCTTTTTTAGTGATTATAATGCATGATATCTTATGTTTCACCATGGCAATTTTGATTACAGGCGATTTCCATGCACGTGAATGGTTATTTTAGCCGCTAAAAGAATGAAGAATATGAGAGTACATAAATGTCTGGGTATCCCCTCCGGGATATCACTACACATCCCAGTTTTAGCCCTTCTAGGTATATTTTGTCCGGTCACTGAGTAGATTAGGTTGAACATTCTAATCCAGAACCGTCGGACTTTAGGGCAAGACCACCAGACATGATACATATCTTCTTCCTGGCCGCATCCCCTAAAGCATAGGGAGGAAGAACCAGGATATATTTTTGCCAGTTTTGTAAGAACAAGATACCAATGCGATAGCACATTATAATTCGCCTCTACCAATGAGTTGTTTAGTATGCCTTTGTGTACCATGGTCGACCATTTCGTCCACACCTCCTCCTCAATTGTCTACCGCTAGGTCCGCCTCCCATGCTGTTTGGTAGGAGGGTTTGGTACCCTGATTGTTGAACATGGAGTATAATTCCGTGATCCCTCCTCTTGATTCTGGCTCTTTCGCACATCTGTTCTCAAAGAGTGTCCTAGTGGTGATGTCTACCCCCTCCCGCTATAAGGTTTGTAGAAAGTGTGTAATTTGGTATAGACAAAAGGTCTCTGTGGGGGGCATTTCTAAAGTTTCCTTAAAGTAGTGGTAGTACTTATCCCCTTATGGTCCATAAAATGGGCAATTCTGTCCCTTGTTGACCCACCAGGTTATCAGTGCATTTTTATAGCACTCATCACTGTATTGGTGTCACTGGTCACCAAAAAAAAACGCAGATCGCCGCCATTACTAGTAAAAACAATAAAAAAAAGTCCCTAAATCTTTCCCCTATTCTGTGGACGCTATAACTTTTGCACAAAACCAATCACTATACGCTTATTGCGATTTATTTTACCAAGAATATGTAACAGAATACATATTGGTCTAAACTGATGAATACATTAGTTTTTTTTATATATTTTTGGATTTGTATTATAACAGAAAGTAAAAAATAGGATTTTTGTACTCACTGTAAAATCCTTTTCTCTGAAGTTCATTGACGGACATCAGGGTTATATCGCCACCTTCAGGAGAGGACTAGGCAGAACATGTAAAAAGAGCAAAACTGCACAGTACGGCCCAGGGGGCGGTCCTACTGGCTATAACCCCTCACACTGCATCCAGCAGCTCAGTTCGTCAAAAAGCAGTACAGACAGAAAAGGAGGGGTGGGTGCTGTGTCCGTCAATGAACTTTAGAGAAAAGGATTTTACAGTGAGTACAAAAATCCTATTTTCTCTTTCGTTCATTGAAGGACAAAGCACTTTAAATCTTGACCTTAATGACATCCCCAAAGAGTGTCAAAATAACAAGGGGTGGGAACAACAACTAAAAAACTCCACCCAAACAACCAGAGCTCCTCACCGGAGGAGCTGCAACCTTAAACAGCTGCCTGCAAAACCTTGCGGCCGAAGGAAGCATCCACAGATGCACCCACATCAACCTTGTAAATCAGGTCGCCGCCTTACACACCTGAGAAACGGACGCTTGATGTCGGAAAGCCCAGGAGGCACCAATTGCCCTGGTCGAATGTGCCGTGACAGGAAAGGGAGGCGCCCGCCCCTTTAAGGCATAAGCCTGGATTACGATCTGATTACGATCTGATTACGAGGCGCCCGCCCCTTTAAGGCATAAGCCTGGATTACGATCTGTCTAATCCACGAGAAATGGTGTCCGACGAGACCATCAGGCCCTTCTTTGGACCAGTCACTGACACAAAAAGTTAATGCGACCTCCGAAACGTAGCTGTGGCTGACAGATACACCCGCAGAGCCCCGGACTACATCCAAGGAATGCAAAGCAACCTCTTTTGGATGCGACAGCCGAGGACACAAGGATGGAAGCACAATGTCCTCATTTTGATGAAACGCCAAAGCAACCTTAGGAAGAAACGAAGGCTGCAGGATCCTTGTGGAGGATCAGGTAGGGAGACTTGCAAGACAAGGCCGCCAACTTGAAACCTTCCTGGCAGATGTAATAGCCACCAGAAAGGCTACTTTCTGAGAGCGTGACCATAGGGGGATCTCACTAATGTTTTTAAATGAAGGTTTTTGAAGTACCGAGAGCACAAAGGACGCTGAAAAAAGACAGCCAAGGCTGATATCTGCCCCTTAATGGTGCTTAGGGAAGTTTCTGATCCACTCCCCGCTGCAAAAACAGCAGAACCCTGGAAGTCAAATACGTACGTGGACACCACCCTATCTCCTCACACATAGAGATGTAGGCCTTCCATGTGCAATAATAAATTTTCCGAGAAGATGACTTCCGCGGCCTCATCATAGTGGAGATTACCGAATCCGACAGACCTCAGTCTCTTAGCACCTGACTTTCAACAGCCATGCGACTGTAAAGCAGGATGAAGAATAGGACCTTGCGACAGAAGGTCCTCTCGCATCGGCAGTCGCGACGGAACATTCGCCACCATTCGTACTATGTCGGCATACCAGGGGAGCCAAGGCCAATCTGGGGCAATCAGAATCACCGGAATCCCCTCGGTCTCTACTCTGCGAAGCAGACGAGGGAGAAGTTTTATTGGAGGAAAGGCATAAATGAGCCAATAATGCCCCCATGGATTCCACCAACGCATCCGCCCAGGGATCTTCTCGACTCAAACCTCAGTACCTTCCGATTGAGTCGAGAAGCCAGGAGATCCACATTTGTATAGGCAGTAATATCCTATTAAGAAATATCTCCCCCTAATCCGGGTCAGCCCCTTTTCCTGCGCTGACCCGGAATCATCCTCATTCTCCGAATGGTCCTGGTCCGCATCCTTTGAAACTTCAGAACAGGAGCCGGTTGCCACAGCAAGGCCCGAGTCTGAATCAGAATTTTCCCCAGAAGACGGTGGGGGGAGTGGGCGATTTTTACACCCCTTGTGCCCACATGCCGCTTCCACCCTGGCAACAAAAGACTCCAGAACCGCCGACAAAGCGTCCATAGGCACCTCAGGTGCAGGAGATCCGGTTGCCACCACAGGTATGTCTGGGGAAGAAGCACTTCTAATCCCATGCTGACCCACACTCGCCTGACACCCATTAGGGACTGAAGGCAAGCCACTAAAAAGTCCACCCTCCTAGCTGCCACAGACTGAGGGGCCCCCCGTAGGACTCACCACCCAGATCCAGGTACTGTGCTGTTGTGCTGCCGTCCGCTCTCCCTCACAAGGTGCTCTGTGTGATTCGCGCCGCTCCAGAAGGAAATCCCCCAGAGCTAGAGGCAAAAAAAAGCTGAGAATACTAGAAAATGGCCGCCGGCCACCTCAGCATGCTTGAGGGCTCTGGCAAAATGGCCGCCGAACTTTGAACTTGTCAGAAACCATGAATCAGACCGAGACAGAAGTACAGTTAAATCTCACTTGTTTAATAATAAAAATAAAAAGATAAACAGAGTAAGCGTAGTCAAAACATAGCCAGAGTTCAGTAACCGGATCGGGTAGTCGGCCAAGCCAATGTCCAAGAGCCATCGATAAAGGTAGTAGTACAGCAAGCAGGATCTGTAGCCAGAGGAAATGTGAGTCAAGCAGGTCTTCAAAAGGAACGCAGGAGAAAGTCTCTTGTAATGTTAACACAGGCGAAGGCAAAGAGCAAATTAACTGGAAGGCTTTAAGTAGGCAGAGCTGACGAGCAGGATCATCAACAGGTGGGTCACTGTGGAGAGATGGGAGCTGGCAATTAGCTGACAGTTTAGCTGCCAGCACAGAGATGGTGAATCGGGGATGGTGAATTCTGACACAGATCACCAGTGAAGTGCTGAGATTGCACCTTCATAAACTGTCCGTTTCTTTGTGAGTTAATGACAACTTCTCTGAGTGCGGAGATCATAAGCAGAGAACATGTTCTCTCCCGATCATCTCTGTTTCATAAACCATTAATGAACTGAGATCAGCAGTGATCCTCTGGATCGCTGCTCTTCAGTTTCATAAACAGATGCCTAATTTTGCCCAGAGGTGGGTCTTAATTCAGCCAGTTTAGCAGGGACAGGTCTAATTAGGGCCGATCCTCCCTATAGGCTCACTATGCAAGCCGCTTAGGGCCCCGCAAAGCTGTGGAAGGCCCCCCAAATTACTAGAGGCCCCGCCAGGGGCAGACTGACCATTGGGACTCTCGGGCACTGCCCGAGGGCCCCATGCCATTAGGAGGCCCCATCAGGGTTGCCAGGCTCAATAAAACCAGTATGTAAAAATCTGTGTTTTTTTTACATCTGTCCCTAATATGTCCAAAACCGACATGCTTTTGATGTGAAAATCCTGAGATTTTAGCTGCCCTGCCTATGCAATGCCTCCTGGCGTGGTGGCCATCTGTAAGCCCGGGGGCCCCATAATCTTCTATTGCCGGGGGCCCCATGAGTTGTCAGTCCACCCCTGGGCCCCGCCTGGTGAGAAGTCATTTTTGGCCCCTCACCCTGCTTCTCAACTCGCTGGCTGCATGGGAGAAGAGGTAAGAAGTCAGCACCCCCTGCTTCTCACTTTAATGTAAGATGTCATTTCCGACAGCAGAACACCCCCTCCCCCCGCTTCTCAAATTAAATGCGATATGTCATTTTGCTTAGGGCCCCAGGGAGGTCAGGATCGGCACTGGGTCTAATTTCAATCTATCTATAGCTGTTTCAGCTCAACAAAAGATGATCCAAAGCTTGTCTTCTGTTTAATGGGACTGTTGGAAAACTCTTGTCGATCAGCTGACTGCACCTGCCGATCGGTGTATTCTGACAGTGGAGGAGTTCCACTGGGAGGATTCCTCCATCCATCTTGCATGTGTAGATGGGTAATCACCAGCCAGCAGCTAAGTCCACAAAAAATGCACAAAATGCAACCGTCAATAGGGAGACAATAGTGTATAAACATGCACAGAACATGGTGTACAGCTAGCGCGTTTCGGGGGCGCACCCCCATCCTCAGAGCTAGGCTCTGTGCAGTCTATGTGTTCTGTGCATGTCCATACACTCAGAGGCGGCTCTCTAATTAGGCGGTCGCCTAAGGCCTCGCACTCACAGGGGCCTCGCAGCCGCATAATTTGCCTGTGATCAATACTAATGTCGGCATCATCGGATCTCTCTATTACCCCTCTCTCTTTCTCACCTCCCCTCTCTTGAATTGTCTGAATATGTCTGATGCGTAAGGGAGGTGCCCTGGAAGTGGTGCTGATCACTTGTGTGCTAGATCCGTGCATTATCTGCAGCCATTTTTCTTGATTGAATTATTTTTCCCATTATGGGAGTGAGTGGGGCCTCATGTCTAAGTTTTGCCTAAGGCCTCACAAAGCCTAGAGCCGCCTCTGCATACACTGGGCCAGATTCAGAGAGCTTCGCCTATCTTTAGGCGGGCATATCGTATCTCAGATACACTACGCCGCCGTAAGTTTGAGCAGCAAGTTGTGTATTCACATAGAACTTGCGCTGAAACTTAAGGCGGCGCAGTGTAACTGGGCCGGCGTAAGCCCGCCTAATTCAAAATAGGCTGGTTGGGGGCGTGTACTATGTAAAATAGTAGTGAGCCCACGTTTTTGACGTTTTTAACGAACGGATGCGCCGTTCGTGGACGTATCCCAGTGCGCATGCTCCAAATGACGTTGGCAAATCGTCATGCTTTCGACGTGAACGTAAATTACGTCCAGCCCTATTCGCGAACGACTTACGCAAACGATGTAAATAATTCAAAACTCGGCGCGGGAGCGACGGCCATACTTAACTTTAGCTACGCCTCATATAGCAGGGGTAACTATACGCCGAAAAAAGCCTAACGTAAACGATGTAAAAAAATGCGCCGGACGAACGTACGTTTCTGAATCGCCGTATCTATCTAATTAGCATATTCCTTGCGTAAACATACGGAAGCGCCACTTAGCGGCCAGCCTGAAAATGCAGCCTAAGATATGTAAGACACTTACACCTGTCGGATCTTAGGGATATCTATGCGTAACTGATTCTCTGAATCAGGCGCATAGATACGACCTCCCGCACTCAGAGATACGACGGCGTATCAGTAGATACGCCGTCGTATCTCTTTTCTGAATCCGACCCACAGTCTCTATGGTCCATTTTGTAAGTATTACATTTTATAAAAAAATTATCAATAAATTATCTTTGGTAATGCACTAAGTGTGTGCGCCTTCCATTTTAGTTTTTCTTGGTGTCTCCTAAGGACGAGCTCCATCGTATTCGCATAGTACACGTGCAGAGCCTGCCAGGAAGTATGCAGGGCGCTGCGCTAATCACAGCCAGGGAGACATTTCCCGATCTCTGCAGCCGAGCATCGGGACAATGTCCCACTGGCTGTGATTAGCGCAGCGAACACGCTGGAGCTCGTCCTTAGGCTCCATTCACATCTAGGTGGACGAAATCGCGGCGTTTTGTCCCGCGAATTGCGGGGGCAAATAGTGGCGTTATGTACCGCGATTGTCTGCCTAGATGTGCCCCTAGGATGTGCCCCTCTATGGAGATGGTTCCCGAACGCCGAAAGCCGCCTGAAAAAAAGGTCCGGTCCAGGCGTATGGCGTTCGGCGTGGAGATGTGAACCATCTCCATAGAGGGCAATGTGTTTCCAGCCCTCTGGCGGCAGCGGCGTCACACTACAGGCGACAAAACGCCTAGGTGTGAATGGGGACTAAGTGTTTCCTTGAGATGACCCCATCTGAGGAAGGCAGCTTCCATCCATACCATTTATACCACATTATACTTCAAACCTGTTACCCTTCACCCCAGAAGACCTATTAGCGCTGGAAGTGAATGGGGTAGATTCAGCAAGCAATTACGCCTGCGTATGCATAGATACGCAGCGTAATTGCTAAGTAGCGCCGGCGTATCAACTTTCTGTATTCAGAAAGCTTGATACGCCGACTGTAGGCTAAGATACGACTGGCATAAGGCTCTTATGCCGTCGTATCTTAGGCTGCATTCTGACGCTGGCCGCTAGGTGGCGTTCCTGTAGTTGTCAGCGTAGAGTATGCAAATTGCATACTCACGCCGATTCACAAACGTACGCGCGCCCGGCGGTTGTGTTTTACGTCGTTTGCGTTCGTCGTAAGGCTGCTCCTGCTATTAGGAGGCGCAGCCAATGGTAAGTATAGACGTCGTTCCCGCGTCGCGATTTTCGAAATTTACGTTGTTTGCGTAAGTGGATCGTGAATGGCGCTGGACGCCATTTACGTTCACGTCGAAGCAAATGACGTCCTTGCGACGTCATTTACCGCAGTGCACGTCGGGAAATTTTCCCGATGGAGCATGCGCAGTACGTTCGGCGCGGGAACGCGCCTAATTTAAATGATCCACGCCCCCTACGGGATCATTTAAATTACGCGCGCTTACGCCGGCCCCTTTTACGAAACGCTGCCGCAAATTACGGAGCAAATGCTTTGTGAATGAAGCGTAGCTCCAGTAATTTACGGAGGCGTAGCATAAAACCGGTACGCTGCGCCGCCGTAGCAGTGCGCGCCCCTACCTGAATCTACCCCAATGTGTTTTTTGTAAGTACGAGCTTCAGCGTTTAGTAGCTAAGTACACCTGAACGCGCTCCTCCTCCCCTTCAGTTTCCTAGCCAGTAAAATAAGTTACACTGTTACCCTGAGAAACCAATCAGACTCAAACTGCTTTTTTCTATTGCATGACGGTGAATAAAAGAAAGCATCTGATTGGCTCTTGTGCGTAGCTCATTGACCATTTATAATCTCGCGCTCCCGGTGTTCTCCAGCGACGTGTCACGCTCTCGTCACTCAGGTACCGCTTACGCTTTCCTCTACGCCCCTCCCCCTCACGTGCCGCGACTCGAGCCTCGCTGGTGATGCTACACGCAAACAGCCAATGGGCGGGTCGCGCGATTTGACGTGAGAGGGTGAGGCGTGCGGAACATGGCGGCTGAGTGAGAAGAGCGGCGAGAATAATAAGAGACAGGTAGGAGGGGAGAGAAGCCCCGGGTGACCGGGAATAAAGGAGGTGGGGGTGGGAGAAGGTCTCAGTGCGGGGTACAAGACAGGGGGGAGACGTTTCTGAGGACTGGCCTGGTGTCCGGGGAATGGGGGGGAGGGGCAAGCACTGACAGGAGAAGCAGCAGGTGAATAGTGACCTGGACAGACCATTACACACAATGGAGCTGACACAGAGCCCGGATGTATAGGAGGAGGAGGACCTGTCTGTATGGTGTGTGTGGAGAAGACTATCATTGTGTGCGCTGATCACATCCACAGCGGTGTGTGCTGAAGGCAGGAAGCTGCTATGACACCTTCTAGATCCGGGAACACCAAGTAGAGTCTTCAGCAGAAACTTTGTACAGGGAGAGAGGGTCAGTGCTTTATTATCTATGACCCCCAACTGAGGAGGACTTCCATTCATCTCCTCTTCTGTCACTATGGGGGATCTCCCCACCAGGAGCTCGGCAAGAAGGATACATTGACACATCAGGGGGTCTTATATTTCATAACATTATGACCACCCTCCATAAACCTGGCCAGGTATGGACTCCACTACACCTCTTAAGGTATGCTGTGGTATCTGGCCCCAAGCCGTCAGTAGCAGATCCTTTAACCACTTAAGGGCCGCAAGGATTTGCGTCCTTACTCACCAGGCCATTTTTTTTGCAATATGGCACTGCGTCGCCTTAACTGACAGTTGCGTGACGTTGTACCCAAACAAAATTGACCCCCCCAAACAGAGCTTGCTTTTGGTGGTATTTTATCACCTCTGTGGTTTTAATTTTTTTGCAATATAAACAAAAAAAGTAAAAAAACAAATTTCTTAATCAGTTTAGGCCAGTGATGGCAAGCCTTGGCACCCCAGATGTTTTGGAACTACATTTCCCATGATGCTCAACTACACTGCAGTGTGCATGAGCATCATGGGAAATGTTCCAAAACATCTGGGGTGCCGAGGTTCGCCATGACTGGTTTAGGCCAATATGTTTTCTTCATATCGTTGGTAAAAAAAATCCCGATAAGCGTATATTGGTTTGTGCAAAAGTTACGTCTTCAAAATAGGGGATAGATTTATGGCATTTTTATTATTACTTTTTTTTTTTTAATTAGTAATGTCGGTGATGAGCGCTTTTTTTTTTTTTTTTTTTTTTTTTTTTAGCAGGGCTGCAACATTGTGGCCGACAGATTAGACACTTTTGACATATTTTTTTGGGACATTGACAGCGATCGGAGCTAAAAATAGCCACTGTTCACTGTATAAATGTCACTGGCAGGGATGGGGTTAGAACTAGGGGGGTGATCAAGGGGTTACATTTGGGGTGGGACTGATGGGGGAATAGAGAGATCAATATAAAGAGTATTCACGCGCTACTGTGGAACAGCTGAATGACAGCTGTGAAGGGGTTAAGTATGAATCAACTGCTACAAAACACTGAAAGGTAAGACCAAGACCTGAGTGTGCATGGATATAAAAAGTAGTGCTGAGCTGTTGATAAAATTCTATGCAAAAGTATAAAAACGCATAAAAGCAATGAGTATAAAAACGCACAAGCATAAAAGCAATGATAATAGGTGCACCTATTATCATTGCTTTTATGCTTGTGTGTTTTTATACTCATTGCTTTTATGCGTTTTTATACTTTTGGAATAGAAAGATCGTTGTTTCTGATCACTAGGAACAGCAGATCTCTCTCTACTTCCCTGGCAGAACAAGGATCTATCTGTTTACATTGACAGATCCCCATTCTGTCTCTGTCAGGAGCGATCGCAGGTCGCCGGCAGACATCGCAGCTGGTCGGCGAGTAGTTAAATTAGAACTAAAGGCAGCGCGCTTTTTTATATTTTTTCCTATTATAATTCCTGTAAGGCCTCATTCACACTGTGTGGATCCGTCAGCGGCATCCGCCAGCTCAGCGGGAGATCTGGCGGATGACAGGTCCCTCTCTGCTCACTGAGCGGGGAGGGGCTTGTCGAGTGTCGCTGCTTGTCTATGGAGAGATCGGAAGAAAACGGACAGCATGTCCGTTTTTATCAGCTCTCATCTGATCCGCCAGGACTGATGGTGACGTATCGCCATATGTCTGATTTTAGTGGATCGGATGTCAGCGGACATGGTCACCGCTGACATTCAACGCTCCATAGAAAAAACTGACAGATGTACCTAAACGGTCCGCCCGTGTGAAAGGGGCCTAAGGTCCCTTTCACACAATGTGGACTCTGTAATGTGCATCCACCTGCTCAGCAGGGGATCTTTCCACGAATCCCCGCTAAGCCGGCAGATGACGGGTCCATGTCTACGTCGCTATGCAGAATGGACACAGCCCTCCTGTCCTCTATGGAGTGGTTGGGTGCAAACAGACTGCCTGTCCTTTAACATCTGATTGTCATCCAATCCGCTGGCTAGGTGGGGAATGGATCCCTATCTGTCTGTTTATGGCGGATTGGATGCCGGCAGGTGTCTGCTGACATCCACCGCTCCATAGAGAACAATGGCTGCTCCGATCAGGTCGGCATGAAAAACTGACAGCCGGACCTGATTGGACCGCCTGTGTGAAACCAGCCTAAGGTTTTTATTTATTTTTTCTCATCAGTGTCCCATTGGGGATATTTTCCGTCACTTCCTGGTCCATAGCCAAACAGGAAGTGAGAAAATCCCTCTAAAGTGAAGGAATCGCAGGGTGTTACCAAAAATATTGCCCCCTTAGGAAAATTTTAATCTTTATTACTGTTCTGGGAACAATCCAACATTTTGGATTTTCTTTTACTTTAAATTTTAACGATAAACAGGACAAATAAAGAGGGTGAATCTCCATAACGGGCACAGACAGCAAAACAATAAACTATTCTAAATAAAATGTACTAATCCTTCTCCACTCTATCCAAAACAAAAAACATTTTTCTATTAATTATACTTTAAGTCCTTGTAAGTTGCGAGGTAGTACCTCCATGGATCGCTCTTGTTTTCCCAGCACATTCCACAGATGCTCAATTGGATTGGGATCTGGAGAATTTGGAGGCCAAATCAACACCTCCAAGTGGTCATTGTGTTTCTCAAACCATTCAACCACCTTCCATTGCTCTGTGGTCCAGTTCTGATGCTCACATGCTCATTGTAGGCACTTTTGGCTGTGGACATGGGTCAGCACGGGCACTCTGACCAGTCTGTGGCTACGCAGCCCCATACACAACAAACTGCGATGCACTGTTGTGTTCTGACACCTTTCTATCACAACCAGAATTGACTTTTTCAGCAATTTGAACCACAGTAGCTCTTTTATAGGATTGGACTAAATGGGCCTGTTTTCGCTCCCACATTCATCAATGAGCCTTGGCCTCCCATGACCCTGTCGCTGGTCTGCCAGTTTTCCTTCCTTGGACCACTATTGTTAGCTCCTGACCACTGCAGGCTGGGGACATCTCACAAGCTACAGTTTTGTGTTGCTCTGACCCAGTCGTCTACCCATCACAATTTGGCCTAGTCAAAGGCCCTCAAATACTTACGCTTGCCTTTTTTGTCCAACTTCAGGGACTACATGTTGTCAACTACGTGCTGTCTAATATATTCCACCCACTTTCAGATGCCATTGTTCTAATATAATATTTACTTTCTTTATCGTACATCACGGGACACAGAGCGGCATTCATTACTATATGGGTTATATGGAGTACCTTCAGGTGTAGACACTGGCAATCTCAAACAGGAAATGCCCCTCCCTATATAACCCCCTCCCATAGGAGGAGTACCTCAGTTTTTTCGCCAGTGTCTTAGGTGTTAGTCATGGTTTAGCTTGCCTCCGCATCCTTGGGATTAGGTGAGCTACCGGTTCTGTCCAAAAAAGCCTCAGCGCTAAAGTGGTCAGTAACCGGACCCCAAACCCTTGGGGTATAGCCCATAATGCTTTTCTTTTTAGAGAGCTGGACCCTGGGCCCAGAACTTAGAAACCTTTGGGTGCCTAATGTTTTCTGTTGCCAGGGTGCTATATGGGCCCAGGACAGTGGATCCTTCATAGGAACCCAGGGCCTGAAGGTCTAGACATCCCCACGTAGATGGGGGAAGATTGGGCCTCTTGCTTGGCAAAGTCCTGCGGCATGGAGCAGCTAAGTGAGGGGAAAACTTGCGGAACTTGGTTCTTAGCAGGTTTTTTTCTGGGGGGTCACAGGGGACATGCCTAAAGTTATGCACTGCATCTGGCAAACTAGTCACATATCATAAAGATAGGATGGCTCTCTATGTATTATTCCCCATAAGATGTGACCTCCCTTGTAGTGTTGGAAAAGCATTGAGTGGGGCCTGTGTTATATAAAAATATATGTGTGTGTCAGAGAGCTGTGCTTACCTGCAAGCCTCCAGGCGATGCTCCATTCAGTCTTCCTCCTCAAAGCCTGACCTCCTCATGGTTCCAGGCTGCAGTTTGCTGGAACAGAGAGGTCCCTTCCTCCCAAACCCCCCCCCCCCCCCCCTGTCGGGAGGGGCATTTCCTGTTTGAGATTGCTGGGGGGGGGAAGGGCGGGTCAGTGGCTTAAGGAAGGGGCGGCCCTTCCTTGTTTGTTCCATTCAATACTTTGGAACTGAGGAGAAAGACCAGAGCGGCAGCACGGGGCGCCGAGGACACACAGTGGCCAGAAAGGATATTGCAGTCTTCAGAGGACTGTTTTTCAAGCCTAGAAATAGGCTGTTTCTTTTCCATCTCATAGTTTTTCTTTGCAATACTACTCAGGGGGACAGAATGTTTTTTCTTTCCTGGATTTGAAACAAAAACGAAAAAAAAAAAAAAAAAAAATTCATCTAGGGGAGAGGAAGCATTTTTTATCCCCCAAACAGGTGTTTGGGCAATTAACTTTTATAGTTCCAAATACCAATAGGTAGCAGGTGTACCTCGGTATTGTACCATGGCATCCGGGTCAGAGGGTACAAGAGGTGGGGATTCCCCCAGAGAGTCTGAGGTCTCGGACAAAGCTATGCCGCTGCTTTCCCCACAGGGAGCCTTGGGGCCATCGGGATCTGGGGCTGGAGCTGACGCGGGTCAGTCCAACCCTAAGATGGTCACGGAGGAGGTATTACTCACCTCTTTAAAAGAGATGCAGAAAAGCATGGGTAAAATGATAGCCGCAGCTATGCGGGGCAGTAAGCGGAATAGATCTCCGTCGCCCGAGCGCGGACCCTCAGAAGAGGAGGTCCTTTCCTCAGGGGAATTGGACGACCTCTTGGACAAGGACCAAGTAGGTTCAGGGATCGAAGATCCGGATACAGAGGAGTCTGGGGCAGTCTCCCTGAGGGAGAGCTGGTGGATTCAAGGATTGTCGGACTTGGTCCATAGGGCATTCAACTTGCCAGTACCAGATCTCCAGGTATCGAGGGTTTCAGCTTTGGGCTCACTGAGGGCGCCTCAAAGCAATGCTGTGTTTCCGATCCATCCTCTATTAGAGGGAATTTTGTTCCAAGATTGGAACAAGCCAGATAAAATCTTCTTACCACCTAAAAGGTTCTCTGTCCTATATCCGATGGAAGAAAAATTTTCCAAAAGATGGGCTACTCCTGCAGTGGACGCAGCCATCTCATGTGTTAACAGATCGTTAACATGCCCTGTAGAAAACATACAGGTGGTCAAGGATCCAGTTGATAAGCGCTTGGAAGCACTACTTAAGAACTCCTTCACTACTGCAGGGGCAGTAGTACAGCCAGCTGTGGCTGCGATTGGGGTCGCTCAAGCATTATCGGATCAATTTAAGCAGATGCTTAAACTTATTCCGGCCCAGCAGGCAGAAAAATTTTCGGATGTCCCTAAGGCCATATGTTTTACGGTAGACGCAATCAAGGATTCTATCCAGCAAGCGTCACGTTTATCGTTATCCCTTATCCATATGAGAAGACTCTTATGGTTAAAAAGCTGGGAGGCTGAGCCCCCATGCAAGAAGCTCCTGGTAGGGTTCCCCTTCCATGGAGGACGACTCTTCGGAGAAGACCTAGATAAATACATTCAGACCATTTCAAACGGCAAGAGTACTCTCTTGCCAACTAAGAAGAAGGTTCAGGGACCTGCGTTTAAACGACAGTATTCCCCTGGGCAGGGGCCCTCTAATGCCAAGCAGTATCGACGGCCTCCTGCAAAAGCAAACTTCGGCTTCAACAGCAAATCACAAGGACAGGCTGTTAGAGGCAAAAGGCAGTGGTTTCGCAAACCAGCAAAACCAGCCCCCAAGCCAACCTTATGAAGGGGCGCCCCCACCCACGAAGGTGGGGGGAAGGCTGTGACTCTTTTCAGAGATTTGGGAAGCCAGCATTCCCGACGAGTGGGTACGGTCTTCCGTGGCCACAGGCTACAAATTAGATTTCCTAAGGTTTCCTCCTCCTCATTTCCAGAAGTCGAGGATTCCAAACGATCCGGAAAAGGGAGCCGCATTAAGATCGGCATTAGATCATCTACTTTCCCAGGAAGTAATAGTAGAGGTACCAGTCCTGGAACAGGGGCTGGGTTTCTACTCCAACCTATTCATCATCCCAAAATCCAATGGAGATGTCAGGCCAATTTTGGACCTAAAGATGGTAAATGCATATCTAAAGATCCGCTCATTTCGGATGGAATCCGTGCGGTCAGCAGCTGCCACACTCCAGAAGGACGACTTCATGACGTCCATAGACATAAAGGATGCCTACCTTCATGTTCCAATTTATCAGCCACATCAAAGATATTTACGCTTCATGGTGGCTTCGCGTCACTTCCAATTCGTGGCGCTTCCCTTCGGGTTGGCTACGGCCCCCCGGGTGTTCATGAAGGTCCTAGCTCCGATCCTAGCCAAGCTAAGGATCCAAGGGGTCACGATCCTAGCATACCTGGACGACCTCCTAGTCATAGACCACTCGTCTCCCGGCTTGGAGCGAGCAGTGGCCCTCACGGTCCAATACCTCGAGAGGTTCGGCTGGGTCCTAAATCGAGAAAAGTCAGCTTTCCAGCCCACAAGGCAGTTGGAATATCTCGGCATGAGATTAGACACAGAACAACAAGGAGTGTTCCTACCTCTGAGGAAGGTAAAAGCCATCAAGGAATTAATCCTACTGGTTCTAAGCAAGAAAGAACCGACTATTCGCCTATGTATGAGGTTACTAGGCAAGATGGTGGCCACATTCGAGGCGGTACCATACGCCCAGAGCCACACTCGCATCCTACAGGCAGCCATCCTGTCAGCATGGAGCAGAAGGCCACAGGCCTTGGATATCCCGTTGCCGCTCTCATCAAGCGTCCGACAAAGTCTGTGTTGGTGGTTAGACCCTCAGAATCTACTGAAGGGGAAGTCTTTCAGCCCAGTGGCTTGGAAGATAGTGACCACAGACGCCAGCCTGACGGGCTGGGGAGCAATTTTGGATGGTTGCACTCGCCAAGGTACTTGGGCAAAGCCAGAGAAGCAGTTGCCCATCAACATCTTGGAGCTCAGAGCTGCTCGACTAGCCCTCAGGGCTTGGACGTCAAAATTGCAGGGGTTCCCGGTGAGAATTCAATCAGACAATGCCACGGCCGTGGCATACATAAATCACCAAGGGGGAACCAGGAGTCAAGCCGCTCAGAGAGAGGTGAGCTTGATTCTCCTATGGGCAGAGGCTCATGTGCCCTGCATATCGGCAATATTCATTCCAGGAGTGGACAACTTTCAGGCGGGCTTCTTAAGCCGCCAGACTCTATGGCCGGGGGAATGGTCTCTGCATCCACAAGTCTTTCAAGCACTCTGCCAAAGATGGGGAGTGCCGGACGTGGATATCATGGCATCGAGACTCAACAAGAAACTAGACAGGTTCATATCGTGCTCAAGGGATCCGATGGCCTGCGGAACCGATGCGTTGGTTTGCCCTTGGCATCAGTTCAAACTTCTTTATGCGTTTCCCCCGCTCCAGTTACTACCCCGCCTGCTGCGCAGGATCCGGGTGGAGCACATACCAGTCATCCTGGTAGCTCCAGCATGGCCCAGAAGGGCATGGTACTCACTAATCTTAAGGATGGTAGTGGGAGACCCGTGGACTCTTCCTCTACGGCCAGACCTGCTATCGCAAGGTCCGATCCTCCACCCTGCCTTACGGCATCTAAATTTGACGGCCTGGAAGCTGAATCCCTGATTCTCAGGGGTAGAGGTCTGTCTCAGAAAGTAATCTCTACCCTAATCAGAGCCAGGAAACCGGTCTCTAGGGTGATTTATTACAGGGTCTGGAAGGCCTATGTAGGCTGGTGTGAGTCCAAGCAATGGCTTTCTCGCAAATTTACCATCGATAGAGTATTAAGTTTTCTCCAGCTAGGAGTGGATAAAGGATTGGCATTAAGCACAATCAAAGGACAGATTTCTGCTCTGTCAGTGTGGTTTCAGCGGCCGCTGGCCACCCACTCGCTGGTTAAGACCTTCCTTCAAGGGGTCTTACGTATTAGACCTCCAGTTAAATCCCCGCTTTGTCCGTGGGATTTAAATCTTGTTCTGTCAAGTTTACAGAAACAACCGTTTGAGCCGTTGGCTGATATTCCTTTGGTTCTACTGACAAGGAAGTTAGTATTTTTGGTTGCCATAGTTTCCGCAAGAAGAGTTTCGGAGCTGGCAGCCTTATCCTGTAAGGAACCATATCTTGTTTTTCATAAGGACAGGGTCGTTCTCCGCCCTCATCCTTCCTTCCTACCGAAGGTCATATCCAGTTTTCATTTGAACCAGGATTTGGTATTACCATCCTTCTTCCCTAAACCTACTTCCAGAAAAGAAGGGTTGCTGCATACCTTGGATATTGTCAGGGCCATGAAGGCCTATCTTAAAGCTACAAAGAAGATCCGGAAAACAGATGTGCTGTTCATTCTACCGGATGGGCCCAAGAAGGGGCAGGCAGCTGCAAAGTCCACCATTTCTAGGTGGATTAAGCAATTAATCACTCAGGCCTACGGCTTGAAAGGGTTGCCTCCTCCAGTATCATTAAAGGCTCATTCTACTAGAGCCATGGGCGCCTCCTGGGCAGCACACCACCAGATCTCTATGGCTCAAGTTTGCAAGGCGGCAACCTGGTCTTCTGTCCACACGTTTACAAAATTCTACAAGTTGGACGTAAGAAGGAATACTGATACTGCCTTCGGGCAGGCAGTGCTGCAGGCTGCAGTTTGAGACCCTCGGATTCCGGGGGCTCCTCTTGTTTGAGTTAAATTTAAAATTTAAAATTATTTTTCTCAACTAAGTTGGATTTATTATGATTTGAGTATATCTCTAAATTAAATCCTTTTGTCTTGGAGATGTTCTCCCTCCCCTCATTGTAAGCATTGCTTTGGGACATCCCATATAGTAATGAATGCCGCTCTGTGTCCCGTGATGTACGATAAAGAAAAAGAGATTTTTAATACAGCTTACCTGTAAAATCTTTTTCTTGGAGTACATCACGGGACACAGAGCTCCCACCCCTCTTTTTGAGGACCATTTTGGGAGGCATACTGCTTGCTACAAAACTGAGGTACTCCTCCTATGGGAGGGGGTTATATAGGGAGGGGCATTTCCTGTTTGAGATTGCCAGTGTCTACACCTGAAGGTACTCCATATAACCCATATAGTAATGAATGCCGCTCTGTGTCCCGTGATGTACTCCAAGAAAAAGATTTTACAGGTAAGCTGTATTAAAAATCTCTTTTTTCCTGTCAGTGGTCATAATGTTATGACTGGTCAGTGTACATTATCTGTAGCGCTTCAGACGAATATAATGGATTTAGGATTTAAAGCAGACCTTCAGTAATTTTTCCATCTATTAAATCTTCTACCCTTGTTTTAACTTTTGGATTGTTAAACTTTTTTTTTTCTGCCAGTAAATACCTTATACCAGTGATGGCGAACCTTGGCACCCCAGATGTTTTAAAATGACATTTCCCATGATGCTCAACTACAATGCCTAGTGCATGAGCATCATGGGAAATGTGGTTACACAACATCTGGGGTGCCAAGGTTCGCCATCACTGCCTTATACAGTCTACTTCCTGTTTTTTGTCTGGTCATTAGCCTAGGCATATGACATAATGCACAGCTCTCTCTCTCACTTGTCAGAGTTTGCCTGGAAAGGAGAGGGGGGTGAGTCATAAGAGGGCTAATGAGTGGCAGAGCTGGAGGTGTACCTCTGTGTAAATCCAGGAAGTGAACAAGCAGCAGCTTCAGCTGCCCACATTTAAAATGGCTTCAGCCAGACTTTGTGAGGTAGACTTCTGCAGCATATTGGGCAAGTTCAGATTCACAGTATATATAAAGAATGCAAAGTGGTTGGAGGGAAGCATGGAAAAGATGTTTAAATTGCAAATTATGTGAGCATAAGCTGGCCATAGATGGTTCAAAACTTGGTCAGTTAAGCAGAAACCGGACAAATTGTAATCTGTCTATGAGCAGGCTAGTTGAACTGAAGTTGATCCTTTTATTTACTTCAGTACAACCAGCCTGTCAGGTTTGTTGCCCAATCGTATTCTGCCAGTAGAGAAGGCTTCCCTATGGCTGAAAACAATAGTGATGCAAGAGGGATTTCTTCATCAACACTGACTGATAAAAAAAAAAACGAATTTGTTTTATTTTTTGATGGTGAGGGGTTAGAATCACTCTTTTTTATTTTTTTCCAGTTTGTGTCCCAGCTGGGGTCATCATACACAGTCCATTCTGACCATGCAATCTTTGCACAGTTAACTTACTAGTACTATATAATAGTATTATTTACTGATACTATATATATATAACAGTATATAAGCATCAATTTTTATTTCATTTTTTCCTTGTGGGCTAAAAGTTTTTACATGAATAAAAACTGTTAATTGTAAGTACCCTTGTCAGTGTTAAGTGTTTTTTCTCAACAGCTTGGTCTGTTAACCACTTAAGCCCCGGACTTTTAGGCAGCTAAATGCCCAGGCCAGGTTTTGCGATTCGGCACTGCGTCACTTTAACAGACAATTGCGCGGCCGTGCGACGTGGCTCCCAAACAAAATTGGCGTCCTTTTTTCCCCACAAATAGAGCTTTCTTTTGGTGGTATTTGATCACCTCTGCGTTTTTTTTTTTTTTTTTGCGCTATAAACAAAAATAGAGCGACAATTTTGAAAAAAATGCAATATTGTTTACTTTTTGCTGTAATAAATATCCCCCAAAAAAAAATATATATATATATATATATATATATATATATATATATATATATATATATATATATATATATATATATATATATATATATATATATATATATATATATATATATATATATATATATATATATATATATATATATATATATATATAAAAAAAAATTTCCTCAGTTTAGGCCGATACGTATTCTTCTACCTATTTTTGGTAAAAAAATCGCAATAAGCGTTTATCGGTTGGTTTGCGCAAAATTTATAGCGTTTACAAAATAGGGGATGGTTTTATTGCATTTTTATTATTTTTTTTTTACTACTAATGGCGGCGATCAGCGATTTTTTTCATGACTGCGACATTATGGTGGACACTTCGGACACATTTTTGGGACCATTGTCTTTTTCACAGCAAAAAATGCATTTAAAATGCATTGTTTATTGTGAAAATGACAGTTGCCGTTTGGGAGTTAACCACAAGGGGGTGCTGAAGGGGTTATGTGTTCCCTGAAGTGTGTTTACAACTGTAGGGGGGTGTGGCTGTAGGTCTGACGTCATTGATTGTGCGTCCCTATATTGGGGAACACACAATCGATGACAGGGCCACAGTGAAGAACGGGGAAGCCGTGTTTACACGCGGCTCTCCCCGTTCTTCACCCCCGGGGACCGATTGCGGGAATGCTTTGTGCATTAGGGACTCGACTGTGAAGCCTAAAGGCTTCGCTTCTGGGTTCCCTTACCAGGAATAACTGCGTGCCAACATGGCGGGCTCCCTGGACAGGTAGGTGTCCTAATGTTAAAAGTCCACAGCTGCAGTGTTTGTAGCTGCTGACATTTTTTTGTGGGGGGCTGGACCGCCTTTTTAATGCAGCAATCGCATCTAAGGACTGGTACTCTGAATTTTGATAAATGTTTGTTTTTTGTTATAAAGCCTAAAGGTTAAAAACCTTCTATGCTGCAGTCCCCCTCTTTTTTCCTACCTGAGCCCAATCCGATTCAGCGATGTGCTCAGCCGCTGTCTCTCTCCTCATTGGACAGATTGAAAGCAGAAATCGTGATTTTGGTATCAACTTAATATGAGGCTGTAAAATATACTTACAATGGTACTAAGGTGCTTAAAGCGGGGGTTCACCCTAAAATCAAATTTTTAACACTAGAGCCAGCATACTAAGGACATTTACTTTCGGCAGGTCATTTTTTTATTTTTTTTTCTCCGTACATACCTTGATTTTATGATTTTTGCCCAGGGCTTCCGCGTTCTGATGACTGCGGAACTGGGCGTTCCTATCCCTGCCTCAGGGTTTCTGATGACTGCGGGACTGGGCGTTCGTATCCTTCGGTTCGATGATTGACGGCTTGTGAAACAGGTGACCTGTCACACAACGCGCCTCACCAGATTTCCGGAAATAGCCGAGCTGTGAGACGGCACTATACGGCGCCTGCGCCCGCCGCGTAGAGCTGACTTGCCAGGCGCTGTATAGTGCCGACTCGCAGCTCGGCTATTTCCGACATCTGGTGACGCGCGTTGTGCGACAGGTCACCTGTTTCACAAGCCGTCAATCATCAAACCGAAGGATAGGAACGCCCAGTCCCGTAGTCATCGGAACCCTGAAGCCCTGGACAAAAACAGAATATAAAGGAGAAAAAAAAAAAAATTACCTGCCTAAAGTAAATGTCCTTACTATGCTGGCTCTGCTAGATGTAATGTTAAAAAATTATTTTTTTGGGGTGAACCCCCGCTTTAAAGTATAACTAAAGGCAAAACTTTTTTTATTTTTTAGTAGTGGTGCACCAAAATTTATCTTCGGTAAACTGTGTTTTTGACATGCTGCCGAAAGAAGAAAATGCTGATAATGCTTTCCTCTCAGAGCCATGCTGAATTGTTCAGGCAGCAGCAGTTACAATGTCCTGCCTACTGTAATAGAAGGCACACTGATCCAATGGCTGGACATTGAATCAGTGTGATGTGATTACAGGACATTGTTACTGCGACCGGGAAGTTCAAATCCAGCTCCGTGACACAGCGGGAGATCGCAGCTCTGATCCGGGCACAGGCAGGCTGCGTCTGACATGGTAGGCTGCATCTGTCAGGCACTGGTGAGGCTGCATTGATCCACAGAGGGGGAAGATGTCTTATGTCTGCAGTCCATGACCATCTCCTGTATCATGTCTGCTAGAGGTGCATTGAATGGAAATTTTGCTAATACTATTAGCAGTGTAAGTTTAATTAAGAGATTGCAGACATGATGCAAGAAAAAAAAAAAAAAAACCTGACAAGTGTTTAAACACTATCCAAAATGAAAAAAAAAAAGGTTTTGCCTATAGTTCTACTTTAACAACCTCAATACTGGACGCTTTCATCCTCTTCTTGCCCAGATCAATGTTCAGCTTTCAGTGCTCTCACACTTTAAATAACAAGTACTCTGTCATGCTAAATTGTACCCAAATAAAATTATTTTTTTTTCACGCAAATAGATCTTTCTTTTGGTGGTATTGATTCACCACCATGTTTTTTTTATTTTTGCTACTTTCTTTTTTAAAACATATCAAATAAAAATGTTGTCATAAATTTAGGCTAAAATGTGTTCTGCTACATGTCTTCGGTAAAAAATAACATCCTAATAAGTGGATGATAATTGGTTTGTGTTAAAGTTAGTCTACAAGCTATGCTGAGCATCATTGAAAATTGATCAATCCTGATGTACTGGTGGCCTATCTAATTTCTTGAGGCCCTAAAATGTCAGGACAGTACAAATATTCCCCAAGTCACCCCTTTTTGGAAAGTAGACAGTCCAAGGCATTTAGTAAGAGGCATGGTGGTTTTTTTTTTTTTAAGTTTTCATTTTTTCCCACAATACTTGAATTTAATGTTTTTTCCCCAAATTGTCATATTAAGTTATTTTTCACACACGGCATAGGCATACTTGCAATTACACATCAAAAGACATTCTGCTACTCCTGAGTATGGCAATACCACATGTGTGAGACTTTTTCACAGCCTGGCCATATAGAGAGGCCCATCATCCAAGTATCACCTTCAGGCATTCTAGGAAAATAAATTATACATCTAGTGTCATGACTATCTATCACACTTTTGAAGGCCCTGGGGCACCAGAACAATGGAAATACCCACTAAATGACCCTATTTTGGAAAGCAAACACAATTACAACCCGAAATACATTCTGCTTCTGAGTTTGGTGATACCACATGAGACTTTTACACAGCCTTTGGAAATGACACATTTCATTTCCTGACTAGTTATTACACTGTGAAGGCCCTAGAAGACCAGGACAATGGAATTGCCATCAAAATAACCACATTCAACAGATGTTGATCGCTGGGACAGATGATTTTTACTGTGTAGGGACACTACCTGTGTCGTCAGTGAGTGTAAAGTGCTGTACACTCACTGATTCTGCCTGCAACACAGACCGGCTCACCCTTTCACCGACAGGCTCCATGTGAGGAGAAGCACAGCTGATTTACTGACAGCCAGCTCTGTATACATCACACCGTGGCTGTGATTGGCTATTCTGATCACATGATGGCTGTGTCCGATCACAGAGCCCCTCTACCTATTGGAGATATATGCCGCATCTGGATCGCGCTGCTGTGCAGCCTTGTTCTGAGGGACGTTCCTGAATGTCCACTCAGAACTGCAAATCGCTGGCCACTGCACATAAACTGCCGGGTGGGCGATTTGAAGAAGTTAATAATAGTTTAAATTAGGGCTGCAACGGATCAAAACACTCATGGATCGGATCGATCCTCGGATCAGGAGTCACGGATCGGAACATTTTCGGATCAGTAAAAAAAAAAAACACGACAAACAAAAGTTTTTTTTTTTTACATTTTTATTAATATTTTTTTTTTTTACTTCTAATGTCGGCGATCAGCGATTTTTTTTTCGTGACCGCGACATTATGGCGGACACATCGGACAATTTTGGGACCATTACAGTGGGAAAAATGGCAATTACAGTGTTACTGTTTTACTAGTGTGGGGGCAATGTTGGCTATGGCTATTATTAATGGCCATAGCCAACATTGCCCCCCACTAGTAAAACAGTAACACTGTAATTGTCATTTTTGCCACAGTAATAATAGTCATAGTCAACATTGCCCCCACACTAGTAAACAGTAACACTGTGTGTATAGCCATTTTTGCCACTGATTACAGTGGGAAAAATGGCTATACACACAGTGTTACTGTTTACTAGTGTGGGGGCAATGTTGGCTATGACTATTACAGTGGCAAAAATGGTAATTACAGTGTTACTGTTTTACTAGACCGAGTACATCAGTACAGTGAGTTGGCTAATGGCTATTAAGCCATTAGCCAACTCACTGTACTGATGTACTCGGTCCGTCTCCAAGTTACATGCAGAGTCAGCGGCGCAGCGCGCTCTTGCAAAATAGAAAAAAAATCCACGAGCAGAGGGAGGGGTGATGACGTCAGCGCGCACCGCCGCCGAGTGTACCAAGATGGCCGACCGCTCCGGAGCTAGGCCGAAGCCGCGGTCTTTCCTGCGGTGGCAGTGCGTTCCGCGGATCGCATACTGTTCCGATCCGAACAGGTTGACCCGATTGGCTCACTAATTTTCACAGAAGTCTGTCTAAGATACAAATCAGATTTCAGGAATCCCCTGCAACAAAAAACAAAAATTTTGGTGAGATATTTCCAATAGGAACATGTATAAAGGGTTGCTGCCACAGCTAACTGATAATTCTAAAACCACTCCTATTAGACCCACTCAGCACAGACAAACACGCAGTGATTTCTTCAGAATAACAAAAGGTAGGAATCGGCAACAAAGGTTGTTATATTCCTTGCGCTATACATAGGAATGTTTTTTTGCTCAACAAAAGTGGAGTTACACTTTAACTTGGAAATCGATATCCCCTCACTTCCTGTTATGATACAGGAGGTGAGGGGAAATCTTTTGAATGGGATACAGATGAAAAAACTGAAAGTGGTTTGAATCCTTCCCTACCCTATCCAGAATGATGATGATTTATTATTAATAAAAAATGGGTGCCATTTCAACAGTGCTCCACAACACTTGATAGTGTTGGCACAGCAACAGAGGCAGTCCTTGTAAGCAAGCCAGGAGTGTTGAAACTAGAGGTCGACCGATATGTGTTTTTCTCTGGCCGATGCCGATATTTAGAAATCGGGGCGGCCGATATATGATGCCGATATTTTTGGCCGATTTTTGGACCGGGATGCGTTGTGGAGAGGGGTGGATGGTGCTAGCGATGTGTTGTGAAGAGGGGTGAATGGTGCTGGTGATGTGTTGTGGAGAGGGGTGAATGGTGATGCGTGGTGGAGAGGGGTGGATGGTTCTGGGTGGGGATGAAGATGACTCTGTGTGAGGATGAGAGTTGCATTGTGAAGAGGATCTCTACAATGTAACAATCCTATCCACCCAGAGTCATCCTCATCCTTTTTTCTCAATGTCCGCCTCAGCAAGGTTTCCCTTTTTAAAAAGAGATTCAATAAAGTCTGCAGGGGGGCACAGTAGCACTTTGTGACTTACCCTCCACTCTTGCTGATATCTATCTGCATGCACCTGATAAGACTAGGAGGTGCATGCAGATAGACGCTGATCAGCCAATCGCATAACAATAAAATAGAAGCAGCCAGTAGGCTCCTTTTTAGCAGGGAAGAAAGTGCTAGCTGATGATGCTGGCCACGATCACCTGCTGGGTGGAGTTACTAGTCGGCTTGTGACATGCTAATGAAGTATTATTCCTTTGCTACAGCCCGCCGGGAAAGGGGGGCGGGGCGATGCGGTGCCAGTGAAACTTTTCCCTTCTGTAAGTGAACAGCAGCGTGCGTGTGAAGGATTGATTTCACATGCTGTAGCAGGAGCGGGTAAAGCAGCGAATCGGCATGGTTTACACAAAAATCGTCCGATGCCGATTTCTTCAAAACGGACAAATATCGGCTGATATATAGGTTGACCTCTAGTTGAAACACTTATAGAAGTTTTTTTTTTTTGGTGGAGATAGCATGTATGCGGCTTACTTATTGATTGATTGTTAACCACTTAAGGACCGCCTCCTGCACATATACATCGGCAGAATGGCACGGCTGGGCACGTACAGGTACGTCCTGTACTAGTACCTGGTCGCGGGCACGCGCCCACGACCCGAAGCGGGACTCGCGGACCCGATCGCCGCTGGAGTCCCGCGATCGGTCCCCGGAGCTGAAGAACGGGGAGAGCCGTGTGTAAACATGGCTTCCCCGTTCTTCACTGTGGTGGCAGCATTGATCGTGTCATCCCTTTTATAGGGGGACACAATCGATGATGTCACACCTACAGCCACACCCCCCTACAGTTGTAAACCCACTTCAGGTCACACATAACCCCATCAGCGCCCCCTGTGGTTAACTCCCAAACTGCAATTGTCATTTTCACAATAAACAATGCATTTTTTGCTGTAAAAAATTACAATGGTCCCAAAAATGTGTCAAAATTGTCCGAAGTGTCCGCCATAATGTCGCAGTCACAAAAAAAAAGCTGATCGATGCCATTAGTAGTAAAAAAAAAAATTTTTATAAAAATGCAATAAAACTATCCCCCATTTTGTAAACGCTATAAATTTTGCGCAAACCAACCGATAAACACTTATTGCGATTTTTTTTTTTTATTACCAAAAATAGGTAGAAGAACGTATCGGCCTAAACGGAGAAAAACATTTTTTTTAATATATTTTTGGGGGATATTTATTATAGCAAAAAGTAAAAAATATTGAATTTTTTTCAAAATTGTCACTCTATTTTTGTTTATAGCGCAAAAAATAAAAACCGCAGAGGTGATCAAATGCCACCAAAAGAAAGCCCTTTGTGGGAAAAAAAGGACGCCAATTTTGTTTGGGAGCCACGTCGCACGAACGCGCAATTGTCAGTTAAAGCGACGCAGTGCCGAATCGCAAAAAGGGGCCAGGTCCTTTAGCTGCATGTTGGTCCGGGTCTTAAGTGGTTAAATACCGCTAGTATTGGATTGAGACTCATTTTTTGGATTTTTGTGGGACACAGGTGCGCTGAAAGTGCACTGGGGGGCCATTAGCATGGTCAACGTGTGTTTTGCCATGTGGCAATGTTTTGTCTGTACAAACCTGATGGGTTTTAATCACTTTTCACGCTTATGCCTTTGCGTATTTATGCTTTTTTTACGCAATCCCATTGACCTCTGTAGGGGAAAAGGCGCACTTACTAAACAGTACTTTTTTTACAAAAATTCACAGAAGAGAAACGCACAGGCGTGAATGGGCCCCATAGAAAATTATAGTAATCTTCTTGTGCATAAAGCTTGATATTGGAAACACACTGTAAGCTGTAGGTATACATTATAGTAGGGATTCTCTGAGACTTGAAAATCATTTCAAGGGTTCCTAAAAGCTGAAAAAATTTACAGTAACAGCTGTTTTTTTTAACTTGGTTTACCCCATGATTGCATGTGTTGCCCTCTGCTATTGATAGATATTCCCTTTCCTCTCACGTTTAGTTACTATCATGTGTGGGTTAAAATATCCGACCGGACAAGAATTCTGAGCATTTTGTGTTTGCATCAGATTGAATGCTTCTGATTCAGTGGGGTTACTAAATCAGAAAGGATTACCACTATTGCATTAGAAATCTCTGTATCGTAATATGGGTCACACAGTCGTACACAGGCAAAAACCTACGCAAGCCGTACTTTTATAAACGCCAAATTGGTGGACCATTATTTCTTTATAAATGCAGATGGAGAAAACTGCTTAGACGGATGTTCTAAGCACTTATAGCCATGTACCACTATGGCATTTGATGGCTTGGAACATGGTGTACTGAGCCGATCTGTGGGTCTTGGTGCCACATGATAGCCCATTGCAGAGGTCACATGCTATTGTTGATATTGGAGATCTGTCTTCTTCCTCTTACAACAGAGAAAGGATAAGAATTGTAGTAAGTTGTCAACAGGAGATGAATGATTTAATGGATCTGCAGCAGCAGCTGCTGTTGATTCATTTTTTGCGTTTTCACAGATTGTGTGTTTTTGTTTTGTTTTTAAACCCTTTCTCCCCCGCCTATCCTTTACACATACTTATTAAAGTGTATGTGAACCCTCACCTTTGTAAAACCTATTCAGTTTAAACAGAAATGCCAGGCAAAACGTGTGTGTGTGTGTGTGTGTGTGTGTGTAAAAATATATATATATTTTTCTATAAGTGATCATATGACCTCTGTTTTTAGCTACATACGAGGCTTGACGAGGTGGGTGTGGAGACTGCAGGAGGCAGCGAGAGCAATACATTGATCTTCCCAATGGGAAGTGTATGCAATTAGGTAATTTCAGGTGCTTTTATACTGTCCTCACTTTATTTTGACTTAAAGAGGAGTTCCACCCAAAAATGGAACCTTTTGGCAGCCCCTCCCTGCAGGCGATCGCCTCGGACACGTCAGGTCCTAGGCGATCGCCTGTCCAATCAAACAGCGCTGCATGCGCAGTGCCGCTCACACATGCGCAGTGGGTGCCCGGCCATGAAGCCGAAAGCTGTCACGGCCTGGTGCCCACAGTGACAATGAAGACGCCGGCCAGGGAGGGGGGGAGAGGAGCGGACCCCTGGCCGGCGCGTCGCTGGAACGCTGGAGCAGGTAAGTGTCAGTTTATTAAAAGCCAGCAGCTACACTTTTTGTAGCTGCTGACTTTTAATAAACTTAAAAAATGGGTGGAAAACCCCCTTTAAAAAAAGTAATAAACTGTTTTTCACAAGTCATCTTCCAGGACAGCTTCACAAAAGAGAGACTCCTCCCACCTAGACAGAAAACACATGATCCGCGTTATTATAAAAAGCACACAATCTCCCAGGTCCTTTAGTTTTATGCGTTTCCTCCAGCCAGATAGGGAGTAAAATCTAAACAATAGATGTGACCCTATCAGGCTGATAGGGTGTAAAATGGCAGATGCCACCTGGATGCAGTGTTCCCTTAACAGGAAAAGAAAGAAAGTATACCGCTCAGAGGTCCCAGAGAACTGCAAAGTGGAGTCCAAACACTTGGGTGCAGGCGCTGCAATAGTATGCAAAAATGTATAAGAAAGAACCGGGACGGCCGCACTCCAAAAATAAAAATGTGTTCCTTTTAATAAAAACTGGTCACAACATGGATGTCACAGCAAAAAAAACAGGAAAAAGGGATAACGCGTTTCACACTCTCATACAGTGCTTATTCATAGCTTAACAGGAGCAGAGATCCTGGAGAATGGTTAGTTCCTAGGGAAGGAGATAGACAGGTCGTCTCTGCATTCAGGGGACTCTGTATTTTCCTAGTAACCCCTCCAGGAAGAGCTGGATTACTGCCCATACTAGTGTAAGAAACCTGGGGCTGCCATTTCTTGTGGGCTGTATCGCAGTCATGGTGGCACTGGCACTAGATCCATAACTCCTCATATGGACCAGGTGGGTGGACACAGGTGCTTGGGTGGAGCCTATTATACTCCCATATATACAGCCAGCCAGTAGGACAGTCAGATGGTTGGCAGGGAATGTCCACAGCCATGTCTGAACTAGATCTGGCAGAGCTGGGGGAGGCAGGCACCAATGTAAGGAGGCTGGTGGTTTTTAATCTACCTCTTCCCTTGTATGTCATTGACACAGGTTAGTGCAGGGGCTCAGGCACCATTTCTTTTTTTCTGGGGCGTTTTTGGAGCACGGTGGTAAAAGAGTGAGGTGTGGGGTACTTTCTCTCTCACCTTAAGTTTTACACGTCGGTAGCTTCTTAAATGCTATTGGTATTTTCAAACTCTCTGGTAGAAACCTTGTACACATGATAAGCGTATCGTACAAATTATTTTGTTTTGTTTTTTTGTCTTTTTGCATGCTAGTCTTGTATCGAAAATGAAGAGGTTACTAAAGTTACAAACCTTTTTAAATAATGTATTTTGTTTTTGAGCATGTAAAGTCTTGGTCTTCTGATATTTTTCAGATAAATTCTGTTCTGATTAAACGAAAATCGTACGTTCTGGTATCATACAAGTAAAATGATTGTGTTTGTTCCTTTTGGATAATTTTGCATGAACTGTCATTATCGGCTCTCTGAAGCTGTATACGAAAGGTCAGATAATCACACAATCTCTTTGAAAGCCACATTTTTCGTCCGATTTTCTGATTGTGTGTAGTAGGCATGAACTTCTAAATTGTAAGCTTTAAAGAGCAGGGCCCTCTGATGCCTTCTGTATTGAATTGTGTTGTAACTATACTGTCTGCCCTTAAAGTGGAGGTTCACCCAAAAAATACATTTTTAACATTACATTCAGCCGAGTTGTCCTAATGACAATTTTTTTTTTATTTTTTTTTTTCGTACATACCGACTTTCACCGCCGTTTCCGGGTATGTCTTCTGCGGGACTGGGCGTTCCTATCTGATTGACAGGCTTCCGACCGTCGCATACAGCGCATCACGAGTTGCCGAAAGAAGCCGAACGTCGGTGCGGCTCTATACGGCGCCTGCGCACCGACGTTGGGCTTCTTTCGGCAACTCGTGACGCGCTATATGCGACGGTCAGAAGCCTGTCAATCAGATAGGACCGCCCAGTCCCGAAGAAGACATACCCGGAAGCAGCGGTGAAAGTCTGTATGTACGGGGAAAAAAAAAAAAACAGCCGATTGTCATTAGGACAACTCGGCTGAATGTAATGTTAAAAATGTATTTTTGGGTGAACCCCCGCTTTAAGTAAAGTGCTGAGCAAAACTGTTGGTGCTATATAAGTCCTGTATAATAATGATGTCAAAGTAGCAGCCCTGTTTAATTTCTTTGAGCTTTAACTGGCAGAGCAGCCGCTACTCAAAAGGTTCATGATGGCAGTCTCAAGGTGTAGCAGACCGTCCAGAGCAAGATTTCCTACATGGGACTTTGGCACTGTCCTCAGAAATTTTGCTAGCATGTACTCTCCTGTCCTGGAATATGGCTTTGAGAGGGAGGGAGGGGGGGTTTATTTATCTGTTAGCTGAATTTCCAGGACATCGCTATTACCCGCCCAATAATTTTTTCGTTCAATTTGTTGGGATCAATGTTCCTTTTTCCAAGCTTTGTAGCTTGGCTGTTTTTTTCTTCTCTCTAAGCTCAGAGCCGGTTCACACTGGGGCGACTCGTCAGGCGGCTCAGCCACCTGCCGATTGGTGTCCCATTCTATGCAATAGAACCGTTCTAATAGGAGCGACGCAAGTCGCTCCGACTTAGAAAAAGGTTCTTGTACGACTTCGGGGGCGGCTTGGGGCGACCTGCATTGACTTCTATATAAAGGTAATTTTGAAGGTCGCCTCTGAAGTCGTCTTCCGGATGCCTTGCGGAGTCGCCCCTGAAGTCATGCCGCCTAAGTGTGAACCGGCTCTTAAGGTTTATTGTTGTATACTGAGGGACCTGGGCAAACTCTCATGATCATTCATGCCACATCCCATACACTATGAATTATGTCTTGAGAATGTTGCATAATGTGTGATCTATAGGACACCCCAAAATTTGAATTGTCAATGAACACTAATTTCCAGTAAGTTCAATTGTTTGTAAAGGCAGAAGGTTCTTTACCTTACTACATTCTATTGGGAAAAGGGCATTCAGGAGACTGCAATATTGTCTTCTCGGCTACTATGAACTGATTCAAAACTGTCTTTGAATAGTGATCCACCATAGATCACTTTTTCAAAGTATGTGTAAATGCACTGCCCGTGTGAACAAGGCTTCAAGCAGCAAAGATTTCTTATTTTTCTACCAATAGAGAAAGGACTCCATGAAATTAGATTTTTTGTTTGTTTATTTAGCCATATGACTAGCTGATTCCTTGGAACCAAACCAGGCCAGTAAACATAATGCTGTTTGCTTAAACAAAGTTCAAGACTCCAAGCTCTGGGAAAAATTCTCTTGTAAAGTAAACAGTATTTGTCTTTAGTAAATCAACCCCTTAAAGCAGAGTTCCAGCCGTTTCTGTGTTTAGTAAAAGTCAGCTGCTACAAAAAAGTGTAGCTGCTGACTTTTAATAAACACACACTCACCTGTCCCACAGTCCAGCGATGCAGCTGTCTGAAGCCCACGGTTCTCTCCCCCGCCTCTGCATTACTAGTGTGGGCACCCGGCTGTGACAGCCTGTGGCTTCACAGCTGGGTGCGCACTGCGCGTCCTGAATGGCCGATCAATCTTCTGGGACCTGTGACGTGTCCCAGAAGATTGCAGGGCGGGAGAGGAGACAACTTCCGCTCGAGTCACCTAGGCTGCGCGAATGGAAGTGGGAGCTGGGTACCTGTAAAAATCAGGTACCCCCCCAAAAATACATGTTAGGGCAGGGGTCTCCAAACATTATAAACAAAGGGCCGGTTTATTGTCCTTCAGACTTTTGGAGGGCTGGACTTTGGCAAGCGGGGGGGTGGAAATTTTCCTGGCATCAGTGGGACTTAATACCATATGTTAGAGGGAGAAATGGTGCCCCATCGTTTATATCATAGGGAGGAATTATGTCCCATTAGTGGAGTCAGTGGGAGAAATGGTCCTCCACTGTCGGTGTCAGATGTCAGAATAGTGTCTCGTATCAGTGGGAGGGATACTGCCCCAAGGGCCGGATAAAGGCAAGCAAAGGGCCGCATCCGGCCCCCGGGCCGCAGTTTGGAGACCACTGTGTTAGGGGGTTAGGAGACCTTAAAGGGTTACTAAAGGGGAAAAAAAAATGTCTTAAAAATAACGAACATGTTATACTTGCCTCCACTGTGCAGTTTGTTTTGCACAGAGTGGCCCCGATCCACATCTTCTGGGGTCCCTCGGCGGCTGTCTCTGGTCCTCCCCGCAAGAATTCATCACATTCATGCGAGAGAACTCACATGGTGATGAGTCCTTGCGGGCGCGCCCTTGTGAAACAGCGAGCGGCCATAGCCGCTCACTGTATCACTCGGCGAGCCGCGTCAATGGATGTGATTGACAGCAGCGCCAGCCAATGGCTGCGCTGCTCTCAATCCATCCGCTCTAGCCAATCAGCGGCCAGGCTGAGAGCGAAGAGGATCTCGAGACCGAGCGCGGGACTTTCGAGGGGTCAGGTAAGTAAAACGGGGGCTCGGGGGAGGGGGGGGGCGGCATCATCATATGTTTTTTCACCTTAATGCATAGATTGCAGATACCTGGTGAAAAAATGTTTTCCTTTACAACTCTTTAAAGCGGAATTTCCACTTTTTGGTGGAACTCCATTTTAAGCTTTGGTGCAAGAATCAAGTTACCTGAAATCTGAGAGTTGTTGCTGTGTCAAGTTAAACTCCAAGACCTCATATAATGCTTTACAACTCCTGATTGTGCCACGCTGTCCAATAGAAGCCCCCCAATCACATTTAAAGGGGTTGTAAAGTCAGAAGGTTTTTCATCTTATTGCATTATATGCATTAAGATAAAAAGCCTTCTGTGTGCAGCAGCCCCCCTAATACTTATCTGAGCCCCATCTCTGTCCAGCGATGTCCACGAGTGTTTCAGCCGTCCGAGACTCTTCCTCTTCTGATTAGCTGAAATGCAGCAGCTCCCACTGTTGTCAATCAAAGTCAGTCAGCCAATCGGGAGAGAGACAGGCCGGCCCGTGGCTCTGTGTCTGAATGGACACAGAGTGCTGTGAATCGGCTCTGGTGCCCCCATAGCAAGCTGCTTGCTGTGGTGGCACTCAACAAGAGGGGGGGGGGAGTTAGGATCACAGAAGAGGGACTGGAAAAGAGGAGAATCTAGGCTCCTCTGTGCAAATCCACTGCAACAGGGCAGGCAAGTATAACGTTTGTTATTTTTATAGAAAAAAATAAAAATAACTTTTACAAACACTTAGTGCCGGTTCACACAGGGGCAACACGACTTCCAGTGCGAATTTGCAAGGCGACTTGGAGCGACTTACAACGCAACTTCAAGTCGCCTCCAGGACAGACGACTTTGCCAGTGGCCAATCAAAGAATAATCAGCTCTGTGGGAAGGAGGGCTTTGCCTGAGAAAACTATTTTTCTCTTCTTGTAAAGTTGCTTCAGTTAAGACAGTGATCCGACTTTGGAGGCAACTTCCATTGAAATCAATGTGTACAAGTTACCTTGAAGTAGTACAGGAACCTTTTCTGAAGTTGGAGCGACTTCAGTAGTGTACATTAAGTTGGCTCTCATGCACTTCAATGTCTCATGTCGCGTGACTTGGGGCGACACAAGTCGGATCCCAAGTCGCAGTAGTGTGAACAGGCACTTAAAGTCTTTTTTTTTTTTTTCTCAAAAGGATTTTATTGAAATAAACAAGAACATACAATTCAACATTGTCAATTCCAGATACGTCGTAGTCCTTCACAATCAGACATAAGAACACTGTTCACCCTTAAAGCGGAGCTCCACCCTAAAGTGGAACTCCCATTGATCGGAACCCTCCCCCCCTCCGGTGTCACATTTGACACCTTTCAGGGGGGTGCAGATACCTGTCTGAAGACAGGTATTTACACCCACTTCCGGACACACAGTATTGGGCAGACTGCGGGCATGACGTCACCTCCCGTCCCCCCCTGTTCTGGGAACATTCGGCTCCCAGTACACAGCGGGAGCCAATCGACAGGCGTAGCACGACTCACGCATGCGCCGTAGGGAACTGGGCAGTGAAGCCGGAGCGATTCACTTCCTGGTTCCCTCACCGAGGATGGTGGTGGGGGCAGCAGAGTGACGAGTGATCGCTCGTCCTCTGCCACGGACGCGCTGGACTCCAGGACAGGTAAGTGTCCTAATATTAAAAGTCAGCAGCTGCAGTATTTGTAGCTGCTGGCTTTTAATATTTTTTTTCAGCGGATATCCGCTTTAAGACAATTAGAAGTATATTTTAATTTCTACATTGATTGAGGAAGGTTACATTTTATTCTGCAAATCCATGAAGGAGCGCAGTTTTTTATTGGAAAAAATGTGTGTCAATCATGTGACTCCATGTAATTGCCATCGTGCACAACATGACAGAGATTGTAATTCCTTATAGTATCCGTTGTCCCCACAACTACAGGATTTTTTTGGCATGTTTGTAGATTCAGTTGGGTGTCTGTGGGTCAGGCAGGTGGGCAAAGCAGCCATTATCTGTTATGCTTGGACACAATTAGTAAAGCTAAACTGATAAGTAAGGTAAGTAAGGGCCCAATCAGATCCATCTATTGCATTGACACTGAATTACAGCAGATTAATTATTTTGAACTGAATGCCAGTGGTCACTGCCAACAAAAAAAAGAGACACAGCATTTTCCCAAACCCAGCACACTACAAGGCCTGGTAGAGCAGTTGCCAGTTTGTTCCATTGTGCTATTGATCCTTTTGTCATGTAGCACATTTCTACATTCTGCCAATATCCATCTGTGATTAGATTCTGCCAATTTATTTTTTATTTTTTCCATCTATTCTTTGAAAAGGAACTGTTACATCTGTACCCTCTCCCCTGCTTTGTAAACTATATAAGTAGGTGCTATAGCTTAGCAACGTAAAATGTCATCATCAGTTATATAATCGAAGGACAATTCTCATAAAATTTTGTTTGTCCTGTTCACAGAATTGAATATTTGATTATGGTTCTGTTTTTCAAGATCGCTTTTTGTGTTTGTAAATTAGTTACGTGTTATGGTTCTGTTTTTCTAGGCAGATGTTGAAAGGGCAACGGTGATGTAAAAATGACTCAGGGGAAGAAAAAGAAGAGGGTGAACCGTAGTGTGCTCCTTGCCAAAAAAATCATCATTAAAGATGGTGGCACGGTGAGTATAAAAACAGCAATATAAACTGACTGAGTTTGTTCACTGCTAAAAACATTGGTAAAGCTATAATTTACAAACTGCTGTTAAAAAACCAACCGATTA
Source organism: Rana temporaria (assembly GCF_905171775.1). Lineage (NCBI taxonomy): Eukaryota > Metazoa > Chordata > Amphibia > Anura > Ranidae > Rana > Rana temporaria. Next base: position 126,983,680 of record NC_053495.1, on the reverse strand, counting down.
TAAACCTGTTTACAAAAATAAGAGCACTTGCCAACCTGGCTTTGGTACATAGTGAGTCAGTGTCCTAATGTATGTATGCAGGATAGAAATCTTATGCATTTTGCCACATGCTTGTTTCAGGTCAGTATCTTACTATGTGAAATCAGGATGGAGGAACCAGAGCTGACACTTTTAAAAACAAGTCACTAGCCTCGGGCGCTCCTATGCCCAAGGAGGGCCTGCTGGCCCATATATCGGTGTTGCCCAAGGAGGGGAAGGTTCACGCGGGCCCTAGTAGTTATAGGCCAATATCGCTCTTGAACACCGATATCAAAATTTTAGCAAAAATCCTAGCGAATTGTCTGCAGCCTATTCTTCCTTTCCTCATCCATCCTGACCAAACTGGGTTTATTGCCGAACGGGAGGCGAGGGACAACTCGAACCGGGCCATTCTGTTGATTCAATGGGTACAGACGCAGGCTGACCATCCATCTTCTACTCTCCACTGATGCCGAAAAGGCATTTGACAGGGTGGATTGGACATACCTTCGTGCGGTGTTGTCTAGACTGGGGCTTGGCCCTAAAATGCTCTCATGGGTTTTCTCTTTGTACAGCAGTCCGGAGGCCCGAGTTAAGGTCAATGGAGTTCTTTCTGACGCTTTCCCTATTGGGAATGGGACCAGAAAAGGCTGCCCGTTGTCAACTCTTATTTTTGCCCTCACCCTGGAACCCCTGCTTAATAGGATTTGCTCTAACCCTAACATTAAGGGCTTCTGCGTCGGCTCCCATGAACATAAACTCTCCGCATACACGGATGATGTCCTCTTTTATGTAGCAGACCCTCTGATCTCCCTCCCCAGTATTATGACCGAATTGCAGACTTTCGGCTCCCTCTCTAATTTCAAAATTAATTTTTACCAAGATTTTATCATTAAATGTTCCCCCGAACCTGTGTACACGGTTGCAATCCTCCTTCTTCTTCATGTGGTGTACAACTCGCATGAAATACCTGGGGGTCTATCTTACCCCCCTCTATTTCCAACTGTATACCAGTAATTACACCCAGTTGCTCTCCACTATTGAGTCAGTTCTGCGCCGGTGGGATAGAGAGACCTTTTTGTGGATGGGCCAAGTCAGTGTGTTAAAGATGAACGTGCTACCTCGCATTTTTGTTTTTTCTCCAAATGGTGCCCATTTCCTTACCTAGGTCTTTTTTCTTGAGCCTCAACAGTGCGTTTCTTAGATATATCTGGCAGGGATATATATGGTGGGAGTTTCCTAAGTTGCGCCCTTTTTGGCAGGATGTTGGATCCAAAATTAAAATTCTCCTAGATATAGACCTTCTGGACTCCCCAATGGGCTTTCTCCTGCACGTTCCCGCCATTCCCCTCGGCCTCTATCGAAAATCGGTGTTGCCTCACCTTTTAAATGCAGCCAAGAGTTTAATTCCCACTTTTTAGAAGACTGGCCGAGTTCCGTCCCGTTCTGACTGGGTTCGGTTGGTGAATTATATTAAGACCGCAGAGGAGTGGATCACAAAGTGTAAGGACGAATATGACAAATGGTATGGTGTTTGGGCCACATGGATTCATTATGGTGATGGGGACAGCTGCAAATTCACTCCCTTCTTTCCAATCCCTGACAGGAGGAGCGCAGTAATTATGTTCTTATTAGCTTTTTCTTTTGATCGGATGATTACATTTGACCAATATATTGCAGGTATGTTTTCGCAATGAACATGAGTACACCTTTCTTGTTTTGTCCTCTGGTCACTTTTCCTTTTCTTATTCTTGTTGTTTTTATTTACCTGTCTGACTTGGTGTCATCCACTCATTCCCTATCCTTTGCACCTAACTAAGTGATTGGGGACGCCTTAAGTATGTTTAGATTCATATGTACCTCGAACCTAACAATTGACGCCTCCATCCCTTTTATCCTATCTGTTGGATGGCCAATCGGGCCTGTTGTATTGTATTTTGCCTGGATATACGGTTGGACAGCATTGTATGTTTCCTGTCCTAGTTGTTGTTGTGTAAAGGAAAATTCTTTCTAAATATATAAAGATTTATATAAAAAAATCAAGTCAGTAGTGGCTCCTAAATAGATTCTCCTACACCTTTACACCCCCTATAGACATGGGAATTTTTTGGGCAATAATTGTGTCATTACCTGAGTAATACACGTACATAATTTTTTTAAGGCTTTTTTGTTAAACGCCTTCTTTTTATGACATTGAAAATTATTTTTGTTATGCAATCATTGGACATGAAGGTAAAAACCCTTCTCTGTGTAGCAGCCCCTCTAATATTTACTTAAAGCGGGGGTTCACCCTATAAAAAAAAAAAAAAAAAATGTTCTTCTAGCATAAAATTAGGCATAGTAGCGCGAGCTACAGTATGCCTGTCTTAATTTTTTTATCCCCGTACTCACTGTGTTATTGTACATAGAAGATTCCGACTGCCCACGGGGAATGGGCGTTCCAATCCAGACGGAAGGTGATTGACGGTCGGCTCTGGCGCGTCACGCTTCTCCGGAAATAGCCGAAATAGGCTTGGCTCTTCACGGCCGTCAATCACCCTCCCTCTTGAAAGGAACGCCCATTCCCCGTGGGCAGTCGGAATCTTCTATGTACGATTACACAGTGAGTACGGGGATAAAAAAATTAAGACAGGCATACTGAAGCTCGCGCTACTATGCCGAATTTTATGCTAAAAAGTTGTTCTGCAGGGTGAACCACCGCTTTAAGCCCCATCTCGATCCAGCGATGTGCACGAGTACCTTAGCTCTCCGGGGAATCTGACTCCCACTGCTGTCTCAGACACACAGCAACCTGCTTGCTGTGTGGGCACTCACTAGGGCGCAGGGGTAGGGGAGCGGAAGAGGGACCCAAAAAGAGGAGGATCCAAGTTACTCTGTGAAAATCCACTGCACAGAGGAGGTAACTATAACATTTGTTATTTTTAGCCAAAAAACAAGACTTTAGTATCACTTAAAACTAGTGCTTGTACCTTCTAATTTTCTGTAATCAGTCCCTTGCACAGCAGCTGGAGAGGGAATAAATTGAGCCAGTTGGGTTTCTTTGACTTTCAGTACACATGCATAGGAATGACCTCCATAAATATGTCTCTGCATGCATTGTTCAGTGTCCATTCGCAGGACAGGGAATTGGATGTTACCAAGGAAGCAAAACTTAAGAAGCAATTTTAGACATTGTTTTTTGTTCAGTTAATTTGTTTAGAAGCTCCTGAATTAAATGTAGGCACAAAAAATGCAGCTCTGTAATCAATACATCAAAACTTTTTAAATGCACGCAGTGGAAGTTCCTGAATTTGACCCGTTTAGTTTATGTACAGGCTGTACAGCAGAGCTGTAAGATTTGTATAATGTGAAACTTGTGATTGATACTTTGCTCTATCAGTACAAATGGGTTTGCTTTACATTAAATTATGCTCTATATTTCCATTTTTATGCAGCCTCAGGGGTTTGGTTCTCCCAGCGTGTATCATGCTGTCATTGTGATCTTCCTCGAGTTCTTTGCCTGGGGCTTGCTTACTGCTCCAACATTGGTGGTAAGTTATGAATGACATATACTGGTTACAGAATGACAAGACGCATTTACATTACTGTTGGGCATTATAATGTCTGATGTAAATAAAATATATATTTATACTACTTCAGAAATGTTCCTGATTATTTTATTATTTATGCTGTTCATTCTTGCTCATTTATTTGTATTATTTTTTTTGATATTTTTACCTACGTTGGCAAAAATTCAAATTTAAGAGGCTTCAGTACAGATCAAATAAAAATGAACCCCTGCCAGGGACCAATATTTATCAATTTAAAGTCTGTCAGGAAAATAATATTACAGAGTCCCTGGTAGGGTATAATGGAGGGGACATAAGGGGAAAGGCGAGCTCTGACTTGGGCATGGATCTTGGTAAAAAGCTAGGGGCAATAACAGCCCAAAGCATGGGGAGGAAAGTAGGGTAGGGAATACAAAGATGGAATAGGGGGTCAGAGGGATAAAGAGTGAAAACTAGGCGGAACAAAAGTCAAATGTGCGTGGGCTCCATGGTTACAATAGTATAGGGGTAAAGCTCTCAAGTGGTCGTGTATGTGGGCTTGTCTGTCTATCAGATGCAATCAATTGGGTTTTGGTTTATTGGGAGCATGTGAAATCTACCAAGTAAAACCTGGTTTTTCATTATGTTTGAGCAGAAAGTTGAGGTCTCCCATTGTTTTGCTATCCTTCTTTTTCAAGGACCGCAACCTGGGAGTGGGGAGTCTGATTCTTTCAATATAGTTTGCTTGCTCTGGCTGCTTTATCTAAATGTATCAGGAGGGATTTATTTTATTGTGAGCAAGGTGGAAGAAAAAATGCAGCTGAATTATTAAACTTATTATCTGTAAGTTTTTAAAGCCTCAAATCTGAGGACAGCTCCAGAAAATGAGTATTATCTATTCTTATAAGCCACATCTCCAACAGAGGGAACGACACTGGATACCCTTTCCTTTCACCACCCTCTCTTCTCTTTTCTCTCTCTTCTTCACCACGGATTGATTCAAAGTTACTCACCAGCGGCGCTTAGACGCTCACTTCACAGTGGGCATTTGGCGCCTAATTAAGCTCAAAAATCAATCAATCAATCAAACAATTTATGAAGCCTGGAAAAGACGTGGTACCCTCTTGTTTTATTCCTCGTTTTTCAAATAAAGCTAGAAATGTATGCTTTATGAGAGAAGAGGAGGATATGCTCTCAAGCTGGTGAAAAAGTGCTCTTGAGATCTTTCTCACATGTCGGGAGGTATAGGGGTACCACAAGATTGGGTGAATTACCCAAGATGGCCTGCGCTTTTGACACTCCATGGACTAGATCAGGAGTCTCCAAACTTTCTAAGCAAGGGGCCAGTTTACAGTCCTTCAGGCTTGAGGGGGGCTGGACTGTGGTCAGTGGGAGTATAAAATGCCCCAACATCAGAATATTGCTCCATTGATGGTGTCAGTAGGGGGAATGGTGCCCCATCATTAGTGTCAGTGGGAGGAATAGTGCCCCATAATTGGTTTTAATGGAAGATATTGTGCCCCATTGTGGGTGTCGGTGGATTAATAGTGCCCTATTGATGGTGTCAGTGGGGGTAATGGTGCTCCATCATTGGTGTTAGCGGGAGGAATAGTGCCCTGTCATTGGTTTTAATGGGCGAAATAGTGATCCGTTGTTGGTATCAATAGTAGAATGGTGCGCAGTTGATGGTGTCAGTAGGGGGAATGGTGCCCCATCATTGGTGTCAGTTGGTGGAAGGGTGCCCCAAGGGGCCAGATAAAACCTAGCAAAGGGCCACATCTGGCCCCTGGGCCGCAGTTTGGAGACTACTGGACTAGATGGCTGCCCGCATGCAGTTCTCTTCAAAAGTACAGAGTATCTGTGAGGGGGCAAAAATTACATTGTTGCATAGCTTGCCATGGCAATGTCATATATTGAAAGTTTTGCAGGGCGTTTAAGCCAGCTGTAGAAATGTTTGTCCTAATAAACCAAAGGGCACAAGTTATTGGTTGTTTTTTACTGATATAGTGTTACAATTTTAGGAAGAAAGGATTTTCAACAATTCCTTTGGCTATACGCTTTAATGTCTGTCCATCCTTAAAAGTTGAATGCTGCGTTTACCAGCTTTGTGGTGAACTGTTCTAGGAAATTCCAAAAATTGATATTCCACAAATGTCCCCCTTGCTAAGCTGAACATGTACAACGTGCATATTGACAGTTGCTGAAACCTGCAATGAGCCACAAGTGCACTGCCATTGTCAACCTCATTTTGGAAATACTAGTTGCCTGGCCATCACACTCTTTGGTTTTACTGGCTAGTGAATCTCTGACCTTGAGTAGATATGCAATCTATTGTGTTGGAACTCCCAATCTTAAAACTTTCCAGTGACATCCTAACTGAGGAAGCCAGAAAAGTAACATGAAAGCTAGGCAGTTTCAGAAGTAGGTTGAAAATGAAAGCACACATTTCATGACGGGTTCACTTAAATATATTATTAGCCTTCATTTGGTCTGCAGTGTGTTTTAGCCTTTCATAAGAATGATGCCTTTCTTTCATTAACTTTTTTTTTTGCGTTTGTGATATAGAACTTATCACCCACCCTTTAAAGAGGGACTGTCACTTGAGCAAAAAATGTGTGTTTATATGCTCCCAGTCATAAAAACCTCTGAATATTTCGGGTGGGCAGCAGTAGGCACACTCTGCCACCTTCAAGTGCTACAGACTGTGTCGATTCTTAATGCCTACACAGATCTTTGGGAGCTTTCTTAAAGGGACTTTTTATATTGCCCCAGTAGTAATTTTAAACGTTGACCAACTTTCTCCTATACTTTTTGTATATGACTTGTTAAAGCTGTGTTGCCTTTGTATATAACTCGGAATTAAAAAAACCTGTATGAGCTCTACCAACCCAATTGTGTACCTATAAACACAGCACACTGTACATATTAGAATAGCATTTTTTTTTTATTGTATCGAATGCATAGAGAAGCCAGCATTAAAATCCAAATCATTTAAACGTGACATTCATACAGGTAAATCCTGTCCACCTCTCATAATCATACCCAATGACCATATACGTATAACAATTGAGATCCATGACATATATAAAAACACAATTGTATTGCTTACACCCTTAAAATAGTGCCAACACAGAGGGATGGATATGTTTGTGTATATGGGGGAGTCATTGCTTGGCTATGCTATACTTTTGCAAGGGATTGATGGTAAATGGTCCTGGATCAATTAAGTGGGACCTCAATTCTTTGGACAGATGCACAAAATTGAACAACTAACACTCGTCCTCAATGATATCTGATGTAATAATAAGAAGGTAGCTGAAGAAAAACGTAATGATGACAGTGGTCCAGAGGAGCTACAGTAATCAGGCTTGTAGTCACAGTCTGTATTGTATATCAAAGATTGCCATATGAGTGCAAAGGCTATAGGTAGAACCATGTACTGTACTGGAATTCACAAAGAGATTGGTTGATATGTGCACCAATCCTGGTCCCTGGTGGACCATTTGTATTCCAAGGAATGATTCCTTTAAATACATAGTGTTGGCACTATTTCGAGGGTGTAAGCGATACAATTGTGTTTTCATATATTTCAAAGATCTCAATTGTTCTACATATATGGTCATTGGGTATGGTTATGACAGGGTGGACATGGGGTTTTACCTGCACGAATGTCACATTTGAATGATTAAATGTTGGCTTTTCTATGTATCTGATACAATAAATTTTTTTTTGGTATTCTAATATGTACAGTGGGCTGTGTTTATAGGTACACAATTGGGTTGGTAGAGCTCATACAGGTTTTTTAATTGAGTTATATATGACGTGCTCACCGAGAGCTCCCACCCTACTTATCCTTCCCTTTTCCGCTTTTTAGAGCGTTCTACACATTAATGTTTGTAATTATTTTTTTAGGGGCAATACCTGGAGGGATCATTCATTTTTGTTTCTGTGTTGCCTTTGTACCTGACCTGCTTTTCCCAGCTGTGACAGTCATTTCCCTTAAAGCAAAAAAAAAAATATTTTAAGCAGTGGAGGCCCAAAACTTGCAAACCACAGAATGAGTCGCAGACATTTCATGTATTAGAGTGGTGTAAATCACTTAATTTTTTTTTTTTTTAACCTATGTAGGTGTTGCATGAGACATTCCCTAAGCATACCTTCCTTATGAATGGCCTCATCCAGGGAGTAAAGGTAATTTCTCATTCTACTATTGTTTTTTCATGTCATAAATAATTGTATATTCACTTTCAATGTGCCATTTGAACTTGCTAGAAAAGTATAATATTAATTTGTTTACCACAGCCCTCTCCTCTTTTGGGAGTGTCTAATTATTGTCATTGCTGGCCTAAGTCCTTGTCCTTTTCCTATACATTTTTTAAACATATTTACACAGTTGCCAGGGAAGGGACATAGGGTAATACTACAGATGGTTATTTAAATAATAGCTCTTAGTCTGCTGGCGCTGCTGACATTGCATCCATGATGGTGGCACCCAGGCATACTTTGGGATTTTGGATGTCTTTACAGAGACACACTTACTGTATTGTCAAAGCTAACAGTGTCTCTTTAATTAAATTTGCACTGAGATAAAAGACGAACCATGTACTGAACAGAAACCTATTATCTTCACGGTTGCGAAGGAACAACAAAGAAGGGAGTGCTTCTGCAATCTTTAACCCTCCAGCTCTACTCTTGCCTTTTACCTGTTGTTAGCCCCTACTCTCAGCATTACGAGATGTTCTAAAGCTGTTGGTTAATACCACTAATTTACTATACGTGGCTAAAATTTCCTCTAATATCGTATAAAGTATATGTTAGAACAAAAAAATGCGTTACATCTGTTCAATACATGCACATTTTTATCCCTTTGAAGACATTCAAATACACATAAAATACCTGTTGATCGGTCAGAAATGCACAAATAGCTTGTTTGTGGACTATTTTTTTTCTAAACGACTCTAACCCACCCACTAGTCTATTCTACACAACATAAATTATAAGCTAGCCAAAACCTGCTGATATTTGAGCCCAACTTGATAAAAATCCACTGAGGTAGGTGGAAAATGATCGGCTGATCAGTGACTGCATTGTATTTGATGTAGTTGCTGTTCAGGCATTCAGACAATCACAGGTCGGGGCTGTCTAAATATAATATAGCCAATCCTTTTCTTGTTCGGCCTGTGGGCTTGCCAGATTGATCTGTAATGTCAAGATAAGATCTAGGAGGGCTAATCGGGATCTTTGTAAGAATATATTGCAGATCTGAAAATAAAAAATCAGAAGGTAGATTTTTGCACTTATCGAACCAATATTAGAATGTTATCAATGGTCTAGTTACCATACCAAAAAGGAGCACATAAGAAAAGATCATTGTTTTGGTTTTCTTATTATGCAGAATTTATATAATGCCAAAAGTTTGCACAGCACCATACAGTTACAATACAATTCAAGACGTTTAGAAGAGCCCTGCGTTTGAACTTGCAATCTAAAAGGAAGGGGGGAGTTATACAAAAGGCAATAACTGTGAGGAGGGTAAGTTGATAGAGAAAGTTTAGTTGTTAGGTAGAGGCAGGATAGGTTTCCCTTCAGAAAAGAGTTCATAGATGTCCTAAAGGTGGACAGAGAAGAAGATGGCCAAAGAGATTGGAGTAGAGTGCTTTTCAGAGGGAAGTAGAGGCATTGGAGAAGTTTGGGAGTTGGGCACGGGAGGAGGGGTGACTAGGGGTCTTCAGAGGAGATAATGGCTTGGTGGGTGGAAGCAGGATATTATCAGCTCAGGATCAGAAAGATTAGGTTTTTGGTGGTCATACTGGTATGTCGGTAAATTAGTGTCCATACCCTGTGACACCATGCAATTCATGGTAACACAGGAGGTGATTGACTGCATCACCAAACTGATGATGTGCATGTTTCTCGGTGGGGCTGTGTAAAAGGAGGTGCGTTCATTTTCTTCAACTGAGGTCTCAGATTATACTTGGCTCTATGCTGTGGAGTGTGAGATGACTGATCCCTACCCCTGCCTCCTGGAAGCAGAGAAATACCATCTGCTCTGAAGGGGAAGAGGGCTTATGTGGGAGGATTTGTTTCATCATTGATTATACCCTGAGGTTTTTTAGTGGGCTTATGTACTGTAGATTTATTACCACTTTAAAGGACATTTACAATTTTTGTTAATTCATAAACCATGTTGGCAGAACAGTATAAAAGTCACTAACCTAGTCTAATATTTTCATATGACAAATTTACCTCAATAAGTTACTCATCTGTTGAAGCCTTCTTGTTGGCATCTTGCGCATATAGAATGTTTCCTTTTGGAGGGAATCCCCCCCCCCCCCCGTTCTGATAGTTGTAACAATCCACATAGGCTCTGTGAAAACTCGTACCTCTGCTCTCCTTGTTTAGTAGGAATTACAGGCCTGACATAATGTGCTTTTAGAACCACACTAAAAATAATCTCACTCCCAAAAGGGTGTGCCACAAAGGGCCATTATAGGTTTGTGTATAGCTCATCTTTTTACAAAACCTCAAAATATGGAAAAATAAATAGAAATCATGTGTAGATTGAAGAATTTTGTAGGGGTTCTGGTGGTAACAAACTGAGGATAGATTGTAATGTTAGATTCACTCTACTCTAATAAATTACATTTGTCACATGTTTGTGTATTCTTGGCAGCATTTTGCCAATTGTGTGTTCAGGAAACTGGTTTAGTCTGATTATAAAATGAGTTCATGAGGTCTGCACATGCAGGGACCTGTTTGGTACCATGAAATGCAGTACAATTTGTGCTGTATAGCTGTGATTTGACTTTAATATTATTATTTTCTTCTTTAGGGTTTGTTGTCCTTCCTTAGTGCCCCTTTGATAGGAGCATTGTCTGATGTCTGGGGAAGAAAGTCCTTCTTGCTGCTAACAGTGTTCTTCACATGTGCTCCTATTCCACTCATGAAGATCAGCCCATGGTATGTAGAAGCAATCATTTCTTTCTGTTGCCAACCCCTATGTAAAGTTCAGACACATAGTCGTGGCATAGAAATGTGTATATGGGCGTTGTTCATACTAGGATATTTGAGTTTTTTTTTTACTTGCTTAAAGCAGAAAGCTATCTTTTTATTTATTGTAGTCCACAATAAAATTGCCTCTGATGCTGTCTATCCTGTGCCCCAGTCTCTGCTGTTTACTGTACACATCTTAGTTTGATTATTTTAGGATACGACACATAGCGTTTATCTTTTGGTGCTGCAACTGAGAGCTCTAGAATCCTATCTTTCACCCACTCATCTCGTCCATACACAAAACTCTTTGTAGTCTTTTCACTGAACGCCTCGCATTCTGTGAAAACATTGTTGTAATTCGTTATCCCAAGCCTGGGTTTCCCAGCTCTACCTGGGTGGCAGACTTTGCAGTGTGGCAATTCACAACTAAGCCCAGGTTCACACTGGGCTGCAGGACTGAAGCTGTGCGAGTTCAGCTAATTTCACTCTCGCTTGTCAGTTCCGATTTTGGATGCTATTACAGAGACATCTGTGCAGTTTCTGCACATATGTCAATGTAAATCGCAGGCCGAAATCGCAAAAAGTATTACAGAAACTACTTCTTGATATCGGTGCAGCGCCGCAGATGTGGTGTCGCACCGATTAGGACGGTGCCATTGCCGGCGATTTGACATGTCAAATCGCATGTCAAAACGCACCAGTGTGAACCAGGACTTCTGTTTCACACCAACTCAAGATGCAAAGTGATGTGGCGCACCAGTAATGTTCTACAGTCCTCACAAAGACACCATTTAGTCTCCTTGACTGTTCCTTATTGATTTTTATATGGAATTTGAATTATTACAACAATGGTAATGTATTGCTGAACAGTTTTAAATTGTGTGCTCATTTGATCTTTAACCTATTTTTTTTTTTTTTTTTCAGGTGGTACTTTGCGGTGATATCTGTGTCAGGAGTGTTTGCTGTCACCTTCTCTGTGGTATTTGCTTATGTGGCTGACATAACACAGGAACATGAAAGAAGCATGGCATATGGACTGGTGAGTGGATCATGTTGCCATTGGCTACAGCTTGTTTAAAAGCCTTTGTGTTGAAACCAACCTCAATTTTGTGTACTCTAAGCAGTCCAGTCCATTTTCTAGTAAAGTCTCAGCCAACTGTCTTTCCTAGGATAGTGATGTCATTGGCAGTGGAACTGAATGCATTTGATTCCACGTGTCTGAAACCAGATGCCTTGTTTGCCTAAACCTAGATTGGAATATTACAACTCTCCTAAGCAGAGATTGGGTTGAGTTGTTGCATGCTACAGTTGTAAAGAAAATGACTGGTTCTCTTTGTCTAGCCCTGTTTTTTTATTTATTAACTGTTAAACTTTTTTTTTGTTGTATTGTGTGGCACTATTATGAAGCACAATTGCTTTGTGGCTTGCTGTAGTGCCAGGAATGTTATATCCCTTTTGCTTGTGCACTCCACTAAACTGCCAAACCATCAAATGACTGGTGTCATAACTAATCACATGTGCAGCATCATGGCAGTTGCAGATCAAAGAGAAGCTAAGATGGCAGCTTCCTTGGCTGAAAACGATATGAGGGTTTAGTTCCGCTTTAAGTTTTCTAAGATGAGTAATCTTTCCTGTGTAAGCATGCCCACTTGTCTGTTTGCTATTTGTTCGTAAAGCACAGTTTTTGCTTGTTATCTGGCAAAGCAACCAAGCAAATTCTTGCACATACACAAAAAGCACTTAAATCGGTATCACTTTGTTAAATTGTTCAGTTGTTGGCCAGCAATGAGTGGAATAAGAATGCCGCAGCTTTGTGTTATTTACTCAGATATGTTATCCTTAAAGCGGGGGTTCACCTGCAAAAAAAATGTTTTAAAAGCCAGCAGCTACAAATACAGCAGCTGCTGACTTTTAAAAAGTTAACACTTACCTGTCCAGCTTCCCCCGCCGCCATCACCGGTAAGGGAATCGGGAAGTGAAGCGCTGCGGCTTCACTGCCCTGTTCCCTACTGCGCATGCGCGAGTCGCGCTGTGCAGTTCCCACTGGTCCACGTTGTGTTCTGGGAGCCGAGTGTTTCCCAGAACACAACGGGGGGGGGGGGGGTGACGCAGAGGGGCCGGACTCTCGTGGGAGTCTATACCCGAAAGTGGTGCAAATACCTGTTTTATACAGGTATCTGCACCCCCTCCCCCCTGAAAGGTGTCAAATGTGACACCGGGGGGGGGGGAGGGTGTTCCGAAAAGCGGAGGTTCACTTTTCGGTGAACTTCCGCTTTAAGAACTGGATATTAAAATCTTTGTTGATTGTTCCCAGAGATATTTACATAGTCCTCATTTAGTCATGAAATGAGCATCTTGTGTTACATTTTTCGGGGAATGCGCCTCCCATAGCCGTATGATGTAGGCAGTAGTGTAAACTTTGTTCTACACAGGTATGACCAGGACATAGATTGTTATTAATTGTGATAGATGTGCGATGTGGGTCAACGCAAAGACTTGTGTTTTGGCGTTTTTTCTTAACATGATAAAGTATGTGGCCCAGATTCACAAAGCACGACGTATAACAAGATACACCGACGTAAGTGCAAATGTGCGCCGTCGTATCTGTGTGCCGAACCCACAAACTAAGATGCGCCTAAAAATAGGCTTCATCCCGCCGACGTAACTTGCCGGCGTAGGGTGGGCGCACATTTTGGCTGGACGCATGGTGGCGCTCCCATTGATTAGCCATTCAAATATGCAAATTAGGGAAATACGGCTATTCACAAACATACGTGCGCCCGATGCAGTGCGCGTAAGTTGTACGTCCGGCGTAAAGTTATTCCCCATACAGGAGGTGTAACCTAGCAGCAGACATGCAAAGGTTTGCACCAGGGAACACAAGCCGGCGTATTTTGCGTTGGACGTGTCTGGCTGGGCGTAGGTTATGTTCACGCCATACGCAGTGATCGGGCGTAGTTTAGGCAGTTGTTCCGACGTGGTTGTGAGCATGCGTCCACGTCTCGGCGCAAGCACAGTTTGTGATACGTATCTGTCTGGCGCTTGGCCCATCATTTGCATGAGGTCACGCCTCATTTGCATTACTCACGCCCACTTCCACCTACGCCAGCGTACGCCTTCGAAACCGAGCGCAGCGTTGGGAGCACTGGCTTGGTGAATTCCATGCTTGCCTCTCTGCGCTGCATTGGCGTAGCGTACATTGTTTGCGCTACGGCGCCGTAATGTGCGCCCGCTCTCTGTGAATCTGGGCCTGTGTTTTTATCTGTTCGGATGTAAGTTTTCCACTTTAAAGATGATGTGAATTGTGTATGTGCTACTACCTTTTTAAATGAGCCACAAGTGACAGGTGTACATCCTTATTAGATGTGTAAATGTCTTCTGAGCAGATAACCCAACAATTTACACTTAAAACTAGTACACGCCATTTATTTTTATTTTTTGTTCAATCCAGCGGGTTGAACGAATAAAAGCTGACGGCTCTGGTCGCAGCCGCTTTACAAACTGATGTTTAGTATAGTGATCTTCCATGCTGTTCTTTTGTCTTTTGACAGGGGGCGGCTCCTCTGCCAGAACACTACTGTCAGCGTCTCGGCTATTGGCTGAGAGCGCTGATGGGAGCCAGTTGGCTGCTGGTTTTCCAGTGTGCTCGGCTGGCTTCTATACACATGGGTCAAATGTAGGCCGGTTTTTAATAAACAGCCTGATGTCGCAGGACATTTGGCCTGTGTGTACTAGGCTTTAGAAACCTATTAACCACTTAAGCCCCGGACCTTTAGGCAGCTAAATGCCCAGGCCAGGTTTTGCGATTCGGCACTGCGTCGATTTAACAGACAATTGCGTGGTCGTGCGACGTGGCTCCCAAACAAAATTGACGTCCTTTTGTTCCCACAAATAGAGCTTTCTTTTGGTGGTATTTGATCACCTCTGCGGTTTTTATTTTTTGCGCTATAAACAAAAATAGAGCGACAATTTTGAAAAAAATGCAACATTTTTTACTTTTTGCTATAATAAATATCCCCCAAAAACATATATACATTTCTTTTTTCCTCAGTTTAGGCCGATACGTATTCTTCTACCTATTTTTGGTAAAAAAAAACGCAATAAGCGTTTACAAAATAGGGGATCGTTTTATTGCATTTTTTTTATTCTTTTGCTACTAATGGCGGCGATCAGCGATTTTTTTTCGTGACTGCGACATTATGGTGGACACTTCGGACAATTTTGACACATTTTTGGGACCATTGTCGTTTTCACAGCAAAACATGCATTTAAATTGCATTGTTTATTGTGAAAATGACAGTTGCAGTTTGGGAGTTAACCACAGGGGGCGCTGAAGGAGTTATGTTTTCACCTAGTGTGTGTTTACAACTGTAGGGGGACGTGGCTGTAGGTCTGACGTCATCGATCATGTCTCCCTATAAAAGGGATCACACGATCGATGCAGCCGCCACAGTGAAGCATGGGGAAGCCGTGTTTACATACGGGAGCGATCGCGAGGGGGCGGCTAGAAACGACTAGCCGCGCCCTCATCCCGGATCGCTCCCTGAGGCTTACCGACCGCCGCATGTACCGGGGGGGGGGGGGTCCCGATCTGACCCCCGACCCGCGGAAAGGCAGCGACGTCGTTCTGCCTGTCCGTGCCATTTTGCAGACGTATATGTACATAAATCTTTTGTCACAGCTTTGACCTAGGATTTACACATTCCTAATTGAATTCCCAAATGTGTAAATATTGGGTGAAAACTTTTAAAACTTTTAAAACTAGCCCCTTAAAGTGTATGTTATCCCAAGGACTACTTTTTGTGACACACACACACGTTTACATACCCTGGCAGAACTTGATTTCTTGCCCATTATTCAGAGAATATGAATTACTTGTCTTCCACTCATGGTTAGTATTTGGCTGAAGCCATTTATTATTAATCAACTGTGTTTACTCTTTTTAAATCATAATCACAACAGAAACTACCCAAATGACCCTGATCAAAGTTTACATACTCCAGTTCTTAATACAGTGTATTGCCCCCTTAACATCAATGACAGCTTGAAGTCTTTTGTGGTATTTGTGGATGAGGCTCTTTCTTCTCAGATGGTAAAGCTACTCATTCCTCTTGGCAAAAAGCCTCCAATTCCTGTAAATTCTTGGGCTGTCTTGTATGAACGGCACGTTTTGAGATCTCCCCAGAGTGGCTCAATGATATTGAGGCCAGAAGACTGAGATGGCCACTCCAGAACCTTCACTTTATTCTGCTGTAGCCAATGACAGGTCAACTTGGCCTTGTGTTTTGAATCATTGTCTTGTTGGAATGTACAAATCCATCCCATGCGCAGCTTCCTGGCTAATAAATACAAATGTTCCTCCAGTATTTTTTGATAACATACTGCTTTCATCTTGCCAACAATTTTGACTAATACCTTTTGTAGGTCACACATCCCCAAAACATCAGCGATCCACCTCCGTACCTTTCATCATAGGCCTCGTTGACTCTCAACAAAAGTTATGGTTGTGGCCAAACAGCAAAATTTTGGTCTCATCAGTCCAAATGACTTTGTGCCAGAAGGTTTGAGGCTTGTCTCTGTGCTGTTTGGCGTATTGTAAGCAGGATACTTTGTGGCATTTGCGTAGTAATGGCTTTCTTCTGATGACTCGACCATGCAGCCCACCTTTCTTCAAGTGCCTCCTTATTGTGCATCTTGAAACAGCCACACCACATGTTTTCAGAGTCCTGTATTTCACCTAAAGTTATTTGTGGGGTTTTCTTTGCATCCCGAACAATTTCCCTGGCAGTTGTGGCTGAAATTTTAGTTGATCTACCTGACCGTGGTTTGGTTTCAACAGAACCCCTCATTTTCCACTTCTTGATTGGAGTTTGAATACTGCTGATTGGCATTCTCAATTCCTTGGATATCTTTTTATATCCCTTTCCTGTTTTATAAAGTTCAACTACCTTTTCTAGCAGATACTTTGACAATTCTTTTGCTTTCCCCATGACTCAGAATCCAGAAACGTCAGTGCAGCACTGGATGAAAGATGCAAGGGTCTGTCAGGAGTCCAGAAACTCAACCTTTTATATAGGGCTGCAACTAACGATTATTTTCCTAATAGAATAGTTGGCCGATTTATTGTTTTGATTAATCGGTTAATAACCTTAAAAAAAAATGGTAATTTTGCTACGATTTGCATTTTGACTTTTTTTTTTGGCCAATTTGTTTGGGCAGATTAAAAAAACACAAATTGTCGCAAAAACGCATTACATGCATTTCTGCAGCTTCTCCATTGAAGTATATTGAACCAAAAAAACAAAATAGCACCGTTTTGCGTTAAAAGTCCTTTCCCTTTCCAAATACGCAGCAGCTGAAAAAAAATCATGGATGTGAACGTGTCCCATAGGAAACCATGTAAATGCACTGTAGTGTGTTTTTTTAACCCCATTATGCTACTGGCCGATTAATCGATTATGAAAATGGTAATCAATTAATTTCATAATCGATTAGTTGTTTTGGTCCTACTTTTTTACACACGTTAATTACAACCAGATGGATCACAGGTGAGGATGGTTATCTTTAATAGCCATTCAAACCTCTTTGTGTCAACTTGTGTGCATGTTATCAGGCCAAAATCACCAGGGTATGTAAACTTTTTGTCAGAATCATTTGGGTAGTTTATGTTGCCATTATGATTTAAAAAAGAGTAAACTCAGTTGATTGATAATAAATGGCTTCAGCCAAACACCAACCACGAGTGAAACAAATGTTTTTGTTTTATTATTCATATTCCCTGAAAAATTGCCATGAAATCATAAATTCTGCCAGGGTATGTAAACTTATGAGCACAACTCTCTCACACTCTCTCTCTCTCTCTCTCTCTCTCTCTCTCTCTCTCTCTCTCTCTCTCTCTCTCTCCCTCCCTCTCCTTTTATCTGGTTATCCTGCTATTATTTATTGTCCAAGGGTGGTAATATTCACTGTACCTTATCTATGGAGGGACAATGTTGTCACCCTAGGGCAGGAAGTGTTAGGACTACAAATCCCACGGCTCCTCCCTTTCAAACCTCCATAACATAGAGGGAGGTGTCCTGTAGTCCATGGATGTAAGTTGGAGGGAAAATAGTTTGAGATAACAATTAGTGTGCACAAGACATGCCTCAATTTCTGGCAGAATCAAAGGATTATTTTTTTGTTTTTTGCACTTAACTAGACTTTCGGAAGTATATTTATGTTGAATCTGTTTTATTAAGGTTTAAACAAGAATTAAACAATAGAGAGTGAAAACATGGGAGTATCAACCTGACTCCAACAGATGTACAAGTATACATTGAAATCATAATATTAACAATAGGACAATTATTGCATAAGTATGATAAAATATAGGTCTTTAAGTCATGGTAAAATGAGCATAGTAACTGTATTATTAACCCTTAGTCCACTAGTAACAAAGCGCGACATATATGGCATGAAAATATGGTGGCGTTACAGTTAAGATAACCATAACATTTATTTTCATTTGGGTAGAATAGAGAAGGGTTAAATCCCTGCTTGTTTTCTGCTGTCTTTGTGCAGTTGGGGACATTTTAATTTCACTTCCTGTACCAGAGGTGAAATGGGAAGTGAGAGGCATCCCCTCTTAGGCTTGGTTAACACACTTTGGTTGCAACTCAAATGCTTTTTGAACTACATCCGATTTGCATAACGTGAACTAGACTGGCTTGCAATGGAGCCAGTTCACACATGTCCGGGGGAGCCGTGGTCTATTTTGAAGAGTCCTGTGCGATTTTAGGTCTGGTTCAGATGCAAATTCAAGTTAACATTTGCACTGAACCAGTGAACTACACTGGACTACTTTTAAAAACTGACTGCAAACCACAGCCAGACATGTGAGAACCTAGCCTTAAACCAGGGCTCAAAATCCCAGGTGCCATTGTGACCTGGTGCCTGGGCGCTTGTCCCACATCGGATATGCAGTTTCGGACGCCAGGCAGATGGTTGTTGAACGTGTGGTTGGCTAATTCTAGGAGGGCGTCTAGATTTTTTTTTTCACATATCGGCACCTCCATGTATTCTCTGTGTGTAAACCTGTGTTGTGCATATGTAAAGATGCCCATCAGGGATGTTTTTTTTTTTTTTTATTGTTTATCGTAGAGAGAGTTTTTTTATCGTTTGATAATAAAGCTTTGTTGAAAAAATAAAAACGGCCTCTTAAGTTTTTTAGCTGACTTCTAGATTCAAAGAAAATTTGTTAAGCCCGGCCTTGGACAGTTTTCTGCGGAACGAGTATCCCTATTAGAAGATTTCTCGCTACATCTTGTTCTGGTGATAACTCTAAAGTTTTAAATTCCTGCTCGCCTCCTTTTCTAAATGGCAATGGTCACCAGTATAACTATAAGGCTTTGCCCAGATACGGTATACTGTACACCTTTTTACGTACCCATTTGGAACAAATAAGAGAAGTTTGTTGTTGGGGTTTACATTCACTTTGCATTTGAGAAAAAATATTGGGGCATCTGGTTACTATGGATAACACATGCATGTATTTCTGTAGATGCCTTCCTTGTGTCTTATGTGTATTGTTAAGTTTAAACACTCCTCCTACTCCTTCTTTTTCAGGTGTCTGCCACATTTGCTGCTAGTCTTGTCACTAGTCCGGCCATTGGAGCTTACCTCAGTCATGCATATGGAGACTCCCTTGTGGTGCTATTAGCAACGGCAATAGCGTTGCTTGACATCTGTTTCATCTTGGTGGCTGTTCCAGAGTCGCTCCCGGAGAAAATGAGGCCTGCATCATGGGGTGCCCCAATTTCATGGGAGCAAGCGGACCCTTTTGCAGTAAGTGGCCATATTTGCCCATAGCTGTTATATTAATTAATTACACTGCTGTAATTCTGTGATTTGACACCCCTTTTGCTGAACTGTGGAAAGAGATGAAAAACTGCTCTCATTGTGCATGTTTGATTTGTGATGCTCAAACAGCATGATTGGTACTTTTTTATTATTTCCTAACGATCGCTATACAATCAGTTTTTTAGTTAATACATTCCCTGCATTAAGGTAAAAAACGTTTTTTTTTAGCTTTCTATCCTCCCCCCATCTCTGAATGAAGGGGAGGAGAAAAGAAAAGATCCAAAGCTGTGCATGGCTGGATCTCTTCTCCCCTCTCTTCCTCTTTACAAAGTGACAATAGCATACAAAATATTGCAAACAATGTCAGAGAAAGACACATGATGAAAACTCATTCGTTTTGTGCTCCTTTTGTGGAGGAACTGGCTTATTTAATTCTTCTTTTGTAACGGGATTAGGCTGTGTTAGCAGCTATTTTGTTTTGCTGCATTTTTAGTCCTTTATATCACAATTGGTACAGTTTGTATGCTTTGTGGCCAACTTTAGGTTTTGTTGCCTTTTCTGCTACATGTAAACGCAACTTTATTACTGGACCTTGTTGCTTTGTCTACTAGCATGTTCTAAAAGTGGCAATAAACATGCAAGGATTTTTACCTGATCGCATCTGTGTTGCATCTTCATGTTTCCTCCCAAGTATTCTTGACATAACAGGAACTTTTGTGATGACTTTATGCATGAAGCTGGACCGAAGAACCTCTTCAGATGGTTGATTTGCTTCTTCACATCTGCCCACTATCAACACCTGTTAAAAGCTTTAAAGGTGCCAGTGGACATCAGGCATTGATCCAATGTCTGTGGGACAGCGCTCTATCAGCCTGAATAAGGGGGCAATTGGCCCATCAACGTCAAATCCTAGCATTTTTGGGTTCCCATGAGGCATCGGTGCAGCATCCAGCCCTGCTGCCAGTAGCCTGTTAAAATTTATGAAAGGCTGAAATGCACGAGAGTTGGCTGCTGTACCATATGATACTCATATTTAGGGCCATATTACCTGAACAAAGCAATTCTACATTTGGAGTAGGACCCTGAATTCCTACGGCACTAAATGTGAGTACCTTGATACAGCATCCAGCTGCCAAGCTTTTTAGCATCTCAGGCTTTAACAGGTTGCTGGCCGCTGCACCTATGCCTTCTGGGTGCCCAGAAATGTTGGGATTTGATGCTGACAGGCCAAACCATCCATGTGTGTGTGTATATATAGCCTAAGTGTTCTCGGAGAACAAAATAATTGGACTGGTTAGAGAACCTAGTTATCCAAAATATCTGGGTTATCTTTGCAGTTTGGTCTTCTATAGAGTGCTCTTGTGACTTTTAATAGGAAGTAAAGTCTTCCTGTTTAATTGTACCTACAGGTAAGTCTGTAACGAGGCTCACCTGTAGCTACTGTAAATATCTCCTAAACTTCATAAAGGAGATATTTACTTATATACTCTTCCGCCGACGTCATCGGAGCATGCACACTGAAGGAGTGGCTGATCATGCCTTTACTTCAGGGCCCTTTGCTGTGACCGGCGGCATGCACAGGAGTGATATCATCGCTGCTCCGGCCAATCGCAGCGCTGGAGCCCACGAACCTGGAAGAAACTTTGGGGAAAATGTCAGCCGTCTCAGTGGTGTGCTGCTGTAACAGCTTAGTTCTAAGGTAAGTATTTCATAATGCTAGTATAGAGGGGGGGGGGGGTTTACAACCTCTTTAACACTCCTGTTTAATTAGAAACTAGCTTGTAAGACACTGCATATCTTGCACATGGCTTAATGCAGCATGTTTGGACTCCTAAGTTCTTTACTGTGGTAATTTTTTTTATTTTAATTTTTTTTAAATACTGTTTTTATTTTTATTTTTTTATTTTTTCAGTCTCTGAAGAAGGTCGGCCAGGATTCCATTGTGTTGCTTATCTGTATCACAGTGTTCCTCTCCTACCTCCCTGAGGCTGGACAGTATTCCAGCTTTTTTCTGTACCTCAGACAGGTAAGCAATAAAGGCATCTCCTGGGATGTGTGATAGGGCAGGTAATCATATTTTTGACCCTTGCTCTGTTAACATGGTTTGAATATGTTTTTGTTAAAGTGAAAATTGCATGGAAAAATATACAATCAAACACATTTATGCAAATTGTGTTGATGATCAGGATCTTGATAATTCCTTAGTCTTTTCCTGTCCACATGAGAGTTTTGGGTGTTCTTTCCCAACATTTGCCTATTGCACAGATGCTGGTTGCTTTGCCTTGGGTATATTATTGAGAGAGATGCCTCCATAGTTATGCCTTTAGTGGAAAACTTTAATTACATATTGTCAATCTACAATCTGTTTAACATCCCCAAGCATGAAGCCTCGTGCTGGAGTTATGTTAAAGCGGAGTTCCACACAAAAATGGAACTTCTGCTTTTCGGAACCCTCTCTCCCCCCCCCCCCCGGTGTCACATTTGGCACCTTTCAGGGGGGAGGGGGGTGCAGATACCTCACAGGTATTTGCACCCACTTCTGGGCATAGACTCCCGCATTATCTGTGGGAGTCTACGCCACAACACTTTATGCAGCTGCCTGATCTCAATTCAGGCTGTCACTGGCATTCAGGATCCCCGCTCTATAGATTTTGATGATGTAATGACTATGTCAGCAAGGATTACAAAAATAGAAATAATATTTCAAAGATGTGTTCAAATTTTTCAGCCCTAACTAAAAGCAAAGGAATTTTATTCAACTTTAAACTGTGTACTAAATTGAGCCTTAGCATGTTCGTAAAAAATATAATTATTTAGGTATTATAATTAGTCATAGAATTGCTATGTTAACTGACACATGCTGACATGGTGTAGCTGCTACATTTGGCTTGGCATTAATGAACCCTGGTCATGAAAGAATTAACAAAGCAAAGCCAGTATAAAACAAGGAAATACCAGAAAAATCGGGGGAAAAAATTACACCTGAAAATCTAGTATTTTATTACAATTTGTTGGTAATGGATATTTCTTTAGGCCTATTTTAGAATTCTATTCAAATCCTGAAATACACAAACTGTTTTGTGCATTAAATTTCTATTTAGTGATGACCTTATCCTTGGATGTGTGGCTTTGTGAGCCAATAGGAACATGCAAAGACACAAAACCATCACTACCAGGGAGTGTTGAAATTTGATGGTTTAATGTTAGGTCTTGAACTTGTACAACGTGTTTTGATTTCTTGCAACTTGTGGCAGCCAACCAGATATCTCCTTTATATCTTATTTTTATGCAAGTACAATTGTGCTCAAGTTTGCATACACTGGCAGAAATGTTGGCATTTATATTGAAAATATGACTGATCATACCAAAAAAATGTCTTTTATTTAATGATAGTCCTCACATGAAGCCATTTATTATCACATACTTTTTTGGATCCTTTTTAAATCATAATAACAGAAATCGCCCAAATGGCCCTGATTAAAAGTTTACATACCCTGGAATGTTAGGCCTTGGTACAGACACAGAAGGTGGCGCACACAGGTTAAAATGGCAATTAAAGGTTAATTTCTCACATTTGTGAAAAATAGTCAATGAGTTTGTAAGCTATCTCTTGGGTGCCCTAAGCATCTAGACACTAAAGGGACTTTTTAAAGATGGAAAAGGATATAAACTGATACCTAAGGCCTTGAATATGCCAGTCAGTACTATTTAATCCCTTATTAAGAAGTGGAAAATTCAAAGCCCTTTAGATGCCAAGCCATGGTCGGGTATACCAAGAAAGATTGCAGCCACAACTGGCGGAAGAATTGCCCAGGATACACAAAGAAAACCCACAGGTAACCTCGGGTGAAATACTGGCTGGTCTCTAAAGAGACGGTGTGGTTGTTTTTAAGGAGAAAAATTCAACAATACTTGAACAAAAAAGAGCTGCATGATTGAGCTGCCGGAAGGAAGCCTTTACTGCGCCAATGCCACAAAAAAGCCCAATGAGGCATGTCAAGGTGGTGTTGGGCATATTGTATTCAGGCATTTTTGTGGAACTTGTGCAGTAAAGGCTTCTTTCTAGTAACTTGACCATGCAGCTCTTTTTTTGTTCAAGTGTCATCGTATTGTGCTCCTCTAAAAACAGCCACACCATTTTTTTCCAGAGCAGCCTGTATTTATCCTGAGGTTACCTGTGGGATTTTTTTTTGTATCCCAAACAATTCCTGTGGCAGTTGTGGATGAAATTTTTCTTGATCTTCCTGACCTTGGCTTGGTATCAATAAATCCCCAAATTTTCCACGTCTTATTAAATGATTGACTGGCATATTCAAAGCTATGGATATATTTTTATATGCTTTTCCATCTTTGTAAAGTTTCATTACCTTGTTACGCAGGTCTTTTGACTGTTCTTTTCTGCTTCCAATAGCTTGGTATCTAGCTTGCTTAGTGTATCCATGTGAGCGCTAACAAACTCATTGCCTATTTATACACAGACACTAGTTGCGATTTTAAAAAGCCACAAATGTGAGAAATTAACCTTTTAATAGCCATTTTAACCTGTGTGTGTCACCTTCCGTGCCTGTACCAAGGCCAAACATTCCAGGGTATGTTAAAGCGGTAGTTCACCCCCCCGACACATTTTACCATCGAGACAGGCATTGTAGCGCGAGCTACAGTATGCCTGTCCCGATTTTTTTAACCCCGTACTCACCTTGTAGTCGTCCATCGTAGATTCCGGCTCCCGCGGGGAATGGGCGTGCCTATGGAGAGGGAGGATGATTGACGGCCGGCCCTGGCACGTCACTCTCCCCGAAGACAGCCGGAGTAGGTCTCGGCTCTTCACGGCGCCTGCGCACAGGCTATGCGCACGCGTCGTGAAGACCAAGCCTATTTCGGCTATTTCCGGAGAAGCGTGACGCGCCAGAGCCGGCCGTCAATCATCCTCCGTCTCCATAGGCACGCCCATTCCCCGGAATCTTCGATGGACGACTACAAGGTGAGTACGGCGGTAAAAAATTTGGGACAGGCATACTGTAGCTCGCGCTACAATGCCTGATTTTAAGGTAAAATAAAATTTTTTTTTTTTTTCCCGTCGATAGGGTGAACCCCCGCTTTAACTTTTGATCAGGGTAATTTCTGTTATGATTTTAAAAGGAGACAAAAAACTATGATAAGAAATGGCTTCATGTGATCACTATCCTTGAATAAAAGACCGTTTTTTGGCATGATTAGTCAGATTTTCAATTTAAATGCCCACATTTCCTAATTTCTGCCAGGGTATGCAAACTTTTGAGCACAACTGTATACAAGTACATGCATTAACCGCTTTCTTGCTGAGTAACTGATAAAATTGTTCAAATTGTGTCAGCTGCTTCTGACAAAAGCTAAATTCTTAAATTTATTTTTCTCCTTACATCAGATAATGAAATTTTCCCCTGAAAGTGTGACTGCTTTCATAGCGGTGCTGGGAATACTGTCTATTGTTGCTCAGGTGAGTGAGGCGTGTGTGTATGTATGTATGTGTGTGTGTGTGTGTGTGTGTGTGTATATATTATGAGTGTCTTCAAGTTTTCCTTTTGGAAAAATTAAAATTTGTGTGCTAATGCATGCAGCCCAAAAAAATAGCAGAATTATCAGTACTGCGTTTTTTGTTTTCTTATGTCTGAACACAGTTTCTATTTGTGTTCAAATCAATAGAGTAAAAATATTAAAATCTGCACCAGAGGTTGGTGATTTACACATGTACATGCGTATGCTTTCTTCTAACAAGATCCTGCATAGTTGATCAGTAACATCATGCACCAAGAGTGTTTAATTTTGATTATCTAGATTTGCTATGTGCAAAGCCATAGGCAAGCAATGTCCAGGCTTGTTAATCAGTGTATACTGTAGCTTTAAAAAATTAGTTCAGTTTTTTTACACCTAAAAATTCCCAACACCCATTCTGCTGCACTTATCTGCCGTGCAAGGATGATTCGCCTCCGTCTACTGGTGGAACAAGCCATACTCGTCAGGATCGCCAAATATACTGGGGTGCTTTAATGTGTATCCAGCTTTTTGACAGAACTACACTCTCCTTCCCTGACTTATTTGTCAGGAGACCACCCATCAAAGTGATGAGTCAGTAATAAGACAAAAGCAGAAGGGCAGAGAAGGTGACAATGAAAACTGGTTGCGATTTTGTCAGTTGAATCTCTCGAGTATTTAATATCCTAGGGCAAGGGTGTCCAACTCAATTTCATTGTGGGCCGCATCAGCATTTATTGTGCTCAAAAGGGCCGGTTGTATCTGTAAGATTAGATCTCCGGCACATCCCCTCCCCTTACATTGGATGTCAAGAGCCACCCCACTATCAGAAGTTGAGTCCCCCCCCTTACATCACAGTGCACCCCCTTACCCTATGCTGCTGCTGGGAAGCTGGATGCTGTGCTTGAAAGCAGAAATTAAGGGTCTGGAGGAGGGCTGGAGAGGTGTGGGGGCCACGTGAAATGGCCTGGTGTGCCGTATTTGGCCCACAGGCCTTGTGTTTGACACCTGTGTTTTAGGGGGTGCGCTATAAGAAATAGCATTCTAGAAAATTGATTCTTAATCTAAGGGAAAGTTCACACTGTTGCATTGCGGGAACGCACATTGTTTGTGAGATGCCACTCTGAATTGCACAGCAGCGCACAGACACATGTGGATTGCAGTACAACAAGCGACAACACACTATGCTATGTGCACCTGATGTGTGGTCTAGTGTCTAACACCAGAGCATTCTGTCTATCTCTTCCCTTCATGCTCTTTGATATAGAACAGAAGATAAGAATACCATTGCATCTTTGAAGCCATATTATTTTCTGGTCCAGAATGGCCTTTAGGACCTTGTTTACACAGGCTTTGGCTTGCGTATGAGCAGTGTGTGTTACAGCATGTGTTTATAGAACCTTTGCAGAGGTTTCAGAAAACTTGGTTGAAGCCTTTAATAGATCAAAAGTGTGTATTGAATAATGCAATCTCCTTTGGTCTGGGGCTAAATGCAAGATCTCACCCCATGGAGTTTGATCATGAGAATGGTGAGGAATCTGCCCAGAACTACAGGAGGAAATCTTGTCAATGAATCCCCAAGACAGCTGGGACCATAGTCACCAAGAAAACAATTGGTAACACACTACGCCAGGGTTTGACAAATTTGCTTGGAGTCTAGGAGCCAGCTAAAAAAGTTAGGAGCCAGAAAACGCACCCCGTCCCGCCAAGCTCACGTGCAGAAGCGAACACCCCTGGACCCCTTTACATTGCACAGCACCTCTAGACTTGCATTTTACAGTGAGAGGAGGGGATGGATGGTGCCGCGGTGTCACCCCGCAACCCCCCCCCCCTCCTCTTGTACCGCGGCGCTCAGCGCTGTCATAGCTCCAGTCACGGGGGGGGGGGGCCCGGCCCCCAATTAGTACGCCTCTGAGGTAGTGGCTTTGCAGGGGGAAGGGTAATGCGAGCTGCACCTGAGCCAGTCGGCAGACCCGGGACCCGGCGCCATGATGATCCCATTCTCTCCGTGGTCGCGCGGACTCTTGGCTCTGATCAGTCTCGGCAGCAGCTGTCATAGCTGAGCAGAGAGTGAAGGCGCCCCCCCCCCTCCTCCTGCATGCACAGCACTGTGTAGACATAACGGAGGAGGGGAGGCGGCTTCACTCTGCTGGGCTATGAAAGCCACTGCAGAGACTGATCAGAGCTGCGACCACAGAGAGGACAGAATGTGATGGTTGTGCCGGGTCCCGGGTGTTCCGACTGGCTCAGGTGCAGCTCGCAATACCCTCCGCAAAGCCACTACCTCGGACTCTACAGGTACAGGACGTGACCGATCCGTGCTGCCGCTGCCTAAACCTGCGGCACTGTCTTCAGTCGCGGGAGGGGCGCCGCCAGCCTGACACCCCCCAGTGGGTGTCACCCTGGGGCGGCCCGCCCCCTGGTCATTCCAGTCCCCTAGGAAGCATAGGCCGCAAAGCCGTGGCCTTAGTTAGCGGCCATCGCGGGTGGGGGGGGGGCGTCTGACGCGCACAGGATACCCCAGCTCTGCTGCCCTGGGCGCCAGGTCGATAATTCTAGGCGCAACGGCGACCTGGCACCCGGAATTTGTCGAACCCTGCACTACGCACTGTGCCAGTAACACACTAGCGCCAGCAAGGTTCCCCTGCTCAAGAAAGCACAGGCCCGTCTGAAGTTTGATAATGAACATCTGAATGATTCAGAGGAGAACTGGGTGAAAGTGTTGTGGTCAGACGAGACCAAAATCTACCTGTCCATGGGCTATGGTTTTGCTTTGACTTGGAGCCAAATCCTGCCTCCAACATGTAAAAGTTTAGCCTATATATTGGATACAGAGTGATTTGAAAAATATACCGTACTTGCAGCCTCCTTTTGACGCCTGCTCTTAAGCCATATTATTTGATATACTTGGTACAAGTGACTGACTTGATCAATCACTTCAAAATAGATTTTACTGTAAATGGTCTAAGATTACAAGTATTTGACTCTGCAGGATCCATACGGTCTGTGTTGGCAATGTTGTGTCCATCCATCTTAATGATGGGAGCGATGTTAAATATGACATATGTTCAGTTACTTTTGAAAATACAAGAACAATCTGACTGTACTGCATTAAAATCCCTTTGTCCTATACCACTCTAGATCTGATACATGTTTAACCTGATACATCTTGTATTTTCTTTGTACAGACCATTGTCTTGAGCTTTCTCATGAGGTCAATTGGAAACAAAAATACCATTCTCCTGGGTCTGGGATTCCAAATATTGCAGTTGGCCTGGTATGGATTTGGATCAGAACCTTGGTAAGTTTTTCATTACCTTACTGCTGGAACAAGACATTTTCAACAATGCTGAGTTGTACATAATCTCCTTGCAGATAATTACTGGAAAAACCTTTCAGCACACAACGGCTATGATGTCAGTCTTTGCTAATGCAAATAGTACACATCCTGAAACTAGATAAACTGGCAGCATAATATGCCAATGAAGCCAGAATTCTGGATAGACTGGTCTATCTTCTTTTCTCATTTTATAATCGAGGGTGGTGAAAAAAAATTATGCTTTAGGAGTGTGTGCATTTGACAAATATGGGTCAAATACTAGATAGACCAACCTGCCCGCCCATGTCTTTGCTTTATTATCTGCCCTAAACCTGAAATGTCAAATCAGAGAAATGTGTCTTCTACGGATCCTCTGCATTGCCCACTCTGTCAAAGGGGTAAATTATTTCAAATATTTCTTCGTTTGAGGGGGAAAATTTAAACACTTTTGCTTTTCGTTTATTAAGTATTTTTTTACATTTTTGTTTTAGTTAAAAATATTATTATTTTAATTGTACAGTATACAGACAATTTATTCATACCTCCTTTGGTTTTAGGAGTGTACTTTTCAGATGACTGGACACTGGCAACCTTCCGGCCACACAGTCTCGGGCAAACTGTGGGCATGACGCCACTAACTCGCCAACCCCCCCACCCCCCCGTTGTGTTCTGGGAACACTCGGCCCCCAGTACACAACAGGAGCCAATCGGCATGCGTAGCGCGACTCGCGCATGTGCCATAGGGAACCGGGCAGTGAAGCCGGATCGCTTCACTTCCTGGTTCCCTCACCGAGGATGGCGGGGGGAGCAGGATGGCGGGGGGAGCAGCAGAGTGATAAACGATCGCTCGTCCTCTGCTGCAGACGGCGCTGGACTCCAGGACAGGTAAGTGTCCTAATATTAAAAGTCAGCAGCTGCAGTATTTGTAGCTGCTGGCTTCTAATTTTTTTTTTTTTTCAGCGCACATCTGCTTTAATTGTCAAGAATCGTTATTGTGATTTTTTTCCTGTTGCAATCTTAGTATCAATCAAAGTATTTCCCGATCATTCTATGCAGAGAATTCTCTCTGCTCGGAGTCGAAAGAAAGGAAGAAAAAAATCTGGGCAGTCTGCCAAGTATCAGAACATTCTTTAGCAGTGGAACTTTGAGTCTAAACATTGTAACAATTTGTCTTTTACATCAAAGGAATAGACTTCTGTATGTAAATTAGGGAAGTTTAACCTTTTTCTGACATTTGTATTTTTCAAGTTAAAATTATTATTTTTTGCTAGAAAATTACTTGGAAGCCCAAACATATATTTTATATATATATATATATATATATATATATATATATATATATATATATATATATATATATAATAGGGACCCTAGAGAATAATATGGTGTTTGTTGCAATATTTTATGTCGCACTGTATTTGCGCAACTGTCTTTTAAATGCAATTTTTTTGGAAACAATTTATGAATTTAAAAAAAAAGCCCAAATTATTATTTTTTGTATAATGTGAAAGGTTTTATGCCGTGAGAATCAATTATTTTAAGCCAAAAAAACGTGATTCTCATTTTGGCCAGAATCGTGCAGCTCTAGTTTGAACCCTCCCTTACTCTATCCAAAGTGGGGAAAAAAGTTTTGCCTATCGTTCAACTTTAAATTCCTTCATATTCTAAAGTTTTGCCCAGAATCCGCAAGGTTAGTAATTGCCTCTCTGAGACCAGGAGAGTACATGGCATCCATGGACACCCAAGATGCCTATCTGCATGTTCCCACTCACCCAACTCACCAGCTATTTTTGCACTTGTCAGTGACAGACAACCAATTCCAGTTCTTTGCACTACCCTTCAGCCTTCCCTCTGCTCCAGGGTGTTCCTTGCTTGCCCTTTCCAGAACTCGGTGCAAACAAGTCAGTCTGTCTAGATTACCTGGTCCTGAAGGATTCATCTTTTTTACAACGTCTAAAAAATGTCCAAAAGATATCTGTTGCTTCAAGTCTTTGGCTGGGTAATCGATTTCAACAAATCTGTTCTCCAGCCTTGCTTTAACCTGGAATACTTGGACTGACCCTGGAAACATCCCTTCCAAAAAAGATTTTTATTTTCTTTAAGAGCTCATACTCAACAACTGAGATTCCACAGTGAGATTTGCCATGCAAGTTCTGGGCCTAATGGTTGCATTGGAGGCAATAACCTTTTGTCCATTTCCATTCAAGAACTTTCCAACAAAACCTTCAGTCAGATTGGAGTGAAAAAGAGAACCTCCTTGTCTTGGTGAATCGCCACCCCAGCTCTATCACTGGGAAAATCTTTTACTTACAGCTAGAAAGTCCTTACAACAGACACTAGTTTGTCAGGCTGGGGAGGAGATTTTCAATCCTTGACTGTTCAGGGAACATGGTCAAGAGAGGAACCAAACTCCCCGTCAACATCTTGGAGATCAGAGCAGTCAGGTTATGCCTGCAGCTTGTCACTTTTTAAATGTAAAGGCAATTTGATGGGCAGGCAACGGTGACCTCAAAGAGGTCTTTCTCCCCAGCTTTTTAGCACATGTGCATTGGCTGAGTCCCAGAGCGAGGGCAGGCAGTGAGACATAATTAATCTCTCTGCTGGCTGCGGCTGCACAGCGAGGGCGGAACTGCAGAGATGCAGGGCTGGCGGTGAGAGATAATGTCATCGCTGCTCTTTTGCCTACCGCACGTGGTTGGAAAACCCGCAGTGCAGGATACTCTCCTTTTTACTCTGCATTGCTTACTACAAAACTGAGCACCCACCGAGTAAGAAAAGGTTATAGGAGAGGATGTATCCTCAAAAGCTTGCTAGTGTCCAGTCATCTGAAGGTATGCCCCTATAACCCATGGTGTATGAACAAGTTGCCTCTATTATGTACTGTAATACCATTTCCAAGATATGGGATCTACCGGTATTTTTTCTTTTTCCCCAGAACTAAAGTACTATATTCTACTGAGAATGTGCAGCAATTGATACCCAGTTGTGCATTTAATGTAGATCTAAACCAAATCTCTAATATAAATGCACTAACAAGGTGTTCACAAGCCCCTTAAAAGCTGCAGTGTTCTGTTTCCCAGTTTTGATCCTCAGTGGTCACCCTGGTACACCGAACCCTAGTAGACAACTATCGCAAAGCTTGTCTAGAGCAATGATCTGCAGCTGCCACATTAGGAAATGCATGTAGACAGGAAGTGCCTACTGCTTGAAAAACTAGGAGATTGGCAGCACTGAGATAAAAACTGAGGGAAAAATGTGAAAACACTCTTTTATAAAACAAAAGCATGGCAGTTTTTTTGATGCACAGTGCTGTCCTCTAGTTGGGGTTTACATCTAGTTTAATGAGCTAAAACTGCTGCAGTCAGGAAAGGATAAACTGTACAATTGTAATAATAAAACAATCGCATACTATTATAAATATAATGTATTATTCTCCACTTCATACTTGTTTAGGATGATGTGGGCTGCTGGCGCTGTGGCAGCCATGTCCAGTATTACATTCCCTGCAGTGAGTGCTCTGGTGTCTCGAACTGCTGATGCTGACCAACAAGGTAAGGTAGACATGAGACCATTTGTTGTATACAGATGAAACCTAAAACTTTTGCTTTGAAAGAATATATGTTGTATTACACAAAATTAGTTACCGCAGTGTTTTGAGGTGCAAATATAATCCCAAACTTGCACTTACCTTTGTGTGTGTGTACATGTGTTTCTTGCAATGTTTCCAGTGAAGTCCAAAGAGGTATGTACAATGCAAAATAACACCCCCCCCCCCTTCTAAAAGGACTGCATTAAGAAGCTTTATGATTTATTTATTTTTTATTATTATTTCATTTATAGTAGTTTATACAAGTGTTCCTTGATACTACCTGTCAATGGTATACTAAATTAATTGTGTTTAAAATGCAAATCCATCTACAGTGGGGATCGAAAGTTTGGACACCCCAGGTAAAAATGTATATTAATGTGTATAACGAAGCCAAGGAAAGATGGAAAAATCTCCAAAAGGCATCAAATTACAGATTAGACATTCTTATATGTCAAAAAAAGTTAGATTTTATTTCCATCATTTACACTTTCAAAATTACAGAAAACAAAAAATTGGCGTCTGCTAAAGTTTGGGCACCCTGCAGAGTTAATATCTTGTACTGCCCCCTTTGCAAAGCTGAGACCTGCCAGTGTCATGGATTGTTCTCAAACATCGTCTTCTAAGCAGTTGTCTAGAAAACTGAAACTGAAAATAGTTGACGCTCACAAAGCTGGAGAAGGCCATAAGAAGATAGCAAAGCGTTTTCAGATGTCAGTATCCTCTGTTCGGAATGTAATTAAGAAATGGCAGTCATCAGAAACAGTGGAAGTTAAAGCAAGATCTGGAAGACCAAGAAAAATATCAGACAGAACAGCTCGCAGTAAGGCCTTTTTGCTCCTGCTCAAGCTTCTATAGAAGTGAATTCCCAATATAGAGCTACTAAAGTAAATTTCTTACTATTGTACATATGCAGCTTGACAGCTGGAATCCAAAATTAATAATAATAACCAATGTCTAGACTGGCGTCTGTGTATATTGACTTTTTAATGTCTAATTTAGTAGATCAAATCTTGACATTAATGAATGTGTTACCGCAGGTGTTGTGCAAGGAATGATAACAGGAATTCGAGGGCTGTGCAACGGCCTTGGACCTGCTTTATACGGTTTTATATTTTACATCTTTCATGTGGAGTTTGATGAAAACCCGATTAAAGAGGAAAGCCCAGGCCAAGACAAAATGTCCACTACACATTTACAACAGGTATATTTATTGTAGACGTACTGGATATATTTGATTAAATGGCTACTTTTTAAAGTGGAGATTTGAAAAAGATGGGTTGATCATGTATATGTAATTTGTTAGGTTACACTCTCCTCGCATCCTCCTCATCTTACCTAAAATGTTTAGTTGCTTTGCTGTCATGGTCATCCAGTGCCTAATAAAAAGAAGTATGTAGGTCAGCTTACCTATTCTGGCTGAGCAAATCGGAGTGTGATTGCACATTTGTTAACCCTTGCAAATGTGTGGACAGCTTGCAGCAGAGATGCTTGAGGTTGTATTCTAGGACTACTACTTCTAATTTTACTACTGTTTTTTTTTTTTACCTCCAATCCTTTTGTTGGCACAGAGATTAGCAGATTTTCATCAAGACCAGTCAGATTTAAGGTGTGGTTGGCATAATTCCTGTGGAAAAACTGTTTTAGGGGTTTTTCTGTAACCTGTTCACTGTTCCCAAATCCAAAGGGAGCATTTGATCCATCTTGACTCTCAAGGCTCTGAATGTCTATTCGGGTCCAGAAATTATGGATTGAATCTACCAGATCTGTCATAACCATCTCCTTTTACTTGGAAGACACTAGCCTCTGACTCTGCTTCACTAAATGTCTGCAAGCTTTAATGTGGGGCCCCTACACTACCAGTTTATGGCCATGCCCTTCGGTCTCTCAAATAAACCTCGGGTATTCACCAGGGTCTTGACCCCAATATTAGCCTTTCTGCACCCATTGTGAGATATTGAGACAGCAATCTGTTAAGGGAACAGTTGGCACAGGCTGCTCAATGGGTAAGTAGCCCCTACATCTGAAGGTATTCCAGAACCTATGTTGTAGGTGGACCCTCTGGCCCAGGCTTATCAACAAACTAGAAAAACTTGTATTGAGGTACAGGGATCCTCATGTGGAAGCAGTAAATGCAAATTTTGTACTATACAATTGGTACACCCTGATCTATGCATTTCTTACCTCTTTACTTGTGCAGTTGAAATGGGGGGTTCTAGCTCTCCCCATTGCTCTGAGCTAGCTTAGGTAGATGATGTACCCCAACCTGGTAAGACTCCTGTAGATGTTTCATGGGTGCTGCCAGATCATCAGTATCTTTTGTTTTAAGGTTCAATTTACCATCCCAGAAAGTGACCTTAATTTCAGTGTGTGATTCCTGCAAAGCTAGGAAGTGTACTTGCCCACAAGGTCTTATCGTCAGATATGGAGGTCTATCTATCATCTGCTCTTGGGGTGAGTTTCAGGGCTAGTGGGAGGAATTCTCTCCTTCCTGCAGTGGGGTCTGAACCAGATTTGTGCTTTGTATCCGGTTTCAGAGACCATTGGTCTATCATCACTACTGAATTAGAACCTTGTTACATGGGATCTCACCTAGTCTATTCCCTTGTGACCTGAAATTTGTCTTTCTCTGTGCTTTAGAAAACACCATTTACCCATCAGAGACATTCTACTCTACCTACAATACAGTCTGTCTCATCTGATGACAATTGGGTGCGAGTGACAGTGCTTGTCTCTGGCAGCAGAGTGTTCTGGACACCAGCGCTGTCATTCACTACAAGTAGGAAGAGGAGACTTGCCAACGCAAGGCTCCTTGTGTGCTCCTGGTTTACAGGAATTCCATGGGCTTGGACAACTGGTGATGTATGCTGGACCTTCCTGGGCAGCAATCACAAACCACCTGATTTATTACTTTGTCTTGATGGGGGTAGGTGGAGAAATTACTACAGGATTACATGCATGCTGCTGTGTTTGTCATAAAGTTTGTTGCCCAAAGTACTTGCAGGAGTTTATGAATGTTTTAAACTTGATGTGGACGATTTCTACATGGATTATATGTCCTTGGATTAGATATCGTGCACTAAAAACCAGATGCTGTAAATATTGCACTATATTTTTCCACATGAGTAAGCTCTGGTGTGCAGCGTGAAACACATTGGGGGCGTGGCCTGGCAGTGGTCCAGGCTGAGACGGCCATTCACCGTCACACAGCAGGCTTTGACTTGATGTACGGCTCCTTGGGACACCATCACTCTCTATCATTTCACCCCCTTCCTGCCAAGGCCCTTTTTAAGACTATGAAATTTGAATAATAAAATATGGGTTTAATCTTTGCAAATCATTTTATTCGGTTTTCACTGCCATTTTAACAAAATACAGGATGCATTTCAAGCAAATATAGGATCATAAACAACATGTCAGTAAATAGCAGATTTGTGGTCAACAAAATGTAGTAAAAGATAACTAATGGAAATCAATAAGTATTCTGGATTATAAACAGATATTACATTGAGAGCTTTGTCCATAAAAGCGTGGTTGTAGGGCGTTTTTGTTTTTTTAATGTAGATTTTACACACTTTTGTGGCATTGGAGCTGTATATTGCTTAGCAGTTGTGCAACACAATTACTTGATTACAAACCTATTGCTCTGCATAGGAAAACATAAGGGAGTCTTCAGCCATCCTTCGTTGCTGGCTGTAACTCCCGCATTGAAATACCCATGGCCTGGCGCTACAGCCAGCATGAACAGAAATGGGTGTCCATTTATTGCACAACTACAGAACAGCGCTGTGTCTACTTGGTCCCTAAAGCCTTCAGAACAGCTTTACGACTAGAACATAATGCACCATATTTTTCATGTGAACATGCAATACTCATACACCAATTCTAATTAATTGCAGAACAGGCAGAGTATAATCTAAATTTTGTATTTGTTTTCAGAATTCAATCATCCCTGGGCCTCCCTTCCTGTTTGGAGCGTGCTCTGTTCTTCTAGCCTTGCTCGTAGCTTTGTTTATCCCAGAACACACCAACCTGAACATGCGCAACGGCAACTGGAAAAAGCATGGAACAGGGCACAGCCACCCCCACAGTCCGCCAGCACCTGGTGAAGGCAAGGAGCCTCTTTTACAGGACACAAATGTATGACAAGTGCTTGAAAGACAATGACAGGCTTCTGCTGCTCATGTAGTTGCATTCCACTCAGTTAGAAACTGAGATACCTGCAGGATCAATTTCTACTCCAATGGAATGAATGGGCTCTCCGGTGAAGGACCAACCTTGGGCCCTTTCTACTGTAGAGATGTGAATTCTGCTGCCTCTATTCTAGCAGGCAAGTCTCCAGCCTACTTACAGCCTGATTGAGACAATCAGCGTGTGTTCTACCTTCTGAGTGCCAGGTTATTGCAACTCACAGATCTGAAAATATAGATGTATTTGGTGGACTTGGACATACAGCAGGCTTACCCTGCTGGCATGGGACAAGAAACATGATCCTTGCATTTGAATTGCCTCCAGCAGTTTTTCATTAGCCAAAGTGTTTTC
This sequence comes from Rana temporaria, assembly GCF_905171775.1. Classification (NCBI taxonomy): domain Eukaryota; kingdom Metazoa; phylum Chordata; class Amphibia; order Anura; family Ranidae; genus Rana; species Rana temporaria. The sequence goes on along the minus strand of NC_053495.1, from coordinate 126,947,346 downwards.
TTTTGCTTTATTCATTACAGTGCCCTCCCCTCTTTCTCTGATGCTTGCCTGTGTATCTTCCTCTCTATGTAATGATAGCTCAATAGAGCAGATTGTATGTTACAAAACATACATCATGTAACGGTAATGACTGAACTATTTTAGCCCTGCCCCAGTTTTAGAATACTATAGCACAGTTGAAGTAACTTTGCTATGTAAATCACCAAGCCTTAATTACTACTTGCAACATGTGATAGACTGTCCTGTGTTGTAAGAAAAACTAGATATTCATCATTTGTACTGTATATTTGAAGTGGAGTTCAGCAGCTTTAGAGCCACATGATTTTATTAACCTAATGTGTGGCATGGAAAATTAATTGAAAACTGCATTGTCTAATCCTTGTTTTTTTTTTTTTTTTACTGCCTAGGGTAGTGTCATGGTGTCCCCCTCAAAAACCCTCCCCACCCACACTGCATCATCCAATAATTTTTGCCAGTACCACCATTGAAGTAAAGCTACAGCCTCACATTACCTTTGTACTCTCCCAATGTGAGGCTGTAGCTTTACTTCAATGGTGGTACTGGCAAAAATTATTGGATGATGCAGTGTGGGGAGGGTTTTTAATGGTTTCTAAATCCATATGACTGTTGTACTGACAATAATTGCTGGATGATGCAGTCTTGGACATGTACCTAATACAAAGCCTGAGGCTTTCTCGATTTAAAAAAAAAAATCAATCCAGGTTTTTAGAGAGGAGCTGGGTGTTATTGATAGTTTCTACCACTTGGACACACAGCCCTAACCACTGTAGAGTAAATGTAAAAAAGAAATAAATCTAAAACAGAGGAGCTGATTTCTTTCAGGGGTTGTGCACTGAGCTGGAACCTGCTGGACAGGGATTCTTTAATCACTGCGCATTGTTTCAAAGTACTTCTAGCCTTATGTGTGAAGGGTAATTCTCTTTACGTGATCATAGTCATATACTGCCATCTTATTTTACATGTGTAAAAAAATGATCTTACCCTGCCTCCTCTCTCCTTCCCCCACCCAAGATTAACTAAAATATGTGAGGAAAACACCCTCTCCCCTCCATTAAGGGACATAATAATTCAGATACAGCTGCCTATAGAAGGATTGGACACGGGCAAAAATAAAAGCCAGCCCCTGTATAATCCCTCTTTCACCCAGCATCCCTTAGGTTTTTTTTTTTTTTTTAAATATAGTCTCTCTTTTCATGAAGAGGAACATTTTAATTTTTTTGAGTTTGTTCCTCCATTCACTTCAGTCAGAATTTGTTGCTTGAGCTGGTCTCGATGTAGCGGCTATACAGGTTGGCTTTTCCCCAAGTCTGACTTTAGAGTGTTGTACCTGGATCCCGCTGGATGTGGCAAGTAGACCTTGGTGTACTGATAAGTTAGCCATTGAATTACCTCAGCTCCCCGTCTTTGAATAAGGTCACATAAACTAAAGCACCTGCAGCTACCGTACTGTGTGCTGTTCAGATTTCCTGGTTTCACCGAATAGGTTAACACATCCATCTGCATTGTAATGTTACTCTGCCATATTTCCCCACCATTTAGCCGGGAGAAGAAAGCTTCCTGCTTGCAATGTTCCATGTGGTCTACACCTACTGTGACATGATTGCCACCAAGCTACCCAACCCTTCTCTGCCTGTACCTACTGCCCAACTACAGTGAGATTGTTGGGAAGCTGGTGGCAGTTACCTGGGTTTGCAATTACCTGAAGTCTTGACTAACACTTTGGGGTCTAGTTGCATTACCATTGCACAGAGGGGCAAGTCCTGCTGTTACAAGTGAGCCCCCCAGCCCATACACCTTTAGTAAATTTTGGACCATTTCCTTGTATTGTCTGAAGTAAATGGCAGCTGCGAACTAGAACCCTATAGTTACAGCATCTAGATCAGTAGAGTCTTCCTCAGTGCCATCTGATGAGGTGAAGTCCTCTTACCTGTTGTTGGGGGAGGGGATCTCCATGCAGGATATTTTGGCCTTGTACTGCCTCACACACCTGGTTTCAGATTTGTCCTGCAGGCAAATCCCAGTGCCCTTCACATGGGGGTTGTTGCTGGGCTGCCTATCCTTTGTTGGACTTCTGTATTTAAACTCCTGTGTCCCTCAATGAACAAGAATGCAGGATTTTTTGTACTCACCATAAACCCAACCGCTCTGTCTTTGTTTATATTATCGGTCCTACTTTATGCCAAAACATAGGCATGCTGAGAGGGGCAGGGGTTGACTATTTGCCAATATCCAGTTCCCTTGTAGGCAGCAGTGTAATGTCACCATATTTGCATTAACTCAACAGGAAAGATTTTTTTACAGCAAGTACAAAAGGTAGCATTTTGTTTTTTTTACTCTAATAATTGTGTGACTCCCAGTCAGATGTTAGAGAAGTATTCAGGCTAACACCTCTACTTTTACATACCACTATCTATAATATGTTGGATGTTTGATGTCCAAAACTTGAATATACAGCTTCCAGAGGCTGTGCATTTATTGGTGGCCTTCCTCCATTTTAATTTTAACCTCATGAATGCCAGAAGCTGGCAAGACTTTGGTTTGCTGGCACTCAATAGGTTTAAAGAAAAGCTATTTTAGTCTAGATACTTATGATAAACTCCACAGAAAGCTTTATACAAAAAAAAGTAACAGATGTGAATTTATCTTCTAAAACAATATAACTTGTACATATTTTTACTTGGTTATTTAAAAGTGTTCTTTGTATAAAAAGTATTGTATAATTTAATAGATCACTTTTTGTTTTGCTTGGTACTTTGAACATTTCTCATTGGCTCAGATTTGAATGATGTACGTTTACAAATAAACCTAAATATTTTTATATTTAACCTTGCAAAATACTTGTAAGTTATTTTTATACAGAATCCATGGTTATTAATACAATGTGTTTCAGGCTAAAATTAGGAGGTTTGGAATATAAAATACAGAGGATATTTTTACCAAAAGGATTCTGTGAAAGTATAACTCATTGTGTTCATATTATGGAAAATTGTTCTTCCGTTCTTCCGTACTTACCGTAATTGTACTCTTATATCAAAGCGCTATTCGTAAATTTGTGTGATTTGTCATGCAATGACAAATCGCACCCAATTCTTTTCAGTGGCACCCATTCAAATCGGTGACTTTGAAAGTTGCCTGCACTAATTTGGTATGATTTTTGAGCCATAGGATTCAAAGTAGGATTAAAATTGGACCAAAAGTCGCACTGGAAATCACGTAACTTTGGAGATGCACTATTGGGTGTTCTGCCCCTTGCTCAAGCATAAAGGCTAGGGTTGTCCAGATACCGATACCAGTATCGGGACCGATACCGAGTATTTGCGGGAGTACTCGTACTCGCGCAAATACCCCCGATACCTAAGTAGAATACTTCTCTCCCCCCCCCCCCTGGCTGCATATGTGAGGGACATGGCTGCATATGTGAGGGACATGGCTGCATATGTGAGGGACATGGCTGCATATGTGAGGGACATGGCTAGAGGGACATGGCTGCATATGTGAGGGACATGGCTAGAGGGACATGGCTGCATATGTGAGGGACATGGCTGCATATGGGGGGGGACATGGCTGCATTTGGGGACACATTTAAAAAAAGTATCGGTATTCGGTATCGGCGACTACTTGAAAAAAAAGTATCGGTACTTGTACTCGGTCCTAAAAAAGTGGTATCGGGACAACCCTAATAAAGGCAGCCCTATACCCTCGTTCAACATTCCCTAATTAGCCGAGCAAAGGCATATTAGGTGGGGAACATCTGTAAAGGAAAACCGATAAGTATGAAAAACATCCTTATGCCCGACTCATCCAAAAGTGTACCAGCGAATCAATAAAACAAAGAATTTTTTTTTTTTTCAAAGATAAGGCTGAAGTACCAACGACTCTAGCGTTTGCAGAAAAACAAACTTTAAAGACGGGGAAAATATACTTTGCACACATGACATCAGCCAAAACCTTGGCATAAGAAGCCCAGGATGTAGCCACTAATGGCATCAGATGAGTCTTTTCTTCTGGAAGGCAAATATCCAAAACTGACTGAAAGAGGTCAAGAATATGACACAAGGTTTGTCCGCTTGCCATTCTTTTTCTGAAGCCATCTGTAGGTGCCTTGACCAGACCTCCATTATAGGTTGATTTGGGAGAAAGTAGCATTTAGAAATATTACTGCAGAAGACAGGTCTAGGTGTCAAAGCCTCTCCCCTTCAAATTCTTTGCTATTGAAGTCAGGTGTACAATACTAGGTGCAGGTGACTGTCCTGCATGGGGGGGGGGGGGCTGGCAGCTCTACCAGTCATTCTAGGAGCAAACCATGGCCACCTTAGCCAGAATAGCCATTGCCACAACATCCTGACTATTTTCAGAGTGTGCAGAATACAAGGTGTTGTTAGATGAACTTTTTGCTACTCTCCCATCACAGCTACTATTCTATAAGGACATTTGACAAAGAAGCCCCTAATGGCCTATTCACACACAGTGCAATGACTTGTATTTTTCTGCACTGGAAGAACATTGACAATACATTTTGCATGGGCCCTGTTCACACTGCAACACAAGCTGGAGCTGCAGTGAGTTGCGATGAGATGCAGACATGTTGCATTTTACGACAGCAGAGCAGTGGCCTGAGAGAAGTGTCACTGTGCTGCGCTGAAACATGCATCACTTTGCTCCTTCGCCACAACCAAATCTAACAGCTGCCTTTATACTAAATCACCCCTAGTTTATTGTGCGGGCAGTATGAATGCGCCCCAACTATCTGAAGAATGAAAAACTTAAGGGGACTTTATAGAAACTTGCACAATAGTCCAGACATGACCGTTTTATCCACATGAATGACACAACCCCTGAAAAGATGTTTAAAGGCAGATGTTAAGTATAATAAAACAATCTCCGGTCTGTGAAATGGAAGACCTGCCAGATGGCATTTAATATGAGAACATTACATTCAGAATTAGGAAGAGCTCTGATTTAGATATTAACAGTTACACACTCCAGAAGCACACAACATATTTGCAATACAAAATCAGGAGGTAGAATATGTATTAATTTCTTTGGACAAAATAAAAAATGTTAAATGCAATTTATCGCATAATGTGCAAAATACAGTATTAAAATGTCCTACTCCAGTCAGCATTTTAGGAGCTTGAAAGTGTGCCAACTGTTAACACAAAACAATGCTTTGCTTTAATATAAAGGAAAAACAAACTCAATCATCCATCCATATGTTAAAACTTGGAGCACCGATGCATATATTTTAGAAGCAGAAGGTAAGTGAGATCTTATTGCATATTTGTGATATCACACTGATGGCCCTATGAGATCACAGAAGTGCATTTACTTCGCTTTATCAGCCAGAGTCATTCTGAAAACAAAGCCACTGCACTTGAGAGTCTGTCAGTTCTGGTTTATCAACAAGCCTGATCTGTTGGCTCCAAAACCACAAGAAGGGATCACCATGTTTCAATTCATCATGAAGAGGAAACTTGTCCAGGAAAGTAAGCCGACTGAATAGGAGGAGGAACGGCCTTTGCTTGTGTCAGTGTACGCAATGTTTTCTGTGGCTCTAATTAAGGAAGAAAGATCACATCTGTTTATTATATGTGCAAGTGGAACATTAAAGACTAGTATTTAGTGGAAACAAACATGTTCATGCCATTCTGTTATAGACATCTCTATGCAATGAATAGATCCAGAATGAAAATGGTTCTAAAAGCAGAAAGTATTTTACCAGGTAAAAAAAAAACCCATCTGTTTAGCTACACTTCCTTTTATGCTTACCTGAGCCCAATCTTGATCCAACGTTTGTCCAGTGAGGAGAAAGAGCCACTAGCCATTGGCTGCTGTTGATCAGATTCTGTGAGCAGAGAGCAACCCTGGGCCATGCTGTGTCAGATGCACACAGCCTGCTGCTGGAGTAAGCTTGCAGATGTGCCCTTAGAGCAAGCAGATTGCTATGGGGGGCACACAAAGTCCAGGAGCCCAGAGCACCAGCATGGAACCACAGAAGAGGTTTGGGGCTCTTTGCAAAACCATTGCACACAGCAGGTATGACATGTTATTAAAAAAAAAAAAAAAATCCTTTACAGTCACTTTACCTCCATAGGATGTGTACGTTTTATTTATATCACACTGTTTCGGATACAGTGCGGAGGGTTACAACTTGTCAGATTTAGTTCTGTCTGCATCACTTGGGGGAAGTAAGGACATATTATTGGGAGCACAAATATAGGGGATTCGATCACATTCCCAATCTGCTAAAATGCTTCTTCTGTCCCCACTGTAAAGATTGCTTTAATTTCCTGCCTAGTGATTTATTTTGCGAATATTCAGCTTTTGCTTGACACACTTTTCACGTGAGCTAGCCCTGGGGAAGAAAGGCCACCCCCCCCCCCCTTTTTTAAGCAATATTTTTTTTTTTATATACATTATATTTATTAATATTAACTAGGCATCTGTTCAAACAATTACTGCTGACGGAAGGATGCATCTGTCTGGATCCCAACGTTCCCCTTAAGCAAAGTACTTGAATTGTTTAAACAAAAACCTGTTGGAGCCCAGTGGCCTCCCTCGCAGCACAAGTCATTATCCACAGTAATGGCCAGATGTGAAAAAAAGAAACTGTCCTTATCTGGGATTTAAAGGGGTTGTAAACCCTCATGTGTTTTTACCTTAATGCATTAGGGTTAAAAAAACATTTGACAGTTACCAGCCCCCTGGAAAGTCCTGCGTCGAATGCGTTTGAGGTTTCCCCGGGGTTCTCGGCTCTTCATTGGATAGATTGATAGAAGTGCAGCCATTGGCGGGGCAGAGTCCTGCAAGGTAACCCCCTTGGGAGAGCGCTTCCCATTAGGGGGTTATCTGAAGCGGGGGGAAGAGCTGAGAGAGCCACTGGGGGAACCCCAGAAAAAAGCATTTGGGGCCACACTGCAGAACGAGCTGCACAGTGGAGGCAAGCAAGACATGTTTGTTATTTAAAAAAACAAAGCTATAGTATCACTTCAAGCCTATGGCTGGGGGGGAAGCACTGTGCAGGTGGTTCCAACTCTCAGAATATAGGCGGGTAAACTGGTTACTGGAGGTTTGCGGGTAAACTGGTTACTGGAGGTTTGCGGGTAAACTTGTACCAACACACCTTGCATTTTAGGCTGTCTATCGAGTTTACGTTTTCCATACCCCAGCTGTCCACGGGTAGGGAGGCCACCACAACACAAATGGTTGATGCCCTTCTGCATCCAGTATCCTAAAGCTGGGTATACACATATCAAAATGTGTCTGGTTCAGCAGGAACTGGCTGAATTTCAGTATGTGTGAACCTGTCTGTTGAATTCTGTAAAACCAGCATTCAGTCAGCGTTTGTAGCCAATGGCTGCAGCAATAATCAGTGTATTTATGACAATATAATAGTGCAGATAGAGAGATCTGTCGTCAGGTTTATTTTTTCATTTAACCTGCCGTTGAATGGGGGGGGGGGGGGAAAAACACAAACACACACACACACACACTTTTCTGTGTATACCCCACTTTAGAGGGGGCCTATGTACAATTACAATCCCTGAATAACTGCATCTTTCATCTGGACCTGAAATATACCATTATGGGATAGGAACTATGCACACCAATAGGCAAAAGTCTGGAGATAATCTGCACTTGTATGGGCACCATAACCTTCCTGGCGTGCAAACACTGTTGAAGTATAGCAAGTTGAAAAGTGCCTACCTGAAGCAGTGTTCTGGTTAATGCCATGCAAAGGGAGGCCCACTTCTTGCTTCTTTAAATATTTCAAATCCAGGCCTGCTGATTCTCCACTGAAACAGAAAACAGCTTTAACATACTGATCTAGGGTGGTCAAGCTTTAGCAGTCAGAATGGAAGCTCTGGTGAAGTCAGGAGAGAAGCAGTGACATGAGAAGGTACTTACTTTTCTTTGTTTGGCCCAGAAAGGCTTTGCGGCCGATTTAATTTTGTAAGTGGATTATTGTGGTGAACCTTGAGGGTGGGGAAAGAAGAAGAGACCGACTATAACACTTTTGGAAACATAAAACTGAGCACATGTATGCAAGATACCAAATATTGAGTGTCTTTCCAGACAGTTTCCTCACCCTCAGGCCTGCACGGTTTATGTCCAGAGAAGGTTGATGGGAAGATACAGGGACTGGAAGAAAGGACGTAACTGGGTAGGACGGTAGAGGGTAGTTTATGCGAGTGCTGTGACAAGGTATTCTGTTGTCTGGCTGTGGGGGGGAAAAAAAAAAGTTCAGTAAAATTACTGAGGTATTGGCATGCAGGCAGTATAAGTAGCAGATAAAAAAAAAGACTCACCATTTGGTTGGGTGACACTGTGGCACGGAAGGGAGCATTGCTCTGATTGGATCCCACAGAATGAGTCTCATTCAGTTGCTTATTTAACCATGAAATGACTGATAAAGACAGTAAGACAAATTGTTTAACCTTCAGCAGCTTAGAAATCAGCTTCCAAGTTTCATACAGATTAGCCAACAAAGTGGGCAGTGATTGGTTGCTGGATCCAACTACTCAAATGCACCTCAGTAAAAGTATGTAAATATTGGGTTTTAGAGCAAGACAGACAACTTTGATTTAGGACCTTAATTAAATGCTGTATTTTAACCCCCTGTCTACCAAGGTACATTTAAATAAAAATAGTAAACATGGGGTTAAAAGCAAGCTTACAGCTGCTGCAGTTGTGCGCATGGTAGCGACAGCCAACATGGGACTTTTAGATAAAGTGATCCCAGCATCTCTAGAACCTGATCATTTCTATAAGGCTTGAAAGTGTGCACCAGTCATCTGTCCAATGCCATCACAAACTAAAAGAAAAAATAGCAAAAAGTTAAAAAGCAACCTCACCTAAAATAGCCTACAATGTAAAAACGAGATGGAAGGGTGACCTGGGGAATATCGAGGATGAGGAGTAGACTGAGGCACTGGATACGTGCAAGGCTGTTTTACCCAAGCTGTCTGACAGATTAACCCAAATATATATCTTGCACCGTACATACCTCACACCAGTGAGAATAGCCAGATTTAATCAGGGACACCCTTCCATATGCCTGTGATGTAAACGAGAAACAGGCACATTCTATCACCCCCTGTGGTCAGACACACACACACACACACAGATTCTGGAAACGGGTGGTGGTTTCCTTCATGACGACATGGGGTCTCCACTGACCCTAGACCCCAAACTGTGCCTACTAGGTATCTTCCCGGACAATGCCGCCGACAAATACACCAACATTTTCATGCATGAGACCTTATTTTCCGCCCGCAAAACATTTACCAAACTTTGGATGAGACAGGGCCCCCCCCCCCCCCCCCCCCCCCAGGTTGACTGGGTCGGAAGACTGAAGTAAACAATACATTACCTCATAAAATATTAATTTATATTAATAAAGGGGGCCCTGCAAAAAATCAAAAAATCTGGGATCGCTGGCTTGGTGCATCCGATAAATGCGTCTAGTATTGCAGATTACGCCTCTCCCTGTTCATGTACTGCCCAGCTGGGCCCAGGTCATATGCCACCTTCTATGAATAGATATCATTGCAAAACTATATTGTCACTTTAATTACGAATGTATTACTATAAAATAGTATAGTGGCATATAACCCATAGTCTAGGACTACCTGTCCTTTACGTTTTTCAAATCAGTTTAGTAACTGCAGGGTAATAAGGCACCTCTTGTGGAAAATATTGATAAATGATCATTGCTCTAGTTACAGGAACAAAATAAATAAAAAAGGTACACAATGAAAAGGTGTCCATTAACAGCAGCCAAAAATATACATATTATCAGATTATTTTTAACTCACCGTTCTCATTCGTTTTAAGCAGTTCTTTGCTCTCTTCCAACTTTTGCGCTGTTTCTTGAAGTCTCTCATGCAACTTTCCTACCTTAAAAAATAAATAAATCTAGCTTGGTTTCACAAAATTATTACCAACAACATTAACTGCTTACATTTTTTTAGTTCCCCTATAAAAGCAGTCTTAAAGCGGAGTTCTGCCAAAAAATATATTAAAATGTCAGCAGCTACAAATACTGCAGCTGCTGACTTTTAATATTAGGACACTTACCTGTCCAGGGCACCCGCGATGGTTCTCGGCTCCCGGGTGCAGGCATCTTCACAGCCTGGTTCCCTAATGCACATGCTTGAGTCGTTTTGCGCATCCTTACGGGGTCCCTGCTGTCTCCTGCGACCTGTATGTCGGAAAACCGGCCAGGATGCACAAGTACCCTGGCAGAGTTCATAGTAGCTGGGAAAGGAGCTTCTTGACTGGATATGGCATAGGCCTGGATCACAGAGCAACAAATTCAGCTAGACATAGTGGAAGAGGAAGCAGCCTGTCCTGCCCAACCTGAAAAATGCGGAGAGTATCAGAAAGCCGACCAAACGCTGCAGCTGGGGAGGTAGACTCCAATGGCCCTGACCACCATCCAGGCAAGAGCTTCCCCTCGCAGATGAAAGGGAAACAGGCACAGGTAACGTAAAATTATATAGACGGCCAGCAGAAGCCACTGTGCGCTAGGTCAAAAAGAGAATCTCTCTAATATTAAACAATGAAAAAAATAAAAAATTCGTAAGGCCGTCAGAATAAGATTCACAGCCCATGGTGGCAGAAGGCCTAGAAAAGGAAACCTATCAAAAAGGCCCCCCCCCGAAACAGGCATGACAAGGGACTTACAAAATAATGGCTAAGGCTGAACCCTTGCCCCTCACAGAGCTCAATTTTTTTTCCATGCCCCTGGAAAAGAGCCAGGACATGGGAGTAAAATACCTGTAACTTTTTGGTCACCCAATGCCAGGCATGGCAAGAGAAATAAGAAGTGGACTTCCATGTTCCAGTCATCTTAACTACAGGAGATAGGTCTGTATTCCTCAGCACCTGGACCTCAACAGCTAAGCAATCAAAACCAGCAACTGTCAATTGAGGTGGAAGATTGAACAATGGAAGGACTGATCCTGATGGAGCAGAAGGCACCATGGGGTGTCTGTAATCACCCACAGGAGATATGTGAAACCAGTCTGTGTGGTCAGCCCGGTTTCATGCCAAGTATGGAGCCTTCCTGCTCCATACTTGGCAGCAAACATGGAAGGTGCTTCAGTGTTAGGTTTTGTATGAGGGAGTAATTGTGTCACAAAACATGCAAGACCATTGCCCCTTTTCCAGATTCTGGTGCGTAAAATAGTTTGCTAGCCAGTATAGTCCACCTCTAAGAAGTAAACTACTGAAAAAAGGCTGGTACAAGAAATTTAGTTTAGTGGAGAAGTGGAAACGCCTCCAGAGCCATTGCCCAGCTCCTGGCACCCCTATGATGATAGGGGCAAGCCACAGCAAGTGCAATGGTACTCTGACCAGGAAACTCTGGAGCAACGGCGTCCAACAAGGAGAAAAATAACTAAACCCCCCCCCCCCCCCCCAGAAAAAAACTCTAGGATATCAAAGAGGACAATGATATCCTCAAAACTCTAATGGCCCTGAATGGGGAAAAGCTCCATCAACAGCCCCACAAAAGGAGACTGGGTTTTCTGGTAATGATTTGCCAAATGGAGCAGGTGGATAGGAAGGACCTCCCAGCAAACAGAATTGGAGACCAAAACCCAGAGGCACTGATGCAACTGGAAAGATAAGCAGATGGGCTGATCTATCAAACCCAGGACTCCGTTCAATAAAAGCAGAATCCTCTCTAAAGAGTTCTGGAATGGGGTTGTGCATAAAAATACTTCTATGAAGGACCCCCACTAGGCCCATCATCCGGCAGAGAGGTAAGCGAAAGGACATGAAGACGATTTTCCTGTGGAAGGAAAACCATGACCAAAATAAGTTTTCTTGAGTGAGTCCTAGGTACTCCTAATGGGAAGGAGGGATCAGGACTGACTGGAATAAAGGCAAGTTCTCTAGAGATTTAATTGTGATGGACAGCTCGAGTCCAAAGCAAGCTAAGTTCACAGGAACAAGATATCCAGATATCCCACGAGGCGTAAAAGAGCCAAGACTAGAGCCAGTGTCTTAGTGAAGACTCACAGTGCCAATCCAAACAGAAGGTCAAAAGAACTGGAAGGCAGATCTCCCATTATGGGCTGAGGAAACATTGGCGGATGGAGCAATGGAAACATGAAGATGAGCGTCCTTGATTACTATGTAGGCTAGAATCTCCTAGACAAAATGAAGCTCCCATAAAGCACACCAGCAAATCTTGTGCACTTAGAAGAAAGAGTTTAAGGAGTACAGATCCTAATGCAGACAGCTGTTGACAGAGCAGAATCACGGAAGGAATTAAAAGGTAGAAAAGAAAGCGTTGACAAGGTTTGGATGAGAGGGTTTTAATGAGTGGTGTAGTAGACTTGTTTAGCAGGGTGGAGGCAGGAGTTGTATTTGAGAAGGGCAAATTTGTAGAGGGTAAAGTCTTGCAGGGATTTAGATTTACGCCACGCTCGCCAGAACATGCCTGCGTCTCTTAAGACATCTGGTGTTTTGGGTGCTGCCTTAGCAACTAGAGGTAGGGATTTGGGGGCAGTAAAACCACCACTCACCCGCAGGGTTTTAACACCCTCAACTTTCCGTGTTAACAAGCATTAAGAGTGCTGCTGCAGAATGCCACTAAGGGTTCATGCACAAGTGCAGCAGGCACCGCTGCTCCCCTGAAAAGCGATCTGAGTGTATTTGACAGGTGGTGAGGAGTCTATATGTTGCCTCCTCACCACCCGATTTAAATTTATGATTGCAATGCATGCCATTGTGAGACAGTAGTACAGCAATTGGAGTTTTAAATCAGGTGTGAAAAGGAGACACTGCTGTTTAGGCAGATCTCCACCTCTTAAAGGTTACCTACCCCTGATCTACAGTATGTTTCAGTATCTGAAATATAAACACATCTTACCAGTTTGGCTTTAAGTATATCTATCACCCTTTAAACTTACCTCCTCTTCTTTCACATGAAGATTATGCTGGACATCAGTCATTTTCTTCTCCCTTTCCTGAATCAGCTTCTCATTTTCAGACAAAAGTTTTTCCTGCTGCACAGTCACAGAATTTTTTAGCTTTAGTTTGCCCATTAAAGTCTTTAGGTCTCCTTGAAGCTTCTTAATAATAGTATTGGCCTTTGGTAAATAAATGAAAGTAAAAAATAAAAAAACATGATCATTTCAACCAAATTGAACCCACCACCACCTTAATTCAGCTAGATTCTAAAGCACCCGACAAATTGCAATAAAATGACTTGCACTCTTACATACGTGGGAACCTGAACGCCATCTTTAGAAAAGTTGTTGCTGTGGGTAGATGCTAAAATCAGGGGTGGCCAGCGGAGCCCTCTGATGTGGCCCACGACCTCCTGCTCTGGAATGGTGGGTTGGCAAGCCCAGATTGCAGGTTCGTGACCCACCAAACCACAGCATTAGTGCTGTGAATGAAGCTGGTTGGTAGAGGAAGAAAGCGGCTGCGGAGCAAAGCCCCATAAGCCGATGCTTCCTGTACAGTGGAGTCTATGGTAAGTTCAGCTAGACACAGGTGCACTACGCTGCACCCGCGGAGTGTGTAAACCGCAGCACATCAGTGTGAAAGCAGTCTTATGTCCTTTTCATAAGATCGGCTTGACCTAATCGGACCCTCAATTCACAGAGCGGCAGATGCAAACAGACTTTTGTCCACTTACACCCACCTACCTCCATTCCGATCCGCAAAAAAAAAAAAAAAAAAAAACTGAAGGGAATTTGTCCCTTTCCATCTGGGCAGATCGAATCGGAGGGCCTATAGAAAAGCCGCAACCTGTCATCCGCCCTCTACGCTCATTGTGGCACCCGCGACTGGTTTCAAGTTGCTTAAGTGGCCCTCGCTCTTCAAAAGGTTGGGCACCAACCTGACAGCCCGTATGACCCGATATCTCGAGCAGGTCGGTCTGCCCCGACTTCAAGAGGCGGACCTACAGGACCTAAACGCCCCCATAACGACGGAAGAACTGGCGGCGACCGTGAAGGGCCTCCCGGCCCGTAAATCCCCTGGCCCGGACGGGTTACCCTATGAGTATTATAAGGCCTTCCTCCCTCTCCTGAGTCCCCACATGACCAAATTATTCAATGCATTCCTACAACAGACCCAAATTTCTGGCGACATGCAGGGATCCTTCTTGACCCTTATACCGAAAACCGGATAAAGACCCTGCCTCCTGCGCTAGTTATAGACCCATAGCCCTGCTTAATTCGAACCTTAAGATATTTACGAAACTACTATCGATCCGTCTGAATGTTATTCTCCCCGCGCTGGTCCACAAAGATCAGATGGGCTCTGTCCCTCTTCGTCAGGCAGGCGACAATACCAGGAAGGTCATAGACTTAATCGATGTTGTCAACAGAGACGGGGCGGAGGCCCCGATTCTGAGCTTAGACGCAGAAAAGGCCTTCGACCGCCTGAGCTAGCCCTTTATGGTAGCTACTTTGCGACACATGGGGTTCAAAGGACCCTTCCTGCGGGTGGTACATCATCTGTACTCAAACCCCCACCTCCCAAGTTAAAACCCCCCCTTTGCCACATCAACCTCTTTTATGATAACCAATGGCACACGCCGGGGATGCCCACTCTCATCCCTACTCTTTGCCCTGTGTGTAGAACCCCTGGCGGCGACCATTAGGGGGAATCCGAACATTAGGGGCATTTCGGTAAGGGGGTAAGGAATTCAAAACGTCCCTATTTGCAGACATTATTCTCACCCTGACCCAACCCAGGGTTTTCCTACCCAACCTTCATGCCGAACTAGAGGAATACGGGACAGTCTCGGGATACAAAACAAATGCATCAAAGTCCGCAGCCCTCCCAGTCAACATCCCGGAGACCGAGGTCTGCCATTTGCAGTGGAATTTCCCCTATACATGGGAACGCTCTTCCCTTAAGTACCTGGGGGGTGCATATTACCCCATCCTTCGGCTCCCTTTATCAGGCTAATTTCCCCCCTCTCTTCCGGATGGTTAGAAATCTCCTCCAAAAGTGGAAGGCCCATCACATCTCCCTCCTGGGCAGAATCGCGTCCGTTAAAATGGTCGTCCTCCCCAAGCTCCTCTACTCATTTCAGAAGCTGCCCATCCCAATCCCGTATACCCACTAACGCAGACTTCAGAGCGATGTGCCAAGGTATGTCTGGAACTATAAAAAGCATAGGATACCCTGTTCAGTCATGACGGCGTCGCGTAGGGACGGAGGCTTGGCATTCCCTGACTTAGTTAGATACTATCAGGCCACCCAGCTGCACGCAATAGTCTCGTGGTTCCCCCAGGAGGTCCTACAACAAATGGACAGAGATAGAAAAAAATCTGGCTAGCTCCAGTTCACCCAAATAGTCTCCTATGGGATGCAAATGTGGAGGTAGACGCCCGCTGCCTACTGGGATCGATGTCCCTGCTTCACGGGCTCTGGCGCAAGCTGTCCCGTGAAAGTCCGAGTGTTCCCTGTTGAACTCCTTTATCTGTAACCCTAAATTACCAGACAGCCTAACTCACCAGATGTCCTGGCCCTGGGCCTCGCGGAACTTATTCCATTTTGGGCACTTGGTCGACCTGGGGACCCGTAGGCTGCTGGCATTCTCAGAGCTCCAAACGAAACACGATCTGCCAAGACGGGTGTTCTATAGCTACTTACAAATCAGACACTATGCCCAGACCATAGCCCTGCGGCTCCAATTCTCCCATCCTTCTCCATTTGAACGTATTGTTCTGGAGGGTGGCCACCGAAGGGGACCGATTTCGGACATCAGATCCTAAATGCGTATGATTTGCCAGTGCGGGGGAAACATGCATACATGTTGCAGTGAGAGAGAGCTAGGAGAGACACTGCCGACGGAAGCCTGGCAGGCCATCTGGAGACAGGCGGCCAAAAGCTCCCTGTGTACTCTGTATAAAGAAAAACACATACAAGGTATTCTTCTGGTACCAGACCCCGGATAAAATCTATTTTTTGGCGTCTACCAGACTCCATAAAATCTACCCCTCCACCTCTGATCGATGTTGGCGCTGCCACCAAGACAGAGGCTCGCTCTTCCACATCTACTGGGCCTGCCCCCTTATTGCCTCGTTCTGGCAATCTACACAGCAATTGCTCACCCGTCTCCTTGGGACACCAATTCCCCTGACTCCCAAACTGTTTTTGCTGGGCATATCTCAGCCTAAAATTGCCAAACCATATAAAAAAATACTAGGTGCCTAATAGCCCTCAACTGGAAGAAATCCACACCCCCATCTCAGGAGGCCCTGTACGCTAGGATCAAGGATGTGGAGCTGATTGAGAAGATGACAGGCAGAATGCAAAGAGGTCTGGAGGGAGTGGCATCGGCAGGAGTATTCGCCGGGTGTGGGAGCAGACACAGTAACCTAGAACCTATTCTTGTTTTGTATTTTCCTTCTTTCTTTTCTCTTTCCATTTCTCTCTCCCCCCTTCTTTCTAATAGACTACTGTTGCAGTGTTTGCGACACTAAATGTGAGATACGGTTCATTGTGCTAGGTTTACCGACATGATCATTGGAGGGACTAGTTTTTATAGCCATACTGCGCTGGCCATTGGCCCAATCCCTCCTACTCCCGCGGTTTGTGGGAAAAGTCTTCATATTTCTTGGCACATGTTTGCTTTGACCTTTTAATGTATGTGTTTTATCGCAAACTGAACTGTTTTATATAAATAAAAAAATTGTTATTTGAAGGGAAAAAAAAGGTTGGGCACCCCTGTGCCAAATTATCATCACACCTACAGAAAAGGTTAAAAAGGCATCTTTAAAGCCATTGTAAAACTTGATTTTATTTTATTAAAATAACAAACATGTTATAATTACTTGCTCTGTACTATGGTTTTGTACAGAGCAGCCCTGATCCTCTTCTGGGTCGAACGTGCCGTTGCTTCAGTGCGCATGTTTCGATGGCGTCGGCACATGCTGATACAAGGGATATCGCCTAAATCATGCAGTTTTAGGCGATATCCAAGGTAGCTACAGGTAAGCCCTATTATAGGCTTACCTGTAGTAAAAGGTGGTTGTAATAGGTTTACAACCACTTTAATATTCACCCTTCTCTTGCTAGTATTGAAAAACAAAGCAGTTAAAGTGGATGTAATTTGAGCTGGGCACATATATCTGCAGTATTTTCTTATCTCTCCTCTTCAAAGCACTGTTCTGACACCTGATAAAACCAGGCTGCATTTTGTATCAAGAAGGGTGCTATAAATAGATTAGCAGAAAGCTGCTTTAGTCACAAAACAGCTCTGAAAGCTTCTGTCTATCTGGAGGGGAGTGTGTGCCTTTCCTCCAATCAGCTGTCTCCCAGTGTAATCCAAGAATTCTCTCAGTGCAGAATGAGGAAGTTAACTTTCTAAACAGTATATAAAGCTGAAGACAGCAGATATACATGTAAAACGTATGTAGGGAGATTTGTTTCATATCTATGTATCATCTGAGGCTGTTCACTTCACTAAGTATATGTGAGGGTTTACATCCACTTTAATATTAAAAAAATGTGGGAACAAACATGAATCTCATACACAGAAAACATGAAGCAGCATGCCACAAACTGGCTCTTACCTTGAGGAGCTCTGCAGATAAGGATTGTATTGTTGCTTCCAACTTTCCGATCTGTGCCTGCTTCTTCTCAGTGCTATCCTCTAATCCGGTCTGTAAAAAAACACACTATTCATGATCCCTGTTTATAGCAGTGTAATTTATACACATTTTGTAGCATTTAAGTACACAAACCTTCTGCTGTTGGGTGGCCAAGAGAATCTCATTACTTCTCTGCACTATCTGATCCTTGTCTTTCAGCTCTTGCTCCAGAACAGCAAGGCGAGTCTGAAGACGATTTACCTCTTTTTCTTTATCATGACATTCCCCATCCAGTGCAGTATTCTCTCTGCCTAAGGAAGACGCCTTTTGTTGTGCTCTTTGTAATTCCTAAAAAGCAAAAATAGATATAGCAGAAAATCCAGTTAAATTTCAAACTTGTTTTTTCATTTAAAATAACAAACATGTCCTACTTACCTGCTCTGTGCAATGGTTTTGCACAGAGCATCCCCAAGCCTCCTCTTCTGGGGTCCTGCACCGGCGCTCCAGGCTCCTTTTCTTCAGCAAGTGCCCCATGGAACATTGCTTTCCACGGAAGCATCTGTGCGCTTCCAAGCTACCTTGTCTGTTAACTGACACAGAGCAATTAGCTCGGCCCCCCTCTTATTTCATTGACAGCAGCAGAAGCCAATGGCTCTTGCTGCTATCAAACTGACTAGTGAGGAGGGAGACAGTGGTGAGAGCCACTGCTTTTGCGCATATCACTGGATTTGGCTCAGGTAAAAAAAAAAAAAAAAGGGGGGGGGGCGGCATAGATGGGGCAAGCTTACCGAGGAACAGGAAGTAAGAAATTCAGACAAAGAAAAAAAAAAAAAAAAAAACACACATTTAGAAGGGAAATCGAAGGAAAAGGTAAGTGAACTAACAATGCACTAGCTTAAAAGGAACCCATTTAGAAAATAAAAAACAAATCTTTACAACCCCTTTAAGGCTTTAGAACCACTTTAAAGTGTTTAACCACTTCCATACCGGGCCTATTCTGGCACTCCTCTCCTACATGTAAAAAAATTTTTTTTTGCTAGAAAATTACTCAGAACCCTCAAACCCTTTTTTTTAGCAGACACCCTATGGAATAAATTAAATAACAAAAAACAGTAAAGTTAACCAAATCTTTTTGTATAATGTGAAAGATGTTACGCCGAGTAAATAGATGCACAACATGTCAGGCTTTAAAATTGCGCACACTCATGGAATGGCGCCAAAATTCGGTACTTAAAAATCTCCATAGGCGACGCTTAAATTTTTTTTTATAAAGGTTAACAGTTTAGAGCAGGGATAAGCAATTAGCGGACCTCCAGCTGTTGCAAAACTACAAGTCCCATCATGCCTCTGGGTGTCATGCTTGTGGCTGTCAGAGTCTTGCTATGCCTCATGGGACTTGAAGTTCTGCAACAGCTGGAGGTCCGCTAATTGCATATCCCTGGTTTAGAGTTACAAAGGAGGTCTAGTGCTAGAATTGTTGCTTGCGCTCTAACACACGTGGCGATACCTCACATGTGTGGTTTGAACAGCGTTTACATATGTGGGCGGGACTTGCATGTGTGTTCGCTTCTGAGCACGAGCTACCGGGGACAGTTTTAAATAATTTTTTTAAACTTTATTTTTTACACTTTTTATTTTTTTATTTTTTACATTTCATTTTTCTTTTGATCACTTTTATTCCTATTACAAGGAATGTAAACATCCCTTGTAATAAGGAGCTATCGTGACAGGTCCTCTTTATGGAGAGATGCGGGGTCAATAAGACCCCGCATCTCTCCTCCAGGCTAGAAAGCATGAAATCGAGAACAAAAATTTCACCGATCTCATGCTTACCAGCCACGACCGCGGCTTTGTTTACATCTGCGGCCCGGACATGACATCATAACGTTGTGCCCGAGCGTCCGACAGTCAGAGATGACCGGAAATCACTATGGTCATCATCCGGCGGTAGCCGATTCTTTCTCCGGGTCCCCGATGGCACGGGAGAGCCCGGAGAACCACCGGATGGCGGCGGGGGGTATATGTCCCCTCCCGTCGCCTGTAAGAATGATTAAGTGGCAGAATTGCCGCTATGATCATTCTTATGGTGCACAGAATCGCCGGCAGAAAAGAATGATATCTGAATGACGCCTGTAGCTGCAGTAATCATTCGGATATCCCAGCTGAAAGTCAAGGACGTCATATGACGGCGTGCGGTAGGGAAGTGGTTAAAGCAGACCTGTTGCCTACATGCATCGTAAAAAAAATCATGCATCAAGGCATACATAGTTTATGTTATATGCATTGCAACTTTTTCCATAAATACACGTATTTAGCGCAACATCAAGAGAAAATAAAAATAAATCAATGAATCCTGTGACAGACTCACCCGGGACATCCCCGGACCCTCTTATGTCTAAAACAGTGGTGCCCAACCTTTTGAAGAGCAAGGGCCACTTAAGCGACTTAGTAACCGGTCGTGAGCCACAATGAGTGGAGTAAGTGGATGGCAGCCCACTCGGCTCTATAGCGCCCACTCTACTCTCAGCACACCAAACTCGCAGGTAATAGAATTCTATGACTCAGTGCAGGTAACGCCCAGGTGCACTTCTCTGTACCTGCGGATCAGTTTGAAAGCAGCCCAGTAACCACTGCAGAACAGATATGCCCATATATACACACACCCTGTGATTTTAATAATAAAAACTTACCTTTAATAACAGTATTCTATTTTACTCCATCCCAGAGCAGGAGGTCGTGGGCCACATCAGAGGGCTAAGCGGGCCACATGTGGCCCCCGGGCCACTGGTTGAGCACCCCTGGTAAAATCATCCTATGCCCACTAGGGGCATAGGATGACTGAGAAATGATATCTTGGACTACCTGAGATGGATTATGTAATTATTATCCACAATATATCCCAGGATATCTGTAAAGAACTATTTACTGGTTGTTGATTCTGAACTCAACGGGTTAATTGTAAGAGTCACCCATTCATCATGTTGGGACACATACTGTTAGATGCTAATGCCATCACCTCCAGCCATCTGTCTGTTCCCTGTGCTAATTGACCCTGCTATTGTGTGAAGATGTCCTGTGTTTACACTTATGATAATGTGTATTGTATAGCAGGTGAGCAGACGGGACGTTTACTCTGAAGGTCATATCTCGGAGTCACCTCGTCTGGGTAAATGATTAATTAGCTCATGTTAATTTATGTTCTGGTAAACCTCCTCTTTAAACTGTATATAAGGTTGCATTCTTGGTTCTATTAAACACTCCATGTTTAGCACACAAACAAGTCTTGTCTCGTGTGTTGAGAGCAGCTGGAATATCCGATATCTATATCCAGACTGATAGGAAGCGGTATATGACGAAAACACTCAAGCGGAGTGTGGGACGTTCCATTACAAATCCATCAGTACCAAAAGAACCCAGATTACCCAACTATTCTCCTATCTGTACACACGGGAGAAAAGGGGAGGGGGAGGAGAGGGGCCTGGAATGTAAAAGGGGAGTATACAATAAGAATGGGGAATACCACGCCAATATCCCAAGTATTGAAAAAAGCAGCCAGCACAGCAAAATGACAAAATTGTGTAGCAAAATTATGAAAATATGCGCAGCGCTAAAAGAGAAAAAAAAAATGTTGTTTCATCATACTTACCTGTAAAATCCTTTTATTTGAGTACATCATGGGACACAGAGTGAGGCCAATATTCATTACCTACTGGGTTATACTTCATCTCCAGGTGAATGGACACTGGTAGAACAAAGGTCTTTAATAAGGAAGTAATCCCATGTTTGGGATACAAACTGCTGTAGCTTGTTGTTGAACCTGGATACCAATAGAACAACCTCTGGCCATCCCCAACGCTGACAGATTTCCCGAAAAACTTTTAGGTGTAGGGACCATTCTCCGGGCAGATCTGCTGGCGGCTGAAATGATCTGCCTTTCAGTTCTCTACACCCGAGATATGTTCCTCTGCCCAGGTTAATATGTGGTTCACCTCCTGAGTTGAACGGCTCCTGGTAAACCCTGGTGGTCGATATAGGCCACTGCAGTGGCAATGTCGGACTGATCTCTGAAGGGGCAAGTCCTGAAGCTCCACCGTCCAGGACTGTAGGGTCAGACCTACCACCCGTAACTCCAGGATGTTGATGGGCAGGCCCTGCTGTTGACCATCTTCCCCGAGATGAGAGTCCCTCTAGGGTCGCTTCCCAGCACGAGAGACTGGCATCTGTGGTCAGTACGCTCCAAGACACCGGGAGGAAGGATCTTCCCTTTTTCCGATCCTGCAACCACCAGCTTAGGTTTAGGACAGGTGCAGCGGCTCAGCCTCTGGTCTCTCAGGGGATACAACACTAGGGTTTCAACTAGGCTCCTCAGGAGCTACTGATGACATAGGTGTGCCCTTTTCTATAGTGTTAGCCTCGCTCCTCTTTTTTTGAAGACATTGCAAGCCATAAAAAGGAAGTACCTGGGTTTAGTATTTTACCCCAGAAGGGAGACCCTTTAATAAGGCTCACCAAGCCCCTATGCAACAATTCTGCTAAGCTCTTTAGCTTGCCAACCAACACCTTGTGACCAACGTGAACCGGTTAAAGTGGAGTTCCGGACACAATTTTAAAAATAAAAACTTTTTAAATATGAATACCCCTGTAATACACAAGCTTAATGTATTCTACTACAGTTAGTCTGTAAACTAAGGTCCGTTTTGTTAGGTTGTTACAGCATTTAGACACTTATAAAACAGAAATTGACTGGGGCCATCTTAAGTGTGGGCATCATGAAGCCAGACTGTATGACTTCCTGGATTTCAGCCTCGCACATGCTCAGTGCTGTACAAGCAGTGTAATGGTTTCAGATCAGGTTTCAATAGCAACGGGAGTGTCAGAGGAAGTTACCGCCCCTTATCTATGCAATCCTCCCCTCCTCCTTCCAGGAACCAGTAAATATACGAAATAATTTGTTCCTGTGCAGATATATCTACATAACAAGATGATATATATCTCTTGTTATATATGTGGTGTGTATACATATACCAGACATGTGCACTGTCAATAAATTCATTTTGTTTAGTTTCGTTTCGCATTAGCCGTTATTTCGTATTTTGTGCCCGAAACTCAATTCGGACGCTCAGAATGGGCACAGCAGGAGTACAGCCACAGGAAGTCAGCACAGAACAGGGATGGTGGGAACCCTTCATGAGGGGTTCCCACCATCCCTGTGCTGAGTTCCCGGGTCTGTACACCCGCTGTGCCCCATTATGAGGGGTTCCCACCATCCCTGTGCTGAGTTCCCGGGTCTGTACACCTGCTGTTCCCATTATGAGGGGTTCCCACCATCCCTGCACTGAGTTCTTGGGTCTGTACACTCGCTGTGCCCATTATGAGGGGTTCCCACCATCCCTGTGCTGAGTTCCTGGGTCTGTACACCCGCTGTGCCCATTATGAGGGGTTCCCACCATCCCTGTGCTGTGCCGAGTTCCTCCTGCTTCCTTCTTCCCCCAGCACAGCACATTGCCACCATAACATTGCCCACCGCATCATCCCCGGCACAGCACCCCGCATCGGCCCCAGCCCACCGCATCATCCCCGGCACAGCACCCCGCATCGGCCCCAGAACCACAAACAGACCCAAATGTCAGTGCCCACCAGTGCATTATCAGTGCCCATTAGTGCGGTGACACCAGTTCATTATCTGTGCAGTGGCACCAGTGCCTTATATCAGTGCGGTGACAATTAGTGCCTTATATCAGTGCGGTGACAATTAGTGCCTTATATCAGTGCGGTGACAATTAGTGCCCATCAGTGCGGTGACAATTAGTGCCCATCAGTGCGGTGACAATTAGTGCCCATCAGTGCGGTGACAATTAGTGCCCATCAGTGCGGTGACAATTAGTGCGGTGACAATTAGTGCCCATCAGTGCGGTGACAATTAGTGCGGTGACAATTAGTGCCCATCAGTGCGGTGACAATTAGTGCCCATCAGTGCGGTGACAATTAGTGCCCAGTGCAGAGTGGGGGAGGTAAAGATGATCAGGCATACAGAGCACATCTCGGTCTGTGTAGATCTGTATGTGAGTACACTGAAGTACAGCCCCGCCTCCCTGCACTAGAATTGTAACACACAGTGCAGAGCGATGTTTCTATGTACAGGGAGGCAGGGCTGTACTACGCTCGGTGCTCTCACATACAGATCTATCAGACAGAGTGAGATCCGCTCTGTCTGTCTGATGATCTGTATCTCCGTGCACCGGAGACAGACGGCGGGGGGGGGGGGGGGGGGGGGGGGGGGGGGGGGGGGGGCCTTGCTAGGACGGGGGAGGAGTTAGAGAGGGAGAAGAGGAAGGACACCACCTCTATGGGCGGCACTGCCCTCCCTCCCTCCCGCCCCCCCGAGATGTTCATCCACGGCTGCGATGTTTAGGCCAGCCTCCTGGGATTGATGACACACATATCCCAGGAGGCATAGCAGCGCTGGATGCGGCGGGGGGGGCCATTCCGCCGCGGCGGGGGGAATAAGACACTCCGGGATAAAAACGTGAGTTTTTAAAAAAAAAAAAAAAAAAAAAAGACATCCCAAATGTATTTAAAGGGGCAGTGTTAAAACTAATGCTGATAAGTTGAAAAATAGGGTGGAACTCCGCTTTAAGACAAAATGAACTGCTGAAAGCGAAAGGTTTTCAGAGCCTGCTCGGTATCCCACAGCTGTCCCCTGGAAGCGTTGCATGTCAGCCACTCTCAGCCTAAATTACCCATCAAGTGGTTACCCACCCATCACGGTGGGTTCCTGTTACTTGAGGACCTTAAAGGACTGGGTACCCTTTTCATGTTTTAGGGTCCATTCCCACACCCTGCAGGAATGCCTTAGCTCTGTGGTGTCCACAATTCCACCAAGCAGGGTCCAGCGCCGGGAGGTCCTATTACAGGCAAAACCTTGCGAGGCTCAGGTACCATTTATCTTAGCATATAAGCTAGTTTCAAATGGATCCGATCGGTCAATCCTTTGATTTTGGAACCATGCTGGGAATTTTTCTTTTTTATTGTTGATGTATTAGTACATAGAAAGAAGACTGAGATTTAGTAGTAGTTTACAGTTGTCTGATCTCCTGGGAGGATTTCCCCTTATTGCCTGTACTTGAAGCAATCTGTCACAGAAGAGTAAAAAGTAATCTTTCCAAAGAAAACAAAAACAAACGCTTTTAGTAATAAAGGAAAGATATAGTATATCACCTGATTTCTATACTTCAGAAGGAGGGTTATATGCAGAGAACAAAAATCAGTTTTCTTAAATAGATTTTAAAGTCTGCACTTGTTACCTCTTCCAGTCCTTGGACCTTTGAACGAAGCTCTCGGACAGTGGATTCTGCTTTGTATCTCCTTTCAAGAAGTTCCTTGTTGGATAGTTCCAACTCACTCACTCGGCTCTGCATCTGCTGTGTGCTCTTCTGAAGCGAGCAATCAAACTCTCTCCTTTGTTGTTCATACTGTTGAAGTAGCTGAGTATATGCCTGAAAGAATAACCAAAAATAAATAAATGTACCTATGGCTTACTTGTATACATCTACATTTATATACGGCAACACAAAAAAAAAATGCCCATTTCTATACACCTATAGTTAAGGTGTGTAAACCTGGCATGCGCGCACACACACACACACACACACACAAAAGAATGAAGTGAACAGATTCAGATGATACAGAGCAGAAACAAATCTCCCTTCATAAGTTTAACATGTATATCTGCCGTCTTCAGCTTTCAATATTCTTTATGCCATGTTTTGCGGCAGAATAATGTTCTCGTTGAGGTGGAAATGTTTTGGTCTTCTGAAACCCAGGCATCTGGTGACAGGTGAGACTTGGATTGCTGCAAGGGACCAAAGTCACTGTAGGCGGGCAGCAGTAACAGTTTGAAGATTAAAATTTCATGAGGTGCATTGCAAGCAGGCGCAGCAGTGGAAAGACTGTGCTCACGCAACACTCCACTGGACAGATAACATTAGCAGCTAGTCCCTCTTTTCCAGCAAAAAGTTGAGAATGGAGAATAAAAAGGAGCAATAGGCGGCAAATCATCCGAAGGTTAAAGAATTCCCCTTCCCTTCAGTATATGAGAGAAAAAAAAAAAAGTTGTGTCTGAAGATGAGGAATCCAAACTCAGAATGGGAGAAGGGGCTACTTCTGAGAGCATGACAGGACTGGGCTTTAATGTAGTGACTTCCATAGCAAGGGTGCAGAGAGGAGCATTGAAGGGATGTGATTTCATAGGCATTGCTTGCAGCTCTGTGCTATTGACTTATAGACGCCAATTCTCAGGGCTTTAAGATCTAGCTGGTGTGCCTGGAGGCAATAAGGCTAGAATTACTTAGGGTACTCCTTCCCCACACAAGGGTTTAAGGCACGAAGGGCATATTAATAGAAGGAGTTCTGGGTCCTGGTAGATAAAAGCAATTGTAGGGTAAAAACCAACAAGGATCTCAATGAGTGTTAAGGAAACGTGAGAGGATCTGGCATATGTCTGGTGTATCCGGCTGAAACACACACACAGAATCGGTCATATGGGACTTGCTTTTGTTTTACCTGATGGGCCTTTTCTTTTTCACTTGCAATCTCTGTTGTATGCTGGCTGTGTAGTTCAGAAACCTTGAGAGAGGAGTCACTTTTTAATTTTTCCAGTTCCCTGATTTTATCAGACAAAGCCTGCATAAAATACAAAAGAAAAATGTAATGTGCTTACAGTAAATACAGAAGAATATGCGTTTCAACAGCAAAACCCTTATACAGTAGACCAACATCTTTCCAAACTAAGAGTTCTTCTATGAGTTTCCAAAAACAATACAAGGATTGTGCATGGTCTACCAAAGGTGTAGAAATTGTACATTACTACAGACTTATCTAATGTTTGTCATCTTAGGGAGCAGAGAGCTTGGAAATAAGAGCCTTCCATAACTGTGTGTTGGTGGCAATTTAGGGGTGTACGGTAGATACTGTATGAGTTATGTCTTGTCGGTGGAACAGCATGCCCATTCCCTGCCTAACTCTTCCCTGCACACAACAACCTGCCCAACACTGGGAACGTCACATAACTGATAGGGCCAAGTCTGTTTTTCATATTACACACCCCAGCTGTCAATCAAGACTTTGTTATGCAAAAATAATCTGCCTGATCAGACGTATTGGCCAGGGGAATCCTGGGAACTTTATTTCCCTATGGGAGAAGTAAAGCCTAGCACAGTAATAGGAAATCATGCAGGAGCTCTGCTATACTCCTCCAACCATCATTATCAGCATTCAGTGGCAGAGAAACAAAAATGGGGGAGGAGACAGATGATGCGTGTTAATCAGGTATCAATTCATGATGCTTACAACTTGTGTGAATAATTAAAAAAAAAAAAAAACGCCTGCAGTTGTTCTTTAACCACTTTCCAACCGCCGCACGCACTTATAAGACGACAGAATGGCACTCCTGGGCAAAAGGATGTACCTGTACATCCCCTTTAAGACAGCGGCATTGTGGACGTGCGCGCCCGCCGCAAGCCCGACTGCAGGTCCCGATAGCCGCGGTCGTCTCATGATGAGGAAGAACGGAGAGATGCTGATGTAAACAAGCATCTCCCCACTCTGCCTAGTGACAATGACAGTGATCACAGCTTCCTGTAATTCGGAAGCGGTGATCACTGTCTTGTCACACACAGCCCATCCCCCCTACAGTAAGAAGCGCTCAATTAACCCATTCACTGCCAGTGTCATTTTTCACAGTAAAAAGTGCATTTTTGTAGCACTGATCGCTGTAAAAATGACATTGGTCCCAAAAATGTGTCAAGTGTCCGCTGTAATGTCGCAGTCACGAAAAAAAAAAAATGAAACAAAATGGTCCGGGGCTTAAGTGGTTAAGAAGCCCACTGATTACTTGACCGTTTTGTTTTATTCTAGCAGTGTTGTATGAGCATCCTTCCAGGGTTCTGCAACCTTCACATACACTAATCCCAAATATTTATTTGTACCACCTGTTTTTTTTTTTATTTAACACATGATCCCTTTCAGTAAAATAACCACCTGCTGAGCACAGACTAGCTGCCGGTTCAGATCTTCCTCTGTTTTCTTCAATGCTTGCTGTAATACACATTTTTCCTCCTGCACAAGAAGAAGATTTTAGGAGAAAATGCAAAGAATAGAATTGCAATGTCTCGCTATTATGAGGAGTTCAGAGAACTACCTTAATACATCTTAAGCATGTTGCTAGGTATGTTTTTACTTCTACATCATTTGCTGGCTGGAAGCGTAGTGAAAGGTGCGTCAGGTGCTTAAATGAATTTGTCTCAACCACGTCTAGCTGTGCAGGTGAACTTCCCAAAACCGAGCCTGTATAAGAGAATTGTAGAAGGAACCTGCAAATATATATCATATGTTACTTTTTAGATTTTACAAGTATCCCCAAGTCTTGTAATAGAATTAGGTCTCAAGTACATGAAACATTCAGGTCTCAATGACCGATTGCTCGCTGGATGAGCACTTTCTATTTAACTAGGTGTATATTAGATGTATAAATCAGAAAAACATCCGACTTCCATAAACTTATGCTCATTAAACTTTGATTTTAACAAACAAAAAAAAAACATATTGCCCAACGCAGTGCACAGAAAAGGGTTTTGCACCACACAAGCTCATTAAACACCTTTAGGATTAATATCTAATATTATTTAGAGATCCATTGCCTCTACAACTGGGTTTTTCACTTCATTCAGCAGGGAAAGCATATGACTAACAGCAATGGGTGCAGCCGCTCCTGGAACCGAATAAGATAAATATTAAGCCATCACACCACTGTCGCTACATTTAGAAGACAGCCCCCAGAAAACCTACTGTGACCCCCTAAAACTGAGTTATCTGCGCTCCATTAACTTAAATGAAAGGCTGGTGAGACATTATGGGTCTTGTAGACTTCTGATGTCTCATTAAAAAAGAACCACATATTACATCACATGGGGGACTTTTGTCCCTACGCAATAAAAAGTTTTAGTGAAAAATGTGACAAAAAAAATCTTAGTTACACCCAAGCTGTAAGAATACCTCCCCCAAAAAAATGTTGCACATGCCCTACATATGCAGACATGAATGTAGGCACACTCACGAAGAAAAAGGTTGTTTGCAATACACTTTAAATATCGCCCCACACAGAGTGAGAGGAAGAATTCTAGGGCTATTCACGGATAACTCTAGTGATGACCTATAGGGGCTTTAAAGGGGTTCTAAAAGGCTGAAGGTTTTTTACATTCACACATTCTATGCATGAAGGAAAAAAACCTTCAGTATGTTGCCCCACCAGCTCCCCGCTAATACTTACCTACGCCCAATCTCGATCCAGTGATGTGCCCGAGAGCAAAGGCTCTCTCCAAACTCATTGGCTCAGACACAGCAGAAGCCAGGAGTGCCTTGCGGAAGACCCAAGAAGAGGATCGGGGGTGGCTCTGTGCAAAACTACGGCACAGAGCAGACAAGTATAACATGTTTATTATTTTAATAGAAAAAAATAAAAAACACGTCAGTAAAAGGGTAAATCAAACTGCACCAAAAAAAAAAAAAAAAAACCTGGGGGACAAACGTTGTTTACACTTTCCAGGTGGCTTCTCCTGCATTTAGAAAAGCCGAACCTAGGAGTGACAGTATGAATGAGGTGCAACCCTTTCTTTGTCCTGGTGACCACTCGTGATAAAAAAAAAAAAAAAAATCCCCATTTTTTAAGTTGTCACTTACCTATTTATTCCTTTCCTTCCAACCACCCCCTTTTCCTGCTGCACTCTTTTTGTAGACTTCTGACACCAGATTCATTAGTCACAATTTTTATCAGGTGCTGTCTCTAGCTACATTACCCTGTTTGGTACAAAAGCCTGTGGAATTCTATAGCTCTGTATAATCATAACACCACCTTCACAATGTTTTCATTCTTTTTGGGAAAAAGCAATCAAAATGTATTGGTTTAAAGTACCAAGAAAGACTTCAGCAGTACCTCATGCAATTTGCAATGGACACGTCACCTAATTCCTTACCTAGGTGCATCTTTGTTCTCCTCATTAACACACTGATGCAGTAAATCAATAAACTTTTGAGGAAATGCTGTGTAGTCTACCAGCAGACTCTGCTGTAACTTCAGGCTTTGGAAATCATCTTCAGAAATGACAAGAGTATACAAAAAGAAAAGATCTGTATCATCTGTCATCCGAACAACAAGATCCTGCAGGAAAAGAATACATTATTTAGAGAAGGACTAAAACGGGAGGCAAAAACTTAAATCTTAGTAGGTAGTGAAACAAGTGTCTTTGCAAGAAAAACAAAGCTTAAAGGGGTTGTAAAAGGTAAAAAAAATTTCCCTGGACTACAAGAGAGTCAGGACGCTCTCTACGTTGCAGATAAAAAAGCTTTGTGTTAGTGGGCGTCCTGACTCTCCTGTAGTCCAAGGGAGGGGGCGACACTCCACACCAGGGAGAAAACCTTGCATGACTGTGTGGAGTTAGACAGACAGAAGAACAGGAAGTGAGGATTTCTCAGAGGAAATAAGGACATTTAAAAGCGAAATCGAAGGATGAGGTAAGTGAAGGAGGACTGCACTTAGGTAAAGGAAGCCATTTAGGAAAAAATAAATACAAAAATTGTACCTTTACAACCCCTTTAAACACTCCTTAAGTCTAGAGGTGGAGAAGAAGATGTAATACCTTATTCTTTTCTGCTGCAGGCTTCCTCCACCCATCCCCTGAAGCCTCTTTAAAGCGGAGGTTCACTCTAAATTTTCACTTTGGCTGAAGTCAACTACTAGCCATAGACAAGCAATAATCCACTGTTTGTTTTTAATCGCCATTCTTACCTTTGTATTGCTGCCGTTTGTGTCCTGTCAATCAACATTCCCCGCGGGGAGTGGGCGTGTATGGTCCTTTTCCCCCGACCAGCGCTATGCTATGTCTCCTGGGAGTGAGTGCTCCCAGGAGACGCGCTGTGCTCTAATCCCGCGGGTCACGTGACTCAGCAAGCGTGTAGTGTTGATGCTCGCCGTCAACACTGCACATGCGCGGGATAGAGCGGTGAATGCTGGGAGGTCAGCATTCACTGTATCCCGGAAGACTACCCTGTGGGCTTCACAGTGCCCTCAGTTAAAATGGAAACGTACATCGCTCGTTTTTATAAAATATTGTTTCCTCGAGAAGACAGATTACGGCGGCTCAAGGAGTGGGACACACTGGTGGAGGGGTGCTAAAGGTAAGAGCGCAAGAAGAATAAAAAAAAAAAAATAAAAAATTGATAACCCGCGGAACCCCCGCTTTAAAGGCACTGCAGTTACAGTGCCACCATCACATAAAATGCACTCATACCTTCCTACATTAAAGCAATTGCATGATGACTGTTGAGATGTTATACTAATGAGACAATTGTACCAGACATACAAGCTCAGTGCTATTAAAATAAAAAATCAGTTTTTTTCCCCCCGAGCAAATATCATCAGCCTTCATCAAGTAAACATCAGATCACAGATAAAAGTATACACACCTTTTTATGGACAGGTGTGGTAGCTACGTGCACCTCTATGCAGACCCGAATCCTTTGTTGCCTGGAAGACATCAAGCGGCATCACGTTAAGAAAATTCACATCACTCTGCAGCAATGCTGTACATTTAGTGAAACAAAGCATTAATTTTTTGGTTTTTGGGTTTAAAAGCTCCCATCCACTCTGTATTAGAACAATACGTTCCCCTGTGTCTGTTAGATCATAAATATGCTTATCTGTACTGATAACACAGCATTTTCCAGCGATGATGTGACTCCTCAGGTCTGTCTCTCCTCTCCAGCTGATGTCAGCGGCAGCGCTCGGCACCACCCGCTGGAACTGTCAGCAGTGGAGAGAGGAGGCAACTGATCGCAGAAAGATGGTGTGTTATCAGTATAGATCAGCATAATTATGATAGAACACATACATAGGTTTGTTAGTGTTATTTTTTTAGCTTGTTTTTTACAATTTAACATTTACTTATTATTCTCTCTAATTTTTTTTATTTATTTATTTATCAGCCCTGTTGAGGGGGTTTTGCCAAGATATCAGGTGTCTAAACAGACCCTGCCATCTTCTTTGAGACAGGGAAAGGGACCAAGGACACAGATTCCCCAGTCAGTTTCTCTGCAGCCTTAGCTGCACTGAAGATGAATGGATAGAAGACAGAGGCTCCCCTCCATTCATAAACAAACA
The DNA here is from genome assembly GCF_905171775.1 of Rana temporaria. Lineage (NCBI taxonomy): Eukaryota > Metazoa > Chordata > Amphibia > Anura > Ranidae > Rana > Rana temporaria. The sequence goes on along the minus strand of NC_053495.1, from coordinate 126,915,537 downwards.
TTGTAAACACAGTTTACTATGCTCAGTTATGAATGGACAGTCAGTGACTCTGTGCAGTCAGAAAAGAAAGGAACCGGTAAATTACAGATCTACCAGCTCCTTCCTCCACTCTCCAACCTGACAGATCTGAGGGGGGGACTCAGAGGGAGAAGGACACCAGAGAGAGGGAGGACACAGGAGACAGTCGGGGGTAAGGGGGTAATCGGGGCATTAGTGGGGGTTAAAAAGCACTGATCCCCCCCTATAGCCCATTAATAAAGCCGCTGACAGCCACGGGAGGGAGAGGGGGAGAAGCTGCTTTATTGAAAGGCTATACGGGGGGGGGCTGTGAGGCTGCCCGGTCCCCCCTGCTACACTGAGGATGCCTGGTCAGATACAACAGGTATCAGATCAAGCATCGGAGCATTTGCACGAGTACCGATACTTGCGTAAATGCTTAGTATCGGTGCAATCTTACTGTCAATGTTAAGTGGTTTGTCTCAACCCTCTTACTTTACTGCTAACTTTGCTTAGACAGCCTGGTCTGTTAAGGTACTGGATCACCAAGTGAAAATAAAGGAAAACAATCCCCAAAAAAATAAAAATAAAACACAAATGCAGCCTCCACATCTAAGGCCCCATGCACACGGTTTAGAAACGCCCGTTTTGCCGCGATTTCGCTGCGTTCTACCACGTTTGCGTTTTTAGGCGTTTAGTTAAGAAACATCATAAGACCCTCCCAAAGCTCAAAAAAAACTGTATTATTTAACCATTTCAGCCATTTTCTGAGACCAGAGTGAGTAGCAGCTGAGACACCAGCAGTGTACTTGTATTTAGCGTGTCACTCGCCACATCACCTGCCACAAGCTGCGGATTGTCCACTCGCCACGTCACCTGCCACAAGCTGCGGATTGTCCACGTCACCTGGCCACAAGCTGTGGAGTGTCACCTGGCCACAAGCTGTGGAGTGTCACCTGGCCACAAGTTGTGGAGTGTCCCCTGGCCACAAGTTGTGGAGTGTCCCCTGGCCACAAGTTGTGGAGTGTCACCTGGCCACAAGCTGTGGAGTGTCACCTGGCCACAAGTTGTGGAGTGTCCCCTGGCCACAAGTTGTGGAGTGTCCCCTGGCCACAAGTTGTGGAGTGTCACCTGGCCACAAGCTGTGGAGTGTCACCTGGCCACAAGTTGTGGAGTGTCCCCTGGCCACAAGTTGTGGAGTGTCCACAATGCAATGCAAGCAATTATTCTTTTTTATATTTTAATGGTTTTTCATCATTTGCCATCATTTGAGATTTCTAATGTAAAAAAAAAAAAAAAAAAAAAAAAAAAATAGGTCACCTTTAAAAACGCCTATAAACGAAATCGCGGCAAAAAACGCTGTTACCGCGTTTAGCGTCTGAAACGTGGAAAGGTTTTGCGTCTGAACCAATTTTTTTGCTTCTGGAAAAACGAGGTTAAACGCTGCTGCCTAAAAACGGCAATAAATAAGTCTGTGTGCATGGACACATAGGATAACATTGAATGTGTTCAGGGGCAGTTGACAAAAAGTGTCCAACTACCTCTGAACACGCGTTTTTACAGCGTCTCGTGTGCATGGGGCATAAAATTAGCTAAGCTGCAATTTAATACATTTTTATTTTTGAAATTAGTAGTACTTTAATGCTGAACTCCAGCCAACATTTTTTAACCAATCACAACAACCAACTGCAACTTTTGCTGGACAGATTGGTCTGTTAAAAAAAAAGTTGAAAAATAACTTACTGGCCAGATCACAAGGCGAAAATGAATAACATAAGAAAACAAATGCAGCTACCACATATAAAAACTGGAAAGCTGCAATACATTACTTTTTTGGTTTTTGGGTTTAAAGGGGTTGTAAAGGTACAATTTTGTTTTCCTAAATAGCTTCCTTTAGAGCCGGTTCACACTGGGGCGACTTACTTTAGTCCTCCTTCACTTACCTCATCCTTCGATTTTGCTTTTAAATGTCCTTATTTCTACTGAGAAATCCTCACTTCCTGTTCTTCTGTCTGTAACTCCACACAGTAATGCGAGGCTTTCTCCCTGGTGTGGAGTGTCGTGCTCGCCCCCTCCCTTGGACTACAGGAGAGTCAGGACTCCCACTAACACACAGCTCCCTTCTCTATCTGCAACGTAGAGAGCGTCCTGACTCTCCTGTAGTCCAAGGGAGGGGGTGAGCACGACACTCCACACCAGGGAGAAAGCCTTGCATTATTGTGTGGAGTTACAGACAGAAGAACAGGAAGTGAGGATTTCTCAGAAGAAATAAGGACATTTAACCACTTGTCCACCGGGCCTATTTTGGCACTTGTCTCCTTCATGTAAAAATCACATTTTTTTTGCTAGAAAATTAATCAGAACCCCCAAACATTATATATATTTTTTTAGCAGACACCATAGGGAATAAAATGGCGGTCATTTTTTTCCTCGCACGGTATTTGCGCAATAATTTTTCAAAAGTTTCATGAATTAAAAAATAAAACAGTAAAGTTAGCCCAATTTTTTTTGTATAATGTGAAAGATGATGTTACGCCGAGTAAATAGATACCCAACATGTCACGCTTTAAAATTGCGATCATTAATGGAATGGCGCCAAACTTTGGTACTTAAAAATCTCCATAAAACTGACAGGTGGATCTCAACGGTCCGCATGTGTGAAAGGGGCTTTATTTGCCCAATGATCAGTAAAGTGTTTATGGTTGTCTGTGCATTCAGAGAGGATCATTTAGCACAATTGATGTCCATAAACGCATGTATATGTGTGTAAAATGTATTCTAGAGGCAGAAAACAAATACTCCAGCCAAAAGAATGAGATTATGCTCATGTGCTTCTAAATACGCCATTACATACGCCCATAAACGCACATACATATGCAACATTAGAGGCATTTTTTGTTGGCAGCACACCTGGTGCATAAATTCATACACGTGTGTTATATATATATATATATATATATATATTTTTTTTTTTTATTACCTCTCTTTGCAGTCCTGGCCTCTTATCAGAACCTTCAGCTCCCGGCTGAGCAACTCCTGGACTTGAGACATGGTGCGCACAAGCCTATGTCTGTGCTATTCACTTTTTAATAGGGTTCCAGCGTTTGTAGGATAACGTCCTGCTCCTGTTTGGCTGAACCCGGCCTCTCAGAGCTCTATTAATACCACATGAGTCCTGCTGTCACCCCTATAATACCCTACACCCAGCCTGACCGGCTTCCCTCACCCTAAACTGTGTACTGTGTCTGTATCCTCACAGGACACCCCCTCTCAGTGTACCCCGGTCTCTATATGCCCTCACAGGACACCCCTCTACTATACCCGGCCCCTATCCCCTCACAGGACACCCCCTCAGTGTACCCCAGCCTCTATATGCCCTCACAGGACACCCCTCTACTATACCCGGCCCCTATCCCCTCACAGGACACCCCCTCTTAGTGTACCCCAGTCTCTATATGCCCTCACAGGACACCCCCTCTACTATACCCGGCCCCTATCCCCTCACAGGACACCCCCTCTCAGTGTAGCCCGGTCTCTATATGCCCTCACAGGACACCCCCTCTACTATAACTGGCCTCTATATGCCCTCACAAGACACCCCCTCTACTATAACTGGCCTCTATATGCCCTCACAGGACACCCCCTCTACTTTACCTGGCCTCTATATGCCCTCACAGGACACCCCCCTCTCAGTGTAGCCCGGTCTCTATATGCCCTCACAGGACACCCCCTCTACTATAACTGGCCTCTATATGCCCTCACAGGACACCCCCCTCTACTATACCTGGCCTCTATATGCCCTCACAGGACACCCCCTCTACTTTACCTGGCCTCTATATGCCCTCACAGGACACCCCTCTACTATACCCGGCCTCTATTCCGGACACCCCCTCTACTATACCCGGCCTCTATCCCCTCACAGGACACCCCCCTCTCGGTGTACCCCGGGCCTCTCTATCACCTCACACGGTTCCCCTCTATGTATACCCCAGTCTCTCTATCGGGCTTCCAGGAGTCGCGGTACTATTTCCAAATCAACCGCCCGCTACGTCCTTCCTGTACGCGCTGACGTCTTGGCGTCCAGGTCTCTACGTCGCCATGTTGCATTTGGGCACTGCAAGGTTTTTTTGCGAAGGGCGGACATCTTTGTTATGGGCAAAGAGGTGCATATGCTGATATAGAGTAAACGGGGTGTTAGAAGCTATAGGAAGTTTATTGGAAAGTAAATTCAATACAGCCACGTACGAGCTAATGGAGGTCACTGAGCAGCAAGCAGAACGTGTCCCCGAGAAGGGGGCTGGGAGTACTGGCGGGCCCATGCCGGGGAGATGCAGTTACTTTGTACAGAGGAAGAGGAGATATTGTAAGATGATCGTGTCAGAAGGGAAGAAGCTCTGTGGTGAGCATGCAGACAATGGGGAGGTAATTATTATTACTATAAGAGGAGATGGACACTACAGTAGTACATGGAGGGAATGTTTATACTGGAATATTCCAGCCCATTCATCCCAATGGGAATGATATAACAAGGAGGCGTGACTTAGAGTGAGTGATAACAGGAAATCCTGAATCTAACCAGAACTGCCATTATTATCACAGGTAAATTAAAGTGGAACTAAACCCTCCTATCCATTACAGCTAAGGAAGATGCCATCTTAGCCTCTGTTAGATCTGCAGTTGCCATGGTGCTGCACACGTGATCAGTTATGTCACCAGCCAATTGATGGCTTGACAGTTCAGTTGGGAACACAAGCAGATGTGACAGTTATCATCATGGTGTTCCTTGAATGGAACTGTTTTAGGAAACAGTTAAAGTGATACTAAAGGTTCAAATGTTATTATTTAAAAATAACAAACATGTTATACTTACCTCCACTGTGCAGTTAGTTTTGCACAGAGTGGCCCCGTACGCCGTCTTCTGGGGTCCCTCGGTGGCCCTCTCAGCTCCTCCCTACAATAGCTAACCCCCTCTGGGAAGCTCTTTCCTGAGGGGGTTACATTGCGGGCGCGCTCCTGTAGTCGCCGAGTGTATGACTCGGTCCCGCCCCCCGTCGCCCGCGTCGTTAGATTTGATTGACATCAGTGCGAGCCAGTGGCTGCGCTGCTATCAATCTATCCAATGAAGAGCCAAGAAGCCCGAGCAAAGATCGAACGCGTTCGCGACGTGGGACTTTCCAGGGCTCAGGTAAGTAAAACGGGGGGCTGGTAATCGTAATCTGTTTTTTCACCTTAATACATAGGATGCATAGGTGAAAAAACATGATGTTCTACAACCCCTTTAAATTGTCAGGTTTCATTCCACTTTTAAATGTATAAGTTAGAAATTGATTTACCTGTTTAGTAAAACAGTTCCATTTAAGGCATGCCGTGTGAATGATAACTGTCACATTTGTTTGTGCTCTCAATTGAACTGTAAAGCCATCAAATCGCACCGGCAGTACGTCATATGACGTCATGGACTTTCAGCGGTGATATTTGAATGATGCCTGCAGCTACAGGCATCATTCAGATATATATTTTGTTCAGCCGGCGATTCTGTGCACCATAAGAGCGATCAAAGCATCAGTTCAGCCGCTTGATCGTTCATGTATAAATCGGTCGCTGCCTGATGTTAGCCATAGAGATTTCTGTTGACCAGATTGTCCCCAGTCATCTCTATGACCCTCGGAGGCCTGGGCGCGATGTTATGACATCACGTCTGGGCCGGCGGATGTAAACAATGCCAGGGGCTCGGCTGGGAAGGCAGAGACAGTTTTTTTTTTTTTTTTTGATCTTTGTCTTTCCAGCCTGAAGGAAAGATCTGGGGACTTATAGACCCCAGATTCCTCCATAAAGAGGACCTGTCATGCACTATTCATATTACAAGTGATGTTTACATTCCTTGTAATAGGAAAAAAAAGTGATCACATTTTTTTTTTATTTTAACCACTTCAGCCCCGGAAGGATTTACCCCCTTCCTGACCAGAGCATTTTTTGCGATTCTGTACTGCGTCGCTTTAGCTGACAATTGCGTGGTCATGCAAGGTTATACCCAAACAAGATTGGCGTCCTTTTTTTTCCACAAATAGAGCTTTCTTTTGGTGGTATTTGATTACCTCTGCGTTTTTTATTTTTTTCCGCTATAAAACAAAAAAAGAGCTGCAATTTTGAAAAAAAGCAATATTTTTTACTTTTTGCTATAATAAATATCTCCCCAAAAATATATAAAAAAACATTTTTTTTCCTCAGTTTTGGCCAATATGTATTCTTCTACATATTTTTGGTAAAAACAATCGCATTAAGTGTATATTGATTGGTTTGCGCAAAAGTTATAGCGTCTACAAAATAGGGGATAGATTTATGGCATTTTTATTATTATTATTATTTTTACCTGCAAAAAGATGTGCGTGTTATTTTTTTTTTTTTTAAAGTTGTACAACCACTTTTCCCTATAGGTAAGCCTATAATAAGGCTTACCTGTAGGGACTAGAAATATCTCCTAAACCTCTATGGTCTAGGAAATATTTGCCATAGAAGCCGGCGCCGACATTATCTGCGCATGTGCACTAAAGAAAGGGCACGATTCATGCCGTTTCTATAGTGCCCGTACCGTGACCATCGGCTCCTGCATGCATGCCAATAGCAGAGCCGGAGTCCCCGGCCCCGGAAGGAAGAGGGGTTGAAGATTGATGCAACGAGAGAGAGGGGACATCGCCAACATCGCAGGTTGCTTCTGCAGGTAAGTGCCACATAATGGGCTACTATGCGATGCATAGTAGCCAATTATGCTTTTACTTTGCAGGGAACAATAAGGAAGTAAAACCCATCAGGGTTTACTTCCTCTTTAATCTGCCAAAATCTAGAAGTATATTACAGAGGAACAAATTGGAATCCTAAATAAATATCCATTGCAGGAAGGATGTGTTTTGTTTTTTCTCCTCTAGCGTGATTATTCAATTATTTTATGTTGAATTTTCACCCTTGAAAATTAGACAATAAAGCATATGTAAACCCTAAGGCCCCTTCCACACGGGGACGGATCCGTCAGAGGTATCCGCCAGCTCAGCGGGAGATCGCCGTTGATCTCTGCTGAGCCGACGGATGACAGGTCCCTCTCTGCTCACTGAGCGGGGAGGGGCTTGTCGAGCACCGCTGCTTGTCTATGGAGAGGTCGGACAAAAACGGACAGCATGTCTGTCTTCATCAGATATCATCCGATCCGCCATGACGGATGGCAACGTATCGCCATACGTCTGATTTTAGTGGATCGGATGTCAGCACCACGGACATGGTCACCGCTGACATCCGATGCTCCATAGACTTACATGGAGCACCCGTTTAGGTCCACCGAAAAAACTGACAGGCGGACCTGAACAGTCCACCCGTGTGAAAGGGGCCTTACATTGAACTTATTTTATTTGCTCCGTTTTGTTTTGTTAAGTATTTTTTTAATGCCCAGTGTGCATGAGGCCTTATAATAAAAGGAATGCAGCTACTACACTAAAGGAATGATACAACGGAATATATTAAATTGTTCGTCTTTTTCACCTTAATGCATCCTATGCATTAAGGTGAAAAAAAACCTGTCAATGACGGCCCCCCCAGCCCCCCAGTTTTACTTACCTGAGCCCCTTCACCTGCTGTGCTCGCCCCCGACGTCCTCTTCTCCACTCAGTCTGGTCGTTGATTGGCTAGATTGGATGAATTGACAGCAGCGCAGCCATTGGCTTGCGCTGCTGTCAATCACATCCAATGACGCGGCTATAGCCGCCGGCTGTATCACAGGAGCCCGCTCGCAAGAACAAACAATGGGAGAGAGCTCCCATTAAGGGGGTTAGTTCTTGCGGGGAGGAGCCAAAACAGCTGCAGAGGGACCCCAGAAGACGTGGATCGGGGCCACTCTGTGCAAAACGAGCTGCACAGTGGAGGTAAGTATAACATTTTTAAACGGGAACCTTTAGTGTCCCTTTAAGGCTGGGTTCAGACATGTTCTGTGCGAATTTCAGCTCCGGTTTCCCTGCGAAGATAAAAATTATTCGTTCCGGTTCCTCTCCATTGTAGCTGCGGGTCAGCCGACCAGGGAGAGGGGGGGGGTGTAGGAGGAGGGGGAGAGAATTTGTGTTCAGAACGGAACACATCTGCGAATCAGATGAGTTCCCATTGAAGATTATGGATGTGTCTGCAATTCGCACCGCACTACCTAGAAAAACGCACACGTTTTTTGTGCAATGTAGAGTGCGGATGCAACGCACATATGTGAACTAGACCCATTCAAAAGAACATATATTCAAATGTCCTGTGAATTTCCGCATCCAATTTGCATATGTGTGAACCCAGCTTCAATGCTTGTGCACTATTTCAGTTGTTAGTGCGAGTCACTAGAGTAATTCAGATGGGTCTTGGTAACTTGGTAGGCATCTGTCCATCTATGGCTTGTCTAATTTAGTGCAGCAGTCCTCTCCATGTTTGAACAATCAATACCTGTGTGGATCTGAAAACAATGAACTGTAAATCGTTTTGGTTTTATTGTAGGAATCAAACAACAGAAGAAGGATTCCTTGTCCTCTGGACCCCAAACAGTGAGTCTTTAGTCAATTTGGTTTGTTATCTGTATAATGCTTGTCTAAACAACAAAAGTAGTTGAGGGTTATAAAGTTACAACTAAACTCCAGTCTCCTATAAACTACCCAAATTAGTGCAGCTACAGTGCCTTGAAAAAATATTCATACGCCTCGAAATTTTCCACATTTTCTCATGTTACGGACCAAAAACGTAAATGTAGTTTATTGGTATTTTATGTGATAGACCAGTGGTCTCCAAACTGTGGCCCGGGGGCCAGATGCAGCTCTTTGCTTGCCTTTATCTGGCCCTTGGGTCAGTGTTTCCCTCAATTATACAAGACATTATGCCTCCCACCGATACCAATGATGGGGCATTATTCTTCCTACAGGCACCAATGATGGGACACTCTTTCTCCCACTGACCCCAATTGGGCATTTTTCCTCCCACTCACACCTACGTCCGGCTCCCCTAAAGTCTGAAGGACCATAAACTGACCCCTTGTTCTCATAGATTGTGGGACATATCCAGCATAGCAATATAGAACAGCAACAACTTAAGTGGATGTAAACCCTCACATATACCCAGTGAAGTGAACAGCCTCCGATGATACACAGAGATGAAACACATCTCCCTACATAAGTTTTACATGTATATCTGCTGTCCTCAGCTATCTTTATTCTTTAGAAAGTGCACATCATGTTAGAGATTTTTATTCCTGTTTCAGCAGTTTGGAGGTCAGTCTGGGCATACACTGTGTATGAGATGATTGGAGGAAAGGCACCCCCCTCCACATACAGTGCCTTGAAAAAGTATTCATACCCCCTGAAATGTTTCACATTTTGTCATGTTACAACCAAAAACGTAAATGTATTTTATTGGGATTTTATATGATAGACCAACACAAAGTGGCACATACTGTAATTGTGAAGTGGAAGGAAAATGATAAATATCTGAAAAGTGTGGCATGCGTTTGTATTCAGCCCCTTTACTAAAATCTATTGGAACCAATTGCCTTCAGAAGTCACCTAATTAGTAAATAGAGTACTACACCTGTGTGTAATTTAATCTCAGTATAAATAACAGATGTTCTTTGAAGCCCTAAGAGATTTGTTAGAGAACCTTAGTGAACAAAGAGCACCTTCAAGGCACTGTATGTTTGTATAAATACATCAGTAAATGTATTTCATTACATGCAAGCGATTAATGTCAGCCTGTTACAGACTGGGAGAGGAGGAAACAACATAAGGAACCAGTCAGCTATGCTACAGTGCCATGAGCATGGTGATAGAAGTAGAGCTCATTAGTCTGTTCTTTCTGCCTAAAACAGGGATGCCCAACCTTTCTAAAAGCGAGGGCCACTTAAGCAACTTGGTAACCAGTCGCGGGCCACAATGAGCGCAGCGGGCGGATGACAGGTCACGGGTACTCTATAGGCCCTCCAATCCGCCCAGATGAAAGGGGACAAATTCCCTTCTGTTATTTCGAATTGGAGGTAGGCTGATATCTGTAGCTCTATAGTGGTGAATTGAGGGTCCCATTTAGTCGGGCTGAGCGTGTGAAAGGGGCCTAAGACTGCTTTCACACTAATGTTCTGCAGTTTACCCACACCACGGGTGCAGCATAGTGCACCTGTGTCTATCCTGCGGGTTAGCTAAACTTTGCCATAGACTCCTCCTGTGGCAAAAGCTGGCGCTGTATAGGACGCATCGGAATATGGGGCTCTGTTCCGCAGCCACTTTCTTCCTCCACCACTAGCTTCATTCACAACACTGATGCTGAGGTATGGCAGGTATGGCGGGTTGGCAACCTGCAGTCTGGGCTTGCCAACCTGCCATTCCAGAGCAGGAGGTTGCGGGCCACATCAGAGGGCTAGTGGTTGGCCACCCCTGGCTTAAAGTGATTGTAAGCCTTCTTTTTTTTTTTTTTTTAAATAACAAACACTGTGCAGCTTGTTTTGTACAGAGTGGCCCAGATCCTCGACTTCTGGGGTCCCTCGGTAGCTCCTCCCTGCATCAGATAATCCCCTAGGAGAAGCGCTCTCCCGGGGAGTTACCTTGCGGGTGCGCTCCCGCGTCCAGCATTCGGCATCTATAGACACGAATACCACACTCGGCCCATTACTCGCATCATTGGATTTGATTGACAGCAGCGGGAGCCAATGGCTGCGCTGCTATCAATATATACAATCAAGAGCCATGTCTCCGCCGAGGGAAGTAGGGGGCTCAGGTAAGTAAAACGTGGTGCTGGGGGGGCGGTCACTGCCAGATAAGATGCATTAAGGTGAAAAAACCCCTTTAAAGGCTGGGGTAGAGATATGACCTGCAGTGTTTCAGCAAAGGATAATGTAGTCTTCTCGTCTGCCAAACAGGGCTGTTCTATGTGACAGAGCTAGTATTCTCAGGACTGGATTGCCAGAAATACAAATGTATTATATGTATTTTCATATGTGTATTTACCTATTTGCATGGAGTTTGGCTTTAATGGGTGACTGCAGTGGCCTGTTCACCTAGCTAGCTATGCGTTTTACTGCATTAAAGCTACTATCCTCAGTTACTTTTTTATTTTATAAGTTCTATTCTGAAGCCTCGTACACTCGACTGGTTTTCCCGGCAGGAAAACTGCCAGGAGAGCTTTTGGCCGGGAAAACCGGACGTGTGTATGCTTCCTCACAGTTTTCCTGTCAGGAAAACAGGCGGGAAAATAGAGAACCTGCTCCCTATTTTCCCGCCGGGATTCCCAATTTTTTTTTTTTTACTTTCAATAAATTTTTATTGAGAATTCATATTAGGTTACAACAATGTGATAAGCATCATGAGCAACACATGCCCGAACGGATCATACATATCAATATGAATATATTATAAATAATTACCAAATAAAGAAAGGAAAAATGGGGGAAAACTCTATAAGCAATATGAATGTCTGCATGCAAAGCATTAAATTGTTGGAGAAGAAAAACCCCCCAATATCAAGCATACTACTGATGATAATACCCTGAATAATGGGAAACGGGTCCAGGTGAGACCCCAATTTTTTTTTTTTACTACTGACCTATGGAAACACTGCGAGGCAGTGCCGATGAAGCATACACCTGGCCGGGATTCCCGACCAAAGCTCCATGGCAGTTTTCCTGCCAGGTTCTCGGCTTTCCCCCTTGAACTGGAGCAGTAGGGCTTATTCATGACTTCTATGGATAAACAGAATGTGACTGCAGTAACAGACACTTGCATGCGCAAGGGCTCAATACCATTTATTTTGTGCTTTTTTCTGCCCTCCCCCACCACTAGATCATAATGAGATCGACGTAGATAAATAGAGACTGTCATTTATGTGTGACTGTCATCTATTTTGCTTCTGATGAAATGCAGAGCAATGCGCAGGTCTGCATCATTTAAAAATAGCCCATAGTCATTGGCTGGGTTCTGTCCTGACAAATTCACAATCTGAATGCCTATGTGGCATCAGCGACACCCTTGGTATGTTTTCTTCTTTTTTTTTTTTTTTTTGGTGAGAGAAGAACTATCAACTATAAGTAACATGGAAGGTGTTGGCAGCAACAGTACTGTTCCTAAAATGTATCTTTATTTCTTTCTCATAGCACAGTGTATGAGGATCAGCTGAAAAAACACATTAAGAAATGTAATTCCCGGGAGAAGCCCCAACCGGTAAGTACGGTAGATAATAAATACAATGATGCAGTAGTTATCCTTTTCTATGAAGCCCAGCTGCAGCCAATATTTTCCTTTAGCATTGAATAGTGTAGGGAAGGATTAGAACGTTTGTTAGGTCTGGATTTAAGCTGGATTGACACCTATGCATTTTTAGTGCATTTTGCAGGTTTATACTGCAGTCAATTTAACATGGATTCCTATGGAACACGTTCTGTAGTGAAAATCTGCAAAATGCACTAAAAATGCATAGATGTCAATCCAGCCTCAAGCCCTGTACATACGAGGCAGAATCTCGTCAGGAAAAAAACATTGTTTTTCCTGACGAGATTCTTGGCAAGAATCTCTTGCCGCTCGAGTGTACAGACACTCCATTGAAAGGAACCGCCGTTTTTTTGAATGGCAAGAACGCGGTGACGTCATCGCGTACGACGAGCATGCACTCGTCACATTCAATACCTATGTCTAGGAAGCTACTGCGCATGCGTCAAAGTCATTTTGAGCATGCACAGCTTTCCATGGAGGCAGGTAAGTATACACACTCTCGGGTTTCTCGGCAGGAAAACACTGCCGAGAATCTCAACGAGACAATAGAGAGCAGGTTCTCTATTTTTCTTGTTGAGATTTTGGGCGGTTTTCTTGACGAGAAACCAGAAAGCCTCGTACACACGCTCGGTTTACTCAGCAAGAAAGCTCTGCCAGCAGTTTTCTTGCTGGTTCTTGCCGAGTAAACCGTGCGTGTGCACGAGGCTTCAGGTGCTGTCAGTGTTACTGTTGAGGATGTTTTTCTGGGTTTCTTTACTGTTTCTATACTGTCTGACAAATGTCACGTGTATAGGAAGTGAGGGTGAATCTCACTCATATAATCAGAGCATTGTAAAATTCTGGCACGTGATCTAATTGCACGTACACACAAACAGAAAATCTTACAACATGTACTGCTTTTGAAGTGATTGTACGATAATCGGATCATTAGTACACAGCTTTCGAGAGCCGATCACAAGCTCATCTGATATTATCCCATGGGACAAGCACAAACATTTTTCTCATACGATACCAGATCTTACAATTTTCATTTAATCAGTACAGTTGTCGTTCGAAAATACAATACGAATACACTACAATACATTACATCACTTCCAAAAAAAAATTCTGTCGTACAAGAATTTTTGTAACTTTAGTAAACAAAACTTTCGGTATATGACTAGCATGCAAAAAAAAAAAATACGGACAATCATTCATCCAATAATCTCATTGTGTGTACCAGACATAAGCCTTCCTGACTACTAGGAAATGTGTTTTATTGCAGCAGTGTTCCCATTGAGGGATTTCCCCTCACTTCCTGTTTTAGTTTTAACTCTGTCAAATTGATAGGAAGTGGCAACATTACTGTATCTGACAATTATAAAACTGCTAAGAAATGAAAAAAAGTCTCCCAACTGGGGACACAGAGAACCGTAAAAAATGGATAGTGCCTAAAAGGAATTTAATCCTTCTACACTATCTAAAACAATAAAATATGGGGGTTTACATTTTACAGACCATTTTTTTAATCTTATTATGTCATCAGGCAAGTTAAAGAAGACTGTTTTCTGATCACATTAGAAAAACACAAATCCCATTTTACTTTTTCCAAATGTATTTATCAATGATTTTTGAATGTTAACCGTTCCTTTCAGTGCTTTAATGCTGTCAAAAATCTAATTGTAATTTTTTTTTATTTTCAGTTTGGCAAGTTTGGAGTACTCTGTACACTGTGTGTGTGTGTGCAGAAACTCCCCCAGAAAGTTTATTTTTGTCTTATCTGATTGCCTAACTGCTTTACCCAGAAATCTGCACTGAGCTAGGAGTAAAGTCGCAGGCATCTTCTGCAATGAATGTTTATTTTTATTTTTTTTAAATTGCTCAGGATCATCCATACCTTAAAGTGGATGTAAACCTGATTTTTTTTATGTCACAATGTACAGTATAAGATTTCCTATCATCTGTGCACAGTCTTGCCACTCAGAGTTAATCCAGCTCTGATCAATCCTCTTTTATTGTTCAGTGAATTAAAACAGACTTACAGAGAAAAACCTTAGTCCCTTCCGCCCTTTTGCTGTGTATGACAGGTTATTTACATATCTCATGCACTAGCTTCAGACAGGCATTATTTTTTAATTCCCACCCCCACTCCTTTTCTGAAGTCTTGTGGTTACTTATCTGGATTTTGACTGGATGTTAGTGATCATAGCAGAATTCAGGCCGGAATCACACTAGTGCAGTGCGAATTTCAGCTCTCTTATCTCTGCAGAGAGATAAGAGAAGTGTTCAGCAGATTAGCAATGTTTTAGATGCGAATTTGGAGACCTGGGAGAAGTTTCAGGTGAGAGGAGAGTGGGGGAGAAGTGTATTGAGCTGAATGAGAGAAATTCCTGAAGACAACTGAACACATCTGCGAATTAGATGCGTACCCATAGAAGATAATGGGACTGAATTCGCACCTGAGCCGCACCGCAAGACATAAAAACCGCACACAGTTTGGAGGCAATGCGCAGTGCGAATGCATCGCACATATGTGAACCAGCCTCATTGAAAACAATGTATTTTGAAATGTCCTGCGAATTGGATGCGGTTTAAGCCGCACTCAATTCGCATAGGTGTGAACCTGGCTTCAGTGTAAGAAATACACAGGAAAAAATGCATGTTGGCAAGGGTTTACTGACATCACAACTCCACCCACCGAGCTCCAGACAACAGATCCACCCACCTAATCTGCAGTTTTTCAGGTCTCATAAGAGACAGAGGGGCGACATTTGACAGGTAAGGATACATGCAGGAGGCATGTATATCCTTATAGATCAGCACTATGGCAGTAGTTCAGAAAGGATTTGGGTGGGTTTACATCCACTTTAAGAGATGCAGACACTACAGTGTTTCGTCTTAACAACACTGAGATTTCTGAGGGTGTATGGTGACCAACTTTTACATTTTGCAATGAGTTTCATAAAGGACATAGGGTTTTATTTACTAAAGCTGGAGTGTGAAAAATCAGTCTCACTTCTGCAGAGAAACCAATCGGCTTCTAACCTTAGCTTGTTGAATTAAGCTTTGGCAATAAAACCTGGAAGCTGATTGGTTTCTATGCAGAAGTGAGACTGATTTTGCACCCTCCAGCTTTAGTAAATAAACCCCACAGTGAAGCAAACAGCAGTTCCTTCGGACGAGAAAACCCCCTGATTTTAAGGAAAGACTCATGACTTAACCACTTAAGGACCGGACCAATATGCTGCTACATGACCCAAGGGGTTTTTACAATTCGGCACTGCGCCGCTTTAACAGACAATTGCGCGATCGTGCGACGTGGCTCCCAAACAGAATTAGCGTCCTTTTTTCCCCACAAATAGAGCTTTCTTTTGGTGGTATTTGATCACCTCTGCGGTTTTTATTTTTTGCGCTATAAACAAAAATAGAGCGACAATTTTGAAAAAAATGCAATATTTTTTACTTTTTGCTATAATAAACATACATATATAATTTTTTTTCCCCTCAGTTTAGGCCGATACGTATTCTTCTACCTATTTTTGGTAAAAAAAATCGCAATAAGCGTTTATCGATTGGTTTGCGCAAAATTTATAGCGTTTACAAAATAGGGGATAGTTTTATTGCATTTTTATAAAAAAAATTTTTTTTACTACTAATGACAACGATCAGCGCTTTTTTTTCGTGACTGCAACATTATGGCGGACACTTTGGACAATTTTGACACATTTTTGGGACCATTGTCATTTTCACAGCAAAAAATGCATTTAAATTGCATTGTTTATTGTGAAAATGACAGTTGCAGTTTGGGAGTTAACCACAGGGGGCGCTGTAGGAGTTAGGGTTCACCTAGTGTGTGTTTACAACTGTAGGGGGGTGTGGCTGTAGGACTGACGTCATCGATCGAGTCTCCCTATAAAAGGGATCACTCGATCGATGCGCCGCCATAGTGAAGCACGGGGAAGCCTTGTTTACATACGGCTCTCCCCGTTCTTCAGCTCCGGGGAGCGATCGCGACGGGGCGGCTATAAACGAATAGCTGCGCCCTCGTCCCGGATCACTCCCCGTGGGAATCCGACCGCCGCATGTAGCGGGGGGGGGGGGGGGGGGTCCCGATCGGACTCCTGACCCACGTCTAGGCAGGGACGTACAGGTATGCCAATGTGCCTGTACGTGCCATTCTGCCGACGTATATCTACATGCGGCAGTCGGGAAGTGGTTAAAGGGGTTGTAAAGTTAAAAAATATTTTTGAAAAATAGCTTCCTTTACCTCCTTCCTCCTTCCTCCGCCCTCCTTCACTTACCTCATCCTTCGATTTTGCTTTTAAATGTCCTTATTTCTTCTGAGAAATTCTCACTTCCTGTTCTTCTGTCTGCAACTCCTCACAGTAATGCAAGGCTTTCTCCCTGGTGTGGAGTGTTGTGCTCGCCCCCTCCCTTGGACTACAGGATAGTCAGGACGCTCTCTACATTGCAGATAGAGAAAGGAGAAAGGGGCGAGCACGACACTCCACACCAGGGAGAAAGCCTTGCATTACTGTGTGGAGTTACAGACAGAAGAACAGGAAATGAGGATTTCTCAGAAGAAATAAGGACATTTAAAAGCAAAATCAAAGGATGAGGTAAGTGATGGAGGACTGCACTAAGGTAAAGGAAGCTATTTAGGGAAAAAAAATTACCTTTACAACCCCTTTAACATGCTGCCCAGACTGAAAATGACAGTATGCTTACAGATTATTATTTTTTAAATAAAAGAATGAAGGAATACTCCAAGTATGGTGGGATCTAGAAGATGGGGGAGCTGGAGTTGAGTTTTATAACAAGAGCAGCCCTATGTTCAGGCACATTCAGACCACTTCCAGCCATCTGTACTTTTCTCTTTGTGAAAGGTCTGAGAACAGTTTAATGCCGCGTACACACAATCATTTTTCGGGTTGTAAAAAATGACGTTTTTTTTTATTTCATTTGAAACAATCATGTGTGTGGTTTAAAGCATTTTTTGGGTTCTGAAAAACGGCAAAAAAAAATTCGAACATGCTCCATTTTTTCACTGCGTTTTTAACGTTGTCGTTTTTCGGGTTGTAAAAAAATGGTCATGTGTGGGCTTTAACGACGTGAAAAATCCGCGCATTCTCAGAAGCAAGTTATGAGACGGGAGCGCTCGTTCTGGTAAAACTAGCGTTCGTAATGGAGTAAGCACATTCATCACGCTGTAACAGACAGAAAAGCGCAAATCATCTTTTACTAACACAAAATCAGCTAAAGCAGCCCACGATCGTGTGTAGGCAAGGTCGTTTTAATGATCAGGTTGAAAAAAACATTGGGCTAGATTCAGGTAGGGGGACGTAAGTTTGTGCGGGCGTAGCGTATGTTATTTACGCTACGCCGCCACAATTTAGAGAGGCAAGTTCAGTATTCACAAAGCACTTGCTTCGTTAGTTGCAGCGGCGTAGCGTAAATCTGCCGGCGTAAGCGCGCTGAATTCAAATTGTCAAGAGGTGGGCGTGTTTTATGCAAATAAATCATGACCCCACGTAAATGACGTTTCTCACGAACGGCGCATGCGCCGGCCGTGAACGTATCCCAGTGCGCATGCTCCTAATCACGTCGCAAATAGTCAATGCTTTCGACGTGAACGTAATTTACGCAAAGCCCTATTCGCGAACGACTTACGCAAACGACGTCAAATTTTCAAAATTTGACGCGGGAACGACGTCCATACTTAAAGCGGGGGTTCGCCCTGTTAAAAAAAAAAAAAAAGTTTTTTTTTATTAGACCATTAAATTCGGCATCGTAGCGCGAGCTACGGTATGCCGGTCTTACATTTTTTATGCCCGTACTCACTGCGGTATCGCTGATTGAAGAATCCGGGGAATGGGCGTTCCTATGGTGAGAGAAGGTGATTGACGGCCGGCCCTGGCACGTCACGCTTCTCCGGAAATAGCCGAAATAGGCTTGGCTATTCACGGCGCCTGCGCATAGCCTGTGCGCAGGCGTCGTGAATAGCCGAGACCTACTCCGGCTGTCTTCGGGGAGCGTGACGTGCCAGAGCCGGCCGTCAATCATCCTCCCTCTCCATAGGCACGCCCATTCCCCGCGGGAGTCGATTTCTTCAATCAGCGATACCACAGTGAGTACGGGGATTAAAAATTTAAGACCGGCATACCGTAGCTCGCGCTACGATGCCGAATTTAATGGTCTAATGATGGAAAGGAGGGTGAACTACCGCTTTAACATTGGCTATGCCTCATATAGCAGGAGTAACGTTACGCCGGAAAAAGCCTTACGCAAATGACGTAAAAAATCAGCCGGGCGCACGTACGTTTCTGAATCTGCGTATTCAGCTCATTTGCATATTCTACGCTGAAATCGACGGCAGCGCCACCTAGCGGCCAGCGTAAACATGCAACTAAGATACGACGGCGTAAGAGACTTAGGCCAGTCGGGTTTTAGCCTAATTTCGGCGTATCTTGCTTTCTGAATATAGAAAGAAGATACGCGGGCGCAGATTTGAATTTACGCGGCGTATCAATAGATACGCCGGCGTAAATTCTTTCTGAATCTAGCCCATGGTCTCTTCAAGCAGCTTTTGATATTTAGCCTTTGCAGTGGACCTGTGGAAGAAATGCTGCAGGTACCCATGGTGTTAGTTTATCAGAGGAGAAAGCAGTAGCAAGCAAACAAGGTTTTCCAACCTGTCTAATGGCTGTTACCCCAAATTGGCCTAAGCTGAGGGTGTGGTTTGCCCATCACTTGATCCAACTGAACTGAGAACTGATTTAGCTATGGAGTTTAACAATTCTTTTTATGTTATAACATCTACAGTTATTTTGGCCAGTACTGTTTTTGGTAATAAGAATTTCATTTTTGTTTTGTTTTTCTTAGGTCTTTTATGTGAAAAATATTAATTCTGGTTCTTTGGATCTAGACACCTGCGAGGAACAGGTACTTCAAGCATATTACATACAAGCTTTGGAGATGCTGTATGTTATTATCATGCCAGGATGTGCACTTTGTTCTTCAGCTTTCCTCCCGTTGGACAATAAATTGGCATCACTACGCTGATTTGTAGTCCATTGGACAAGCAGGTGATACAAGCGCTTCCATGAGTGAAATAGGAAATAATGGTGTGACCTTCCAGGCTACACAGTGTGGCAGAGTAATAAGAATCACAAAACTAAAAAATTATTTCAGCAGGTAAAATTTCACATTAGCGTCCATCAACTGTGTGTTTTGTTATTTGTCTGAAATTGTACTCTAATTGTATCTGCAATAGCATTTTGGAATTACTGAGGTTGCATGGATGGTCATGAAGGGCCAGATTCACGTAGCTGCGCGGCGGCGTAACGTATCTCATTTATGTTACACCGCCGCAAGTTTTACGGGCAAGTGCTTGATTCACAAAACACTTGCCTGTAAACTTGCGGCAGCGTAAATCCGTCCGGCGCAAGCCCGCCTAATTCAAATGGGGCGTTCATCATTTAAATTAGGCGCGTTCCCGAGCCGAACGTACTGCACACGCTCCGTTTTGAAATTTCCCGCCGTGCTTTGCGCGAAATGACGTCGCACTGACGTAATTTTTTGAACGGCGACGTGCTGTACGTCCTTTCCTATTCCCGGACGTCTTACGCAAAAAAAAAATTAAATTCGACGCGGGAACGACGGCCATACTTTAACATGGCCTGTCTATTTTTACACCACCTAAATAGCAGCCGTAACTATACGCCGGGAAAAGCCGACTAGCGACGACGTAAGAGAATAAGACGAACGTGCGTACCTTCGTGGATCACCGTAAACAGCTAATTTGCATACCCGATGCGGAAAACGACGCAAACTCCACCCAGCGGGCGCCGAAGAATTACAATTACGATCCGAAGGCGTACCAAGCCGTACGCCTGTCGGATCGATGCCAAAAGCCGTCGTATCTTGGTTTGAGAATTTAAACTAAAGATACAACGCGGCAAATTTGAAATTACGCCGGAGTATCAGCAGATACTCCGGCGTACTTTTTCTGTGAATCTGGCCCCAAGTTTTTACAGTCTGCAGATTTGGAGTACTCCCTTCTACTCCAGACTAGATGTAGGTACATTTTTAGAGTAAACACATACTGGAAGGATCATGGAGGCTTTCGTGCTAACTCTCTGGTTTAAAAACTATGAGGGATTTACTAATACAGCGGAACCTTGGATTACGAGCATAATCCGTTCCAGGAGAATGCTTGTAATCCAAAGTACTCGCATATCAAAGCGAGTTTCCCCATTGAAGTCAATGGAAACGAAAATAATTTGTTCCGCATTGACTTCAATGGCATGCAATACCGAATGCGGCCAGAGGGGGGGGGGGCACCGCAGAGCCTCGGAAACGTCTGGAAGAGCCCGAGGACAGTTCAGCTGACCTCGGAAAGACTCCGTTCACGAGCCTTTCCGTGCATTTCCGAACAGCGCCGGAGCCCCCCACCTCAGGCCAAAAGCGGAACTGCACACCGCTTTGACCTGAATACTGCTCATTTCGCGAGACATGTTAGGAACTTTAGAAATGCAGTGCTCGTATTGCGAAACGCTCGTTAACCGTGTTACTCGCAATCCGAGGTTCCACTGTACTGGAGTTCATGGAATCTTCTAGGTTTTATTGTCAAAGCTTAATTGAGGTTAAAAGCTGATTAATTATTATTCACAAGTTCTGTGTGCTCCAATTTTATTATATACCCATCTATACACTTCTTTCCTGATCCTCAAACGTATTCACAGTTGGGCTCGGTTCACACTGGAACCAGCTGCAGATCGCACAAGAACGCTGTGCGTTCCCGATTCTCCGGTTCAGGGACGAATCGGGCCGAATTCAGGCTAAAAAGGAGCTGAAAACGCACACCACGGCTGCGGAGCTAAAAACGCACACCGTTTCTGTGCAGTGCGCTCCGCAGCTGCCCATAGAGAGCCGGTCACATTCTCCTGCTAATGCGAATTGGATGCAGGGAAACCCTCATCCAATTTGCATAGGTGTGAACCCAGCCTAAGAGCCAGTTCACACAGGGGCAACCTGTCAGGCGACTCAGCCACCTGACAAGTCACGGTCCACAGTAGTCAATGGAACCGTTCTAATAGGAGTGACGCAAGCCATTCCGACTTAGAAAAAGGTTCCTGTACGACTTTGGGGGCGACTTGCATTGACTTCAATACAGAAGTCATTTTGCAAGTTGCCTCTCAAGTCGCCTTGAGATCGCCTTGCAGAGTCGCCCCCAAAGTCGTGCCGCTTGTGTGTGAACCGGCTCTTAGTGACTCAATGGGGTTGATTTACTAAAACTGGAGAGTGAAAAATCTATTGCAGCTGTGCATGGTGGCCAATCAGCTTCTAACTTCAGCTTGTTCAATTAAGCTTCGGCAAAAAAAAAAAAAAAATTGGAAGACGATTGGTTTCTATGAAGAGCTGCGCCATATTTTGCACATTTCAGTTTTAGTAATGCTATGAATCTACCCAATGAGGAGTGCAACAGTGGCTGGAGCCGCTGCACTCGTGCACATCACTGGATCGGATCGGGGTCAAGTAAGAAAAAGTGAGGAGCTGCAGCACAGAAGGTATTTCACCTGTGATGTATGTATATATGAGATTGGAGTAAGAGTGAAATGTGTTACCTTTTAATGTTCCTGTCATAATTTAATGCTCCAATTAAGATACCGAGGAGTGCAGAAATATTCTGGATCTTTGCATATTACTGAATCTCACAGATAATGAGATTCAGTAACATGCACCGTTGTTTTCAGTTCACAACATGTGAGAGTCTGTCACCCTTCGGGTCCTAGGTAACCCACTTAATATTTTTATATTCTTTCTATGGTCCTTTTAGGTAAGCCTCAGTTCCCTGTCGAAAGAAGACCTGCAGAATCTTACAGAAATATTACGAAGGGTCACCAGTGGTAAGTGACCAATCAGTTTGAATTACTAAAAGTGGAACTCCAGCCAACCTTTGTTTGCTGTCATGCCAGGTGCCCCTTCTCCTGTTCCGGTGACAGATGTAAATGTTTGGATTTCCTCTTATTCTCTGTAGCATTCTGAGTGGTCACCAGGATAGATAGGGTGGATCTCTATGTTTTGGGTCACAGACAGCTACAAGTTTTTTCACCATGCTATCCAGAGCTCAATTATTATTTTTTTATCCGGAGTTCTACTTTAAGTGACCTTGCTAATATTTCTCTGTCAGCGGATTACTTTTACAGCTGCTTCTACAAAATTTAGGGCCAGTTCAAACCATAGAAATTCAGTCTGTGGCAGTATGCGTTCCAGATGCTTTTCTACAGACAAGTTTTTGATGCATTTTTCATGCGTTCCAGTGCTTTTTTGGTGTGTTTTTGATGCAGTCCGGTGCATTTTTTTCCTAACCGTAAATAAAGACGTGTGTTCCAGTGTGTTTTTGGTGCATTTTACAGCGTTCCAGTGCTGGAAAAATGCAGCACGTTCTATTTTTTTTTTCTGGAACACATTGGGGTAGATTCACGTAGCATTTACGGCGGCGTATCTCCAGATACGCCGCCGTAATTTGAAATCTGCGCCGGCTTATCGTTACGCCGATTTTCAAAGGCAGATACGCGGAAAAAATAGGCTTCCTCCGCCGACGTAACTTGAATGCGGCGGCGTAGAATTGTGTGCAATATTACGTTGGCCGCTAGGGGCGCTTCCATTGTTTTCGGCGTAGAATATGCAAATTACCTAGATGCGCCGATTCACAAACGTACGTGCGCCCGGCGGTAGTTTTTTTACGTCGTTTGCGTAAAGGCTTTTTCTGCGTAAGGTTGCTCCTGCTATTAGGAGGCGCAGCCAATGTTAAGTATGGACGTCGTTCCCGCTTCGAAATTTGAATTTTTTACGTCGTTTGCGTAAGTCGTTTGCGAATAGGGCTGGACCTAATTTACGTTCACGACAAAACCAATACGTCGTTCCGCCGTACTTGGAAGCAATGCACACTGGGATATGTACACGGACAGCACATGTGCCGTCCGTACAAAACGTCAATCACATCAGGTCATCATACATTTACATAAAACACGCCCCCCCTTCCACATTTAAATTACGCGCGCTTACACCGGCCCCATTTACGCTACGCCGCCACTATTTACGGAGCAAGTGCTTTGTGAATACTGCACTTGCTCCTGTAAGTTACGGCGGCGTATCGTAAATACGATACGCTGCGCCGCCGTAAGAAGAAGCGCACGTACCTGAATCTACCCCATTGGAACTGCAAGCACTGGTGGGAACTATGCCATTGAAAACCGTATAACCTACTTTCCATGCGTTTTTCATGCAGAAAAAAAACGCACTGGACTGCATGCGGTGTGAACTGGCCCTTAATGTTGTCATTCATGCCTCAGGCACTGTAAAATAAAAAAAATGGTAGCATTTAGGAGGTTATATAAAATGGGCAACAGTACCCAGGCTTACATGATTGAGACATTCTGTTTACTAACCTTCTGTATTAATGTTAATGATATTTCACAAGTCTCATGTGGCCCTTTGTGAGGGATATTACCTTCACAATTTAGACAATGTAACTTAAATAAGCAGTGTGGGAAGGGGGGGGGGGGGGGCTTATACATTGCCAAAACCGCCACCATCACACTCTCTGGTTTGTTCAGTACAGTTTGTCTTGTTACTAGGTCTTGATCCGCCACTGCCAGACAGAAAATTATGTCACTCTGCATTACAAGAAGCATTGAATGACCCAACAAATGGAGACACTGCCTCCAAGCATCTCAAACAACAGGTATTGCAAATCTGACTGACCCAGAATCTGTATGTGCTTTACATATCTCTCAACCCTTCCAAAATGGGTAGGACCATCCCGAGAATTCATTGAAGTCCTGATGACTCCATGCCTAATCCCAGAGCCCAGTTCCAGAATGAGATCTGGTACTGGGTTCCACCAATTTCCCTGCTGCTAATCCGGCTCTGATCCCGCTTCAGGGGATCGGTTACAGTATCTGCATACAGTAGTCTTCCATTCTGGTGACTGTCCCCCCAGGGGGCTTGGTTCCAGTTGTGCCAAACAACCCCAAACCCCTATTCATGCCCCCTCCGCTGCTCTGATCCCCTGGTGTGCTGCCCCTCCCCCCGCAGCGATGGCAGTATTCCTCCTCTTCCTCCTGCTGGCTACAGCTGCAGAGAGACACAGGAGAATCAGGTTCAGGGTCCCTTCCATGAATAAACACAGTGAGTGATCGGTACCAATTGCTCCTGTGTTTATTCATAATTAAGGCATGGTAAACTGTTTATTATGTTTCAGTTTGTGTATGAATAGAAAGCTGCAATGTAGAGAGCTTCCCATTCGTTTACTGTCCAGTGCAGCTAAGGCTGCAAAGAAATGGATTAAGGAATGTCCTTTGTTCCTTTGCCTGTCTCAAAAGTGAGAATGTGAAAGTGTAAAGACTGTAAAAAAAGAGAATATATATTTTAAACGGTAATTACAAAAATAAATAAGCGTTTGTTCACGTGTTGAGATCGACATTCAGATCGTTCTTCTGAGAGCATTTGACAAGCGATGAGGAGGCTTTGTATCGCCTCCTTGCTGTCTGCTTTAACCCCTTCAACCCCGCACTAGCATACTGCAACCATGTGGATTTCATTTAAATGGGTCATGTTTGGCAGGAGGTATTATTCATGCTGCACCTGCGAAGCAAAGCATTGCAGCTGCAGTAAAAAGGGGAAGTGGTTGAGGCACCCAGGGGGTGCCAGATTGTGTCTTCCCCGGTCCTCAAAATTCACCTACCTTTGCACACCACAGATCACTGTCCCCCTGAAGTGCCCCTCATTCTCAACTTTACATTCTATAAAATAGAATTAAAAACCTTATGGTTGCTAGCACTTCTTCTCTTCTTGTACTGTGGCTTATTACCAATTACAGTAAAATCTTGGATTGCGAGCATAATTCGTTCCAGAAACATGCTTGTAATCCAAAGCACTTGTCTATCAAAGCAAATTTCCCAATAAGAAATAATGGAAACTCAAATGATTCGTTCAACAACCATTTATTCGTAGGTCCTTCAGATTAAAGTCCATATAAAAATATTATCGTAATGTGACCAGGTTGTGTAACCATTAAAGCGGATCTCCACCCTAAAGTGAAGTCGCGCTGATCGGCCCCCTCCGGTGTCACATTTGACACCTTTCAGGGGGGAGGGGGGTGCAGATACCTGTCTAAAGACAGGTATTTGCACCCACTTCCGGCCACACGTCACGGGCAAAAGACGGGTTTTTCTCTGGCATCCTGTCCGTCCCCCGTTGTGTGCTGGGAACACTCGGCTCCCAGCACACAGCCGGAGCCAATCGGCAGGGGCGCAGCGCGACTCGCGCATGCGCCATAGGGAACCGGGCAGTGAAGCCGGAGCGCTTCACTTCCTGGTTCCCTCACCGTGGATGGAGGGGGGAGCAGCAGGGTGACGAGCGATCGCTCGTCCTCTGCTGCGGACGCCGCTGGACTCCAGGACAGGTAAGTGTCCTAATATTAAAAGTCAGCAGCTGCAGTATTTGTAGCTGCTGTCTTTTAATATACTTTTTTAGTGGCACATCCGCTTTAAATGTCCATCGACAAATGGAAGCTCTAAAAAGACATCACTTGTATATCAAGGCAAAATGTATTAAAAAATGTTGCTTGTCTTGCAAAACGCTCTCAAACCAAGTTACTCTCAAACCAAGGTTTTACTGTATACAGTTTGTGTAGTCACATGTCTATTCTCTTCTTACAGGCTTCTATTTTGGGTCATTTGGATAGGTTGGGTCTGTTGGGCACGTCCCACTGCTTTGTGGAGTTTGGAGCAGGTCGAGGGAAGTTATCCCATTGGGTAAACCTTGCCATAGAAAATGCTGAAAATGTCCACTTCCTATTGGTAGAGAGAGCCTCCACAAGGTTTAAGGTAATTTTTACACCATCTTTCTAGTAAAACCAGTTCTTATCTTTAGTACCAATTTATATTATAGCACTTTATGATAATTATGTATGCTATTAGTATATTATTAAATCGTATATTAGATTAAAGTGGAATTGAAAGGCATGTTAACCAGCTGTAACCTTTTGTTTGTCCTAAGGTGGATGGGAAGCAGAAAAAATCCACTTTTGAGAGACTACATATTGACATCCAGCACCTTTCTTTAGGTTAGTAGATTAATAAGGTATAAAGGGATGGGATTGGAAGGAGGAAAGATGAGATATATTGAATTTCTTCCTTTCAGATGAAGTCCCCAGCCTTGCTCAGAAACAGCTGCCAGTCATTGGAATTGGAAAACATCTCTGTGGAGCTGGCACAGGTCAGTGACTCTAAGGACGGGTTGTTAAAGTGGACCTTCAGTAATTTTTTTCATCTTTCCATCTATTAAATCTTCTGCACTTGTTGTTTTAAATTAGCATAGTAAAAAAAAAAAAACATCCTGTCAGTAAATACCTTATACAGCCCACTTCCTGTTTCTTGTCTGGTAAAAAGCCTAGGCTTATGACATAATGCACAGCGCTCTCTCTCTGGTAAGAGTTTGCCAAAAAGGCAGGGGGGGGGGGTGAATCATAAGAGGGCCAATGAGAGTTGCAGAGCTGGAGGTGTGCATCTGTGTAAATCCAGGAAGTGAACAGGCAGCAGCTTCAGCTGCCCACAGTTCAAATGGTTGCAGCCAGACTTGGTGGAGGGAGATTTCTGCAGCAAATTTGGCAAGTGGAGAATAACACATTATATAAAATAATATACAAAGTGGTTGGAGGGAAGCTTCAGAATAGCAAAGATGTTTTTATTACAAATTATGTGAGCAGACTGCAGTTCCTCTTTAACTATTTTTCCCTTTCTAAAAAAAAAGTTGCAGCATGATTTTACACACACTTAAAGCGGAGCTCCACCCTAAAGTGGAATTCCCGCTGATCGGAACCCTCCCCCCCCTCCGGTGTCACATTTGACACCTTTCAGGGGGGATGGGGGTGCAGATACCTGTCTAAAGACAGGTATTTGCACCCACTTCCGGCCACACAGTCTCGGGCAGACTGCAGGCATTACATCACCTCCCGTCCCCCCCGTTGTGTGCTGGGAACACTCGGCTCCCAGTACACAGCGGGAGCCAATCAGCAGGTGCAGCGCAACTTGCGCATGTGCCGTAGGGAACTGGGCAGTGAAGCCGGAGCGCTTTACTTCCTGGTTCCCTCACTGAGGATGGCGGGGGGAGCAGCAGAGTGACGAGCGATCGCTCATCCTCTGCTGCGGACGGCGCTGGACTCCAGGACAGGTAAGTGTCCTAATATTAAAAGTCAGCAGCTGCAGTATTTGTAGCTGCTGGCTTTTAATACATTTTTTTCAGCGGACATCCGCTTTAATGTATTTTAGCAATATGTAAGTTCTTAGAAAAATAAGTATAGCAAAGCGAATCTAATAATAATACAGCACTCTCTCTGCCTGAACCCTTTCACTTAACCTATTCCTTTAAATGAGTGCTTAACACCTAACCTTCACTCTGACAACCTAATGAGCACTTAACATTTAGGCTCCTTTCACACGGGGCGGAATCCGTCCAAGCGGATCTGCCTGCTCAGTAGGGGAGCTCTCTGCTGATCCCTGCTGAGCAGGCATGGACACCCCATAGACACCTCACCCCTTAGAGAACAATGGGTGGTCTGATCGGGTCCACCTGAAAAACTGACCTGATCGGTCCGCTGGTGTAAAAGGGACTTAAAGATCCATTCACACATGCTGTGGCTCAATTTTTATCTGAATTCAAGGGCTTTCACACTGGAGCCTTGCGCTAGCAGGACAGCTCCAAAAGTCCTGCTAGCAGCATCTTTGGAGCGGTGAGAGGAGCGGTGTGTTTACCGCTCCTTCCCATTGAAAGAAATGGGAAACCGCAGCTATACTGCCAGCAATGCGCCTCTGCAGAGGCACATTGCGGGCGGTATTAACCCTTTTTCGGCCGCTAGCGGGGGTTAAAGCCGCACCGCTAGCGGCCGAATACCGCCGCAATTCCGACGGTATAGCGGCGCTATACCGCCACCGCACCTCCCGCCCTGGTGTGAAACACACTAAGTCTAAATTTTGCCTAAATTACAAGCATGAAAATCAGCAAAAGGGACATACAGTTGTTATAGAAAATGTCTCCTAAACCAAGAAGAATCAGCAAAAGGGACACATCATACTAAATGTAAGTTATGATGTACGGTGGGTATAGGAAACAAATCACTCCCCTGTACAATAATCACATTTTTGTTGCTTTGCAGCCTGAAATAAGACAGACACCGTTTTTGTTTTATCTAGCTGCATTTATTACTACAACTTCTAACATCCAAGTGAGAGATATAAAACCAACATGTCAGAAGAATTTTTTTTTTACTTTGCACATCTAGACTTTGCAATATTTACCCGATCTTCTTTGCAGAACTGCTCAAGTTTAGCTAAATTTGATGGTGACTGTTTGTGCATTGCAGTCTTCAGGTCAGATTTTCAACTGTGTTATTTGGATGGTGAGCTGTATTACATTTCTGCCAGACATATTTGTAACGAGACCCCTGCTCGCTCGGTTCCACTCTCCCGACACTCCTCTGCTGCTATTGAATCAGATTGCAGATCGCAACGTCTGATGGTTCGGTCATCCAAGGCTCCGGGATTCGAACTACAGCTATGTGCCGTTCGAAATCCATCAGAACAAACACCAGGCAGGCTGTATGTAAGTTCAAACAGGAAACTCTTTTATTGGATACACACAACACACTTTTAAACAGCAGTTTGAACACCCCACCCCCAACAACCGCTTTCCTATTGGTCAATTGTAAAGTACATTGTAGTTCTCAATTAGGTCCTCTTAGCCATGCAAATAAGGACTTGAAACAGGGTCAGCAGGGATTGGTCCGATAGCTTGAAAAGGAGGACTGCTATGTCTAATGAGACAGAAGCCACAGGGGACAATCAAAGTACACAAACAGCCAAACACAGAACAATGCTTTTCCTCCAGACCATGGAGCCGTCTGGAGGGGGGGGGGGGTTAGCTTTAAGACAGGGTAGAAGACCCCCCACTGTGTAGCAGATTCAAACACTTCAGCATTCCAAGGTCCTTGACAATACTCCCCCCTGAGAAACAGTCCAACAGCCACAGTGGGACCCCAAACGGGTCAACTCGAGGATGTTGGAAAAGTAATCTTAAGGTTCCAGGTCTGTCTGCCGGGATAACCCATCCGCCTTCCTGTTTTGAGGCCCTGGTCCATAATCGCAAGGCAAGAGGCTCGCATTCAGCCCTCTCCAAAAGCCTCTGTCGCAGCTAGGTCTGTCACAGTATTGTTTGGTGTTGAGGCCAAATCATTCAATTTTGGTCTCCTCTCACCACCTCAAACGCACCTTGCAGATTCTGAGGCCACATGGAAAAAGGTGTTATGGTCAGATGAGACCAAAATGTAATGATTTGGCTTCAACACCAAATGATATGTCTGGCAGAAATCCAATACAGCTCACCATCCAAATAACACCATTCATATAGTAAAGCATGGAGGTGGTAATATCCTGCTATGGGGTGTTTCTCTGCAGCAGGGACTGGAACCCTCGTCAGGATGGAAGAAAAATGGATGGGGCAAAATACCATCAAATTCTTATGGAAAATCTGCTGCCCTCTAAGCATTGAGCCAGCGTAATTTACGGGGAAAATTCGACGTGATACTGAGCATGCGCCGTTCGTTAGGTGCGTCATTTACGTGGGGTCACGATTCATTACCATACAACACACCCCCTACCAGCCTAGTTTGAATTAGGCAGGCTTACGCTGGCCCATTTACGCTACGCCGCCGTAACTTAGGGTGCAAGTTCTTTGTGAATACGGTACTCGCCTCTCTAAGTTACGGCGGCGTAGCGTATATGAGATACGCTACGCCCACCTAAACTTAAGCCAATCTTTCTCAATCTGGCCCCGTGTGTGTGTGTGTGTATGTATGTATGTGTGTGTGTATATATATATATATATATATATATATATATATATATATATATATATATATATATATATATATCTCTACTTGATAATACAAAGATAGAATTATTCTTACCTTGACAGTTATTGATTGCTGTAGTATTTTTTTTTGTTTTTATAGTGAGAATATTTTGTTTCTGCTTTTAAACGTCTACTCATTTGTTAATTTGTAGATTTGGGTCTTCGCTGCCTCGTGCAAAATTACTCTAATCTAGTGAAGGAACCACAGTATAAGCGCCTCAAGATGGATACTGGAGAACTTAAAGACAATGCAGAAGACAAAGCAATAAACACTTGTCCAGTCAAAGGGATTGTTATTGCCCTTTGTTGTCACCACCGTTGTGACTGGCACCACTATGTGGGCAGAGATTTCTTCCAGAAGCTAGGACTAGGACAGAAGGAATTTGGAGTATTTCAGCGCATGTCAAGCTGGGCAACCTGTGGTTCCAGGACGGCAGGGAAGGTTTTAATTGAGAATGAGAAAAGAGAACCTGAAGAGACAGAAGAACATGACCTAGACCTGAAAAACACAGACTGCAGTTTAGAGGGAGTACAAGGGTATGTGTGATTATTACCATTTATTTATTAAAGAAAAAAAACAATATGCACATATGACTGTACAAAAGTCCTGTCTTTTTTTTCTGTTTTCCAGGCTGGCTTTGACTGTTGAGGAGAGAGAAAATTTAGGACGTCTTTGCAAACTGCTCATAGATCACGGACGTCTAGATTACTTGAGCAATATGGGCTACACTGCTAGTCTTGAATATTATACAGAGCCGGAAGTGTCCTTAGAGAATGTCCTGTTGATAGCAGTACCTCGATTGTAAAGCAAAAACTCTTAAATAACTGTAGACTTTTCACAATTTTTTTACATTCTTATTGCCAGCACATCATCCAGGATGTAGAAAAAAAAAAGTCAAATTTTATCTCTTCTCTTAGCAATGAAAAGTTTCTTTCTGCTAAGTGGATGAAAGCCCTTTGAGGAATTCCAGGATCCTGAGCATTTACACAATCAAAGTTGCTGCTACTAATCCAGCTTTGAAGTCTTTATTGAAAATCCATTGTAGTGTCTGAAATACATAACACTGTTAACCTAAGCTCCTCTAAAGCAAGTCTTACTTGGAGGTCCTGTTAAAGTTCACCTGCAAAAAATGTTTTAACATTAAATGTATGCTCATTTTGTCAAGGGGAATTGGGTGTTTTTTTTTTTAAATCGAAGCAGTACTTACCGTTTTAGAGATAGATCTTCTCCGCCGCTTCCGTGTATGGTCTTCGGGACTGGGCGTTCCTATTTGATTGAGAGGCTTCCGATGGTCGCATACATCGCGTCACGAGTTGCCGAAAGAAGCCGAACGTCGGTTCGGCTCTATACGGCGCCTGCGCACCGACGTTCAGCTACTTTCGGAAAATCGTGACGCGATGTATGCGACAGTCGGAAGCCTGTCAATCAAATAGGAACGCCCAGTCCCGCAGCCCATACCCGGAAGCGGCGGAGAAGATCTCTCTCTAAAACGGTAAGTACTGCTTCGATTTAAAAAAAAACACCCGATTCCCCTTGACAAAATGAGCATCAATCTCTCCTCTATGGGGTGGTTGGATGTAAACAGACCGTTTGTCCGTTTACACATGCCTGCCATCCGATCCGACAGACGGGTGGGGAACGATCCCCATTCATCTGTTTTTAGCGCATCAGATGTTGGCGGTTGTCAACCTTCACATGAACATTGACACCTGCCGCTTCATAGAGGAGACTGGAGGGACCAATCAGAACCGCCTAAAAAAATTGACAGGTGGACCCGATTGGTCTGCTACTGTAAAAGGGGCCTAAAGCAGTGAATGTGACACCGAACAAACTTTCAATGCAGGTGAATCTTCCCCCTGCATGTGTTTAAATGTCAATGATTGATTCATTACCAGTAATTGTTTGTTGAAAGTCACATTCACTGCTGACATGCACAAGCTAACAGGAGAAGAAAGCAGAATGAGCAGAGTAGTGGAATCAGCCAATTACTTCTTTTATTTTAATATCCAATGAGCAGGCTGAGTACAAGGAGGTGATGCCAATATATTCCCTAAAGTGGCTCAGTTGCTAGGCTTAAAAGTGTTAAAAACTTCCTTAAAAAAAAATAATATAAGAGGTTAATGCTTACCCTTGCACCACCAGTCTTTCCTGGTGCCTCCATGGCAGTAAGATGCCATGGATAGGCAACAGGAAAAGAAAATTACAGTAAGTATGATACAATTTTCAGTTTTTCTGTTGCCTCCATGGCAGAATACCGATCACATGTATGCTGCCATAAATAGGCACCAGGAAAATAATATTACAGTAAGTGTGATACAATTTTCTGTTTTCGCTACCCTTGTTGAAAAATCTGTAGCATGAGAGAGTGTCAGAAGCCTGGTTCCTCTCTGTACTCTATGACCATAACAAGGCGCAAGAGTGATGTAAGGGGCATTAGAGAGAACCCTCGGCACACAGTGTATCTGATTTAAAAAAAAAAAAGCCAGTGTAGCGCTTGAAGACTGCCGAGATCCACAGTGCCGGAGGGGAAGTATAAGTCCTAATTCACACTGTGGCGTGTACAATGTGAATAAGTGCCATGTTTATGCAGCTGGAGCTGCATGCAGGCAGCCCATATTACTCTATAGGGTCGTAGTGGATGTATGAACATTCATCCTAATGTGACAGATGTGCAGAGATGGGAGAGTGGTCCCTAATGCAGACAGTGTGTGTGTTTGGGGCAATTCACCCTTCCCTGCATGCCCATCACATAGGACATGTGGCTGTGTTTCCACGTCATAATATAAGCTGGCCGAATAAGGCCTAAACCTTATTCTTTGCAGGTAAGCCTTTTTAAAACTTTAGTGAAATAGTTGCTTTAAATCTTAGAACTTCATATACATAAATGCAAATGCTTTGGCAAGGAAAACGGCTTCATGTACAAATTATATTTGTGTTTTTAACGTTTTGCCTGATGTTCAGCTGTAAATAGAAATTTCCTAACGGTAAATAGCATTGTCTCTGTGAGGCTGAAAATACAAAAGGGAGATTTTAAATGACAGACTGAAGGCCATTGTGGGAAAAATACCTGAGTTGTTGCATTTTAAGATCTCCTGGATATATGCATGCATGAACTGTAGGCCAAACAGTTCTCTCTCATCCTCCTCTTCTTCATCACTGGTTGGTAGAGTGACCTGAAGCGCTAATGGGTTATCCCTGAAATTTACAAACCTGAGAACATAATGGTATATTAAGTTATTCAGTTTTACAATATTCTTCAATATATTTAGGTTATAACTATACAGTATATTTGTAAAATCAGACGATGGCTAGTATTACCAGAATTCTGGCTAAACACCTACAAGGAATAATATCTTTTGTATAATGTTCCTTCTAAAGCAGTGGTTCTCAACCTTACTAGTGCTGTGACCCCTTGATAACATTTCCCAAGTTGTGGGGACCCTTAACAGTAAAAAAAAAAATCGTAGGCGTTTTGTTCTTTAGCCGTTTTATTTTTAATATTTTTTTTAATTCTTTCTCTTATTCTTTCTTTGCCTCTTTTCTTTGTTTCTCACTCTCTTTTAATGACCCCTGGCAAATCATCATTTGACTCCCGAGGGGGTCCCGACCCCCAGATTGAGAACCACTGTTCTAAATTGATCAGGAGTGTTTTGTTACAGTTAAACTAAGTTGATCTTTTCCCTTTCTATAAGAAAGCCTTCAGATTTGTTTCTACCCGTGCATACATTCTAAAAATGTTTTTTTTTCTGAATTTGCTTGCAATTGTTTGTGGACTCCTCTACTGTTCATCATAGCTTAATGGAGCTTGGTCAGTACTACAATTACTTATATTGTTGCCTGAAAATTGGTGGGGGTGTTCACCTTCCATGGTGGGAAACATACAGTGAGTGGTAGTTATGTGGTCAAAAACACTTTATTAACACAAGTGGTGAAGGGTGTGGTCATCTTAGCAATTTCATAAGAATAGAGCCTCTGCATTTTTGCCGAGTTTTGGCCACACACAAACTGACTGCATATAATCAGACAATTTGTAGGCACCCATAGCATAAAGTGTTGCTGCATCTAAAACGCAGCTTGCTATCCGCTCCTGGCCGCCTGTGTGAATGCAGCCTAAAACTGCTCTGTAAAACACCTTTCCCAATAGTAAACTGTAAAAGGGCACTGCCCAATGCACAGTACTTTAAACCTTGAACTGGGTGGATTACAGCAGCAGAAGGCCATAACCCGGGCATCACTAAATGGTGGACCGTGGGCCAAATGCAGACTGCAATGCATTCCCATTCAGACTGCCGTGTTACTGCCATTTAGAAGCCTTTTTTTCCCCCTGCCATCACTCTGTAATCCTCACAGAGCCGACAGCGGGAGGCAAGACAGTTTTGGATGGAGGGTGAAGCTGCCTGAGGTTAACAAGCAGGTGATTGGTTACTAGCAGCCAATCACCATCTTGCAACACCCTCCCTCCATTCAAACATGCTGTGCCTCCCTCTAATCTGTGTAAGGTAAGACAGTGAGGGAGGGGAGTTGCAGGGAGTGAGGAGTGTGTGTGCCGAGGACAGTAATATGGGGGGAGGGGCTGAGGACATTGAAGGGGGGCTGAGGACATTGAAGTGGAGTTGCTGAGAGCTGTGATGTGGTGGGGGGAGCTGTGGACACTAAAGTGGGGGCTGAGCACTGTAATGTGGGGGGACTTATGATTGTAATGTGGAGGGAGCTGAGGACATTACAGTGGGGGACTGAGGACTGTAATGCGTGTGTGTGTGTGTGTGGGGGGGGGCTGAGGACATTAAAGTGGGGGGACTGATGATTGTAATGTGGAGGGAGCTGAGGACATTACAGTGGGGGACTGAGGACTGTAATGCGTGTGTGTGTGTGTGGGGGGGGCTGAGGACATTAAAGTGGGGGGACTGATGATTGTAATGTGGAGGATGCTGAGGACATTAAAGTGGGGGACTGAGGACTGTAATGTGTGTGTGTGTGTGTGCGCGTGGGGGGGGGGGGGCTGAGGACAACAAATTGGGGAAGGCTGAGGACTGTGATGTGGGGGCAACGAGGACAGTAATGTGAAGGGTGCTGAGGATAGTAATGTGGGGGGGGGGGGGCTGAGGACTGTAATGGGGGGGAGACGTGGGACAGTAATGTTGGGGGATAATGTAAATAGGGGCAGAGGACAGTACTGTCGGGGTTGATGTCAAGGAAGTATGAGAACATTACTGTGAAAGGGGTGGAGGGGGTGATGTAAAGGGGAACCTAAGGACACTCCTGACGAAGGAGGGGACTGAGGACGCTGATATAAGAATGGGTTTAAATCTGTGCATGTGCATTAGGTACACACGTCATGAGTAGGTCAGCCCATTTTAATGGGCTGCACTACCCGCAAAAATCACAGGGAAAAGAAGTCCTTGAACTTTTTTTTTTTTTTTTTATTGCACCGCACCAAGCCACATGGTGCTGCAGCAACATGCACTTTGGCACATGCGAAAAGGCGCCACTGGTACTAACGTGATATTCAGACCTCTGCTGGAAGAAAATTTTGCTGACCGGACATCAGCGAATTTTCATTCATTACCCTAACCACTGCTGTCAGCTAACAAGAACATCAGGTTACAGTGGAACATAGAAGCACAAAAATTGGATGACTGAATATAGGGAAAACATTGACAATTTCTGCAGCAGCAACATGTAAGGTCAGAATTTGGGATACACAGTATTAATCCATGGATCCATCTGATTTTGCGTCAGTGGCTGAGGGTAGTGTATTGTTATGGGGAACTTTTCTGGGCACGCATTAATCCATGGTATTAACTAAATGCTGACAATTTAACACCTTCATGGGTACTGGATAAATGTACCTAAAAAAAATAAAAAGTAGACACTAAATGCAAGTAATACAAGTTTACCTTTTTTTTTTTTTTTTTTTTTTTTTTGTGGCTCCAAAACAATAGTATACTGTCAGTGATGAGTTTGTAAACTATTCACTGGATGTATGCCTAGATTACAAGTTTAAAAAGGTTCAACACCACTGATATATCGGGGAAGGAAACCTTAATGAGGTGGAGATCTATCTGAACAACATGGGAGAAGTCAAGGATCACCAGGCACAGTGTTGCCTCCTGACACCTTTAAACTTCTAATTGCCGTTCTACGGTTTCGCAATCATGTGCATTGCACGGCAATCATTGGTTTAATTCAGGTGGTGAGGAGGCAACATATCGCTTCCTCACACCTGTCAAACACACTTGGATTGCTTTTCAGAGGAGCAGCTGTGCCTGCTGCACTTGTGACTGAGCCCTTTGTGGCATTCGACAGCACATCATTGTAAAGGCAGCCCTATACTATTATGCCCAGTGCTTTGCTTCACACTGACCTGAAGATCTCCTCTTTCCTGCTGCTGGCATCACTCTGGAGACTACTACCCGGAATAAGAGATGGAGTACAGTTGGTATTACTCCACATGGAACATGAGCCAGCACTACAGAGGAAGCATCAGCTCTTGCGGCTCTGCTCCTTACTACACCTCCAACTTTACAAGTAGTCACTCTGCATTGCACTCTGTTTTGATGCTCTGGAAAAATGGATCAGCAAGTCCAGACCACAGGGTTCTGCCTCAAGGGCCCTGTCCATTATTCCACGCAGCGTGTGCTCCAACAGGTGAATAAGAGGGACAGTCTCACTGATGCATGCACTGTCACTGCTCACCATCCTCGTGGCCTCCTCAAATGGTGACAGGACAGTGCATGCATCCCTGATCATGGCCCACTGGCTTGGGGGGAAAAAACAAGCTCCCCTGACCCTGTCCTGCTGCCACATTGGCACAGATACTCATTGATGGCCCTCTGCTGCGTGTGCAGCCGCTGCAGCATGGCCAACATAGAGTTCCACCTGGTGGGCATGTCGCAGATTAGGCAGTTCTTGGGCAGGTTGTATTCCTTTTGGAGGTCTGCCAGCCAAACACTGGCATTATATGACCATCGGAAATGCACACAGAGTTTCCTGGCCTGCTTCAGGACATGCTGTAAGCCCGGGTACCTGCCCAAGAACCGCTGCACCACCAAGTTAAGGACATGAGCAAAACAGGGCACATGGGTCAGTTGTCCCTGTTGCAGGGCGGAGAGGAGGTTGGTGCCATTGTCGCAAACCACCATTCCTGGCTTAAGCTGGCGTGGCGTCAACCATCTCTGAGCCTGGCCCTGCAGAGCTGACAGGACCTCTGGCCCAGTGTGGCTCCTGTCCCCCAAGCACACCAGCTCAAGCACCGCATGGCATCTCTTTGCCTGCGTACCTGCGTAGCCCCTTGAACGCCTACGGAGCACCGCTGGTTCCGAGGACACATCAGCACAGGAAGAGGCCACAGAGGAAGAAGAAGAGGGGGTGGAGGAGAGAGGTGTGTCACAACCAGTAGTAGCATTTTGGAGGCGTGGTGGCGAAACAACCTCCAACACTACTGTACCTTGTCCTGCGTCCTTCCCAGCTGCCAGTAGTCACCCAATGCGCCGTGAAAGAAAGGTAACGTCCCTGTCCATGCCTGCTGGACCATGAGTCAGCGGTAATATGCACCTTACCACTGACCGCCCTGTCCAGCGAGGCATGGACATTGCCTTCCACATGTCGCTAGAGAGCCAGAATCGCCTTCCGTGAGAAAAAGTGGTGTTTGGGAACTTGCCACTGAGGTACCGCACATTCCACAAACTCACGGAAGGGGGCAGAATCTACCAACTGAAAAGGCAGCAGTTGAAGTGCTAGCAATTTAGCTAAGCTAGCGTTCAACCGCTGGGCATGTGGATGGCCTTGTTGACCCCACATCTCTCCATAAAGATCACCTGTCATGATAGATTCCTATTACAAGGGATATTTACATTCCTTGTAATAGGAATAGAAGTGATAAAAAAAATGAATGTAAAAGAAAGTGTAAAATTAAATTCAATTTTTTTTTAACGCCCCTGTCCCCGGTAGCTCTCGCTCAGAATCGAGTTAGAGTGTGAGCAACAATTCTAGCACTAGACCTCCTCTGTAACTCTAAACTGTAAAAAAAATAAAGCGTCGCCTATTGAGATTTTTAAGTACCAAAGTTTGTCGCCATGTCATGAGTCTGCACAATTTTAAAGCGTGACATATTGTCTATCTATTTATTCGGCGTAACATCATCTTTCACATTATACAAAAAAATTGGGCTAACTTTACTGTTTTGTTATTTTTTAATTCATGAAATCGTTTTTTTTCCAAAAAAAAGGTGTTTAAAAAATGATTGCGCAAATACTGTGTGAGATAAAAAGTTGCAATGACCACCATTTTATTGCCTAGGGTGTCTGCTAAAAAAAAACATATATAATGTTTGGGGGTCCTGTAATGTAGGAGAGGAGTGCCAGAATTGGCCCAGTATGGAAGTGGTTAATAAATCACCGGGATTAGATGGCTTGCAGCCGAGGGTCCTTAAGAAACTCGGTCAAGTAATTGCCAGACCATTGTTCTTAATTTTTACGAACAGTCTACTGACTGGAATTGTACCAGCTGATTGGAAAAAAGCCAATGTTGCACCAATATTTATAAAAGGGCCAAGATACATCCCTGGGAATTACAGACCAGTTAGCCTAACATCAATTGTATGCAAGCTCTTGGAGGGGATGATAAGGGACTATATACAAGATTTTAGCAATGACACCTGTATCATTCGCAGTAATCAGCATGGATTCATGAAGAATAGTTCTTGCCAAACCAATCTATTAACCTTCTATGAGAAGGTTAGCTGCCATCTAGATAATGGAAGGCCCATAGACGTGGTGTATCTGGATTTTGCAAAAGCATTCAATACAGTTCCCCATAAACGTTTACTGTACAAAGTAAGGTCAGTTGGCTAACAAAAGGACAGCAAGGTGGGTCCTATTGATATGTTGACACATTAGCCAAACAAAAACAATATGGCCCGGGAGCCTAGAATGCACAAAGCAGCAGGTATTCTTTACAGATTAAGGACGCAAAACATCACAATATCTTAAGTTTGACTTTGCCACAATGGGGTTATTGGTCGAGGACGATGTAAAAAAAAGACCATATAAGATCACCAAACCAGATGGATCTGCTAATTAGTGTGTGTACATCACGGCTCCCCGAGCGGATCCCGCTTGTTGAGACCCTCTGTGATATTCCATGCATCTGTGTTTGAGCATTGACACGTATGAGTGTTGAGCCCTGGTTTTCATTTATGTAGGGGTCCCCTACTTTCCGTAAGGTGGCATACTATTACTGCTCATGAGGTTATAGAGGAGCTTGGAGATAAATCAAAGTCTTTGTATGTCCCTGAGGAAGCCTAACCCAGGCGAAACATGTAGGACTGTTAACCTTGACTTTGTAGAAGAGCATGCACTGCGTTGTATCTCCTGTCTCTTAATTTTTAACTACAATGAATTTTGTGAATAAAAATATGGATTTTTTATGAATTTGTGTGTCCTTAAATATGCTTTGATCTTCAATAAGCACCCAAAAAATCCCACTTTCTCTCCCCGTATTGGGGTTAATCTACACACATATATATATACAGGGATGTAGGTGCTTTTGAACAACAACTCTATACATTATTTATCTACTTATAGATACAGACAAAATTATATGTAGCACCCCCTTACTTTCAGTATGGGCACTACGCTAAAGTTAGTGGGGAATGGGAGAGTTACCTTGCTCCCATTCACTGTTTGTTCAAATTATGGGACTTCTGTCATTCCAAAAATGTCCACTGGGTCAGTCTGTGGGCCAGGGATGCAATGTCATTCCTGGCCAGCAGTTGGCGCCAGAGGGGTTCTGGCAGAGTAAGTTTCCCCAGCAGCCAATCAGAGGAGTTTTTCCCTCATGGGGCGTGCTGGAGAGGAGTATATCTGTGACAGGTGTCATGTGTTCTAAAAATCTTTGCGGCATCCATTTCTTCCAGGTGCGGCATCCACCTTCAGGGTGCGCGCATCCATGGACCCCGCCGGCGTGGCCCACCTGGCCATAGTTGCAGACCGCTTGAAACCTCATCCGGAGGTACAAGGGGACCCCAGTCAATTTTGGCTGGGTTCCTGATTCTATTGAAAGGATCCCGGGCTGGGTGCCGTTCGATTGGGGAGTCGGTTTGAGGAGGACCCGGAGGCAGGTCGTCCAACAGAGCCTGAACAAACCAATTGGGGATCCGGTGACCAGAGTACTGACAGGTATGTTTGCTGTCATCTGGTGACCGATGCAGAAATCTACTGGGAGGATTCGCTCGATCTATCGATCTATCTAGCTCAGTTATTGTAATTGGCCTGTGGCAGAGGCCCGAGCCGGGTCTGTGAGAGAGGCCTGTTCCTCCCAGAAATCCTAAGTGACGTCTCGGCTGCCAGGCCTGTAAAAAAGGGTCTGTCCGGGGGCACTTTACCCACTCAGTTGGAGTGGCGACAAGTTACAAATTGGTACTACGCAGAGCAGTACTGACTGCTCTATTTAATATCCAGGCCTGATACTGCAAGGTTCTTCCTCTCTCTCTATTCATCAACTTTACCCTTCTCAATTGATGTTGATGTTGGCCTGGAAAATAAAGCATTAGAAAAAACCTTTATTCACTGTCTGGACCTTCGCTCACTGTTTGTCTCTACAATTGCACCCCTAGACAGCGCCAGGGTAACTTAATAGGCCGATCCCAAATCAAACAGCGGCTCCTTCGGGGGTAGCGCTACATATATTACGAATAATACAAAGTTTACAATGATCGTAAAAAAAATCCTACCGAAGGTTGTGCAAGCTCTGCAGACAAAGTGGGATCTGCTTCATAAGATTATTGGTGAGGACCAAAGTACTGAGGTTTTTCAGGCAGCTGATGGAATCTGGAAGCTCAGAGATTTCATTGCGTTGAAGCCACAAAGTGTGTAATGTCTGCATCCTATGTAATGAAAACCACAGTGAGAGGAATTCCAGGCAATAATAAAATAAAAAAAGTTAATTGGTGAACTACCATTGCAATCTAGTAGACACAACTGTGCATAATTTAGAAAGTTCACTACATTTCCTGTAATCCAGTTTTGTGTGAGCCCATGGAGCAGAATCTAGACAGTTTTACAGATATTCTGTGGGGATTCACTTATTGAAGTACCGGTATGCACTTCTGCATCCCTCTTCTTCCAAAGACAGGTTGGAATCTGATTTGTAGAAGTAAGACATTTCTTAAGCTGGCCATACACCAGTGGAAATTTGACCATTCATACAAAAATCAAAAAACAATATATTCAGCAGAGCATTTGATCCTGTCATAATTGAGTCAACTCATTTTAACCTAAATGTTTGTCCAGACCTGCTACTTGAATGGAAAGTATAAATATAATTAAACAACTACTAGAAGTTACTCACTTGTCTATCTCTTTGGGTATTTCACTTATTCTGTTGCTGCCCATGTCCAACCATTCCAGTGCTGGGAGATCCAAAACAGCCCTTGGGATTGATGAGAATTGATTCATGCTTAGGTCCAGATTGGTAAGCTGTTTCAGTTTACACAGCTAGAGAAGTGATAAAGCCAAACAAGTTTCAAAATAATAAAATTTCATTTTTGGATATTGATCTTAATGTACCAATTGTTATCAAAATTTTCCCATGGTTTAGTATGTACAATGCCAGTTGATTTTCATTGTTCCAGAAAAAAGAACTTGTCATCTACATGGAGTGCTGAGATCCAGCTTTTGACTATTATACAGTGGAACCTCGGATTTTGAGCATAATCCGTTCCACAAGGGCATATCAAAGCAAGTTTTCCCAGTCAATGGAAACGAAAATAAGTTTTTTTCCGCATTGACTTCAATGGCATGCAATACCGCATGTGGCCAGAGGTGGGGGGCGCCGGAGAGCCTCGGAAACACATGGAAAGGCCCGAGGACAGTTCAGCTGTCCTCGGCAAACCTCGGAAAGGCTCGGGAACGGAGTATTTCAGTGTCTTTCCGAGCATTTCTTTCTGGAGCCCTCCCCACCTCAGGCCAAATGCGGTACTGCACACCGCTTTGGCCTGAATCATGCTCATTTTGCGAGACAACACTCACAAACCGAGTTAGTTTTTTAAAAATACAGTGCTCGTATAGCGAAACGCTCGTTGACCACGTTACTCGCAATCCGAAGTTCCACTGTATTTCAGCTTTCCAGTTCTTAGATGTGGTGGCTGCATTGGTTTATTTTTATGTTTTATTCCTTTTTTTTTTACCTATTGAGCTGGCCAGCTATTTCTTAAAGAGGAGGTCCAGCCTGGGTGAAAACAAATAAAAGAAGGGCACTTACCTGTCCAGGGAGCCCACAATGTCAGCACACCAGCCGATGTTTGGATCGACTCCCGGGTTGCTGCCACCGCAATTCCTGGTAAGGGAACACGGTAGTGAAGCCTTTTGGCTTCACAGCGGGTTCCATACTGCGCATGAGCAAAGCACGCTGCGCTTTTGAATTGGCCTGGCGGCAGGGGAAGGAAGAGGGGGGCAAACTTCCCGGAGGTCAGGCCGCAGTCTGTCTATGGAAGTCGGGAAGGGGACCTGTGAATGCATTAGGGTAAAAAAACCTTCTCCTTTTACAACCACTTTAAACCCTGGTTTATGTTGGTGCGTTTTGACATGTCAAATTGAATGTCAAATCTGCAAAAATGGCACTGTCCTAAACATATGCAGCGCCGCCACGATTTAAAAAAGTAGTTTTTGTACTACTTTTTGCAATTTAGGGGTGCGATTTCTATTGACATCAGTGCAGAAGGAACAGATGTCTGTGAAATCGCCACCAAAATCGGGACTGACATGCTGGAGTAAAATCGCATAGCTCAGTGTTAACCAGGGCGCAAGCCCAATTCTGGGCTGCATTTGAATTTACCCATCAAGTACAATACTGAATGATAAAGGCCTGCCCACAACCTGGAGAGTAAAACTATAGAGGAGAGCGCTATTTGCCAGGGGTGTGAGGAATTAGGTAAGCAATTCACCTTTATTTATTTTTGCCATCTGTGTTCCATTTGGGAGATTTCCCATCACTTCCTGTTCTATAGCCAAAATAGAAAGTGAGAAGAAATCCCTCCAAAGCGACATAATCCCAGGGTGTCACCAGGATTGCCAGAATTAGTGTCCTCTTTGGAAGATTTCCCCTCTTACTGTTCTGGTTTCAACCCAATTTTTTTTTTTACTTTCGATGATAACAGTAAGGGTCCTTTCACACGGAGCGGACCGTTTTTGTGTCCGCTCCGTGTTTGTCTGTCGGCTCAGCGGGGATCATCCGTAAT
This sequence comes from Rana temporaria, assembly GCF_905171775.1. Classification (NCBI taxonomy): domain Eukaryota; kingdom Metazoa; phylum Chordata; class Amphibia; order Anura; family Ranidae; genus Rana; species Rana temporaria. The sequence continues at coordinate 126,872,093 of NC_053495.1, read as the reverse complement.
CCCCGCTGAGCTGTCGGCGGATAGGGCGGTCCCCGCACACAGTGCAGAGACCGCCCTGTCTCTCCTCCGCTCTCCCCTATGGGGAATCGGATGAAGACGAACCGTCTGTCCGTCTTCATCCGTTCCGCCGGACGGAAGAAAAATAGGGTTTTCTTCCATCCGAAAAACCGGATCCTGACAGACGCGGATGGTTGCGGACGTTAGTGGATGCTCCATCCGCTAACGGACACAATCCCATAGGGATGCATTACAAGTCCGTAAACGGACTTGTAATAAACGGACGAACGGTCCGCTAGTGTGAAAGAGGCCTTAGCCTGACAAATAGATAGGGTGAATCTCCCTCCCAGGTGCACAGACAGCAATAAAACCTGACGAGAGTTCTAATCCCATTCTATCCAAAACGAATAAAAAAGTTTTGCCTTTAGTTATAATTTAACCTATACAGTGGACGGGGAACCCTACAGCATAGGTACATTTAAAGGCAGCTTGGTGTTGAGCTGTAACATATTAGGTTTTCCTGTTACCTGGTCTGGTAGATGAGAAATGTCTTTGTTTACTGCAAGTTCCAGCCTTTCTAAACTCTCACAGTCACCCAGTTCTGCAGGGACCTCAGAAATGCGGTTGTAGCTGAGTAGAAGTTCCCGGAGCTTAGTCAGTCTGCCTGGTAATGGTAATAAATAAAGACCAGTTCATAATAAGCTCAGTAGTAAATCCTCTGTGCCTTCAAATAAATACTAAGTTCAGAGTCATGTCTTCCTTCCCTGCATGCTACACCCAGCCTTCGATCCCTCTATCCTGCATGCCCTCTTTCCTCCAGTCCCATTTATCTACAATCCATGTCAGCTAATTTAAAGCAGAGATACACCCAAAAGTGGAAGCTCCACTTTTTTGCCTCCTCCCCTCTTCCAATGCTGCCGCGAGATCATTCGGAAGTTCAGCCCCTCTCCTCCTTTCTCCGCCGCCAGGCCATTCAGAAAGCGCAGCGTGCTTTGCATATGAGCAGTAGTTAACTGGCTGTGAAGCCGAAAAGGCTTCACTGACGGTTCCCCTCACCACGAATGGCGGCGGCAGCACCGATAGCCGATGGAAACATTGGCTGGGTTGCCAAAATCGATGGATTCCAAGACCAGTATATGTCCCCATATTAAAAGTCAGCAGCTACAGTATGTGTAGTTGCTGAGTTTAAATTTTTTGCTGGGAGAGGTGGAACTCCGCTTTAAAGGGGCTTTCACACATTCAAGGAATATTTTGCTATGATCTCGTTATTTGTCTTTTACACCCAACAAAATGGGCATTATAATCTAGTACACACACATACCCTAGTCATAAGTTAAGCTTATGTTAAAGGGATTGTAAACCCAACCACACAACTTGCAATTACAGGTAAGCCTAGATTAAGGCTTACCTGTAGGTGCAAGAAATATGTCTTTAACCTACACGGTTAAGGAGATATTTACCCAAAAACGGGCACCGATGTCTACGGCGCATGCACGCTGTAGACAACCGCGCAGGCGCACTAGCGGGCCTGCTCCATGAATGGAATCATGCCGGGATTGTGCCGGTCCCACGCGCATGCCCAAGAGTGACGTCATCGCCGCTCCGGCCAGTCACAGCAGCGATACACGGAAGGGGCATCGAGGCAAGGCGGCGTAGGCAAGGTAAGTTATTCATAATGAGCTAGTATGCTATGCACCTGTCATTCATAATGAGCTAGTATGCTATGCACCTGCTATGCATACTAGCTCATTTTGCCATTCTCGTGCAGGGTTTTAAAAATAAAATAAAAAATACCGGGTTTACTTCCTCTTTAAGCTTAATGTTAAGCCAGCCATAGACGGTTTGAATCTCAGCCAGTTCAGCAGGGACCGGCCAAGATTAGAACCATGTATGGACAGGCTCGATCAATTGATGGGAGAAACCATTGTATCCTTCTATGCTCCCCGTACCCCCCTGCTGGCAGAATGCAATAGCGCAGCAGGAGGCATTCCCCCATCAGCAGTGACTGTGAGGAATTGAGTGATTTTCTTTCCTTCCACCTGTGGAAGAAGGTGGTGGAAGGAAAGAAAATCATATCATCTATGGCCAGCCTTAGTTTCCTGGTTTTCATAATGGTGCTTTGCCTCACTAGTTTGAGTCAATGACCTAGAGCAGATATAAAGATATGTAGCTAGATTCACACACATTGGCCTAAACTTGCGGCAGCGTAACTTAGCGTGTTTAGGCTACGCCGCCGTAAGTTAGCTAGGCAAGTACATGATTCACAATGTACTTGCCTGCTATGTTACGGCGGCGTAGCCTAAAGCGGCGGGCGTAAGGGCGCCTAATTCAAATGTGTGTAAGGGGGGCATGTTTTATGCTAATAAGGCTTGACCTTACGTTTTTGAAGTTTTTTTCTTACTGCGCATGCGCCGGGCGCCTACATTTCCCAGTGTGCATTGCGGCTAAGTACGCCGCAAGGGCCTATTGATTTTGACGTGGACGTAAACTACGTAAATCCCGATTCACGGACGACTTACGCAAACAACGTAAAAATTTCGAATTTCAGGCCATACTTAACATTACTATTCCATGTAGGGCTAAGCTCTAACTTTAGGCGGCCTATCTCTAACGTAAACGGCGTAAAAAAGTACTGCGTCGGCCGGGCGTACGTTCGTGAATCGGCGTATCTACTCATTTACATATTCTACGCCGACCCCAATGGAAGCACCACCTAGCGGCCATCCGAAATATTGCAATCTAAGATAGGACGGCGCAAGCCGTCGTATCTTAGATATGTTTAGGCGTATCTCTGTTTGAGCATACACTTAAACATAAGTCGGCATAGATTCTGAGTTAGGTCGGCTTATCTACTGATAAGCCGGCCTAACTCTTACTGAATCTACCTAATGGAATTCTGACACTATACCTCTTTCTTGGTCTGTGACAATCCCAGACATTTTCAGAAGGCCAGCAATGCATGTATTTCCCACATGACAGGTGTTTTTTTAAACATTTGTGGATTTTTATTGAACATTAGGTATGGGTATCTATACCTCTAAACATGAGCATAATTGATATAATATAATATTTTTTATAAAGTACTATCATCTAAATAGCACATAAAAAAAACAGTAACATGCATGATGACTTACCAATCTCTCGAGGAATTGTAGCAATAGCATTTCGAGATAAGTCCAAGACCAAAAGGTTGCTAAAGTTTGCTATGAATGCGGGTATGGCGGTCAGTCCTGTGCGGTGGAGCTGCCACTCCTGAAGCTGCGACAATTTTACCAGGCAAGCCGGCAGTGTCTGCATGTAGAAGAATCAATCTAAGTGTGTAGCAATCCTTAAAGGGTAGGACAAACAAATAGTTGGCAGTGGAGCTGCACTTTACTCGCTATCAGGGGTGGGCTAGAGGTCTGTGGGGTATTATTGCACCCCTTGGCCAATATTTTTATGGAATGTAAGGCTTCACCATTCAGACATCAGAGTGGAAGCTTTAGCCAGTAAGTGGGTTTTTATATACAGTAGCTACCTGTTCCTTGTTTAGATCGCCCATCGCAGCATCTGGTGGAAACAAGTCTTCCAGCATCAACTTCCTTAGCGGCAATGAGATGTCATGTGACCATATGTTAAGAACTGTAAAGGAAGCTGATGCTGGAAGATGCAAGTAGGCGTGTCACATTAAATAATGTACATTTGTACAGTATATTTAAAAAAATAATCCCACATGCTACTTAATGGAATATCCCACCAGGCTACTGCTGCAAAAAAGTCACCATGGCAGATGGTATATAACTAAACTTTTTTTCTATCAGAGAAAGGTGTCCTGAAATGAAATCTATGTACCCATCTTTCACCTCACTCACCAATTACTGTGGTACCATGGCACTTTTTCCATTTTACACCTTCTTTAGCCCAGATAAAAGTCCCCACCATGAAAGGGCCAAAAGTTCCTCCATGTTAGCTTTTAAATCTGAAATTTACTAAGTTATATCCTAAAAGATGAAGATACTGTACCTTTTTGCAGTGGCGGCTGGCATTTTTTTTTTTTTAGGGGGAAGTCAGCAAACAGAAAACAAATGCTCTAGGTCGGTGGTCAGGTCATCTGAACCCCCCCCCCCCCGGTCGGTTGGTCACCCACCCCGTCAAGGTTGCGGGAGGGCAGTGCTCCCACTGGCTACGGGCAGCGGCTCCTGTGTCCTCTCCTCCTCTTTTGTGTTGCGGCTGCTTCCTCTGTGAGTCTCCTCCTTCCTTCCTCCTAGGCATCCACTAGGATCGCCTGTCCTTTCAGCCAATCAGGTGACTCGCTTCCTGATTGGCCGGGAGGAGGATCAGTGTGGCAATAGCAAATATACATTCGCTAATGTCACACAACTGGGTGGGTTCTGTGCCCCAAGCCCACCCTTTTTTGAAGCCTATTAGAGCCTCTGGCCACCCCCCCATTGGAATCCTTGTGTCCGGCACCCTGTATGGGGCTGGACGCATTGGAAAGGGGGGGTGACGCCTGTGCGCCCTTAATAGACAGGTCGCCACTAATCCTTATTGGAATTTTTCTTCTCTATTACTTTTCTAGGGACAACCCAAAATGTGGGACTTTCTTTTACTTTCAATGATAATGGTAAACAGGACAAACAGAGAGGGTGAGTCTCCCTAATGGGGGAAACAGACTGCAATAAAACCTGACTAATCCCTCTCCACTCCATCCAACACAAACTTTTTTTTTGCCTTGAGTTATACTGTTATGGCCGAATGACCATTTTTTTTTATAAATATAATATAGTCACGTGTGTTGTGACGTAACAAGTCGGAAGAAGCTGGGTGACGTAACTTCCGGTGTATGCTGCTGACTCTGCAATTTTTTGATGTTATTCTATCTATTTTAAATAAAAGATCTTAAGTTTTTTAAACTACTACACTATGGAGGCTCTTATATCCTTTATGTAATACCCTGTTTGGCTCATCCTTACTCTGCACGCATTAGGCAGAACAAAGTCACGTGTCATGTCATGTTCAATGCCTTTAGTTCAATGTTTTTTTAATCTGAATTGTATGTGATGGATCAGAACACAATAGTCTAAGTTGGTGAAGTAAAATTTTAAAAATATATACATAAAACTATTTTTCAGAAATAAAAAACTGATAATTGCCATGTGCGTATGTATTCACCCCCTTTGTTATGAAGCCCATAAAAAGCTTTGCTCCAACCCACTACCCTCAGAAGTCACATGATTAGTGAAATGATGTCCACCTGTGTGCAACCTAATGCCGCATATACACGATCTGAATTTCTGACAACAAATGTTCGATGTGAGCTTTTGGTCGGATATTCAGACCATGTGTAGGCAATCCCAACACAACACATCACATCACCCAAAGAGCACCATTGTTTTTCAGCAGTCAGGACTGGGAAACTGATCAGAATAGAGAGAAAGATTAATGGTGCCAAATACAGGGATATTCTTGAGAAAAACCTGTACCACTATGTGTGTGATTTGTGGCTAGGACGGAGGTTCACCTTCAAGCAGGACAATGACCACAAACACACTGCTAAAGCAACACTTGAGTGGTTTTAACGGGAAACATGTAAGTGTGTTGGAATGGCCTAGTCAAAGCCCAGACCTCAATCCAATAGAAAATCTGTGGTCAGACTTAAAGATTGCTGTTCAGAACGGCAAACCATCCAACTTGAAGGAGCTCGAGCAGTTTTGCAAGAAGGGATGGGCAAAAATCCCAGTGGTAAGATGTGGCAAGCTCGTAAAGACTTATCCAAAGCAACATGGAGCTGTGATAGCTGCAAAAGGTGGCTCTACAAGGTATTGACTTTAGGGGGGGGGGGAATAGCTTTGCACATTGATGTTTTCTGTTATTTTGTCCTATTTGTTGTTTGCTTAAAGGGGAGGTTCACCCTAAAAACGACTTTCTCTTATTACACTGGCCCCCCACATTACAATACGATTATGCCTATTAGTTATTTTTTTATGCTCTACATACCTTGATGCAGCTTATTCACCCGTGGCTTCCGGGTTGCGAGTCCCGCGGGAGTGGGCGTTCCTAACATGCTGGTGATTGACGTTTTGACAAAAAACGAGCTCCCCCAGTCGCGTAAGCTGCGTCACGATTGCCGAAATTAGCCGAACGGCGATGCGCAGGCGCAGTATAGCGCCGACTCGCCATTCGGCTCCTTTCGCCAATCGTGACGCAGCTTACGCGACGGGGGGAGCTCGTTTTTTGTCAAAACGTCAATCACCAGCATGTTAGGAACGCCCACTCCCGCGGGACTCGCAACCCGGAAGCCACGGGTGAATAAGCTGTATCAAGGTATGTACAGCATCAAAAAAAAACTAATAGGCATAATCGTTTTGTAGTGTGGGGGGGCCAGTGTAATAAGAGAAAGTCGTTTTTAGGGTGAACCTCCCCTTTAATGATAATAATAATAAAAAAAAAAAATCTTCAAAGTTATGGGCATGTTCTGTAAATTAAATGATCAAACAATCCATGTTAATTCCAGGTTGTGAGGCAACAAAACACGAAAAATGCCAAGGGGGAGGAATTCTTTTGCAAAGCACTGTAAGTGATAGCAGCAGCTTTTTTTAGATATGTTTTTTCACTTACCACTAGGTGGCAGCACGTAACTAGTTGATTACTTTTTTGATTTACCTAGAGAGCATTCTATCCTCTAAAGATCTGCATGGAGACAGAAATATTCACCATGCACACTGACCAGTTGCTGACCATTTACAAGGTATCAAGCAACCAGTTAGTATAAATTGATGATAATCATCTAACCTTTTAAAAATCACGTACCATTTGATTACTATACTATAAAGAAATTTCTCCTGTGTCTCTATACCTTCCCTCTTTTTCAGAGGTGTGTTAAGACTCTTTCATGTGATCATCACAGAACTAATTGCACTTTTGAAGCTGACGTACCTTCCATTCCTCCTTTTCAATCCTGAGAATCAGCCTTCCATCTTCATTGCAGATCTTCTCCTTCAGTCTTGATAATTGGATACGGCTCTCCCATACATTAGAGATTCTGGTGGAGCAGAATAGAAAAACACATAAGAGCATGCTCTTTTCTCCCCTTTAACTCTGTGCTGAACATTATCATAAAACATCAGATTAGAAGAAAGGTGCAAGAGATGCCTTGACCAGCAAGTGTAGTATTAAACACCCAAAATATAGTACTGCTTGTGAGGGAATGGCCATTGTACAGAACTATATAGCACTGGTCATCAGTGCTATATAGTGCTGCCTGATACTGTCCCGAGTAGTCATCTGATGCTGCAGGGGTTAACAGCAGTGGCTGAAAATGTGAAGGGCTTGCACAACTTGCAATGAAGTTGTAAGTGTAGGAATCAGATAGGTTAGTGTAGTGGTCAGGTAGGTTAATGTAGTGGTCAGTGTAGGAAGAATCAGGTAGCTTAGTGTTGTGGTCAGTTTAGGAATCAGGTAGGTTAGTGTAGTGGTCAGTGTAGGTTGTGTAGGAATCAGGTAGCTTAGTTGTAGTGGTTAGTGTAGGAATCAGGTAGTTTGGTGTAGTGGTCAGTGTAGGAATCAGGTAGCTTAGTTGTAGTGCTCAGTGTAGGAATCAGGTAGGTTAGTGTAGTGGTCAGGTAGGTTGTGTAGTGGTCAGTGTAGGAATCAGGTAGCTTAGTGGTCAGGTATTTAAGTGCAGCAATCAGGTAGGTCAGTATATGGATAATGTAGGTTAGTGTAGTGGTCAGTGTAGGAATCAGGTAGCTTAGTGTAGTGGTCAGTGTAGGTTGTGTTGTGGTCAATGTAGGAATCAGGTAGTTTGATGTAGTGGTCAGTGTAGGAATCAGGAAGGTTAGTGTAGTGGTCAGGTAGGTTGGTGTAGTGGTCAGTGTAGGAATCAGGTAGCTTAGTTTAGTGGTCAGTGTAGGAATCAGGTAGGTTCATGTAGTGGTCAGGTAGGTTGGTGTAGTGGTCAGTGTAGGAATCAGGTAGCTTAGTTGTAGTGCTCAGTGTAGGAATCAGGTAGGTTAGTGTAGTGGTCAGGTAGGTTGTGTAGTGGTCAGTGTAGGAATCAGGTAGCTTAGTGGTCAGGTATTTAAGTGCAGCAATCAGGTAGGTCAGTATATGGATAATGTAGGTTAGTGTAGTGGTCAGTGTAGGAATCAGGTAGCTTAGTGTAGTGGTCAGTGTAGGTTGTGTTGTGGTCAATGTAGGAATCAGGTAGTTTGATGTAGTGGTCAGTGTAGGAATCAGGAAGGTTAGTGTAGTGGTCAGGTAGGTTGGTGTAGTGGTCAGTGTAGGAATCAGGTAGCTTAGTTTAGTGGTCAGTGTAGGAATCAGGTAGGTTAGTGTAATGGTCAGGTAGGTTGTGTAGTGGTCAGTGTAGGAATCAGGTAGCTTAGTGGTAAGGTATTTAAGTGCAGCAATCAGGTAGTTCAGTATAGGGATAACGTAGGTTAGTGTAGTGGTCAGTGTAGGAATCAGGTAGCTTAGTGTAGTGGTCAGTGTAGGTTGTGTAGTGGTCAGTGTAGAAATCAGGTATCTTAGTGTAGTGGTCAGTGTAGGAATCAGGAATGTAGTGGTCAGGTAGGTCGGTGTAATGGTCAGTGTAGGAATCAGGTAGCTTAGTGTAGGAATCAGGAATGTAGTGGTCAGGTAGGTCGGTGTAATGGTCAGTGTAGGAATCAGGTAGCTTAGTGTAGGAATCAGGAATGTAGTGGTAAGATAGGTTGGTGTAATGGTCAGTGTAGGAATTAGGTAGCTTAGTGTAGTGGTCAGTGTAGGAATTAGGTAGCTTAGTGTAGTGGTCAGTGTAGGAATCAAGCAGCTTAGTGGTCAGGTATTTAAGTGCAGCAATCAGGTATGTCAGTGTTGTGGTCAGTGTAGGGGTCAGGTAGGTCAGTATAGGGATAATGTAGGTTAGTGTAGTGGTCAGGTAGGTCAGTGTAGGAATCAGGTAGGTCAGTGTAGGAATCAGGTAGCTTAGTGGTCGGGTATTTCAGTGCAGCAATCAGGTAGGTCAGTGTAGGGGTCAGGTAGGTCAGTGTAGGAATCAGGAAGGTCAGTGTAGGAATCAGGAAGGTCAGTGTAGGAATCAGGAAGGTCAGCATATGTCCAATTTTTACTCCAGATCCCTCTGGTCATTTGTATTCCTCTTGTAGTATAGAGTACGGGCTTTTATATACAACTTTAGTGCCTTAGATATAAAAAGCATTTGTTTCATGTATGTTAACCCAATATTGTAAGAACAATTACACTCTGTGAATATAAGTGGCCCCCTGCAGATGCAATGTTGGGCTAACATAGATGAAACAAATGCTTAAATTGGCAAGGGGCGTGGCCAACCAGTGACATCACATGTTGGCACAGCCCCCCCCCTTGTGACATCACTGACCGGTGCATGCTGGGGGTGGGGAGGGGTGTCCCTGAATGGCACTTTGGAAATGTGGTCACCCTAGCTTTGGGTGGTACCTGGCAGCATAAATTAAGGATTTTTATAGGAAGCAGCACCTTTATTTAGGTGTCAGGAACATAACATTAATCCTCTGGGAATAAATATGTGTAGCGCCTGGTTACTTCAAAGTACCGGTGCTATTTAAATTTGGAAAGAGGTCAGAGTGTAGTTAAACTCTGATCTGGTTAAAATTGATTGATTGATTGATTGATTGATTTTAAGATTTCTTTACAGCGCCACATACACCCTGAAGGGTGTGTCTAAGCGCTGGAAGGAGGTCCGCTGGTCTATTCTGGACCAAAAAGCAATCCAAGAAAAGAAAGAAAAAATACTTCATAGACGAACTGATAGCTCGTGTACATAAAAGAAAAGAGAAACCATGTAAAATATCAACAATAAAAACAAACAGTAGCAAGGGGGTTTGGAGTGAGGGGGACATAGGACAAGGGGAGGAGGGGCCAGGTCAGTTTAATTAGGCGTTCAAATTGGGTCTCTGTCTCAGCTTGCCTGTGCTGTGGGCTCATTCTGTTGTGCTGGGGTGTTCTTCCCACCCCAGGGCAGTAGGTGGCAGCAGTGGAGTCAAGGTTTGGGTGCTCTTCCCCAGCAGCCAATCAGGAGGGTTGAGCCTCGCTGTGCATGCTGGGGGAGGGTATTTATGGGGCAGACGCCATTGGTTCTGGGTCTTCTTCTTCTTCAAGTGCGGCATCCACCTTTAGGGTGTCTGCACCAAGGCGCCCGGCGTTATGGCCTACCGGAGTTACTGGTTCCGGGACCATATGGGTCTGGAACATTTAAGTCGTGGCAGGGAGCCCAGTGGTCGACTGGGTTCCCAATCCTGAAGATCCCAAGCGGTATAGCTGTTCGGTGGGGAGTCCATCTGAGGAGAGCCAATGAGAGGCTGGCGATCCAATAGGGTCTCGACAATCCACCGGAGATCGAGGTATCTGGACACTGGGAGGCTGGTCACCTGTCAGTCTGTACCTGAAAGGAATTAGAAGGAGTTCCAGGCTTAATTCCAGTAAGGAGGTACATCTCCGTAACTACAATCAGGAGGGCCTGTGGCAGAGGTTTCTCACTGAATCCATTCTAGGAGGGTCTGTGGCAGAGACTTCTTCTCAAAGGTTCGAGCGATACTCTGGCTGCCAGGTCAGTGAGAGAGGCCTGTCCAGGTACGCTATTCCCACTCAGGCAGGAGTGGCGCAAAGAAGTGTTACACGTGGGAGCAGGACTGTTTCCCTATTGCTACGCCTGAATTTGCTATTCTCCTTCTTCCTTCAACTCTACCTTATTCGCCACAAGTTTATTGTTTTTACCTGGCTGGTTAATAAAGAGCACAGCAAAAGACACCTGTTGCGGACATTCCTTTACTTCTGTGTAGCGCCTGTGTACTTTTTAGTACCGGTGCTAGTTAAATTTAGAGGGAGATCAGAGTGACTGGGTTGCCACCTTTGAGGATCCCAAGCTGTATTGCTGTTCGGTGGGGAGTCCGTCTGAGGAGCGCCATTGAGAGGCTGGCGGTCCAAAAGGGCCCCGACAAACCACCGGGGATCAAGGTAGCCAGACACTGAAGGATTGATCACCTGTCGGTACCTGGGCGACAAGTTGAAGGAAATCCAGGCGTAACTCATCTAAGGAGGATCTCCTCCGTAACTACAAATCAGAGAGGGCCTGTGGCAGGGGTGTCTCTCTGAAGTTCACCAAGGAGGGTCTGTGGCAGAGACTTTTCCTCAAGTTCAAGTTCACCAAGGATGGTATGTGGCAGGCACTTTATCCTACAAATGTTCAAGTGATACTCCGGCTGCAAGGTCAGTGAGAGAGGCCTTTCCGGGTACGCTAAACCCACTCACATAGGAGTGGCGCAGAAAACTGTTACGCTTGGGAGCAGGACTGTTTCCCTACCATCACGCCTGAATCTGCTGTTCACCTAATAAAGAGCACAGCAAAGAGCACCTGTTGCGAACATTCCTTTACTGCTACCAAATGCAATACGTATCATTCACCCCTTGGCATTTGCGGGAGCCATGAGGTAAATGTGCCACCCAAAGAAAACAGCAGCTCCTCCGGGGGTAGTGCTACATCTGCTATATGCACCAAACCCCCCTAGGAATTTGGAGAGCCACGAGGTAAATGTGCCACCCAAAACAAACCAGCAGCTCCTCTGGGGGTAGTGCTACATATAAAATTAATACGATCATGCAAGACTAAACACAAAACCATGTTTTCCATTGTGGATGTGTCTGTGTGTCATAGAACTGAACAAAAACATACTTCAGCACCTTTGTTTTGGTAGGTGAGCTATCTCATGCTTTCTGCTTACAGATGTATGGCCAGCCATATGTTAAATATGTATTCCATATGAAGCGCACCCCACGTAGGAGCCGCAAGTGAACTGGGATCCCCACCCTGCCATGGACGCGCTGCCCCTATATTCTAGGATGTAGAGTGACAACACTAACTCATTTACTGCACTTCCTCCTGTGGTCACTGGTCCCAGCACCACCTCTTCAGGCCCTGCCAGCCTTCCAAGCTGCAGCAGCATCTTTCACTAGCCCTCCTGGCTACTCCATAACTACTCTATAGGACACCTCTCCCATACATCTTTACTCTGGGCTACCAGCCATGTTCCTTTTTTGTCCTCCTCCGTAGGACCAAGTCGTTGGTTTTCCTACCCGAAGACGACTCCCTTATGATCAGGATCGGACAACTTATATGGTGTCTCATCTAGACATGTGCACAGAATTTTTTTTCGTTTTTTTTTGTTCTGTTTCGTATCGTTCCGTAGGTTCGTTCCCGTTAGTTTTTCGTAAGACGCCCGTTTTCCTGTTCGTTCCCGTTCGTTTTTCGTACAATGCGATTTTTTCGTATTCCGATCGCTTCGTATTTTGGTTACCGTTTTATTTTTCGTACATGCGGAATGGTTCGTTATTCTGTTTAATTCATGTTCGTTACTTGTTAGACAATAATTTTTGTGAATTTTCATCATTTTGTACTTTCGTAAATATATTGCGGGATTCGCGGCACTTTCAACACGCGGCTCATCCATATTAACTATTGTTAAGCCCCATACACTTGGTCAGACTTTTTTAACAACAAACATAAAAACGATCGTTTTACCGAACGTTCGTTCGTTTTTAAACTCCATCAGAAAACCATTTTTGGGTTCCAGGTTCAAAAGTCTAGCCAACTGATCTCTCCCTTCAGACGAAAATCCACAGAAAAGTTTATTTGGCTCTACTGTACTACTGTACTCAGCACAAAAGAGAAGCTGCTTCACTAACTAACTACACTCACTGTCCATTCAAAAAAACGAAAATTACATCTTATAACAAAAGATTTGCATTCTGTATTTTGAAACCAAATTACGAACAGAAAGAAGGAATTCAGAATACAGAATACAAATCTTTTGTTATAAGATGTCATATGAACATACAAACAGAAAAAGGAATCAAACAAAATACAGAATGAAAATCTTTTGTTAGATGTCATATGAACATACGACTGAAAATCAAAATACGAACAGAACAAGGATTCAAACAAAATAAAGAATGCAAGTCTTTTGTTATAGATGTCATATTCGTTCTTTTGCCGTTTTCGTTTTGTCGTATTTTCGTCGGATCGTTCGTTCGTATTTGCGGTTGTTCGTTATGTGACTCATTCGTAATCCCGTCGTTTTCGTATTTTGGTGCTTAAATTTTTTCGTATGTACACATTATTCTGCGGGTACGAAAATGAACATTTTCGTACGAAAATAACATTCGTACGAACGGGAATGCACATATCTAGTCTCATCCCTCCGATAAGCCTTGACTGTTAAGGCAGGTATGGATTATATATGCAGACAAGCGCTGAAGAGCTGGAAGCCTGTCTGTCATTAGGCGAGCACGCATAGGCCTGATTGCCTAGCTATGAGCAGGCGGCCATTAACTGCTATAAGTCCAGTGTGTGTATGGGATTCTCTCGGCTTAAGCGATCGTAGTTGGAGGGGTAAGATGGACGTTGCCTTCCATGGCAGCAGTGTCTGTATATGTTGTATTGGTTTTACCTCTGATCCTGTGTCTATTTCTCTTTCCTGCCGGCTTGTGTCCCTGTGCTTGGCTGCTGGTTTCTTCTGCGCTACAGCCGCCGCTCTCTCTCTCTTTAGGGTCCTGGCGTACGGTCTGCACATGCGGGGTCCCTGAAATAAAATGAGGCCTGGTTCGCTCATGCGTGTGAGTGTCTTGTGTCTGGTGCTGTCGTGACGTCACGCGGTACCACGTTTAAAATTGTGGGGAAGCCTGCAGAGCCTCGGGTATGATCGTGGGAACTTGCCGCGACTTCCCCATGCATCTGTTGCGGCTATCCCAGGTAAATAATGTCCTTTAGGGGATTGTTTAAACCCTACCTGTGACTGATCCTTATTTCCCACCTGCAGTGTTCTATCTGGAATATTATGGATCCTTCACTGCCTCCTGGTGGCCAGCCCTCTCGCAGCAGGTATGAATGTGGGACTATTCCAGTGTTCTGCCTGCTGGGGGGGGGGAGAGTGAGTCCAGGGCATTAGCGTTAATATATAGTTTTTCTCGTACCTGTTTTCTTTCCCACAGCCCTTCCAGGTCTGATCCGCAGCAAGTTCCCGCAGAAGGAGCAGGTCTTCTAAATCACTCCACCGGCACTCTTCCTCTGGATCCAGGCACCGCGGCTCTTCTAAGTCCAGACACTGTAGTAAAGATCCTCCCTCATCTCACCCCAGCAAGGGGCGGAGAAGTCATGTTGGGGGATGTAGGGCCCCGGTCCCTGCCAGCAAGTCTCTCTGTGACGGCTGTTTTCCTTTCTAAGCTCGGATCTGATCCTGACAAGCCTCTCTCAGTGAAAGATCTCACACGCAAGACCATCTTTCTGGTGGCTGTTACTTCAGCCAAAAGAGTGTCTCAAATTGGGTTCGAAGGAGCCTTTTCTAACTTTTTTCCAGACAGAGCAGTGTTAATTCCCATGTTGGGGTCAAACCCTAAAGTGACCACAGTTTTCCATGAAAATCAAGAAATTGTGCTTCCCACCTTTAGGTCAACGGAAAATCAGGATGTCCATCCCCTTGATGTGGGGCACACTCTGAAGCAATACCTGGAAGTCTCGGCTCCCTTTAGACAATCGGATTCTCTTTTCATCCTTCTCCGCGGAAAAAACAATGGAATGCAGGCTTCGGTTAGATGCATTGCTGCATGGATCGTACAGACCATTCAAAGGTCTTACAAAGCAAAGGGCTTGACTCCTCCAGAGGCAGTGACAGCACACTCAACTCGGAGCATCTTGACCTCTTGGGCAGTTTCTTGACATGTAGCTCCTGAAATAATCTGTAGAGCGGCTTCCTGGTCTTCTATCAACACATTTGTGTCTCACTACTGTGTTGTACCAGCTGCCTTGTCATCTGTTAATTTTGGTTTGCATATAATGTCGGTTTGCGGTGTTTTGCTTTCTTTGCTCAGCATTTGGCCCCTCCAGGTGTGTTTGGCGAGTTATTTCCAACACGTACGCTGCCATGGAGCCTGTCAGGAAAATGAAAAATTTCTTATCAAATACTTACCAGAATTTTTCTTTCCTGATAGGCTCCATGGCAACAGGAGTCCCCTCCCAATGCCTGGAGTAGGCTAGTTATGGAACATGGCTGGTAACCTAGAGCAAAGATATATGGGGCAGTCCTATAGGGTAGTTATGGAGGCAGGGCTAACCCCCACAGTGCTGCCATGGAGCCTATCAGGAAAGGAAAATTGTGGTTAGTATTTGATAGTAAATTTTCAGTTTTCTTCATCAATTCAGGCTAATATGTATTCTGCTACATATTTTTGGTTAAAAAATCCCAATTAGCGTATATTGATTGGTTTGCGCAAAAGTTATCGCGTCTACAAACTATGGGATAGATTTTGGGACTTTTTCTTTACTAGTAATGGTGGAGATCAGCGATTTTTAGCGGGACTATGACATTGCGGTGGACAAATTGGACACTAAATTACACTTTTTGGGGCCAAGTGACACCAATACAGTGATTAGTGCTAAAAAAAATTAACTGACATTGTATAAATGACACTTGCAGGGAAGGGGTTAACATCAGGGGCGATCAAGGGGTTAAATGTGTTCCCTCATTGTGCTTACTAACTGTGTGGGGGATGGACTCACTGCAAGAACAGAGAGATCTGTGTTCCTGATTAACAGGAAGCACAGATCTCTTTGTTCCTGACAGAAGGTTTGCTTGTTTGCTTTGCTTTGCTGATGTAAACAAAGATCAGCAGACCGCCATTCTTTCATTCACCAGAACGATCGAAGCAATATCCAGTCACACTGAGAGTGGGTTGCTGGCGATGTGTGTGCGCACCCCAAACTAGGTTGCACGGACAACGTACATGTACATTTTTCCACACAGCCGGGCTGCCCTACCGCAGTATATGTGCGGTGGGCGGTCTGGAACTGGTTAAGAGGTGCCCACCCCCTGCCAGTCCTCTTGCTGGGGGATTGGCTGGGGCCCTCTTCAATACTCCAAGTGGCCCCTCCTAGGCTCCATCCTCTACTTCTGGAAGCTTCTCCAAGGTTCAAGAGAGCAGGGGGAGTTGCTAGAGGTGCTGCTTGATAAGTCATCCAGCCTCCCTGGGTCACTCATCCCTGACCCAGATTCAACCCATTGAAAAATATAAAAAAACCTGAGGGCACACTGGCCTAGTGCATTATCCAACAACAAATTTATTGAAGATAGAATATAACTTTTCACAAATGCAGGTAGTGAAAGTGCACATCAATAGGTAGATTCAGGTAGAATGGAATAAAGTTACGGCGTAAGGGCGCCAAATTCAAATCTGTGTTAGGGGGGCGTGTTTAATGGTAATAAGGCTTGACCTCACGTTTTTTATGTTTTTCTTTAAACTGCGCATGCGCCTGGCGCCTACATTTCCCAGTGTGCATTGCGGCTAAGTACGCCGCACGGGCCTATTGATTTCGACGTGGACGTAAACGACGTAAATCCCGATTCGCGGACGACTTACGCAAACGACGTAAAAATTTCGAATTTCTCAGCGGGAACGGCGGCCATACTTAACATTACTATTCCACTAGGGCCTAGCTCTAACTTTACGCGGCCCATCTCTTACGCAAACGGCGTAAAAGAACTGCGTCGGCCGGACGTACGTTTGTGAATCGGCGTATCTCCTCATTTACATATTCTACGCCGACCGCAATGGAAGCGCCAACTAGCGGCCATCCAAAATATTGCAATCTAAGATAGGACGGCGCAAGCTGTCGTATCTTAGATATGTTTAAGCGTATCTCTGTTTGAGCATACGCTTAAACATAAGTCGGCGTAGATTCTGAGTTAGGTCGACTTATCTACTGATAAGTTGGCCTAATTCGGCCTAATTCGGCCTAACTCTACCTGAATCTACCTAATTGTATCTACAAGTGGCTGCAATCTCCCAGCACATTGGCTCTGATGAAGAAGGACATTCCTTCTAAACGTGTCAGCCAGCAGGGACAATGGTAAGGTGCTGCTTGTGCTAGAGGCTTCAGCAAAGCTGGGAGATGGCAGCCACTTGTAGTGACTTGATGAGCACTTTCATTACCTACGTTTGTTAGTAGTTATATCTTATATTTTATCTTCAATACATTTATTGTTGGATAATGCACTAGGCCAGTGTGCCCTCTGTTGTTATCTGTTTTCCCACAGTCTTCTGAGGACAACCCCTATCATAGGGGCATATTCTTAAATATCTGAGGCGGCGGAACGTATGTCCTTTACGTTACGCCGCCGCAAGTTTAAGTGGCAAGTGCCTGATTCCCAAACCACTTACCTGTAAACTTGCGGCGGCGGCGCGTAAAGTCCACCCGCGCAAGCCCTCCTAATTCAAATGATCCTGGTAGGGGGCGTGGATCATTTAAATTAGGCGCGCTCCCGCGCCGATCGTAATGCGCATGCTCCGTCAGGTAAATTACCAGACGTGAATTGCGCTAAATGACGTCTCACGGACATCATTTGTTTTGACTGTAACGTAAATGGCGTCCAGCGCCATTCACGGACGACTTACGCAAACGACGTTAAATTTTCAAATTTCGACGCGGGATCGACGGCCATACTTAACATTGAGTACGCCACCTAGGGGGCATCTTTATCTTTACGCCACGTATCGCTTACGGAAACGACGTTAAAACACTACGGCGGGCAAGCGTACGTTAGAGAATCGGCGTGACTAGTCATTTGCATATTCTACGCTGACCGCCACCTAGCGGTCAGCGTAAATATTGCAGCCTAAGATACAACGGCGCAGGCCGTCGTATCTTAGGCATGTTTAAGTGTATCTCAGTTTGAGAATACACTTAAACATAGGATCGGACTTACGTCTGCGTATCTGCTGATACGCAGGCGTAAAGTATTTGAGAATATGGCCCATAGAGAGCAGTAAGGCTCTAAAGCAGTGGTTCTCAACCTGGGGGTCGGGACCCCCTCGGGGGTCAAATGATGATTTGCCAGGGGTCAACGAATCCTGGGCTGTTCCTAAAGCCCACACCGCTCTCCCAGCCTTTTGCGGCCCCCCCAGCAGGGCTGTCCTTGGAGAATGTGGCCGCTCAGCTGGTACGTTCCTGTGGCCTCCCACCAAGGAGTAAGTGAAGGAATAAAAATAGAGAATACATGGAAGGGAGAGGAAAAGGGGGAGGAACCAAGAGAAAGAATAAGAGAAATAACAAGAAAGATGGCTAGAGAGAGGGATGGGGGAAAAAACAAGAAATTAGGATAGAGAGAGATACAAGGGAAAAAAAAGGAGAACAAAGAGAAAGAGTGGTACATCCTAAAATGTACCATAAGGGGTTGTAACACTGTACGAGTAGAAGGGACTCAGGGAGCGCTAAATGTCTGTGGGTTAGGGGCGCAAATTACTTGTCTTGACACGCAAATAATTTTACTGTTAGGGGTCCCCACAACTTGGGAAATTTTATCAAGGGGTCACGCGCTAGGAGGTTTAGAACCACTGCTCTAAAGTAATATCCACTTTTGACTACAGAATTATTTTCTGACTTGAACTATCACATCTATGCGCAGGAGAACATTGTTGCTGTTGTTCAGGTTTAGCCTAGGCCTGGCTGCCAGCCCAGCCAAATTTACCTACTGTACAGCTCACAAAAAATGTATCTACATCTAGCACACTAAGCTAGAGGGTGCTACACATATACTGTATGTTCTGTATATTAAACACACGCACACATACATATGCTATGTAAGCAGCTGGCCATACAGAAAAAATAATTCTTGTCACTCACTCTCCCACGCCCTTCTTTCCTCTGCGATCTTTCTGGGCTTTCAGGTCTTCTTGGTGTTGTTGGATTCGGCCTTCCCATAAAGCTCGGATACTAGAAATGGACCCTACGTACACCACAGCAGCCATGTTGCTTTCTCATACCCAAGCTGTGATTAGAAATGTCTCTGTGGACATAATATATATTTATTAGAATGTTATGTCTTTCACACTTCTACAGTGAGGTAAAAAGTTAGACAGAGCAGATGGTGCTTGGCAATGATGAATTATTTTGGATGACTTTTGGACACTGATGAGGTTTTTATATGGTTTATTTATGCATGGATTTTTTCATGTATTAATTAGTGTATAGGACATCAGCACTTTATTTTTCATATAAGTAGGAAACGCAGCACCTTTAATGGTGCACCATCCTATCAGTAGGCAATACGAGCCATTACCCACATGCATAAAAGTTTATTCTGCATTCCCACAGACACCCCATATAAAATTTTCTGAAGGTTTTTGTCTTTAGGTTTACCAAAACCTTGTAGTGCAAGGCCCTGCCTGATTGCATACGAATTGAAACTCTTATGCCGCGTACACACGGTTGTTTTTTGTGATGAAAAAAAACAACATTTTTAAAAACGTAATTTAAAATGACCGTGTGTGGGGAAAACGTCGTTTTATGTCTTCTGAAAAACGACAAAAAAAAGATTTGAGCATGCTTCAATTTTTTATGTCGTTTTTCAAAACGTCGTTTTTTGTGTCATAAAAAATGACCGTGTGTAGGCTAAAACGACGTTTAAAACAACGTTTTTAAACCCGCGCATGCTCAGAAGCAAGGTATGACGCGAGCTTGAATGGAACAGAGTGCCGCCGTACGTGCTGAACGTAACCGCGCTTTGCTAGAGCATTTTGAAAAAACGATGGTGTGTAGGCAACGTCGTTTTTTAAAATGAAGTTTTTAAAAATGTCGGTATTTTTTCATCACAAAAAACGACCGTGTGTACGTGTGACCTCATATTAGATGGTTTTGGTAAATCTGAAGACAAAAACCTGCAGGAAAACTGATAGTGTGTATGGGGCTTAAAAGTTTGACCTCATATTATATGGTTTTGGTAAATCTGAAGACAAAAAATCTGCAGAAAATCTAATAGTGTACTTTAAGCAGGCCATATACGGTCAAATTTCTAACAAATTTTCTTTTCAAAATCAGAAAGTTTGTTTCTTTTGTGATCCGATGATGCCACCATTGATGTTCGAAATTCGGCCGAGAAAATATTCATGTTGCCGGGAATATTCGTTTCTCTCTGGGAATATTCTTTTCTTGCACATGCGTTTTTTTTTATATTACATTTCTCGCACGATTCTCCCATAATTGATCTGAAAATCGTTTGTTTTTAAAAAAAAATCCAACATGTCGGATTTCTCTAATTTGTTTGCCGCGCGAAAATCGGCTGTTGCTGCAACCCACTAACGGTGCGAAATTCGGACGAAAATTCTTTGATACGATTTTCGAAAGAAAATTCTTTCGAAAATTCGAACCTTGTATGGCCGCCTTTAGGGCTCTTTCACACGTCCGCTCCGCCTGTCCGTTCATTACAAGTCCGTTAACGGACTTGTAATGAATCCCTATGGGAACGCGTCCGTTAGCGGATGGAGCATCCGCTAGCGTCCGCGTCAGTCGGGATCCGCTTTTCCGAACGGAAGAAACCCTATTGTTCTTCCGTTCGGCGGAGCGGAACTGATGCAGACAGACAGACAGTCCGTCTGCATCAGGTTCCCCATAGGGGACAGCGGAGCAGAGACAGGGCGGTCCCTGCACTGTGTGCGGGGACCGCCCTATCCGCCGACAGCTGAGCGGGGATCCCCGCTGAGCCGACGGAGACACACGGAGCGGACCCGGAAACGGTCCGCTCCGTGTGAAAGAGCCCTTAGTCAATTTTTCACCATTTGCACAAGTGACATTTACAATCTTCTAATCAACAGACAACCCCATTTCTTACATAGGGTGTATCTTTAATTAGATCCCATAAATTCACTTAAGCCCTGGTTCACACTGGGTACGATTTGGTACGATTTGAGATGCGATTTGACATGTCAAATCGCATCTCAAATCAGCGGTATTTGCCGGCAATTGTCGGCAATGGCACTGTCCTAATCGGTGCGACGCCGCATCTGCGGCGCTTAACCGATTTCACTTCATTACTTTTTGCGATTTCGGCCGCGATTTACATTGAACCCTGCACAGATGTCTCTTAAATCGCGGCCGAAATCGCGGCCGAAATCGCAGCAAAATCGCAGCCGCGAAATTGCGGTAAAGTCGCGATTTTTACCGCGATTTTGAATTCGCAGCAGTGTGAACCTAGCCTGACCCTTTTAAAAAATCGGTAATAACATCCCACAATATTATGTTCCAGCATGTCTGAGCATCAATGTGTAAATACTCAGACACCCAGTAACTTACGTTATACATAGCCATTGTCTAGCATCTCACCTTAGATGTCACATATATGCAGATGTTATGATGATGATTTTTAGGTTTGAATGCTTTTCTGTGGTTTTAAGATAATGAACAACAAATGATAATATGTATAACAAATTAAATTATACATCGATCAGCCATACATTTCTGACCACTGACAGGTTAAGTGAATAACATTGATTATCTCGTTACAATGGCATCTGAAAGTCAGTTGGATATACTGTATTAGGCAGCAAGTCAACATGTTGTCCCTGAAGCTGAGTGTTATAAGCAAAAAAAAAAAAAAAATGGGCATTGCAGTTTGTTGTGTTTGGGGCTGCGTAGCCACAGACCAGTCACGGTGCCCATGTTGACCCAGCCAAAATTGCGTACATTCTGCACGTAAGCATCAGAGCTGGGCCACAAAGGAATGGAAGAAGTTGCCTTGTCTGATGAATCTTTTTTCTTTTACATCATATGGATGGCCGGGTGCATGTGCATTGCTTACCTGGGGAAGAGATGGCACCAGGATGCACTATGGGAAGAAGGCAAGCCGGCGGAGGAAGTATGAAGCTTTGGGCAATATTCTGCTGGGAAACTTTGGGCCTTGCCATTCATGTAGGTGTACTTTGACACGTACCACCCACCTAAACATTGCTACAAACCAGGTACACTCCTTCATGGAAACAGTGGGCCAGATTCACATACAAATGCGTTACGCTGCGGCGGCGTAACGTATCCCATTTACGTTACACCGCCGCAAGTTTACAGCGTAAGTGCCTGATTCACAAAGCACTTACCTGTAAACTTGCGGCGGCGTACCGTAAATCCACTCGGCGCAAGCCCGCCTAATCCAAATGGGGCGGGGACCATTTAAATTAGGCGCGTTCCCGCGCCGAACGTACTGCGCATGCTCCGTCCCTAAAATTTCCCGACGTGCATTGCGCTAAATGACGTCGCAAGGACGTCATTGGTTTCGACGTTAACGTAAATGGCGTCCAGCGCCATTCACGGATGACTTACGCAAACGACGTGAAATTTAAAATTTCGACGCGGGAACGACGGCCATACTTAACATTGGCTAGGCCACCTAGAGGGCACCCTTAGTTTTACCCCGCGTATCTCTACGGAAACAAAGTAAATTTAGAGCGACGGGCAAAGCGGACGTTCGTGAATCGTCGTAACTAGTAATTTGCATATTCTACGCCGACCGCAATGGAATCGCCACCTAGCGGCCGGCCTAGAATTGCAGCCTAAGATCCGACGGTGTAAGTCAATTACACCTGTCGGATCTTATGGCTATCTATGCGTAACCTGATTCTATGAATCAGGCGCATAGATACGACAATCGTATCTCAGAGATACGACGCCGTATCAGGAGATACGCCGTCGTATCTCTTTTGTGAATCTGGCCCAGTATTCCCTGATGGCAGGAGCCTCTTTCAGCATGGCTATTTACTGATGAAGAATATGTATACTTGTTAGCATTTGCTTTTTAATGTATATTGATATAAAAAATAACATGATCTTATAATGAATACATTGTAAACTGTTATACAACTAATTAAAAAAAAAAATAATCAAGTAGAAAAACTAAATATGTACATCCTAAATGCGCAGCTGTTGCATGCTGCAAACATTTCACAATGGCTTACAGATAACTGCTAAATGGGCATAATAATAAAATATACAAATACATTCATTTTCACATTGTATCTTACCCTGATTGATCTCATCACTGCATCTTCCTTACTGCAACACATTAATTTCCATGTAGGAACGTAGTGCTCATATATTTATGAAGATTTAAAGCACACAGTAATATTCCTGAAAGAATTCCAGTGACCCATTCAGTGTAGTACAATAGAATGTGTACATTTTGTTATAAAAAAAATCCTTGAGTAATATCACAGGGTCCTGAGAGTTCTATGGGAGACTGCTACAGACCTTGTACTCAGTCTGTGGATGAAGGAATGTCACCCATCATCTGAATGTAACACGTGACCAGCTGAAAATAGCCGTCATAGCATGAAGCTAGATAGTGTGACAGGTGGGACGTCACTGGCTTCAAGTTAATCAAACCCACTGTGACTTCATATATCATATGCTAGTATTATTTGAGAATAAAGATTTATATATATACTGTAGTATGTCCAGTAGCTGGATTTGTACTACTAGAAGACATGGGTTATAGGACTCACTCAAATGTGTTTCATTACAGAAAATGAAGTATATCATTTACAAATGGCAGGTGTTACAGGCTGTGTGATCCTTCTGTTCAGTTGAATTCCAACCTTGCTTTTCGTTTTGCTGTTTCCTCCCCAGCTGGCCTGTCCCTAGTCCACCACTCATCCAAAATAGTAGGCACTATTTTGGATGATTGAACATTTACTCGCCAACAGATGCCTAATGCCGCGTACACACGATTGGTCCATCCGATGAGAACGGACCGGTGCACCGTTTTCATCGGTTAACCGATGAAGCTGACTGATGATCAGTCGTGCCTACACACCATCGGTTAAAAAAACGATCGTGTCATAACGTGGTGACGTAAAACACAACGACGTGCTGAAAAAAACGAAGTTCAATGCGTCCAAGCATGCGTCGACTTGATTCTGAGCATGCGTGGATTTTTAACCGATGGTTGTGCCTACTAACGATCGTTTTTTTTCTATCGGTTAGGTATCCATCGGTTAAATTTAAAACAATTTCGCTTTTTTTAACCTATGGATAAATAACCGATGGGGCCCACACACGATCGGTTTGGTCTGATGAAAACGGTCCATCAGACCGTTCTCATCGGTTTGACCGATCGTGTGTACGCGGCATAAGGCCTCTTTCACACAGGGGTGGGAGGCGCGGTGGCGGTATAGCGCCGCTAAAAATAGCGGCGCTATACCATCGGAATTGCCGCAGGATTCGGCCGATAGCGGTGCGGTATTAACCCCCGCTAGCGGCCGATAAAGGGTTAATACCGCCCGCAATGCGCCTCTGCAGAGGCGCATTGCGGGTGGTATTACCGTGGTTTCCCATTTTTTAAATGGGAAGGAGTGGTATACAAACCGCTCCTCTCACCGCTCCAAAGATGCTGCTTGCAGGAGATTTCTTTCTCTCCCGCCAGCGCATCGTCTCAGTGTGAAAGCCCTCCGGCTTTCACATTGAGAAGGCTGGGCAGGAGTTTTTCAGGCGGTATTTAGGCGCTATTTTTAGCGCTGTACCGCCTGAAAAACTCCTCAGTGTTAAAGGGGTCTAAGTCAGAGCACCAAACGTTTTTCACAAGCCCAAATGGGATATTGGGTAGAGCGCGGTAAGTTGTTTCTTTTTCTCTGGTACATTCCTTTCATTCATTGGGTTTCAGTTTGTTCATTATTGGATGCTCAGCATCACATGAGGGAGATACATAGGGCAGTCTGCCTAGGAATGCCTATTGCTCCACATGGACATTTACCCTTCTATAAAGTTTGATATTTCATTACCAGATTCATGGGGGGGAGGCAAAATATACAGTTGTTTTCAAAATAATAGCAGTCCAACATCTAGAGTTGCCACCTCATCCCTTTAAACCCAAACAATTAATAATTACACAGATTATGAGTAGTGTTGCTCACGAATATTCGCATTGCGAATATTCGACTCGAATATAGCATATTCGAGAAATCGCGCTATATTTCGAAATTCGCGGTGAATATTCGCAATTCCGAATATTCGATTTTTTACAATTTTTTTTTTGAATCAGATCACATCCTAGATATCTCCATCGACGTCTAAAAGCATTGCTGGTATCATTAGAGACCCTGGGCCGAGTAGCTGAAGCGTTCATTGAATTTTCCAGAAAGATCGCAATGCGATTATTCGGCAAACGCAATATCGCGCGATTATTTTCCTCGCCCCGATCTTCCGCATCAGAGCGATTTTTACAGTTTCATTTTTAAAACAGATCACATCCTAGTGATCTCCATAGACGTCTGAAAGCATTGCTGGTATGATTAGAGCCATTGGGCCGAGTAGCTGAAGCGATCATTTTATATTGCCGAATATTCGCAATGCGAATATTCGGCAATAGGAATATTGCGCGATTATTTGCTCCGCCCTTTTGCATCAGAGCCAATCAGAGTTCTCCTTCCACACTCGTCACAGGTTAGCAACCAATAGGAACCTGCCTGCATGGACATTATATAAGCTCACTCCCAGCACCATTTCATTGCAGATTCAGAAGCTGGCTATAGAGTGTGGAGGCTGTTTCTGTGTTCCTGGTTTCCTGTGTCTTTGTTCTTGATTGATTTAGATCATCACCAGCATTGCTATTTAGTGATTCCAGTGGATCTTTTCCAGTATATCAACTGCTTTTTTCAAAGCAATAGACCCAAGAGCTTTTTTCAAAGCTACGTTTTGTGCTGTTTTGTGCTGTTTTTTTCATTTGTGTTACTGTTTGATCCTGCAATCCTCCCTGTTCAGTTATATTTGCAAGAGATTTCAGAACACATATTGATCTGAGCTTTATAAAAGAGCTTTTCTAAAAGCTAAGTTTTGTTCATCTTGTGTTACTGTCAGATCTTGCAGGTTCGCTGTTCAGTGATATTTGATAGGCATCTCAGTTCAAATTTTGTTTAGTTTTCCCTAAAGAGCTTTTATAAAAGCTAAGTTTTGTGTTCAGTTTAGTTAAATTTTGTGTAGTAAGTGTACACACTGTTAGTGTACATTTATTTCATCTAGCTTAGCTTAGTGTGTGTTTAGTGTCTGTGTTTTGTGTTTAAAAAAAAAAAAAAAAAAAAAAGTTAGTGTTTGTTTAGTGCTTTTTTTTTTTATCTTTAATTTTGTAGTCCTTGTCTGGTGTACTACTTTTCTTATAGTTTAGTAGCTGTCTGTGTACGTCTTTGTCTGCGTGCCTGTCTTGTAAAAAAAACACAAAAACACATTTTGTTCACATTTTCCCCCCCAATAAAGTTTAACCCCCCCACACACATATCAGCAATTATGAGCGGCATCCGTGGCCGTGGCAGTAGGGGTAGGGGAGTTACTCCCAGTGCTGGATCGCTGCCAGCACGGGGTACCTCTCGTGCCCCTACTAGTGGTAGAGGATCGGGTGCAAGGGGAGTACGCCTGATCCGGGAGTTCTTCCCATCGGGCAGCCGCCCGATATTGCCATCTCAGGCTCAAGTAGTGGTGGACTACATGGGGCACAGCAGTGCCACTGAGTCGTCGGTCCCGACTCACAGTAGTACCACCATTACACCATTGCCTGTACTACCCCCCCCCAGCCCCCAAGAGTCCAGCATCTTACTGTTCGACAGCGACAGTGATAGGGATCTCTTGGGGGAGGCCATGCATCAGGCAGACCTCCAGCTCTGTCCTGATGGTCAGGACCTTTTTGAAGGGATGGATGAGGAGGATGGGATACCTGCTGGCAGTATCCCAGAGACATCCCTTCAAACTGGTGCTGCTGTTTTGGTGCAGGAAACAGCAGCACCTAGTCAGACCCAGGCGTGGGTGAGGGGACAGCGGAGCCAGGCTAGAGGCTCCATGTCACGTGGTTCCCTCAGACCAACACATCTCAGCCCTTGGTCTGACATCTCTGGGGGCGAAGAGGGTGACCCATCATGGTTGCCATCTGACGCGTCGGCTCACTACGTCAGTGACGACGGGGAAGGTAGGCACCCTGGTGAAACGGTGCGCCAGGTCACCACCAGGGAGACCATCGTCAGGGTCTCCACTGGTGATGGCAGCAGGAGGTGTCAGGAGGAGGAGCAGCAGCAGCAGCAGCAGCAGCAGGCAGCTCCACCTGTGCGCACCGAATCCCAGCAGGTGCAAGTAAGCGTCACCCCATCTGACAGGAGGGCGGTGCTGAAGTCACCTGTCTGGAATTTCTTTACCCTGGTGGCAGACAACCCTACCGTGGCCATCTGCCGGATTTGTAAAGTGAGGGTGAAGAGAGGGAAGTGTTTGGCTCGGGTGGGTACCACAGCCCTGAACCAGCACCTGAGGATAAACCACTGGGCGTTGTATGAGGAGATGAAGCGTGGTGGTGGTAGCAGCGCCACCACCACAAGTGAGCAGGGTACAGCAGCCCCTGCCACATCTTCATCTGTTTCCAGCAGGTCATGCCCCCCCGCTCCCTCTAGTAGAGGTACTGGTACCGGCAGCCAGACCTCTACTTCCACAGCACCCTCCACGTCTGTGTCCCGCACTGCCGTCCGGCGCCAGGCGTCGATTTCAGACGCCTTTGACCGCACCACTCCCTTCCCCCCTGGAGACCGACGTGTGCGTTCCCTCAATGGGCTCCTGGCAAGGGTTATTGCCCAACATCTGCTGCCCTTCAACATAGTTGACAGCAACCCCTTCAGGCAGATGTTGGAGCAGGCCCAACCCCAATGGCGTGTCCCCAGCCGCCATTTCTTTGCCAGGACTGGTGTCCCTGCCCTACACCAGCACATTGTGCAGAATGTAACCCTGTCGCTGGATCACGCTGTCAGCGACAGGGTTCATCTGACAATGGATGGCTGGACCAGCAGGCATGGGCAGGGACGCTACATCAGCTTCACGGCCCATTGGGTTTCCCTCCGAGGCGTCGGTGAGGGATCGTCGGCAACCGATCTTGTGGTGCCGCCCCGGGGTGTCCAGGGGAGAACTGCTGGTCTCCCTCAAGCCACTGTCTCCGCAGCTGCTGAGCCTCCCAGCAAGCGCCCCCGTAGCTACTCAAGTGTGGGGCACGTGCGCTGTCAGGCCGTGCTCCAGCTTGTTAGTTTAGGGGACCGGAGACACACTGCAGAAGAAGTGCTGAAAGCACTTCAAGCTCAGGTCCAGAAGTGGCTGACACCCCGAAGGCTCCAGCCAGGTATGGTTGTCTGCGATAACGGCAGCAACCTACTCGCCGCCCTCCATGCTGGCAGTCTGACGCACGTGCCCTGTCTGGCACATGTCCTCAACCTGGTGGTGCAGAAGTTCCTGCGCACTTATCCAGGGTTGAGTGACATTGTGGCAAAGGCGCGTAGGATTGCCAGCCACTTCAGGCGCTCCCCAACCGCTACCGCGTCCCTGTCCAAATTGCAGCGGAAGTACAATCTGCCCCTTCACAGGCTGATTGTGGACAGTGTGACGCGGTGGAACTCCACCCTCCACATGCTGAAGAGGTTGTGGGAGCAGCAAAGGGCGGTGAGGGAGTACCTGATGGAACTAGGCACTCAGAGGGCTTCACCACAACTCCCTTTCATAGCCTGTGCGCAGTGGGGGCAGATAAACCAGGTCTGCCAAGTGTTGTCCTCCTTCGAGCAGGCGACCAAGATGGTCAGCAGTGAGCAAATTGGCCTCAATAGCGTGCTGCCAATACTGTTCATGCTGGAGAGGACACTAGATCGCCTGCTCGAGGCTGGGGAGAGTGCCTTGGTGGAGCAGGAGGAGTCAGCAATGCTCCACCGAGACCAGGGCCAGGACCAGGAGGAGGAGGAGGAGGAGGAGGATGATGATGAAGAGGAGGAGGAGGTGGTTGCTGGTGTCGTCCCGGAGTCAGGGCCTGGTCAGGAGGGAGAGCCGGTGTTGGGGGCACCGATAGTCCGGGGGTTGGGCATGTCTGAGTTTGACCAGCAGCGCCTCAGGGAAGAAGAGTCGCACCTCATTCACCTGGCCAGCATTGAGGAGTCACAGCGGGCTGTGCTCTTCCCCATGGCTGCCCACATGCTCAGATGCCTCAGGAGGGACCCCCGGGTTAAGACCATCAAGACGAGGGATGATTTCTGGATGGCCACCCTTTTGGATCCCAGGTGCAAGGGGAAACTGGAGCAGTTCATCCCAGCCAGCCGGAGGCAGCACCGGATGGAGGAACTGCAGGCAGCCATTGTCAGACGGTTGGAGCAGGCAACTCCCCGGCCTCCAGTTGTCCCCCCTCATCTCACCCAGCAGGTGGCTGCACCCAGCTGCAGCCGAGCAGGGGACCTAATGGAAGAGATGAGGATGTTCTTCCAAACCGAGCGACCCAGTACCACCACCAGCAGCAGCAGCAGCAGTCACCACCAGCGGCTGGCCCACATGGTGGCAGACTACATGGCGTCCGTCGGTGCTTCTGACAGTATGAGCACCGACGACCCCATGGAGTACTGGGTTGCCAGATTGGACACCTGCCGCGAGCTCGCTCAGTATGCGCTGGAGTTATTGTCTTGCCCCCCCTCCAGCGTACTATCTGAGCGGACATTCAGCGCGGCAGGTGGGGTGGTCACGGACAAGAGGACCCGTCTGTCCACAGAGTCCGTGGACAGACTCACATTCATAAAGATGAATGAGTCCTGGATCGGCGGTGACTTTCTGGCACCCGTCGTCGGTTCAGGGCGCTGAAGGGTCCCTTGCCATGCATTCCCTGATGAAGCCCCGGACCTGATGTATTTACAGTGCTGAATATAACTATTTCAACATCAGAGAAAATCAATGTTAATATTTGGTACAGTAGGCTTTCTTTGCAATTACAGCGGTCAAACATTTCTTGTAGTTTTACACCAGCTTTGCACACACTGGAGGAGGGATTTTGGCCCACTCCTCCACACAGATCTTCTCTACATCAGTCATGTTTCTGGGCTATCGCTGAGAAACACGGAGTTTGAGCTCCCTCCAAAGATTCTCTATTGGGTTTAGGTCTGGAGACTGGCTAGGCCACGCCAGAACCTTGATATGCTCCTTACAGAGCCAATCCTTGGTTATCCTGGCTGTGTGCTTTGGGTCATTCTCATGTTGGAAGACCCAGCCTCGACCCATCTTCAAAGCTCTAACTCAGGGAAGGAGGTTGTTGCCCAAAATCTTGCAATACATGGCCCCGGTCATCCTCTCCTTAATACAGTGCAGTCACCCTGTCCCATGTGCAGAAAAACACCACCAAAGCATGATGCTACCACCCCCATGCTTCACATTAGGGATGGCGTTCTTGGCATGGTACTCATCATTATTCTTCCTCCGAACACGGTTAGTGAAATTATGATCAAAAAATTATATTATAGTCTCATCTGACCACATGATTTTCTCCCATGACTCCTTTGGATCAGTCAAGACAATTATGTCAGCAGTTATTTCACACCCTATATACTCTTATTAAGACTGCTGTACATCATGGCAACTCCTGCCCATGTGATATGACTCTGTATCAACTACTACTGTTAATACTACTACTGCTGCTTCTGCTGCTGCTGCTGCCCAGTCAAGACACCTATGTCAGCAGTTATTTGACACTCTATATACTCCTATTCCTACTGCTGTTCATGATGGCACCTCCTGCCCATGTGATATGACTCTGTATCAACTACTACTGTTAATACTACTGCTGCTTCTGCTGCTGCTGCCCAGTCAAGACACCTATGTCAGCAGTTATTTGACACTCTATATACTCCTATTCCTACTGCTGTTCATGATGGCACCTCCTGCCCATGTGATATGACTCTGTATCAACTACTACTGTTAATACTACTGCTGCTTCTGCTGCTGCTGCCCAGTCAAGACACCTATGTCAGCAGTTATTTGACACTCTATATACTCCTATTCCTACTGCTGTTCATCATGGCACCTCCTGCCCATGTGATATGACTCTGTATCAACTACTACTGTTAATACTACTGCTGCTTCTGCTGCTGCTGCCCAGTCAAGACACCTATGTCAGCAGTTATTTGACACTCTATATACTCCTATTCCTACTGCTGTTCATGATGGCACCTCCTGCCCATGTGATATGACTCTGTATCAACTACTACTGTTAATACTACTGCTGCTTCTGCTGCTGCTGCCCAGTCAATACACCTATGTCAGCAGTTATTTGACACTCTATATACTCCTATTCCTACTGCTGTTCATGATGGCACCTCCTGCCCATGTGATATGACTCTGTATCAACTACTACTGTTAATACTACTGCTGCTTCTGCTGCTGCTGCCCAGTCAAGACACCTATGTCAGCAGTTATTTGACACTCTATATACTCCTATTCCTACTGCTGTTCATCATGGCACCTCCTGCCCATGTGATATGACTCTGTATCAACTACTACTGTTAATACTACTGCTGCTGCTTCTGCTGCTGCTGCTGCCCAGTCAAGACACCTATGTCAGCAGTTATTTGACACTCTATATACTCCTATTCCTACTGCTGTTCATGATGGCACCTCCTGCCCATGTGATATGACTCTGTATCAACTACTACTGTTAATATTACTGCTGCTTCTGCTGCTGCTGCCCAGTCAATACACCTATGTCAGCAGTTATTTGACACTCTATATACTCCTATTCCTACTGCTGTTCATGATGGCACCTCCTGCCCATGTGATATGACTCTGTATCAACTACTACTGTTAATACTACTGCTGCTTCTGCTGCTGCTGCCCAGTCAATACACCTATGTCAGCAGTTATTTGACACTCTATATACTCCTATTCCTACTGCTGTTCATGATGGCACCTCCTGCCCATGTGATATGACTCTGTATCAACTACTACTGTTAATACTACTGCTGCTTCTGCTGCTGCTGCCCAGTCAATACACCTATGTCAGCAGTTATTTGACACTCTATATACTCCTATTCCTACTGCTGTTCATGATGGCACCTCCTGCCCATGTGATATGACTCTGTATCAACTACTACTGTTAATACTACTGCTGCTTCTGCTGCTGCTGCCCAGTCAATACACCTATGTCAGCAGTTATTTGACACTCTATATACTCCTATTCCTACTGCTGTTCATGATGGCACCTCCTGCCCATGTGATATGACTCTGTATCAACTACTACTGTTAATACTACTGCTGCTTCTGCTGCTGCTGCCCAGTCAATACACCTATGTCAGCAGTTATTTGACACTCTATATACTCCTATTCCTACTGCTGTTCATGATGGCACCTCCTGCCCATGTGATATGACTCTGTATCAACTACTACTGTTAATACTACTGCTGCTTCTGCTGCTGCTGCCCAGTCAATACACCTATGTCAGCAGTTATTTGACACTCTATATACTCCTATTCCTACTGCTGTTCATGATGGCACCTCCTGCCCATGTGATATGACTCTGTATCAACTACTACTGTTAATACTACTGCTGCTTCTGCTGCTGCTGCCCAGTCAATACACCTATGTCAGCAGTTATTTGACACTCTATATACTCCTATTCCTACTGCTGTTCATCATGGCACCTCCTGCCCATGTGATATGACTCTGTATCAACTACTACTGTTAATACTACTGCTGCTTCTGCTGCTGCTGCCCAGTCAATACACCTATGTCAGCAGTTATTTGACACTCTATATACTCCTATTCCTACTGCTGTTCATGATGGCACCTCCTGCCCATGTGATATGACTCTGTATCAACTACTACTGTTAATACTACTGCTGCTTCTGCTGCTGCTGCCCAGTCAAGACACCTATGTCAGCAGTTATTTGACACTCTATATACTCCTATTCCTACTGCTGTTCATCATGGCACCTCCTGCCCATGTGATATGACTCTGTATCAACTACTACTGTTAATACTACTGCTGCTTCTGCTGCTGCTGCCCAGTCAATACACCTATGTCAGCAGTTATTTGACACTCTATATACTCCTATTCCTACTGCTGTTCATGATGGCACCTCCTGCCCATGTGATATGACTCTGTATCAACTACTACTGTTAATACTACTGCTGCTTCTGCTGCTGCTGCCCAGTCAAGACACCTATGTCAGCAGTTATTTGACACTCTATATACTCCTATTCCTACTGCTGTTCATCATGGCACCTCCTGCCCATGTGATATGACTCTGTATCAACTACTACTGTTAATACTACTGCTGCTTCTGCTGCTGCTGCCCAGTCAATACACCTATGTCAGCAGTTATTTGACACTCTATATACTCCTATTCCTACTGCTGTTCATGATGGCACCTCCTGCCCATGTGATATGACTCTGTATCAACTACTACTGTTAATACTACTGCTGCTTCTGCTGCTGCTGCCCAGTCAAGACACCTATGTCAGCAGTTATTTGACACTCTATATACTCCTATTCCTACTGCTGTTCATCATGGCACCTCCTGCCCATGTGATATGACTCTGTATCAACTACTACTGTTAATACTACTGCTGCTTCTGCTGCTGCTGCCCAGTCAATACACCTATGTCAGCAGTTATTTGACACTCTATATACTCCTATTCCTACTGCTGTTCATGATGGCACCTCCTGCCCATGTGATATGACTCTGTATCAACTACTACTGTTAATACTACTGCTGCTTCTGCTGCTGCTGCCCAGTCAAGACACCTATGTCAGCAGTTATTTGACACTCTATATACTCCTATTCCTACTGCTGTTCATGATGGCACCTCCTGCCCATGTGATATGACTCTGTATCAACTACTACTGTTAATACTACTACTGCTGCTTCTGCTGCCCAGTCAAGACACCTATGTCAGCAGTTATTTCACACCCTATATACTCTTATTAAGACTGCTGTTCATCATGGCACCTCTTGCCCGAGTGATTTGACACTGTATTGTCAATGTCTACTACTACTATTACAGCTCAGTCAAGACACCTGTGTCCCAATTTTTTGGTACACTATTGACTACTATGACCACTACTGATGCTGTAAAGTATTCCCCAAGTGTTTTTATGCTATGTATTACTATTACCACTACTGCTTGTAAATCATGCCTGTGTGATACTTAGTGGGAATGCTTTAATAAGCATTCCTAGTATGGATACCCGTAAATGTATTAATCTTAATTAGTGTGAATGCTTTAATAAACATTTCCAGTATTGATATCCGTAAATTTAGTAATCTTATTATTCCTTAAGTTTTTTGGTTCTGCGTAACTTCGGCATACTTTCAGCTATTGAGACCATTCAACTGTAAAAATGTTCGTCTCGTTCAGCTAATGATGGGACTTCTTCAAGTTTTTTTCTACTTTTTACACTTTTATAAATTTTAAGCTTTTAGACCCTTTTTTTAAACATTGAAGTCAATGAGAACATCCTTTTCCCCTTTGAATTCACATGCCATGCCAAAAGTTTCAGCTACTTCATACTTTCACTTACAGACACTGAAAAAACTTTAAAGCGGTCACAAAATATTTAGCTATCCGGCTATGACTTTTCAGATCGTTATCGTTTACAATTTTTTGGTGAAAACGCAATTTACGTTTTGCGAATTTTTCACAAAAATGCAATAGGTTATAATGTAATCCTATGGAGGGGATTTAGAGTCTGTCATGTGACCTTAACATTGGAGATCTTTGTAATTAAAAATATCTTTACAAAAAGGGGAAACAAATTGGTCTCACGCCCACAAGATCTACTTTTCATACACAATTTTTAGATCAAAACGTAGCTATGCTTGTCTGGTTTATGGCAATGTGACCAATTCTGCGATACGTATTTTAGTTTTAATTATTGGAGCAACAGCCAGAAATTATGTCTCATAGACTCTCATGTGAAATTATCTAAAAAATGTTGCTGCAGAACTCACAAAGACGCTCTTTTCTAAATCGCAGAAATGGCCACATTTTTAAGTTTATCTACATAAATTTCATATCGATGCGTTTACAAGGGCCGTGTATTTCAAACGGTGTAGTCGTTGTATCAATTGCATGTACGTTTGAGGATTTATTAAGCTTTGTTTGGAGGCTTAAATCATGTATTAGATCTGTGAATTAAAAGCGTTTGTAATGTTATTTCTTTCCATAAATAACTTTCCTGACCTCAGTGCAATATTCCTCCTCACTGACCTGGGGGGGAGGGGAAACCTATTGAGGGGGGAGGGGCGACCAGGAAGTCAGCATACTCTATACTTTGCAGATAGAGAAAGAAGCTGTGTGTCCTAAAGATAGTGTAGTGGTTATGGTGAATGTCTTTGGCAAGGGGCTCACCAATTAAGCTATTCAGCATTCCCACTCGCATTTTCCTCAGGAAATGCATTGTCTAGTTATATTATATTTTAATACTCCTGCTGCTGCCTCCATGCTGAGTAAAGCTTCATGACCTTTCTGGCACAGCGGATCCACCAACAGCCTCCGCTACAAGCTACCAGACCGGACTACCAGACCGGATCTAAACAGCAAGTGTAACTATAACAATGAACCTTATGTTAAACCCTGTTTTGCGGCATTTATACTGCAACCATTGGGCTGACTGCAAGAGCTCATCTGCATTCTCTCTCTTTCTTGCTCTCCCTCTCTCTCTCTTTGTATATATATATATATATATTGTTGCTTTTGTTATGTTCATTTTTCAACAGTTTATTTTGTGTTCGTCGTGTCTGTGTCGTGTGCTTTAGTTTGTCCTAGGTTAATGTTAAATAAAATAATAGTATAAAATGTTTTTGCTTATTATGAAGTTAAATGTGTTGATGTTGATTTGTTTGATGTGAAGTTAGATGTGTTGAAAAACCTACAACTCTATCTCAAAAAGAAATGAAACATTTCCAAAAAATAAGTTTTTTTAATACAAAAATAAATTTAAATATAGCTCTCAATCCGTTTTTGAATGCGGTGCATTTCCGCAATCTGACCCGATAGCTGCTGCTCTAGCAGAGCATTTTGTTGGTTGAGGTAGCTCATCTTACGCTGGTTCTGAAGGATCTTCTGGTGCGTCTTTTCAATGAGTATATTTTGCCTCTTCAGATCTCTTGATGCTTTTAGGATATAATAAAAAAACATTTGGATTTCAAATAACGTTACCAAATAAATAAATATTTTTTTTTGCTTATTAATCAATCATTATCCTGTGTATACACTTGTTATGTGTCTAACACATCCCGGGAGTGCAGAATTATTAGGCAAATGAGTATTTGGACCACATCATCCTCTTTATGCATGTTGTCTTACTCCAAGCTGTATAGGCTCGAAAGCCTACTACAGATTAGGCATATTAGGTAATGTACATCTCTGTAATGAGAAGGTGTGTGGTCTAATGACATCAACACTCTATATCAGGTGTGCATAATTATTAGTCAATTTCCTTTTCTTTGGCAAAATTGGCCAAAAGAAGGATTTGACAGACTCTGAAAAGTCCAAAATAGAGAGATATCTAGCAGAGGGATGCAGCACTCTTAAAGTTGCAAAGCTTCTGAAGCGTGATCATCAAACAAAAGAAGCGTGTGGAAAAACAAAGGTGCAAAATAACTGCCCATGAACTGAGAAAAGTTAAGCGTGCAGCTGCCAAGATGCCACTTGCCACAAGATTGGCCATATTTCAGAGCTGCAACATCACTGGGGTGCCCAAAAGCACAAGGTGTGCAATACCCAGAGACATGGCCAAGGTAAGAAAGGCTGAAAGACGATGACCACTGAACAAGACACACAAGCTGCAACGTCAAGACTGTGCCAATAAATATCTCAAGAAAGATTTTTCTAAGGTTTTATGGACTGCTGAAATGAGAGTGAGTCTTGATGGGCCAGATGGAAGAGCCCGTGGCTGGATTGGTAAAGGGCAGGGAGCTCCAGTCCGACTCAGACGCCAGCAAGGTGGTGGTGGAGTACTGGTTTGGGCTGGTATCATCAAAGATGAGCTTGTGGGGCCTTTTCGGATTGAGGATGGAGTCAAGCTCAACTCCCAGTCCTACTGCCAGATTATGGAAGAGACCTTCTTCAAGCAGTGGTACAGGAAAAAGTCACCATCCTTCAAGAAAAACATGATTTTCATGCAGGACAATGCTCCATCACACGTGTCAAAGTACTCCACAGCGTGGCTGGCAAGAAAGGGTATTAAATAAAAAAAAGTAATGACATGGCCTCCTTGTTCACCTGATCTGAACCCCATTGAGAACCTGTGGTCCATCATCAAATGTGGGATTTACAAGGAGGGAAAACAGTACACCTCTCTGAACAGTGTCTGGCAGGCTGTGGTTGCTGCTGCACGCAATGTTGATGGTGAACAGATCAAAACACTGACAGAATCCATGGATGTCAGGCTTTTGAGTGTCCTTGCAAAGAAAGGTGGCTATATTGGTCACTGATTTGTTTTTGTTTTGTTTTTAAATGTCAGAAATGTGTATTTGTGAATGTTGAGATGTTATATTGGTTTCACTGTTAAAAATAAATCATTGAAATGGCTATCTATTTATTTTTTGGTTAAGTTGCCTAATAATTCTGCACAGTAATAGTAGTCACCTGCACACACAGATATCCCCCGAAAATAACTAACACTAAAAACAAACTAAAAACTACTTCCAAAAAAATTCAGCTTTGATATTAATGAGTTTTTGGGGTTCATTGAGAACATGGTTGTTGTTCAATAATAAAATGAATCCTCAAAAAATACAACTTGACTAATAATTATGCACTACCTGTATACTTCTAGCATCAATACCATATTATGGTTCTACAATCTGACAGGTGCGCTTTATATGTTGTCCATTTTTATATCTACATTTTGTTGTTGAAATGTTATTAATCATTGTGCACATATTTACCTTCCTGAATGAGGCTCACAGGACCGCTCTCTTCCTCCTGCTCTTCTGCTTGAGAAGTTGGGGTGGTGGGGGGGGGAAGCTCCTCAGCTTGCTCCTCAACAGGAGCTGGGGTTGGGGAGTGGGAGGGCCCTGGCTGCTCCTCCTCATCCATGTCCTCCTCTGCCGCATCCTCCTCTGCCGCATCCTCCTCCTCCTCCTCATCGGCCTGGCGCCTTCTGCGCTTGGCGCGGACAACTGGCATTGGAGCTCCTATAATAACACAATGTTCATATATTATAAAAATGTTTTCTAATGACGTATGCAAATTCTGTGTACTGTGCTGTATTGTATATGAATACAAATTGATTTATATAGACAGTTAACCAATGGGACAATGTTATATTAAAGGGTCTTGTGGGCACTACAGGGGACTGAGCGTGAGCTGGGATGCAACCATGTTAAAATGAGCTGTTTTTGTCTCCTTTGTTTTGTTCAGACCATCTCATGTTAAAAAAAGGGCCTGATGGAGCACACGGGATTACTATAACAACCCCACTCCTAACACAGGAATTTAGTGGTAATCTATATATATAAAACTCAACGTGTGTGTGTGCATAAATGTATGTATGTATGTATGTATGTATGTATGTTCCAGCATCACGTACAAACGGCTAAAGATATTTATATGAAACTTGGCACACAGGTTACTTATATGTCAGCCACAAACATAGGATAGGTGGTTTAAACCTTACCCACCCCCACTTGCCATGGTCGGGGTTTTTCTTTAAAGTCCCATGCAAAGCAATGGGAAAATTATGTTCCCACATAACTTCTGTGTTCCTGTCTGCTGCCCCATGTCTTTTTTCAACAGTACTATGAATACCTTGGCCGGTGGTGATATATGTTAGCACAACATGGCATCTTGGTTAACAACATCTGACCTTACATGAATTACATATGACCTTACATAACTGTCACCAAAGGAGCTGCGGTGGCTCCACGCGATTGCCACTGCACTGACAACTGATTCACCTCTGCAGCTAGGGGTTCGGATCCCGCTCTCGGCTACCTGTGAATTGAGTTTGGTGGTCTCAGCCCCGCCACTGGTGGGTGTGCTATGCGAGGTTGGGTTGGGAGGACCCCCTCACACCCGCCATTGCCAACCGGGGCATGGAGAAAGGTGGCAGATTGCCTCTGGGGGAGGCCTCCCAACTCCTGCAGGCCGGCTCCTCTCTCTTTCGAGTTCACGCACAAAATACACTTTTTTAAAAAAAAACATAACTGTCAACAATAACTTACCTGGATGATATTTAGCCCGAAGACGTCTGACATTACCCATTTGGCGCCTCTTTAGATCAGACCACTTCTTAACAATGGCCTTGTGGTCATGATGGCCGCCAAAGTCAGCGATTAGGGCGCTGACCACAGCCCTTTTCTGTGGCTGCCGCCGCAGGTCATCGTATCCTGTTTCCAGGAACTTCTGCAAGATGAAGAACAAAGTATATTGTAATACTTCTGTTGACAGCCTTATGGATATATGACGTAAATGTATGCTATTCAACAATTGGAAGCATTCTCGCCTTATTAATCAATGACAGGGGTAACATGAAAGATTTTATATCCTGCCATTTCGGTCGCCACCTTTTTTGCATAAATATAGCAGCCATTATCATTTGCATAATTATGAATATATTATTAACAACACAGGATACACGTATAGGGGAGATATGCGTTGCTAACTCTTTTCCCTGTCAGGAGCCTAACGCCCCGGGGGGTCAGAGACGGGACCTTTTTCGGAGGACCACTGACGTATGTACCAGTCGCAGTTTTTTGTGATGTCACTCTTTAGGTGTGTGCACATTTTTCACTGCATCCGGGTGGAGTTTTTGGGTTGTGTTTTGCACGCCACAGGCTTTTCAACAGGAAAAAAACAGCTGGAGGCAGAATGGTTGCAAAACACTACGTGTTTGTTACTTAACTCTGGGTTTCAAGACCAGTCCACCTCCAGCTGTTGCAAAACTACTACTCCCATCAGCCACGGTCTGTCAGTGCATGCTAAGAATTTTACTTTTGCTGCATTTAGGGTGCCACAGTTTAGAGACCCGTGCATAAAGGCCTGAAAAATGGGGGCCTGCAGAACTTACAATACTAGAAGTGCCAGCATTCCCAGGCATGCTGGAAGTTGTAGTTCTGCAACATCTAAAGGGCAATATGTATTCGAACGTCCTTGGGCCTTGAGGACACTGAAGTCAGGACGTTCGCATACGTCCTATGTCCAAAAAAATTTTAAATTCATTATGCTAAATAACAAGGAAAAGTGCCTAAATACACATTTGCCAACCAGGGTGTCTGCAGCTGTCCAGGCATGCTGGGACTTGTAGTTTTGTAAAAGCAGGAGACACATTTTTTGTGAAATACTAATATATGATCATATATACTAACTTTTAAACTAGACTTAAATGCTGGGCTGGGCTGGGACTTGTAGTTTTGTAAAAGCAGGAGACACATTTTTGGTTAAATACTAATATCTGATCATATATACTAACTTTTAAACTAGACTTAAATGCAGTTGAAGATGATGAAATAACAGTGGTCAAAATACTTACACAAATCAGCAACTTTTCCTCAGACTTAGTGAAATTGCTTCCAACCATGTTGCTGTGTGATTGCGCTGCGATCATAAGTTGGAAACTGGCAAGGCTCCAGGAAATGGTCGCGTGTTGTTCGCGTGTTGATTGCGCTGCTTGGACCGAGATGGGTCCATATGGCTTCGGCTGTATGGACCACAGTAACTCTTTTCCCTGTCAGGAGCCTAGGAGCCTAACGCCCCGGGGGGTCAGAGACGGGACCTTTTCGGAGGACCACTGACGTATGCAACCGTCGCAGTTTTTTGTGATGTCACTCTTTAGGTGTGTGCAAATTTTTCCTTGCACCGGGTGGAGTTTTTGGGTTGTGTTTTGCACGCCACAGGCTTTTCAACAGAAAATAACCAGCTGGAGGCAGAATGGTTGCAAAACACTACGGGTTTGTTACCTAACTCTGGGTTTCAAGACCAGTCCACCTCCAGCTGTTGCAAAACTACTACTCCCATCAGCCACGGTCTTTCAGTGCATGCTAAGAATTTTACTTTTGCTGCATCTAGGGTGCCACAGTTTAGAGACCCGTGCATAAAGGCCTGAAAAATGTGGGCCTGCAGAACTTACAATACTAGAAGTGCCAGCATTCCCAGGCATGCTGGAAGTTGTAGTTCTGCAACATCTAAAGGGCAATATGTATTCGAACGTCCTTGGGCCTTGAGGACACTGAAGTCAGGACGTTCGCATACGTCCTATGTCCAAAAAAATTTTAAATTCATTATGCTAAATAACAAGGAAAAGTGCCTAAATACACATTTGCCAACCAGGGTGTCTGCAGCTGTCCAGGCATGCTGGGACTTGTAGTTTTGTAAAAGCAGGAGACACATTTTTGGTTAAATACTAATATCTGATCATATATACTAACTTTTAAACTAGACTTAAATGCAGTTGAAGATGATGAAATAACAGTGGTCAAAATACTTACACAAATCAGCAACTTTTCCTCAGACTTTGTGAAATTGCTTCCCACCATGTTGCTGTAATATTGGGAAACTGGCAAGGCTCCAGGAAATGGTCGCGTGTTGTTCGCGCAATTGCGCATGCGCGATCGAAAAATCGCAATCGCAATATGTATTTTGGTTAAAATATCATACATATTCGATTTCAGAGTGCTGCTACAGCAGTTTTCGAAATATCTGCAATAAATTTCGCATTCGCATGTTGCGATATTTCGATAAAATATCAGGAATATTCTGAGCCAATCAGAGCGCTCCTCCAGCATATCTCGAAATTGCGCAATAAATATCGCATTCGCATGTTGCGATATTTCGATAAAATATCACGAATATTCTGAGCCAATCAGAGCGCTCCTCCAGCATATCTCGAAATTGCGCAATAAATATCGCATTCGCATGTTGCGATATTTCGATAAAATATCACGAATATTCTGAGCCAATCAGAGCGCTCCTCCAGCATATCTCGAAATTGCGCAATAAATATCGCATTCGCATGTTGCGATATTTCGATAAAATATCACGAATATTCTGAGCCAATCAGAGCGCTCCTCCAGCATATCTCGAAATTGCGCAATAAATATCGCATTCGCATGTTGCGATATTTCGATAAAATATCACGAATATTCTAAGCCAATCAGAGCGCTCCTACCGCAGTTATTAAAAAAATCGCAATTATTTTCGCATTCGCAATAGCGAAAAATCGCATTCAATTAATTTCGATAAAATATCACGAATATTCGAATTTAGCGAATATATCTCGAATATTCGAATATATATTCGAGATATATCGCGAAATCGAATATGGCATATTCTGCTCAACACTAATTATGAGGCTGATTAAGGTGGTAATTAAACTCACTTGTCTTATCTGCATTTAATTAGCCTCAGAACCTGTGTAATTAATATGTGTTCGGGTTTAAAGGGATGAGGTGGCAACCCTACCAACATCACTAACCAGACCAGTAACTGTTTTTGGCCATCAGACCTGACATGCATGCTGTTGATTCTGTGTAATTGAATCATTAGTTGAAAGGGGGGGTGTTCAAAATAATACAAGTGTGGAATTCAATTAGTGAGGTCATTCAGTCTGTTAAAAAAACATGTGTCAAACAGGTGACCCTTATTAACCACTTAAGGACCGAGCCTCTTTCTGAGATTTGGTGTTTACAAGTTAACAATTTTTTTTTTTTTGCTAGAAAATTACTTAGAACACATTATATATTTTTTCCGAACACCCTAGAGAATAAAATGGCGGTCGTTGCAATACTTTTTGTCACACCGCAGCAGTCTTACAAGCACACTTAAAATAAAAATGTTCATAAAAAAATAAGACAATACATGTGTAGTTTGAACACCGTTTTCATATGTAAGCGCTGCTCACGTATGCGTTTGCTTCTGCACGTGAGCTCGGCGGGACGGGGCGCATTTAAAAAAAAATATATTATTTATTTTATGTTTTATTTTTCACTGTTCTTTAAAAAAAAAAAAAATAATGTGTCACTTTTATTCCTATTACATCTGATCTTTCTCATGACCCGTGCGAGATCTGGTGCAGCTTCCTATTGAGCATATTAAAGGGGTTGTAAAGCTTTGTGTTTTTTAATCCTATGCATTAAGGTGAGAAAACACCTTGCAATCTCGGACGACCCCCCCGTTTTACTTACCTAAGCCACGAAACTCCTGAGCTTGTTCCTGCGATGGTTTCCCCCTGCTTGAGGCGGCTCGTCATTAAAGATGGATAGCAGCGCAGCCATTGGCTAGCACTGCTGTCAATCACATCCAATGACGCTGCGTGCCGGGGGTGGGACCGAGTGATACAGTTGGTGGCTATAGCCACCGGCTGTATCACGGGAGCGTGCCCGCAAGCTAACCCCCTTGGGAGAGAGCTTCCCATGAAGGGGGTTAGCGCTTGCGGGGAGGAGCCGAGACAGCCGCCGAGGGACCCAAGAAGACCAGGATCGAGGCCACTCTGTGCAAAATAAACTGCACAGTGGAGGTAAGTATGACATGTTTGTTATTTTATTTTTTAAACCCGAACCCATACAACTCCTTTAAGCTGTGCTAGGTCTCATGCATTGCATGCACAAGATTAGTTATAGATGTCGCTGGTTGGCTATCACACATCAAGGAAGAAGAACCTGGTGACCAGTAAGTTTTTTTTTTTAAATGGTGGTGCAGGTTTCAGTCAGAGGTTGTAGGGAATCGACCATGGAGACTGCAGGAGATATAAAAGATAAATGCAAGAGAACTATCGCTAAGGCATTAAATACATTATCTTTTTTTTTTTTTTTTTTACCAGTGTGTTGAACAAATTTTTTTTGTGATTCTCCCATCCACACATTCAAGGTGGATGAGGGAATCACTCCTGCTGTGCCATTGTGTTCTGTCAGTGGATCCAGACAAATTTCCATCCCCTATGGGCGGGCTTGTTGTACACAAGTCAATCTATCAGTGGACTTGTATGCAAACAATTTTTTCCAAATGATCAGTGCAGCCATTTTTTTTTGGGAGGGGGGGGGGCATAATTTTAAGGTCACCCATGCTCCGCCCCTTATTGACAATGTCATGAATATGAGGGGCCTAGTCATTTTCACAAAAAGCGTTTGAGAAACCTGATGCAAAAGCTTAATAGAAGGATCAAGCTGTCATTGTCTGATTAGCATTTATAATCTGTTTTCATGTTTACAGAGGTTTCCATTGCTGACTTTGCTGTCTGAAAATTACAGCACCATGGCTCTGTTGTTCCAATATTTATATTCATTAACCAAGAGGAGGAATGCAGATAAGAATTTGTTACTTTCCTTAAACTTTTCTGATGTGCATACAGGCTCTGGCTTAGAAAGCTTTCAGACCCATGGGTCAGCATTACAGCAAGTTAAAGAGCATTTTTAGAAGGTTAGCAATGATATCTCCTGTATATCTACCCCACTGGCAGGTGCTGGTGCATGTGGACAGTTCATACTCAGCTCTTCAGGCGTGCTCCTTTCCTTCCCTCAGACTCTGCCGTGCTGCCTGGAGAAGATGGAGGAGGTGGATGGAGCCAAAATTGACCAGACGCCAAGAAGGAAGAAGTTCCTCCTTTGCTCTGAATGCTGGGGACTCACCTCGGCCTCATGGTTGCTTAACACCAGGCAGAAGGTGAGTCTAGCAACCAGTGCAGCGGGCAGAAGAGAGGCCAGCGGATTGTGCAAAAGGAGAACCTAGAGAGAACCTTGGAGCGGTGCCGCTGCTGCTGAATGCAACAGTAAGTGACTGCCACAGCTTCGGTGCCCCCCTCCTTTGCGGCAGCTTGCGACACTTGAGCATTGTGCACCCTGGGCAACCACCCAGAATCGGCCCTGAGTGTCCG
This sequence comes from Rana temporaria, assembly GCF_905171775.1. Classification (NCBI taxonomy): domain Eukaryota; kingdom Metazoa; phylum Chordata; class Amphibia; order Anura; family Ranidae; genus Rana; species Rana temporaria. The sequence continues at coordinate 126,827,646 of NC_053495.1, read as the reverse complement.
CTTGCTCCAGGAGGACACCTCCCCCCTTGCCCCACCATGCGGACGCCCATGGTCGGCAACACTGATTATTATATTCTGATGGTGGAGAAGGCTCCTCGCTGTCAGAATACAATACCTTAGCGGGAAGGATTGCCCCATCCACATTGAGTGTGTGAATGGGGGAATTTACTTTTTTTGTTCAACATGAAAAAATGAGAGCCTGATGCCCTGTACACATGACCGGTCACCGTTCTCATCGGTTAACCGATGAGGCTGACTGATGGTCCATCGCGCCTACACACCATTGGTTAAAAAAACGATTGTGTCAGAACGCGGTGACGTAAAACACAACGACGTGCTAAAAAAAACTAAGTTCAATGCTTCCAAGCATGCGTCGACTTGATTCTGAGCATGCATGGATTTTTTTTGGTTAAAATTTGAAGCAGGTTGGCTCTTTTTTTATTTTTTTTATTCTATATTTTATTGTTTTTTAATCGATTTTATACAAACAAACATACTTCAATTGCATACGTATCACATATATAACATATCTCAAATTGATTCTGCAATAGAAGGAATTTACAGAGCATTTCAGTTCCAAAATTTTTTCGTTTCTAGATATACTGACTGTATAGATAATCATCGTCCTTTCTATTTATCAAGCAGGCACAACAAAAAACAAAAACAGAACAAAAACAAACCAACCAAAAAGAACCACGAGGAAAAAAAAAAATATTCCTCTATTCCGCCTCCGCCAGTGCACAGCCATATTCTCTAGAGCAGACATACGCTGACCTAGGGGCAGGTCCACAAAAGAATTACGCCGGCGTATCTATTGATACGCCGCGTAATTTAAAATTTCCCGCGTCGTATCTTTGTTTTGTACCTACAAAACAAGATACAACGGCATCGCGGATCGATACGACAGGCATACGTCTTAGTACGCCGTCGGATCTTAGGTGTATTTTTTCCACCTGCCGCTAGGTGGCGTTTCCGTCGAATTCCGCGTCGAGTATGTAAATTAGCTAGTTACGGCGATCCGCGAACGTATGTCCGGCCGGCAAATTTTTTTACGTCGTTTGCGTTCGGCTTTTTCCGGCGTATAGTTACCCCTGCTATTATGAGGCGTACTCAATGTTAAGTATGGCCGTCGTTCCCGCGTCTAATTTTGAATTTTTTACGTTGTTTGCGTAAGTCGTTCGCGAATAGGGATTTGCATAGAATGACGTCACCGTCGTAAGCATTGGCTGGTTCCGGTTTAATTTCGAGCATGCGCACTGGGATACCCCCACGGAAAAAAAACGTTGTTTACGTCAGGTCACGACGTATTTACATAAAACACGCCCCCATCACATCTATTTGAATTCCGCGCCCTTACGCCGCCAAAGATACACTACACCACCGTAACTTACGGCGCAAATTCTTTGAGGATTCAAAAAAAAATAATTACGGCGGCGTAGTGTATGTTAGATACGCTACGCCCGGCGGAGAGAAGCGCCAATCTACGTGGATCTGCCCCCAAGTTGGCTTTTTTTTAACCGATGGTTAAATAACCTATGGGGCCCACACACGATTGGTTTTGACCGATGAAAACGGTCCATCAGACCGTTGTCCTCTGGTTAACCTATCGTGTGTACGAGGCCTTAGAGTAATCATCCTGTCATAAAGAGAAAAATTCAATTTTTTTAATTGGTCATTAAAAACGATCGTGTGTAGGCTCCAGAGCATTTTTCTCGACGAGAAAAATGGCCATTAAAAATTTAGAACCTGCTCTATTTTTTCTCGTTGTTTTTCACGTCAGCGTTTTTCTCATTGTGAAAAGCGGTCGTGTGTAGGCTTTAATGACAGGGAAAAAAACGCGCATGTTCAGAAGCAAGTTATGAGAAGGCAAATTTGCATAATCAGCCCAAAGGGTGGCGCCATTCAAATGGAACTTCCCCTTTATAGTGCTGTCGTACGTGTTGTAAGTCACCGCGCTTTGCTTGAGCATTTTTTATCACAATCGTGTGTATGCAAGGCAGGCTTGACAAGAATCACGCTGCGAAAAACTTTGTTTTTTTCCATGACATGAAATACGGTCGTGTGTACGCAGCATAATACAACAAAAGTGGCGCATGAGGTAAAAGGTTAATTCAAAGGCTTTATTTAGTTCATCAACAATCAAGAAAATACTTCACATATTTACAACAAAATAAAATGTAATTTTAAAATTAAAAGTATTGTGTGGACAAAATCTGAGATTGGTAATTTTCTAGAGGTTTCTAAGTAAGATTGAGTGTTTGTGTAGTCTGATCTACATTATATCTCTAAAAAATGGTTTTAATTGATGCTCCATCAATCAGTTTGTTCATTCTTGGTTTGGCTTCACTCTAGGTTGCATAAATTATTTGTCAATTAGCCAAGGCTCTTTTACCCTCCCTATTTACCCCTGGTGCTATACTGATATAAATTAACATCTGATGTGTATGAATGTCTAATGCAGGGTTTCTCAACCAAGGTTCCATGGAACCCTAGGGTTCCTCCAGAGGTTGTTAGGGGGTCCATGAGCAATGAGCATTTTCTGCTTCCCACTGACACCATTGATCTTTTTAGCCATCTACAGTATAAGGGGGTAATTCTTCTCAATGACCACAAGCATAAGGAGGAGTAGTCTTCCCACTGACCATCACACTAATGTATCATGAGTTGTAGATATAGGGCTAGATTCAGCATTGATTTACGCCGGCGTATCTATAGATACGCCGCGTAAATTCAAAGCTGCGCCGGCGTATCTTCTTTCTGTATTCAGAAAGCAAGATACGCCGACATTAGCCTAAGATGCGACTGGCGTAAGTCTCTTACACCGTCATATCTTAGGGTGCATATTTATGCTGGCCGCTAGGTGGCGCTTCCGTCGTTTTCGGCGTAGAATATGCAAATGACCTAGATACGCCGATTCACAAATTTACGTACGCCCGGCGCTATGTTTTTACATTGTTTACGTTAGGCTTTTTCGGCGTAAGGTTGCTCCTGCTATTATGAGGCGTACGCAATGTTAAGTATGGACGTCGTTGCCGCGTTAAATTTTGAATTTTTTACTTCGTTTGTGTTTTTTACGTTGTTTGTGTAAGTCGTTCGCGAATAGGGCTGGACGTAATTTACGTTCACGTCGAAATCAATGACGTCCTTGCGGCGTACTTTGGAGCAATGCACACTGGGAAATTCCACGGACGGCGCATGCGCCGTTCGGGAAAAACATCAATCACGTCGGGTCACCAAGAATTAACATAAAACACGCCCCCTCATCCTCATTTGAATTACGCGCGCTTACACCGGCCCCATTTACGCTACGCCGCCGTAACTTACAAGGCAAGTGCTTTGTGAATACAGCACTTGCCTCTCGAACTTACGGCGGCGTAGCGTAAATACGATACGCTACGCCGCCGTAACAATGCACGCCCCTACCTGAATCTAGCCCATAGTATTTTTTAGCAGGGGTTCCCTGAGACTGCAAAGCTATTTCAAGTATTCCTCTTGGGCTAAGGTGGATCAAATGTTTTTCTGAAATAAAAGTTTTTTTTTATTATTATTCCTTAGCATATATTTCTGCATATTGTTTGCTTTTAAAATAGCATGTTCTATAGCAGGGGTGCCCAACCTTTTGAAGAGCAAGGGCCACTTAAGCGAATTGGTAACCGGTCGCGGGCTACAATGAGCGCAGCGGGTGGATGGCAGCCCACTCGACTCTATAGAGCCCACTTTACTCTCAGCATGCCAAATTCACAGGTAATAGAAGTCTATGGCTCAGTGCAGGTAACCCACAAGGGCACTTTTCTGCACCTGCGGATCAGTTTGAAAGCAGCCCAGTAACCATTGCAGAACAGATATGCTCATATATACACTGTGGGCCAGATCCATCAGAGATACGCTACGCCGCCGTACCTTACCTGGCGTTCTTTCAAATCCTTAAAGATTTTGCGCCGTAAGTTACGGCGGCGTAGTGTATTTCTGGCGGCGGAATTCAAATTGGCGATTAGGGGGCGTGATTCATTTAAATGAAGCGCGTCTCCGCGCCGAATTAACTGCGCATGCTCCGTTTCGAAATTTCCTGCCATGCATTGCACGAAATGACGTTGCAACAACGTCATTTTTTAAACTTAGACGTGACTTATGTCCATCCCGATTCACAGACTACTTACGCAAAAAAAAGAAAAAATTCAAATTTCGACGCGGGAATGACGGCCATACTTAACATGGCAACTCTAACTATACACCGCAAAATACCAGCTTTAACTATACGCCGGAAAAAGCCGACTAGAGGCGACGTAAGAGAATGCGACGGCCGCGCGTACGTTCGTGGATCGTCGGAAATAGCTAATTTGCATACCCAACGCGGCAAACGACGCGAACTCCACCCAGCGGACGCCGAAGTATTGCATCTACGATCCGAAGGCGTACGAAGCCGCACGCCTGTCGGATCAAACCCAGATGCTGTCGTATCTTGGTTTGAGGATTCAAATTAAAGATACGACGCGGGAAATTTGAAAGTACGCCGGCGTATCAGTAGATACGCCGGCGTACTCTCACTGTGGATCTGGCCCTGTGATTTTAGTAATAAACTTACCTTGAGCCCTGGTTCACACTGGGTACGATTTGGAACGATTTGAGATGCGATTTGACATGTCAAATCGCATCTCAAATCGGCGGCAATTGTCGGCAATGGCACTGTCCTAATCAGTGCAACGCCGCATCTGCGATTTCAAAAAGTAGTCCCTGTACTACTTTTTGCGATTTCGGGCCGCGATTTACATTAAATTGCGGCCGAAATCGCGGCAAATCGCGGCAAAATCGCGGTAAAATCGCGCATTTTACCGCGATTTTGAATTCGCAGCAGTGTGAACCTAGGCTTAATAACAGTATTCTATTCTATTTTATTCCAACCCAAAGCAGGAGGTCGCGGGCCACTTCAGCGGGCTCCGCGGGCCACATGTGGCCCCGGGCCACTGGTTGGGCACCCCTGTTCTATAGTAATGGTAGAAGCCCTCCTGTTCCCTTTAATAAAATCCATGTGCTACAACTCCCACACTTTAGTTCTGTAGACAGTGTCATTCATAGTATCCAGCATACACAACACATAGTGCAAAGAGAGAATTATTCTTGAACAGATATTCTGCATATGTATCTGAATTTGGACTCCACACACTTCTGCTGCAGCAATATATAGTGCCTTGTGATACTGGACCTATTGCAACAAAGCAGACAAGTTTGTACCGTTCATACCCAAGATCTCTTATTGCTGCCTTTACTAACTCTGCAAGCTGCATTGCTCTATGTTGGCTTGTTGTGGCATCATAAACACAATCCTTCAGCTCTTCATCCAAGACAGACTTGATGACACGTACTGCTTCTTCTGCCGAAAAACATCGACTAGGCTGTGGGTGTAGATCAAGATCTGGATCATTAGGTCTGCTTTCCATGGCACTAGGTCGAGAATGGCTCCTTGCTTTTATGTTATCCTGAGAAACAGCTTTACGTCTCAGGCCTTGATCTTGAAACCGCTGGGAACAAAGAAGCATGGGTGTCTCTGAAAGAGATCTCACCCCATCACCTTCACACTTCTTCTGGCGCTGCTTTGGCTTTGGACAAATACATCGTCTTATCTCAGTGTCATGGGTTGCCTCCATTTGTCACCTAAACATTAGAATTGCACATTACCAAGCTAAATTGGAAAAACATAGCCATCAGTCAGTATAAAGTATATCGAGCCTTTTTTTTTTTTTCATAGAATAGGGAATTTTTAAAACCTCTGACATTCATGTTTCAGGCCCCATACACACGAGAGGATTTATCCGCAGATACGGTCCAGCGGACCGTATCCGCGGATAAATCCTCTCTAAGATTTCAGAGGATTTCTATGCGATGGCGTGTACACACCATCGCATTGAAATCCGCGCTGAAATCCTCTGCCGATGACGTGTCGCGCCGTCGCCGCTATTATGACGCGGCGACGAGCGCGACGCTGTCATATAAGGAATTCCACGCATGCGTCAAATCATTACGGCGCGTGCGGGGAATCCCTTTAGACGGATGGATCCGGTAAGTCTGTACAGACGAGCGGATCCATCCGTTGGGATGGATTCCAGCAGATGGATTTGTTGAGCATGTCAGCAAATATCCATCTGCTGGAAATCCATCCCAGGGGAGATTTATCTGCGGATAAATATCCGTTGGCGTGTACACACCATAGGATCTATCCGCAGAAACCCATTTGATGGGATTTATCTGCGGATAGATTCTATGGTGTGTATGGGGCCTCACTGTCTGTGTCTCATCCCGGAAACACAACAGAAAGTCCTCTTATGCCCCATATACACGATCTGGTTTCCCGGCGGACTTTTTACCGACAGGAAACCCGAGAACCGGCTCGGCAGCTTTTTCCCCCTACACACGGACGGTTTTCCTGGCAAGAAAACTGCCATGAGAGCTTTGTTATGTGTGTGCTCCACCACAGTGTTTCCCATAGGAAAACTGCTAGGGAACAGACCGCCGGGAATCTTGACAGGAAAAAAGAGAACATGTTCTAATTTTTCCCGCCATGATTTCCAGTGGTTTTCCTGTCGGGAAAACTGCCATGGAGCATACACACGGCCAGTTTTCCCGGCCAAAAGCTGTCACGGCAGTTTTCCCGACAGGAAAACTGGTTGTCTGTATGAGGCATTCGATGGAACAGGTGACTCCATTTAAAGATTCTCCTCAATCTTGTTCCAAAGTGGAAAAATACTTCCAGTATACAGAATAATAAAAAGCAAATCCAACTCCAACCAAAATATTCTTTAGGTTTTAAAAAGAGTTGGGTGGGGTTAGTGTCTCTCAGATTCTATGTGCTCCTATTCAAGAAATCTTTCTTTGCTTCCTGTACTGTATGAAACCTGTTTCTCCCCCACTGGAATGAAAACCTGATTGCCTAAGCCAGGGGTGCCCAACCAGTGGCCCACGGAGCCCTCTGATGTGGCCCACAACCTCCTGCTCTGGAATAATGGGTTGGCAAGCCCAGATCGCAGGTTGCCGACCCGACATACCACAGCATCAGTGTTGTGAATGAAGCTGGTGGTATAGGAAGAAATCGGTTGCGGAGCAGAGCCCCATAAGCCGATGTTTCCTCTACAGCGCCGGCATTTGGCAAAGGTGGAGTCTATGGCAAATTTCAGCAGGATAGACACAGGTGCACTACGCTGCACCCGCGGTGTGGATAAACCGCAGCACATCAGTGTGAAAGCAGTCTTAGGCCCCTTTCACACGATCAGCCTGACCAAATGGGACTCTCAATTCGCCTCTATAGAGCGACAGATGTTTGTTTACGCCCACCTACCTCCAATCCGAAAAACAGAAGGGAAATCGTCCCCTTTCCTCTGGGCGGATCGGAGGGCCTATAGAGTAGCCGTGACCTGTCATCCGCCCGATTCGCTCATTGTGGCCCTCGACTGGTTACCAAGTTGCTTAAGTGGCCCTCATTCTTCAAAAGGTTGGGCACCCCTGGCTTAAGCCTTCCTCATGCTGCTAGAAAATAATTTTTTATTTTATTCTTATAGAGGAGATATCCCCTCCCTTTTTGTTCGGTCTGACACCATTATAGAAGCAGGAAATTGGGGGAAATGTTAGCATGCTGTTTATACAAATGCAACAACCATTTTAATATAATTTATACTATGATTAGTAGTTTTGCCACTAGGTAGTAATGTTATTAGTCTAATGCAGTGGTCTCCAAACTGCGGCCTAGGGCCCTTTGCTTGCCTGAACCCGGCCCTCGGAGCACTATTCCTCCCACTGATACAAGACACAATTTTGCCAATTGACATCAAAATGTGGCACCATTTCTTACACTGACATTAACAATGGGGCACTTTTCCTCCCAATGATACCAACCATGGGGCACTATTCCTCTTTCTGACACCAAATGGGTGATGTTTGCTCCCACTGATGCCAGAAAAAATTCCTCTCCTGCTGGCCACAGTCCGGCCCCCCTAAAGTCTGAAGGACAATAAACTGGCCCTTTGTTTAGAAAGTTTGGAGACCCCTGGTCTAATGCAATATTCTTCCTAGTGGACCTACATGGTTTTGATTTAATTTCCCTTTTCTTTGTTCCTTTTGTTTTCACATATAAAAAGAAGCATCAACCTGGCTCCACTTCTCCTCTGATGCTTTGTTGAGCATGTTGTCACCTGCAACATGATCGTTAGTGTATTGTTCTATACCCCGGGACGGGTTGATGCCCCGATTCGGGATCTTTCCCTGTAGATACACCCTCCCTCACCCTCCCTCCAGATTGTCTTGTCGGCAGCCCACACTTCCTCCCTCGAATCCCCTCTTACCTGTCTCTCTTTCGCCTCCCTTCTTTCTCCCCCTTCTCCCTCCTCTTTCCCCTCTCATTTCAAATTTTTTTGTATTCTTGTTCCTCTCCTCCTCCTTTTTTCTTTTTCCCTCCCCTTTTTTTGTTGTTGTTTGTTTCAATACCGTAGTTTACAGACGCAGCTCTGCCAAAAAGAAAAGGCCTTAGCGGTCGCACATAATTTCTTTTATTATTGGTTCATTTTATATACAGTTGTTGTCATATCTATTGTTTTGCTTATCGGTGAGAGTCTAGCTGTGGGCGATAGCCATTTGGCTGACTCTTCCCCCCAATCATTATTGTGACTGTATGCGGACTGTGCCTTCTAATGTTTATTGTCCTTTTTCTGTTTGATATGTCGAAATTTCCAATAAACATATTTTCAACTCTAAAAAGAAGCATCAATCACTATCTTGAATGGTGACAATCATATCCTAACTTTCCAATAGGAAATCTCCCAGACTGGGACATAAAATCTTTTTTTTTCAGCTTCCTCTTTCCTACTACTCACTTCTAAAATACCTCTCATCTTGCAGAATGCCCAGTTTAAAAAGACTTGGAAAGAGTTTTCTGGCAATGGTGTTAGCACACTAGTTCCAACCGTGTGCTTATGTGCAGTGCATATATCAGTCAATGAAAAAATGCTTGTTTTGTCAATTAATTTATTAGAAAGCTTTTAGGTCTGCTGTATTTGTCTCCTAAAATAAGGCAACTTATATTACAGCTGTGAAAAATGTCACATTTCAAACCTTATCAGAAGTGTAGTGTCATTAGGATATTTGAAACTGAATGACAGCCTCAGTAATCCAAACCAGAGGGTAGAGAGGACACTTTTTTTCTGCCCACAGTGGAGCTTATTGGAAAGCTTCCCAAAAACATAACCACGTAGCCAGCACGACCTGGATAGAATTGACAGGTGACAGATAGGATATACTTAGAGAGTTCAGCACAAAGCCTAGATGGTCAAAGAGGCCCAGTATAAAAACTTTAAATATTAACAAGCTGTTTGGATCACGGAGAATATGGGAATAAAAGGAATATTTTTTTTTAGAATTATCACCAGTGACTGTTTGCAGGGACAGTTCTGCAGTGGGTTAGGATGGAAATTCATTCCAGATGGCCACCCTGGCTAACTCCAAGTGATCCCAAAACTGTTATGCCCCGTACAAACGATCAGGCTTTTTCCGGGCCAAACTCAAATCGGAATTCCGATGGAATTCCATCAGAGTAAAAGAGAACATGTTCTCTATCTAAACTCCGATGGAATTCCTCTGAAAAAAAGTCCGATGGGGCATACACACGGTCGGAATTACCAATGGAAAAAGTCCGTCGGACTTTTTCCATCGAAATTTCGATCGCGTGTACAGGGCTCTACAGTTCTTTTTTTCCCTTGTTCGTAAAATGCTGCTCTTACTGGTGGAAAAACTGCTGTCTCAGTGAAATGAAGAAAAGCCAGAACAGGATATTTTTTCCCAGTCCAATATGCCTTCACAGAGAACTGTTGGGCATGAGGAAGATGTGAGTAGGGCGATATGGAACTTTACAATGGGAAGTTGTAGGACAATAAAAAATATTCAAAAATGTGTTTAGTAGGTCTAAAGATTGTATCAATATACTGTTATGGTGCCACTAAAATGTTCACAGAATGTTAAAATAGCAAGTGTTGTACTTTTGCAGCATGATCCAACACTTGTAAGTTCATTCTACTTATCAGGGGAGCCTGGCATTGCCATTTAGCTCTGCATTTTACATTAGCCTTTGGACAGAATTAGGAATTCTGGTGGATCTAACACAACATTGGAAAAATCAGAAAAAGCATTAAACGTTCTATCAAACAAACTTGATATAGGTTCTGAGTCATGCTAAACGTTAACAAATACATGTCTTGCAGAGATATAAATGTATGCATAATGTATTTTGATCTGTACGTATTGTAAGCTTCAGCTGTGTATATGGATGCACCTCACTATTAAAAAAAACAAAAACATGAGTGCTCAAGACTTAAAAACTTTCTAAACTGTATATAAAGAAGGTGATTCTACAGATATGGGAGCAAAGATTCCATAGTGGAAAACGAATAAAGGAACCGTTATTTTTTGGATAGTGTGTAATTTTGCATGACTAACCTATGGGTTGCTTTAGTTTGCAGCCTCATTCCTTTCCTAACATTGCCTTTGTGAAGTGTATAGAATTATACCTCAGACAGGAGGCTCATATCTTATGCATTATCTTTCTTTAATAATGCCCATAGCAGAAATACAGTAAACATTTATTGTAACTTAAAAGAAAAAATTCAAAGAACTACCCTTCCCAGCAGTCCCTGGGCCAGTGTAGCCCCTCCCAGACCGTAGTCTATATAAGGGACTGTCTGAGGTAACCTCTTCCTCTTTCTTTCTGCTCATGGCAGAGCACACAAGATAAGTATTTCATGTACCTTTATTATTTACAAGATAGGTATTTCATGTACCTTTATTATTTACAAGATAGGTATTTCATGTACCTTTATTATTTACAGGATAGGTACTTCTTGTATCTTTATTATTTACAAGATAGGTGTTTCATGTACCTTTATTGTTTGATTGTATATATGGTCTCTGATACCGAGTGCCCCGGTGTCGGGTGATTTTGTTCAGTCTTGACTGATATGTTTGAGGTATTGTGGAACATGGGGAGTTTCCCTGGAATTCCTCCCTGATACCGAATGCCCCGGTGTCAGGTATTTTGTCAGAATTGATTGTTCTGTAGTTTTTGGAAGATTTGGAATACTGGGGGTTCTCCCTGCTATCCCCCGTTTCTGCGCTTTATTTCTGTCTGCCTGACACCGGACCGGTGTCAGGCAGATATGTTTGAGAGGCCACGTTTGTTTGTTTCCAATTTCTTTGACGTCGGAGCACTGCGGCGTCCGTGCGGGATCCGCGCTGTTTTTCATTCGCTCCCTCGGCGGGCGCCATGCCTGGGCAACTGTCCCCCCCCCTCCCTCCCCACGCTTCCCTTCGCGCGCTCAGGTGGGGGGCGGGGTCTCCGCCGCGGCCGCTCCTCTCCTCTCTTTCGGTGCCTCTCTCGGTATCGAGAGCGAGACGGGGGAGAACGGTTCTCATCGACCGTTCCGTCCCTCACAACCTCGGGCCAATAAGAACTCCAGAGGCCGTAGTCTCGCGAGACTTCGCCTCTGGAGTTAGAATCTCCTCAGGCTCCCCTCACACCGCAGGATGTCCTTCCCAGCGGTGTCGTAGCCAGGAACCTGCTGCTGTTTCACCATGCTTTCAACCACTAGATGGCAGTACATCTTTTCAGATATATATATATATATATAAATATATATATTTCATTCCAATGAATCAATATCTAATAAATTAATTAATTAAATTAAATAATTTAAATAACCGAATCTACAATAAATAATTCAATATATACTCAAATTATATTTCTGGGGAATTTATTCCCTAGAACATATACCTTATTTATCCTAATAAATAAATAATCAATATGTAGATAGATCAATAAATCAATAAATTAAATAAAGAAATTATAGCATGTTTATCTCCAGGGAATTTATTCCCTACAACATACTCCTAATAAATAATGTATTAAATAACTATCTAAGGATTGAATGAATAAATACATTTATTATTAATGATATTATTATTAATATATATTATTACTTATAATATATAACTAAATCCATTATTCAGTTTTACATATAATAAATTATAGATGGATTGTACAAATTATATATTCATTATATAAATAAATTATACAAATATGTATAAAAAATTGTATTGAATTGTACAAAGATTCTACAATTTAATGAATATCATGGCATTGTTCATGCCGGTACCCCGGATAGGGTGGACACAGTCCTAGGAGGCCAAATCTCAACAGTGTTACACAGTTGCCAAAACTGATCGGTAGACCAATCTTTACGACCATGGCGTCGGTTACCCCCGCCTGCACACCATATGCCTGGACCATCTGGCAACGGTCTACCGCCCCTGAGAAGGGCTGGGCGTTCCAAAACGCTGCCACGTTTCTGTGGCCCTTTACTCCCCGACAGGGGAAGTAAATAATATGTCCCAGGCAGTACCCTACCCGGACTGCCGACCCACTGCCCTCCCAGACTCCGACCGACCCCCGAGCCTCGGGGAGATGCACATGCAGAGGCAGCGATCCGTTAGACGGACTAAGCCAGACCCATTCGTGGACTCTTCCAGAGTTGTCCGCGGAGTCTGAGGCGGCTAACACCTTGAGTCTGAGGTTGTAGATGATGAGAATGATGATGAGTGTTAGGGCAGTGGGCACATGGCGCTCTATGACGACGCCAACCCTGTTCCCAGGGTGACACTCTATGGATTCTCGTAGAGAGCCATTATAGATCCGGGGGCGATATGCCATCCACACTCCGATGACTGGGCACCTCCACCCGAGGTGATCCAATATATCACATAATGGACCCGGAGATCGGTCGAAAAACTCACCGAATCATTTTCAGGGCGTAACCCCCTTCCTTTACCATTTATGGCTGTGCACACTCCCGAGGTGAACCCCATACCCTGGGGGTATCCCACCATACACGGGAAATCCCCCAAGCTGGGAATAGAGAGGTCCTTCGGATCATACAGACCAGGGCCTTGGATCTTTGGGACCTATCACCATCATCCCACACCTTAGTGAGCAGGCCACGCCGCTGAACAGCCGACTGACCTGTCCCAAATCGGGGCTGGGCCCAACGGGCGGTCGCCTCCTGGGATGCGTGGACACTACGGGTCCGACTGGACACCGCCGCTCGAATCTTAACGTGGCTTGTTCCCCAGCTGTCTCACCTAGCCGAATCAGACCCCGGTCCGACCACCGAGGGCAGGCTAGTCGGGATCACGCTGATTAAGATATTCCAAGACGGTAGGACTCTATTCCATCCCGGATGAGCCCAAACGTCATCAAAGTCTAACACGGTACAGTGCCGGTCTATCAGGATTATAGGACCGGAGATGGACCTAGTCCCTCTTTCCTCGGTCTTCAGACCTGAACACCGCCCTAATAGACAACGAATTGCAGGGCCTCTGGTTCACCCAAACGATAGTGGAGACGGACCCGCTCTCCCCGGGTTTCCCCAAGAACGTCTTCCTGGTCAGGAAAGGAGGGCGGTTATCGCCCGGTAGTAACTTGAGAAATCTCTCGTAATTACCGTATACAGTGACGACATTCTGCGACACAAAGGGTGAGGTTGATTATCTACTTGGACGACCTACTCTTAATGGCTCGTACCCCTCGCCTGGCGAACGAACACGCCTCCGGGACAGTCCCCCATAGATCACGGGGAATCTATCCTCTCCCCATCTCAGGAGGTAGAGTTTTAGGGTTCTTGTTGGACACCAACCTAGTGATCCTTCGGCTACCCATGACCACTTGGCCGCCATCTGCACGAGGTCAGTATCCTTACGCGGACTGGCTCGCCTGGTTGGCCTGTTTCTGGCGTTAATCCAGGCCATTTGTCCAGCTTCTTTCACTATCGAGACCTTCAGAGTCTCAGTCCCTACGTCTTTGCCAGGGGTTTCACTGTGCAGACGTCGTCACTCTGGACACGGAAGCCATAATTGAACTACGGTGGTGGCTACGTCAGGTCGACAGACGGCACGGCAGGTCCACCTGCAACTCCACTACGGATTCATCTTGGAATAGGTTGCCAACCACCTCGGTTGGGGTACTCGATGCGGTCCCTCGTCCACAGGAGGGGCGTGGCCCACAGCGGAGTCTCTGCTGCACGTTCACACGTGGAAATCCTGACGACCGCCTTGCCATCAGGACTCTAATGCCACACACGTCCACCTAATGGATCTAGCAAGATCTCTGACATTTCTGCCTGGAACGCGACATCGTTCCAGCTGCGAAATGTACCCCAGGCACTTCCGCTATGGTGTTAGATTGGAATTCTCGTTACCCGCCCAATTCCATCGACTGACGACTGCACCGGTCAGTGTTCCTGGCCCTTGCTCCCTTATGGGATCCTTTCTCTCCCCAGTCTGTACGGGGATCTGCACCCTCTATTCACGACGCACGTCCTACTTCTCTTCGCATGGTTGGGTTTTCGGGGTGTCGGTCACGGACAGTGACCTTTTCTTTTATAACGGGGGTTCCACTTGCCTTGATCTAAGCCTTGGGACTAGATATACATTTCGATCATCCGGAGGACTCTGGGTTAGTTGGTGATCAACGACAAGTTAACCTCATGAAGGCGTTCGTCTGAGATGACCAACTACCTGGTGGACTCGTTTGAGTCCGGGAGGTCCTATAGCTCCCCTGCGCCTTCCGCGCTGCGAACTTGGACTACCGCTCCCTTGTAGACTTACTACCGGTGGGATAACACCCATGGTGTACCGACTTAGTAAGCGTTAAGTTTCAACGCCCATCACACCCAGGGTATCAACGCTCTTGGGAGGTGATCAGTGGTCCTGACCATGCGCCAGGACTGGGGGGACAATCTCACTCTGTCGGAGGTTATTGTCGTTTGAGCTACTGCCCCCTCGTGTCTGATTCCGTCAGACGCATATCGAGTGTCACGACGTTGGCCATTCCAGGCGTCGGATCCCGCCTCGGAGAGTCGGGGTTTTTCCGTCGTGCGTAGGACAGCGGCGGGACTTCATCGTTTTTTTTTTTTTTTTTTTTTTTTCTACCCGTTCTTCCCCGCACATCATACTCCGTTGTCTACGGATTTCTTAGTCCTTCACGGTCCCACTGCGATCTTCGCATCTCTTCCTACTCCTCATTCCTACGCTAAACATCAGTTTCCGGTTTCCTCAGCTACGCTAGCCAGAGGGGTACGATCAATCATGGAAATGGCAGGGTCTTACGTAACCCCGTTGGGCGCCCACCCCTCCAGAGGAGCGGTGGCTCCTAGGTCATCACCCCGGGCGGCTCCCTATAGGATTTACGGCTAGCGGCGGACTGGTAACCACGATTGCTTTCCGCCAAGGAGGAGGAACACATATCTATATCAATTTTGTAGTTGTTTCATTTGTTATCATCTATATATGCATTGTTATAGCTTTGAACTTGCATAAGATATGAGCCTCCTGTCTGAGGTATAATTCGAGATTTTCCTAGCTTGTGACGGAAAATATTGATTATATGAAGACAGGAGGCGAGTATCTTCCCTCCCGACCCAACCCTGTCACGAGGTTGTCTCTCTCTCGTTCTAGACTGTTGAACCACACACCCTGCAAGTCGGAGGCTGGTACGCCCCGGCAGTTCGTTTTCACTAACCCCGTCGGGATTGCTGTTCCGTTTCGATCCATGGGTTTAGTTCACCGCAGATGGAGGCTCCTACTACGTTCCAGATCCGGAGTCGGGATGCCGTTGTGCCGTTGACTGAATCCGTTGGTCCATGTTCCTGAAGACGACTGACCGGTCGGCTCCGAATGGTTTTGGTTTTCCTATAGTCCCCGTTGGGATGAAGTTGGTCCGGATGAAGTTGGTCCGTGTTGGCCTTGTCCTTTCGTTTCCTCCAGATTCAGATGTTGTGTTCCGGTCGGAAGGTTCCCGGCAGCCGCGGAGATGTCTAATTGGACTTTCGGTTCCTGTTTACACTAATTCGCATGAAGAAAGAGGAAGAGGTTACCTCAGACAGTCCCTTATATAGACTACGGTCTGGGAGGGGCTACACTGGCCCAGGGACTGCTGGGAAGGGTAGTTCTTTGAATTTTTTCTTTTAAGTTACAATAAATGTTTACTGTATTTCTGCTATGGGCATTATTAAAGAAAGATAATGCATAAGATACTCGCCTCCTGTCTTCATATAATCAATATTTTCCGTCACAAGCTAGGAAAATCTCGAACTATAGAAGACCTCTATACATGTCTGAAAGCCTGACTACAGAAATCTGTACATTGTTAACTACATTCCCATTGTATCCATGTACCCAGTATAGCTATTCATGCCCAGCCCTATAAAACAAGTCACAAAGCCACAGGAGAACTCCCAGTGAAGCAAAGCAATGAAGGATCTTTTACAAACAGTTGATGCTATTTTCATAAACTGTTCTAAACTTGCAAGATAAATATACTATTTTCTGTAATACCTGTTTTGGTTCATTACAACAATTTGTACAACAATTTTCTGTTGCTCAGAAAGGCTCAATATTGTTTTTTCTTCAGCCAAATAGCACCTATTAATTGCAGGTTCAGAAAAAAATGTAAACAGTCTAAGCATTCCCAAATTTTAAATAATGGATTATGACTAGAAGCCCTTTCTGGCCGCTTGTAGCCAACAGCTCTTGGGAGGGAGGGGAGTATAGGGCCAGATTCACGTAGAAGTGCGGCGGCATAACGTATCGTAGATACGTTACACCGCCGCAAGTTTTCATCGCAAGTGCCTGATTCACAAAGCACTTGCAATGAAAACCTACGCTGGCGGCCTCCGGCGTAAGCCCGCGTAATTCAAATGGGCGTGTGCCATTTAAATTAGGCGCGCTCCCGCGCCGGACCTACTGCACATGCTCCGTTTCGAAATTCCCGCCGTGCTTTGCGCGAAGTGACGTCATTTTTTCGAACGGCGACGTGCGTAGCGTACTTTCATATTCCCGGACGTCTTACGCAAACGACGTTGATTTTTACATTTCGACGCGGGAACGACGGCCATACTTTATACAGCACATACGTGTTAGGGCAGGTCAAACGACGACTAAAATTGCGACGGGAAACTAGACCAGCAGCGACGTAGCGAACGCGAAAAACCGTTGTGGATCGGCGTAACTCCTAATTTGCATACCCGACGCTGGTTTACGACGCAAACTCCCCCCAGAGGCGGCCACGGTACTGCATCCTAAGATCCGACAGTGTAAAACAATTACACCTGCCGGATCTTAGGGCTAACTATGCGTAACTGATTCTATGAATCAGTCGCATAGATACTCTGAGAGATACGACGGAGTATCTGAGATACTCCGTCGTATCTCCGCTGTGAATCTGGCCCATAGTGCCTAGGGTGAGTCTACTGTGTGATACCCATGCCCCCGAATAAAGATGGCATCAAACCTACTTCACATGTATAGACATGTATGCTTGTGCCATTTAAACATGTACTGTTGATGTTAACTAGATCATGACTAAACTGATATACAGGCTTACCCCACTTTTAAGTACACAATGGGGTCTATTTACTAAAGCTGGAAAGCGCAAAATCAGGCTCACTTCTGCATAGCAACCAATGAGCTTCCAGGTTTTATTACCAAAGCTTAATCGATCAAGCTGGGGATAGAAGCTCATTGGTTTCTATGTAAAAGTGAGCTTGATTTTGCGCTTTTCAGCTTTAGTAAATAAACCCCATTGTGTACTTAAAAGTGGGGTATGCCCGTATCCCCCAAAACAAAGTGCAGGTTGATATCTGCCTATTCTGAAGGGACTTGTTCCTGCTTAGGACCTGCTAAAATTCTTACATGACAATGACATTGGTACATGTGTGCTACTTCTACTCCTTCACTCTTCTACACAGAATAATGATGAATTGTGAACCACTTGATGGGAGAATTTCTAACAAATTGGAAAGTTTCCCCCGAATGATAACAAATATCTCAGACTACATCATCAGCCT
This sequence comes from Rana temporaria, assembly GCF_905171775.1. Classification (NCBI taxonomy): domain Eukaryota; kingdom Metazoa; phylum Chordata; class Amphibia; order Anura; family Ranidae; genus Rana; species Rana temporaria. Next base: position 126,809,719 of record NC_053495.1, on the reverse strand, counting down.
CTAGGATATGAGAAAAAAACGGATAATTGCAAGAGATGTTCAATGTCAGAAGTGGCAGATTTAAAAAGCTATTTTCATTCGGCCTCAAACTCAGCTGCTATGTGATGTCTACGGCAGTTGTCTTTCTGGCTTATTTAATTAGACTTCACAAAGAACAATTGCATCTAAAGTGCAATATCTTATTACATTTCACCTTATATTAGCTTTAGAGAAGCTCCAAATATGACTCATGATTGGTTGCCATGGGTTGCTGCTTTTTGCCCTGTGACTTTTTACGTAAACGCATATTGTATTATCATCCACTTACTTGTTGGTCCTTACGACTCGGCTCCCCTCAGCTTCTGTAGATCTGTCTGCTCTTATTCCAGGCTTCAGCTCAGAAGTAAATAAACCTGCTCACTGCCAGAGTTGCATGTTATTGCAGCACTATGATGTTGCCATGAGACCCTGAGTCCTTGCTCCCCTGCTGTCACCCCTGATGCTCTTTATTGTGCTTTTTACTATTACTATTATTCCTCACCCAAACTGACACTATCATCCTAGCATGCATAGAACATTCAACAATGATGTTCCTTATCACACAGATCCAGGTCTGTGGATTAGCTACAATATCACATTCCCTATGTCTTTTTCGCTTTTCTTTAAAGGCACCCCTCCCTTTTGAAATACCATGAAATACTACCAATTGGTGGCTAGGAAGCAAACAAGTCGTTTTAAAAGTCACATTCCTAAAGTATAATTAATCCTCAATCGAAAAAAAAAAAAAAAAGTCACTTGAGGGTGCTTAGGGTGTTTCTACTTCCATACCGTGCCTATTCTGGCACTTCTCTCCTTCATGTTAAAATCATAATTTTTTTTGCTAGAAAATTACACAGAACCCCCAAACATTATATATATATATATATATATATATATATATATATATATATATATATTTAGCAAACACCCTGGGGAATAAAGTGGCGGTCATTTTTTAAACGCCTTTTTTTGGAAAAAAAATTGTTTTATGAATTAAAAAATAACAAAACAGTAAAGTTAGCCCATTTTTTTTGTATAATGTGAAAGATGATGTTACGCCGAGCAAATAGATATCTAACTTGTCATGCTTTAAAATTGCGCACAATCATGGAATGGCACCAAACTTTGGTACTTACAAATCTCCATATGCGACGCATTTATGTTTTTTTACAGGTTACCAGTTTAGAGTTACAGAGGGGTTCTAGTGCTAGAATTATTGCTCTCACTCTAACGCACGCGGCGATACCTCACATGTGTGGTTTGAACGGTGTTAACATATGTGCGTTAAGTGTGCGTTTGCTTCTGGGCAAGATCTACTGGGGACAGAGGCGTTTTAAAAAAAAAATAGTTTTACGTAATTTTTTAATGGTGTGTGACAGGTCCTCTTTATGGAGAGATGCGGGGTCAATAGGACCCCACATCTCTCCTCCAGGCTGGAAAGCATGAGATCGTGGGAAAAAAAATTCACAGATCTCATGCTTTCAGCCGCGATTGCGGCTTTGTTTACTTCTGGGTACCCGGGCGTGATGTCATAACGTCACACCCGGGCCTCCGACAGTTATAGAGGTCACCGGAAATCTCTATCTTCCTCATCCGGCGGCGGCCGATTCGTTCTTCGGGCCTCCAATGGCACGGGAGAGCCCGGAGAAGCACCGGATGGCGGCGAGAGGGGGGGGACGTCCCTTCCCGCCGCCTATAAGAACGATAAAGCGGCGGAACCTGTAGCTGCAGGCATCATTCAGATATCCCCCCCCTAAAGTCCAGGACGTCATATGATGTCCTACGGTAGGGAAGTGGTTAAAGATAATGGCACTTTGGTAATTATTGGTAGCAATTACAACATTTTGTCCAAGAGAAAGATTTTTAGGAAATGTACTTTTTATCCACTGGAGAACAGCTAGTTCCCCATTGATTTAAATCCCTTAAGGACGACTTCAAAAAAGCCCCCTATCCCCCTTCCCGTGTATAGCCAGTATTGGCTTATACCTTTGCCCCCTAAAGGTGAGATTGTCATTTTATACTAGCCAAGGTCCACAAAAAAGCAAGGCATATGCAAAAAAAAATTTAAATAAAATTACAATTTTATAGCTCTAAATACAGCTAAAATCCACCCGCTAGATCAAAAAGAGAATGTAAAATAGTAATAGGCAATATTTCATATTTACCTAAATTTAAAGATTTTTTTTTTTTAATTTGTATTAATGACACCGTTTTTCGTTTTAGTTATAGTTTAGTGGTGGATTCTTATGCTGGTGTCTCGGGGCCTGATTGGATAGATTGATAGCAGCGCAGCCATTGGCTCCCGCTGTTGTCAATCATTCCCAATGATGCGGGAGTTGGGGGCGAGGCCGAGTCCTGCTGTCAGCAGCAGGACCCGGGAGTGCGCCCACAGGAGTGTCCCCAGGGAAGCGCTTACCCGTGGGGGCACTCGATGTGGGGAGGAGCCAGGAGCGCCGCAGAGGGACCCCAGAAGAGGAGTTTTAGGGCCACTCTGTGTAAAACCCTTGCACAGAGGAGGTAAGTATAACATGTTTGTTATTTAAAAAAAAAAAAACCTGAAGCTTTACAATCACTTTAATAATTTAATTATAATCGAAAATACCAAAAATGAAATTATCCAAATGTAATCGATTCGTTAAACTCGTAGGTTAAATAGTTTTTCGTTTTTTTGGATCTTCGTTCTTTTTGACAATTCGTTTTCATATGCATTCTTCAAAAGAGTCTTTCGTTCATTCGGATGCTTCCGAATGCATGAATATGGCAAATTTCATCCGAAAACTGTAAATTTGTAACAATATTAATTGCACATGTCTATTTTGTAATATAAGCATGTTTGAAGTTTTACTAAATAGTCTTTTCATATACTGTGGGTATGGAGTTGGGTGTATAGGATTTTACTGTGTTTTTTATTTTGTTTTTTTTATTTTTTGTGGTTGAACTGGATGGACTTGTGTCTTTTTTCAACCTGACTAACTATGTAACTTTGTATGTTATATGGCCACTTTTAACGAAGGTGACTATTACAGTAAGAATTATGGGTTATGTATGAAGTTTTGGTCTGTAAGTAAGAAAACAAATACATTGCTCTTTGCATTATTACACATTACAGCAGTTAAGATTGTTGGACAATATAAAGACTGTGATGTGATACTATGGAATGTTATGATTACAGAAAGCTTTACATTTTCCTGGAGCTTAAAAGATTAATTTGAGTGTAAAAAACTGCTTGTTATGTAAATTATATACACACTCCTGCTGATTAATTCTTGTTAATAAACAAACATGTAACTGTCACATAAGACTACTTACATAACAACAGATCTAGTGAATAAACATTGCACATCCTCTCATTAGAGCAAGGAAACCTTGGACGATGATCCATGTTTTGCTCTGTGTATTATTTCAATCACTGCATTCACTTGCGGCTGCTTCTGTTTATGTAATATGTGCATCTTTAACCTTTTTTTTCTTTTTAAGATTATGTTTATTTTTTCCACCCTTACATGCAATAGTGTAGCTATAGTGTATAAAGCACAGAGCAGGCTCCATTACAGAAACTGGGCCAAAAGGTACACAACCTGACAAATGTATGAGGGGTCCTCAAAAGTTTTTGCACTTAATTTAATTAAACAACTTGCCGACCAGCGCACGACTATATACATCGGCAGCATGGCATGGACAGGCAGAAAGACGTATATATATGTCCCCTTTAAGAGCGCATCATTGTGGACGCGCGCAAGCTCCGTGAGCCCGACCGCGGGTCCCCGCGGACTCGATCGCCGTGGGTATACCCGCGATCGTCTCACGATAAGGAAGAACGGGGAGATGCTGATGTAAACAAGCATCTTCCCTGCTCTGTCTAGTGAAAATGACAGTGATCACCGTTTCCTGTAATCAGAAGCGGTGATCGATGTCTTGTCTCGTGTAGCCCATCCCCCCTACAGTAAGAATCACTCACTAGGGCACACTTAACCCCTACAGCGCCATCTAGTGGTTAACCCCTTCACTGCCAGTGTCATTTTCACAGTAATCAGTGCATTTTTATAGCACTGATTGCTGTAAAAATGATCATGGTCCCAAAAATGTGTCAAAAGTGTCCACCATAATGTCGCAGTCACGATTAAAAAAAAAAATCGATGATCGCCGCTATTACTAGTAAAAAAAAAAAAAAATATTAATAAAAATGCTATAAAACTATCCCCTATTTTGTAGACGCTATAATTTTTGCACAAACCGATCAATAAACGCTTATTGCAATTTTTTTTTACCAAAAATATGTAGAAGAATACGTATCGGCCTAAACTGAGGAAAAACATATTTTTTTTTAGATATTTTTTGGGGATATTTATTATACTTTTTCAAAATTGTCGCTCTATTTTTGTTTATAGCGCAAAAATAAAAACCACATGTTATCAAATACCACCAAAATAAATCTCTATTTGTGGGAAAAAAAAGAAGAACGCCAATTTTGTTTGGAAGCCACGTCGCACGACCGCGCAATTGTCAGTTAAAGCGCCGAAGTGCCGAATCGCAAAAAATAGTATTTTATACTCACCGTAAAATCCTTTTCTCTGAGTTCATGGACGGACACAGTCTTGATCTTGACAAAGGGGGTATTAGCCTTCATTTAGGAGGGAGTGAGTAGGCAGAAAGTGTTAACAACTGGCTATATCCCCTCATCCTGTACCAAGCAGCTCAGTTGGTAACAAGCAGTACAAACTTAAAAAAAGAGGGGTGGGTGCTGTGTCCATCCATTTACTCAGAGAAAAGTCAAGTTAGGCTTACCGGTAACTTGTTTTCCATGAGTCTTTCAGGACAGCACCTTGAGAGCGTGGCTCCACCCACTTGACAGGAAACACACCTCCACCAAACTTCTTAAAAGGGAGGCTCCTTCCACTTATCATCAGTAGTAGTAGAGAAACCTCTGGCCCAAGCTGGAACACATAATCAGAGTATGGTTAGTCACAGCATAATTATTCAAAACATTAAGGACGGGTTGCTGCTGTCCTGAAAGACTCATGGAAAACAAGTTACCGGTAAGCCTAACTTGACTTTTCCCTTATTGTCTTTCAGGACAGCACCTTGAGAGGATAATAGAGACTTACCCACGTAGGGAGGGACCACAGCCTGCAAGACCTTTCTGCCAAAAGCCTGATCGCTTGCTGACAGAAGATCTGGTCTATAATGACGGACAAACGTAAGGTAACTTGACCACGTAGCTGCCTTGCAGATCTGATCTGGGGTGGCACCAGCTATTTCTGCCCATGTAGTGGCCTGAGCTCTAGTAGAGTGTGCTTTAATTCCCAATGGGGGAGATAGCCCTGCTTGGGAGTAGGCTTCCAGAATAGCGGTTCTTAGCCATCTAGCAATTGACCCCTTAGATGCTTGGTGGCCCTTCTTTTTCCCTGAAAACAGTATGACCAAGGAGTCTGAAGATCGAAAATCCTTGGTCACTTCAAGGTAATGTAGTAAGGTTCTTTTTACATTCAACATGTGAAATTGGCGTTCCTTCTCCCCTGATGGATTAGAGCAGAAGGTTGGAATGACCATTCCCTGCGCCCTATTGAGGGCTGACCCCACTTTTGGTAGAAAAGCTGGGTCAGTCTTTAGTACCACCCTGTCCGTATAGACAGATAGGAAGGGTTTCTTTATTGACAGGGCGTGTAGTTCGCCGATTCTTCTGGCTGTCGTAATTGCCACTAAGAACACCGTCTTGAGAGTAAGGCACTACTGAACTACTGACAAATCCCAACTGGGGAAGTGTCGCACGGGAGCTGGTCTAGACCTAGAAAGTGCCCTTAAAAATCTTGCCACTAAAGGCTCTGAAGATATAGGCTTTTCCAGAAAGACTCATAATGCAGCTATCTGCACTTTTAGTGTACTGATTGACAGCTCCATTCTGAAGAAATTCCAACACTGACACTAGATTTTTTACCACTCTATTTGACGAGTGACACCAGGAGTTGTAGACCTTCCAATATTTACCATAGGTCTTTCTGGTAACCAGTTTTCTACTGGAAAGTAAGGTAGTCACAAGTGATCAAGACAGACCTTTTTGTCTCAATAACTGCCTCTCAGATACCACGCCGTGAGGCTTAGACAGGCCACCTCCGGATGGCATATCGGACCCTGTAGAAGTAAGTCCTGCCGGGGCGGCAATCGCCAAGGTGGCCTGACTGCCATTTGAAGAATAGTGGTAAACCAAGCCCTTTTTGGCCAGAATGGAGTAATTAGGATTACTTCCACCTTCTCCTCCTGAATCTTCCTCAGTACCAACGGAATTAGTTGAAACGGAGGGAAGGCGTAAGCCAGCTGGAAGTTCCAAGGCTGTATCAACGCATCTGTTCCCTGGGAACCGTCTTTTCTGTGAATGGAGAAAAAACTGGGAAGTTGCGTATTTTCTTCTGACGCAAATAGGTCTATTTGTGGTTGACCCCAGGCATGGGTGATCAACCTGAAGACTTCTGATTTAGGGTCCATTCTGCTTCCTGAATCCGTTTTGTGCTTTAGAAAATCTGCCACTATGTTCAAAGTGCCTTTGAGGTGGACCGCTGATAAGGACAGCAAATGATTTCCTGCACATTTTAGGATGGTTAAGTTGAGAAGCTGAAGTGACCTGCTTCTTGTGCCTTCTTGCCTGTTTAAGTAGGCTATGGTAGTGGCATTGTCCGAGAAGACTTGAACATGGGCACCTTGAAGGTCTGCGGAGAAGGCATCGAAAGCTAAGCTTACTGCCCTTAGTTCTCTCCAATTGGAGGACTTTTCCGCTTCTGACCAGGACAAAACCCCCTGAGCATAGTTTTGTTTTGTGTGCCCCCCATCCCCATAGGCTGGCGTCTGTTGTAACCACTCTTTCTATTGGGAATGACCATAACAGGCCTGCTGAAAGGTTTGCCAGATTTCTCCACCACCACAGCGACCGTTTTACCCTGGTGGGGATTTTTATCTTTTCCTCCAGAGATTCTGTCCTGTGATCCCAAATTTTCAGAAGGAAACTCTGAAGCGGTCTGAAGTGAAGCCTTGCCCACTGCACCGCTGGCATAGATGAGGTAAGGGTTCCCAGAGCGGACATTACTTGTCTGATTGATAGCTCTTGGTTTGTCTGTAAGGAGGCTACAACCCTTAGCATCTTTAGTTTTTTGTCTTCTGGGAGAAAAACTTTTTGCTCCACTGAGCTTATACGATACCCCAGAAATTGAGCTTCTTGGGTTGGATTGAAATTTGGTTTCTCCAAATTTATGTTCCAGCCCAATGCTTCTAGATGACTGCGAGCTCTCTCGAGATGCTCCAACAATTTCTCCCTGGAGGGGGCAAAGAAGAGCAGGTCGTCCAGGTATGGAATTACCGATACCCCCTGTAAGCGAAGGGGAGCTAGGGCTTCTGCCATGACCTTTGTAAATATTCTCGGAGCTGAGGAAAGGCCAAAGGGGAGGGCTTTGAATTGGAGATGCACAACCTCTTTTCCCATGTTTACCGCCAACCTTAGAAATTTTTGGGATTGGGGGGCTATGGGGATATGCAGATAAGCATCTCACAGGTCGATTGATGCCATAAAGCAATCCTTTGTCAAAAGATTTTTGACTGTGAAGATTGAGTCCATACAGAATTTTTTGTATCGGACCGATCTGTTCAATGGCTTCAGGTTGAGAATGAGTCTGAAACTTCCGGACGGCTTTTTTACCATGAATACATGGGAATAAAACCCTTGATAAAGCTCCCCCTCTGGTACTAGAGTTACAACCCCCTGGTTCATCAGATCCTTCAAAAGGTTCTTCATTGCTAGGGATTTGACTATATCTCTTGGTAGTTTTGTCAATAGATACCTCTCTGGGGGAGGGTCCGAGAACTCTATTCTGTAACCTTGAGACAGCATTGAGAGAATATACTGATTCTCTGTTATGCTTGCCCAAAAAGGGAGAAAACGCTGAAGTCTTCCCCCTACCTGCAACCGGTTGTCATTGCGTTTTGCTGGTTGCCGCAGGAGGATGGAAAAGGACATTACTTTTGCCTTTTCCCTTTCCTGACCAACCTTTCTTCCTCTCTTGAGGCTTACTTTGTTGTTAAGCCTTTTGAGGACGAAAAAAACTTTCTGCCTGATTTTTCTTTTTGACAGGGAAAGATTTTTTCTTGTCTACAGTCCTGTCAAGCACTGCATCTAAATCTGACCCAAACAATAAATCCCCCTGAAAAGGTACTCCACACAGCCTGTTTTTAGGTGCTGTGTCCCCTGGCCAGGTCTTTAACCACATCGCCCTCCTAACCGAATCGGACCTTGCTGTCATTCGGATTATGAATTTACCTTCTTTTAGTTAATTTTTATTTACATTCCATATTCTAAATATTTAACATAAAGCAAATTTATGCAATAATAAGATAGAGGATACACATCAGTGATGCATAGTTGCCGTGGTATGCTCATCGGATTACCTGTTACTAAACCGACAGACCTGCCACAGCCTAAATACAAGGGTTCTTCAAAAAGTTTTCACACTTTTTTTACTTTATTAACCACTTAAGCCCAGGACCATTATGCAGCCAAATTACCGGGCCACTTTCTCTTTCGTTCATGGATGGACACAGCCTTAATCTTGACAAAGTGGGTATTAGCCTTCATTTAGGAGTGACTAGGCAGAAAATGTTAACTTCAAAGCTGAACAGCCCAGCTCAGGGGGCGGTCCTACTGGCTATATCCCCTCAGCCTGCACCAAGCAGCTCAGTTTTTTTCTGCCTAGTTAAGAAGACATGGCTCCCTTCGGGCCCATAGGCCTGGAGATTTTATTTCAAATTTACTTTGGATTTTGGTTTTATTTTTTTTATTTATTTTTTTCGACTGGGCGACAGGCTGGATCCCAGATCCTTGTAGTCCCCCCAGTTTCAGCCATCGAGCGTGTGCCGACCAGAGCTACGCACTGGGTCGTCCACGACAGGCCCGTCGCTCTACGTGTGGCCGGTGAGCTAGACGCTCCAGGGCACGCATATGACCGGTCTATAGGGCCAAGGTGGGAGAATCTGTCCACAGGACAACTATTAGGCTGGATTCACACCTATGCATTTTTAGTGCTTTTTGCATTTTGCAAGATTTGTACTGCAGAACGTGTTCCATAGGAAACCATGTTAAATGTTCTGTAGTGCAAATCTGCAAAATGCAACAAGCACTAAAAATGCATAAGTGTGAATCCAGCCTCAGTCTCGCACTCCACAAATCTGGCCTTTATGGAAGAGTGGCAGGAAGAAAGCCATTTTTGAAAGAAAGCCATAAGAAGTCCGGTTTGCAGTTTGCGAGAAGCCATGTGGAAACATGTGGAAGAAGGTGCTCTGATCAGATTGAACATTGGTCAGAGTAAAAATTTTACATTTTGGCCTAAAAGCAAAAATTCGGTGTAGCGGAAAACGAACACTGCACATAACCCTGAACACACTTTCCCCATGTGAAACATGGCGGTGGCAGAATCATTTTGTCAGGATGCTTTTCTTCACCAGGGACAGGGAAGCTGGTCAGAGTTGATGGGAACATGGACAGAGCTGGAGAATACCAGTCTGTACCAGTATGCTTTGAAAAAATAAAATCACCTCCAACATTGGGTGTCCTACGTGTGGATGTTGCTGCATTATGTAACGCTATTAGAAAAAATGTTTACATTTTAGAATGGGGTGCCTTGAGACTGTCCATACTTTTAACCACTTCAGCCCCAGACCATTTTGCTGGTCAACGACCAGGCCACTTTTTGCAATTTGGCACTGCGTCACTTTAACTGACAATTGCGACGTGGCTCCCAAACAAAATTGGCGTCCTTTTTTTCCCCACAAATAGAGCTTTCTTTTGGTGGTATTTGATCACCTATGCGTTTTTTTTTTGCGCTATAAACAAAAACGTATTCTTCTATATATTTTTCGTAAAAAAATAATAAAAAAAATAAAAATCGCAATAAGCGTTTGATTGGTTTGTGCAAAAATGATAGCGTCTACAAAATAGGGGATAGTTTTATGGCATTTTTATTATGCCTGCCGGGCACTTGTGTCGGCACCAGGGGCGAGCAGGGGGGCGCACGCTCCTAATGGCTGCAATGTGAAGTGACATATAGCTACGTGATTTCGCGCCGCCGACCTGCCGCCATTTAACTGTGGCGGCTGGTCGGCTAGTGGTTAAAGGGTGCCTTGCCTGGAGAAAAAAAAAAAAAGGTTGAAAATCACTGGTTTAGGTCAAAGCATATTCATGTGTTTGAATAGCCCAGTCAAAGTCCAGACGTAAATCTAATTGAGAATCTGTGGCAAGACTTACAAATTGCTGTTCAGATGGGCATGCAACTGGCCAATTCGCTTGATTCATACAGATGCTTATATGTACACAACTTGTGAGAGATATATTATCAGATTGAAAAATAAATGCAGTTTCCCCTACACACACACGTGTCCTGGGCTAGACCTGGTAAGCCAAAAGCAGGACGTTTTCCACAGCTCAGTGCTATGCACAGGGCTGTGGAAAGTTCAGTTTTGTTGCGGTGTCAAACCTGTGATGGTGTCACTGACACACTTTTAGAGAAAACAAAAAAGGTTTTATGTGACATAGAGGAAGCATAAAAGTTTTGTCTGAAGTTCATCAAAAATGTAGTTACCCACAAGGCGAATACTGGATCATTTTGGATCATCTTTAAGCTGAACAATTTAAACTCCAAGAATGTTTTTCATTTAGAATATGAAATATAAGAAGTCCCATTCTAGTTTATAAAAAGAAAAAAAAAAAAAAAAAAAAAAAAAATCAGGAGGTATTTTGCCACAATCCCATATTTATTACAGCGACACTGAACATTATGGGGGCATGGAGTGTAAATTCTCATGATCATTTAAAACCATTTTACATATTTCTCGAATTACCGCAAACACACACACTAATCAGCACATTTGTAGGTTTAATTTGATCCTTATGTAGTGTAACAGTCACCTAATTTTTTTTTTTTGCTTGACAGGCTCAGTTTCAATTCATTGACCAGTCAGTAGCCAATACAACACTTAATTTTAACTTATGATCTTGTCCAGGCATTCAACAGTTGGTTCAGACTAGGGTTGTCCCGATACCGATACTAGTATCGGTATCGGGACCGATACTGAGCATTTGTGCGAGTACTTGTACTCGCGCAAATGCTCCCGATGCTTCCCCCGATACTTCCCCCCCAACCCCCCCCCGCCGCGAGCGGGTGGAGAGCGGGCGGAGCAGAGCACTCCTCGGGTATGGAGGAGAGGAGACTTGCCGCCGCCGCTGCTGCCTAGTCCCCAAAGTGAAAGTCAAGCCCCCCCACCCCCGCCGCTGCCGACATCTAGTTGATCAGCGCGGGGAACATACAGCTTTCATTTGAATAGCTGTGTGTTCCCCGCGCGCCTCGTTATTGAATAGCCCCTCCCCCTTGTCCGGGCACTTTAATAGACATATCACCCGTCCCAGGATTGGACGGGTGATATGTCTATCAAAGTGCCCGAGCAAGGGGGAGTGCTTATACATGACGAGGCGCGCGGGGAACACACAGCTATTCAAATGAAAGCTGTATGTTCCCCGCGCTGATCAACTAGATGTCGGCAGCGGCGGGGGTGGGGGGGCTTGACTTTCACTTTAGTTTGACTTTGCACATTTACCCCGCGATATACAGAGGGACACTGACAGCCAGAGGGAGAGGAGTGATGTCAAGGGGGTAAGCTCCCTCCCCGTGCACACCGCACCGTCCCGCGGCTTAACCCCTCACCTCCCGGCCCTGATAATCACTTCACTTCTCACGGATGGCTCCGGGACTTGTAGTACGGAGATCTCCCCTCCCCCACTGGGTCCAGCCAGAAAGTTACAGTGTGTGTAATCCCCCAACAGTCCACTGCACAGCACCGGTCCCTGGATGGGGGGCGCTGTTCCCGGTCAGAGCTCGTCCTCTGATAGGATGACAACACTCACCATCTATATTGAGGAGCAGGAAATGTGTTATCACTACAGACCCCCCCCCCATGTATAATATAAGGAGGAGGGGAGGTGTGTGTTGTGTAGAGATGGCAGGGGGAAGTCATTACCCAGAGGAGAGGATCAACACTCAGAAATCAACAGGTCCTCTTCTCAGACACATAGAAAGAGAGAGAGAGAGAAAGCAATGTGTACTTCTATGGCTGATCACACTGAGCCCCCACTAGTGTAGTCCATTCCATCCACACTGAGCCCCACTAGGCTGCATTTAGGGACATGGCTGCATTTAAGCTTCATTTAGGGACAAGGCTGCATTTGGGGACACATGGCTGCATTTAAAAAAAAAAAGTATCGGTATTCGGTATCGGCGAGTACACAAAAAAAAGTATCGGTACTTGTACTCGGTCCTAAAAAAGTGGTATCGGGACAACCCTAGTTCAGACTATGAATCACATTCATGAATCTTGCAAAACATGGTAGATCCATTTCTATGGCAGAGAACACTTGTCAAGTGATACCACAAAAGAAACATTAATACTAGACAAGCGAACCTTATTTTTTTTGAAGTGTTTCAAGGAAAAAATATTTTGTTGCCAATGTCAAACATTATATCTCTTATTCTCCCATTGTGTATCATATGATTGAAAGGCAGAATATAAGCGGCATTTAAAAACGACATACATTCTTCCTCTCCCTTATGCAAGTTATCTAGTAAGGCCCAATGTATACATGTGTTTGAAGGATCCACTTAAAGCCATTCATAGATCGATGGGCTAGCAATACCTTGTAATGTAGCTCCAGATATTTGAATCTAAAAACTTAAAATTCTAAACAGTATTAAAGAGCGTTCGCTTTGAATTGGATAGACGGCCTGTAATTTGTGCACATTTGTCCATAGGACAATACAGCCAGGCTGAAGTGCCTCCCACAGTAAAGGGAAATCATGTTGAGGTTTTTATTGGAGAGAGCTTGTTGTTCCTGTTCCTGGAGAAAATATAATACATTTTCGTCATCCATTTCATTTTAGATCAAGGAGCATGGAAGATGGGTTCTCTAGGTAGGATTTCCAGAGATTAGAGAATCTGGACATGGTTGCTCCATCGATAATCCTGTGGTCTGCAGACCAGCTAATGTTGATGATTTGAGCTTTCACAACCTGCCCTCTTGAGTCAAACCGTGGAACTACCTGTATGACAGGAGAAAGAAGACAGCTAATTACTACAGTTTGTTATGCAAGATTTTAATGACAGATTATGTGATAATGAAACTAATCCCCTTTGTCATTGTGGTTACAGATGCAACAACATAAAAAATGTAGGCGAGACACATCAATGTATAAATTACATGCAGTGGCAAAATAAAGAAACAGACCGTTCAAGTCTCAAAGATGTGGGAAGAATCTCACAGCTTGCCCTTTCCTCAAAATATGGCAGCTGAACACCACAGGGTTCAGTCATATGTAGCGGCTTCTAATGCCGCGTACACACGGTCGTTTTTTGTGATGGAAAAAAAACGACATTTTTAAAAACGTCATTTAAAATGACTGTGTGTGGGGAAAACGTTGTTTTATGTCTTCTGAAAAACGACAAAAAAAAAAAATTCGAACATGCTTAAATTTTTTATGTCGTTTTTCAAAACGTCGTTTTTTTGTGTCATAAAAAAATGACTGTGTGTGGGCTAAAACAACGCTTTTAAACCCGTGCATGCTCAGAAGCAAGTTATGACGCAAGCTTGAATGGAACAGAGTGTGGCCGTACGTGCTGAACGTAACCACGCTTTGCTAGAGCATTTTGAAAAAACGATGGTGTGTAGGCAACGTCGTTTTTTAAAATGAAGTTTGAAAAACGTTGTTTTTTTTCCCCATGAGAAAAAACAATGTTTTTTTACAAGACAAAAAACGACCGGTGTGTACGCGGCATTACATGTATAAAATGATGCTATTGCTAGATACTATTAAGTGACAGCATTTCACGGCTAGTCAGAGCTAGAGAATTTTTAAACATTATAATCCCAATTTAAAACAGCTATATCAGAACTTAAAGTGGAAGTCTGGTCAAAACCCAACTAAGCTGAAACCTGAAGAAATAATTCCGGACGGCTGCACTTCCAAAAAATCTTTTTATTGAAACTTCATATGACAAGTGGTTGACAGATGGAGCAGGGGACAAATAGGTAGACGTGTTTCGCGCAAATGTTACCGCTTAGTCATTATCTGGAGCAGCTTTTCTTGTTTCATAAGCTTAAACCTGTTCCCAGACCCCATTCTTAGCCCTATACTACCATGTAAAGAAAAGGGGCGTAAACTTAATCTAAGGGCACTCTGATCTGGTCATGTGATCTCCCCAGCAGCCAGCTTCAGGGCACAGGAGATAGGAACAATGGCTGCAATGCCTGGGTGGTGACGTCACCCATAGACTTACTATGGGGCATCCGTTGTCTCTTGTCCCTCCACTCCCTTGAGGCCACCGCTAGGAGCCAATCACATTACGCACACCCTCAGATTAGGCAAGTATATACAAAGTAGTTAGTATAGGGCTTAGAATGGGGAGGGAGCAGGTTTAAGCGTGGTTAGGTTTTTACCAGATTTACAACTTAAGCATGCAAAGGGAGGATTATTGTCTGTGAGGCCACTTCAGCATGCCTTACATACTATCATGATAGAAGAATTAGAAATCAATATTACAATAATGAGTCCTGCTCTTTGGGCCATCAAAAAATGAATAATAAAAGTGAAAACATTTTATTCTCAGAATGTCTCTTAGAGTGCCATAGGCAAAAATGCTATCTCCTAGAGACCATGTAGACTATTCCAAAGGATCTATGCAATTTTCATCCTGACAACCATTTGGGCAGGAGGAGAACTGAAGAAGGAGTGAGAATAACAGGGGTAGACAGTTAAAGTGGAGGTTCACCCTAAAAACAAGTATTTACCATTCAATCCAGCATACTGCGGACATGGACAGTATGCTGTTTTTTTTTTTTTTCTCGGTTAACATACCGTAGTATAGGTATTTCTTCCCCCGGCTTCCGGGTAGTGAATCCCGCGGGACTGGGCGTACCTATTCGAAACGAAGTGATTGACGTATTACAAAAGCTTGCCCCCCGGCGCAAAAGGCGCATCACCTGTTTTCGAAAAAAGCCGAACGTCGGTGCGCAGGCGCCGTATCGCGCCGTCTCGCAGTTCGGCTTCTTTCGGAAACTGGTGATGCGCATTATGCGCCGGGGGGCAAGCTTTTGTCATATGTCAATCACTTAGTCTCGAATAGGAACGCCCAGTCCCGCGGGATTCACTACCCGGAAGCCGGGGGAAGAAATACCTATACTACGGTATGTAAACCGAGAAAAAAAAAAAAACACAGCATACTGTCCATGTCGGCAGTATGCTGGATTGAACGGTAAATACTTGTTGATGCACTGAATACCAGTTTATGGTCTATATGACACACAGACAGAATTCTCACCGCTCCAGGTGAGCCTCGTGATGATCAGGGGTTGTTGAACCACCAGGGTGCTGGCAATGCGGTAATGGCAAAAAACAAAAGAACAAAAGCTGGACAGCCGCACTCCAAAATTTTCTTTAAAAGAGATGTCTTTATTTTCAACTGTGCATACAGTCACTGCAAGCCCACAAAAATCAGTATGGCCAACGTTTCGCACTGGCGTCAGTGCTTAGCCATGACTAAGCACTGACGCCAGTGCGAAACGTTGGCCATACTGATTTTTGTGGGCTTGCAGTGACTGTATGCACAGTTGAAAATAAAGACATCTCTTTTAAAGAAAATTTTGGAGTGCGGCTGTCCAGCTTTTGTTTTTTGCCATTATGGTCTATATGAACTACTGCAACTGTGTAGACCTGAAAGATCCGAATGTACACATTTTTCCTTGTGAGCTTTGTCTGAAACACAGCATTTGATTTCCAATAAAAGAAACACTGAACATGAACAGAAGTATCTTAATCCTGTTCTGTTAAAAGCCTACATACAAATATAAAATTGTTGCAATGCAAACACATTCACACTGCTAAGATAATATACAGGCAATGTACAGATATATGTATGTAATTCTTCAATAACAGTGTCTGTGTAAGTGTGGAACAATGATATTCCAGGACATAGTGTGGCATTACATTTTCTTTCTACATGTTTTTATGACAAATAACCAACCTGCAATTTTCCAATAGCACCAATAGCTACTTCTGGAGGCAATATAACAGGCTTGGCATAGGTACCCCCAATCTAGAAATGAAAAACAGAAGAGGTCAGTAAACTATGCAGATGGCTCTGTAAGTGTTCACTCTCACACACACACACACACACACTATACCACAATCACTTACAGAACCAATGTTGGATAGTGTAAAAGTTCCCCCTGTCAGTTCGGAAGCCCCCAGTTGCCCCGAGGCACCCATGGCCTGTAGTCGGTTAAGTTCAGCAGCAATTTCAAATATACTTCGTACTTGTACATTCTTCACATTTGGAACAATCAGACCTCTTTGTGTATCCATAGCAACCCCAATGTTGTGAGAAGCCTAGAAATGACATGTTGAAAATAGTCAAAATGTGCTTATATACAGGGCAAAGCATTTTGTGTTAAATGGTCAGTCCACGTGAAACAGATATTGCACTTTTTAGCAGCTTTCATTGCGAGCTTTGTATATGTATGCGGGTATTGTGAAAAGATTTTTGCATTTAGGCTGCAAGAACATCCATTACAAGAAGATTTTACTGAAAGAATTCTCATTTGTACAACACCGCAGAGACTGCAGCAGTAGATGCAAGATTCTGGCTCACATTCCTCTATCTATAATCAGAATATATCACTTTATGACTTGTATACATCTGTACTTGATGTTTGTTACATTCCTGGAATATTATCCCCGATTCGGTTTAACCCTAAAAACATTTAAAGCGGAGGTACACCCATTTAAAAGTCAGCAGCTACAAAAAGGTGTAGCTGCTGACTTTTAATAATCAGACACTCACCTGTCCCACAGACCAGCGATACGGGCGCACAAAGCCCCAATCCTTTCCGAGGCGCCGACATTCTAACTGTGGGCGCCCGGCTGTGGCTTCACAGTTGGGCGAGCCGCGCTGCTAATGGCCGAGCAATCTTCTGGGACCTGCAATGTATCCCAGAAGATTACAGGAGGGGGGGGGTGAACTTCCTTCTGGCGCCATGGAGCAAGTGGAGAAGTGGGAGCTGGGTACTCATAAAAACAGAGTGCCTGCTCGTCCCCCAAATGTGGCATGTCAGGGGGTTACCTGCACTTAAAGTTACATTTTTGGTTGGTCCTCTCAAAACAGTAACCATGTATATTTAAATGAACAGTACAATTCTGCAAATACAGACCTTATACGTGATATTCTGACAGTTTTCATCCACAGAGGCATTGAGGACTGGATACTGCAGTAAACCCAGACTGGCTGCCTGAAAGGAAGAGGAAATATGATTGAGGGGGGGGGGACTCGCCATGTTTGGAGGAAGCAAAATGGTGACCATGACCCTAAGAAGAGCATCCCTACAGTGAAGCACGAAGGTGAAAATATTATGCTTTGGGGCAGTTTCTCTGCTAAAGGTACAGACCAACTTTGCCGCATTGAGGGGCCAATGGATGGGGCCATGTATAGTAAAATATTGGATGAGAACCTTCTTCCCTCAGCCAGAACAATGAAGATGGGTCTTTGATGGTCTTCCAGCATGACAATGACCCAAAACATACCGCAAAAGGCAACAAAGAAGTGGCTCAAGAAGAAGCACATTAAGGTCATGGAGTGGCCTAGCCAGTCTCGTCCTTAATCCTATAAAGAAAAATTATGGAGGGAGCTGAAACTTCCATAGGAAGCGACAGCAAAGAAACCTTAAAGGGGTTGTAAACAATTTTTTTTAAACAACAAACATGTTATACTTACCTCCACTGTGCAGCTCGTTTTGCACAGAGTGGCCCCGATCCACATCTTCTGGGGTCCCTCGGCGGCTGTCTCTGGTCCTCCCTGCAAGAACTTCACACATTCATGCAAGCTCCTTCGCATTGTGTGGCGTCCTTGCGGGCGAGCTCCCATGACGCCCCGCCCCTTGGCGCGCCGTGTTATTGGATGCGATTGACAGCAGTGCCAGCCAATGGCTGCGCTGCTTTCAATGCAGCCACTCTAGCCAATCAACGGCCAGGCTGAGCGGCGAAGAGGATGTCGGGGCCGAGCGCGGGACTTTCAAGGGGTCAGGAAAGTATAACGGGGGGGCCAGTATAGTTGGAAGTTTTTTCACCTTAATGTATAGAATGCATTAAGGTGAAAAAACTTTTACCTTTACAACCCCTTTAAGGATTTAAAGAAGATTTTTTTTTTTATAACAGAAGGGGGAGTGGACCAAAATCCCTACTGAGATGTGTACAAACCTGATAATCAGCTACAAGAAAAGTCTTAGGTCTGTGCTTGTCAACAAGGGTTTCTCCACCGAGAGAACACACAACGATTATTGCTAATGGCAATAACCGCATGGAAAATCTGACAGGCTGGTTGTACCCAAGTTGACCGATCGATTAATTTGGGTACAATCAGCCTGCTCATACATGGTTCGAATCTCTATGGCTGGTTTTAAAGTGTTAGTGCAAATTTTTAACAGTACTTGTTTTGCTGCAAGTGCACTAATGTGGCCACAATCAATTACAATTCAACTTGTAATGTTCCTCTCATTCTTTGTGGCATTGAAAAACAGTTACCATCATTGACAAGGTTTGTTTTCCATTGGGTGGGATCTTTTCTGTAGGTGCAAATACAGTACAATTGTTAGTGCAAGCCAGTTTATTAGCTCTCATCCTATTAGCATTGACAGATTTTCTATTTGACACAAATGCAGCAATTCCATTATAAGGCATAAACACAATTTCCCTAAAATAAAATAAAAAGGAGGAGGTGTGGATTCCAGTGAAGGAAAATATGGAGAATGTTGCATTTTTATAAACAGGAAAAATTGTAGCGATTTTTGTACTATTATTACCGTTCTTGTACCTTCTACTGTAACCTCACCTTGAGGAAGAAGGGCATAAATGACAGACGGACCCCTCGTGTTTCCGCTGAAGGCTTCAGGTCCTCTCTCAGCTGGACAAGTTTGGTCATATCAATTTCATCACAATACCCAAAGTGAGGGATCTTTAATGCCGCAGACATGGTCTTCACCATGGCTTTATGGAACCCTACGTCAATAAAACATTACAAAAAATATAACAAGGAAGAAAATGTGCACATTTCCAAAAAACTGGAGAAATATTTTTGGTTCAGTAAAAATAATTATATATTATTTTAGATTGTAAACAATCCTTTCGATGTCTGAGCAAAGACTATATAAGCGCTCATTGGGATAGAAATATAGGATTTACCCTTTTATGAATACATCTGAAAAGACTGTTCCTAGCATATATTTGATGATACGCCAATGATCCGAAATGCCCTGTACCTCTCAAAATAATCAGAATGGCTTCCTTTGCTGTAATCCTATTAATGGCAAGCTGTAGGCTGAAGCCGCATGCTGCTTTCTGAACTTTCCTCCTATGACTATTGGTTTCCCCTTCTGGGTATGGCAGACACAAGACTTGGCTTTTTGGCTGGGATTTTTCTATATTTTCCAATACGAGCCAATAAAAGTGGTGGGAAAAATGAGGTAACAAATTTACATCTTTGGTAGCTTATTAGAAGGCATATTAGAGCTAAAGGTGGTATATTAATAATCATTAATTAACCACTTAAAGCGGGGTTCCAACCACAATTAGCATTTTTTAAATGTATGTCCTTTCATCCTGCGTTTTTAGAATATAAATCCGGTCACTTACTATTTTACAATCTGCCGCCGCTCCGCATAGTTTATAAACTATCTTTTTTGAATAACTATGTCCACACCGTTGTCATTTTGCTTGTGGGCATTGTGAAGCCCACAAGCAACTTACTTCCTCGAAGTCTTGGATGGGGAGTGATAATTGGGTAGCGCACTGCATCCTGGGAAATGACGGCACACATTTCCCAGGAGCATTAGAGGGAGATGATGTCAGGATCCTAGGTGATTCCAAAGGCAGATTTTGTGGGACTGCATAGCAACAGGCATTTCCAGATGAGTAAAAAAATTTTTTTTTCTCTTTTTTAGGTCTAATGAGCACAATAATGAAAAAAAAATTTGGGATGGAAACTTCACTTTAAAAAAGGACCTCCTAACGACTATATACAATCGGTAGAGCGGCACGGCTGGGCAAAAGGACGTACAAGTACGTCCCCTTTAAGAGCCCATCCGTGGGTCGCGCACTCGTGACCCAGTAGTGAGCTCCGTGGCCGCGCCACCCGCGAACCCGATCGCCGCCGGTGTCCCGGGATCTGGTCACCAAGCTGAAGAACTGGGAGAGGCAAGTGTAAACAAACCTTTTACCGTTCTTCCTAGTGAAAGGGTCACTGATCGTCTGTTCCCTGTCATAGGGAATGGCGATCAATGACGTCACACGCCAAACCACGCCCCCACACAGTAAGAATCACTCACAAGGGCACACTTAACACCTTCAGCACCCCCTACAGGTTAACCCCTTCACTGCCAGTGTCATTTTCACAATAATCAGTGAATTTTTATAGCACTGATCACTGTAAAAATGACAATGGTGTCAAAAGTGTCCGACATAATGTTGCAGTCATGATCAAAAAAAAAAAAAAAAAAAAGAAAAAAAAGCTGATCGCCGCCATTAATAGTAAAAACATAATTAATAATAAAAATGCCATAACACTATCCCCCATTTTGTAGACGCTATAACTTTTGCGCAAACCGATCAATAAACACTTATTGCGATTTTTTTTACCAAAAATATGTAGAAGAATACGTATCGGCCTAAACTGAGGAAAAAAAAGTTTTTTTGTTGATTGCGCAAAAAATAAAAACTGTAGAGGTGATCAAATACCACCAAAAGAAAGCTCTATTTGTCGGAAAAAATAAGGACATCAATTTTGTTTGGGAGCCACGTCGCATGACCACGTAATTGTCAGGTAAAGCGACACAGTGCCGAATCGCAAAAAGGGGCCTGGTCCTTTAGCTACAAAATGGTCCGGGCTTAAGCGGTTAAACCCGTTGTGCATGCAACTGAAATATATGGGTACACAGTCAGCTGCTGAATTTTGCAATAATAGACCACTTAGGCCGGTCATAGACAGTTTGAATCTCGGCCGAGATTTAAACCATGTATGCACAAGGCTGAATGTATCAAGTTGATCGATCAACTTGGGTACAACCAGCCTGCTGGATTTTACTTGCAATTATTGCTAGCAGCTGGTATAGCCACTAACAAAATTCACTGTTTTCTCCCAGTGGGAGATTACAATGGTTTGGTGGGAGGGATTCCTCCATTCAACAAAGGTCTGTTTTGATGGGAGAAATTTGCTGTGTGTATGGCCTGCTTTAGCTGTGTTATGAAAAAAGAGAACAATTCACATGCACATGTCTTTGTTTGTGAGCACTGTGTTACCTTTCAACGGCTCTGTCACATCCTTTCCAGAGAATGTGATGGGTTTAGTAAATGTCACAGGAATACTAGGGGTTATCGGTATCTGGGATGACTTGGAGATCTCTGCTTTAGGAGGAGGTGGTATGATCTCCAATTTTGGAGAGGGTGGCAATATGGCTCCTGTTTGTTTGGCCAGAAAGTTTAAAATGTCTTCTTTTAGGATACGTCCATCTCGTCCAGTGCCCACTACTTCACTTAGTTTTATCTAAAACAAGATAAAAGAACGCAGAATTCAGTACCTTGCAAACATTTAATGCTCATCTTGTGCTAAATTAGGGTTTCTGTCAATGAAGTATAGTGCCTTGAAAAAGTATTCATACCCCTTGAAATTTTCCACATTTTGTCAGTTTTAATCAAAAGCATAAACTTATTTTATGTGAAAGACCAACACAAAGTGGCACATAAAATTGTGAAGTGGAAGGAAAATTATAAATGGGTTTCAATATTTCTTACAAATAAATATGTGAAAAGTGTGGCATGCATTTGTATTCAGCCCCCCTGAGTCAATACTATGTACACCCACCTTTCGCTGCAAGTCTTTTTGGGTATTTTGCACATTCTTTGCAAAATAGCTCAAGCTCTGTCAGATCAGATGGAGAGCGTCTGAACAGCAATTTTCAAGTCTCAAGCCACAGATTCTCAATCGGATTTAGGTCGGGACTTTGGGCCGTTCTAATACATGAATATGCTTTGATCTAAACTAAATTAACGTTTTCCTTGCCCAGCCTGTCATTTTAGGAGGCTGGCCATGTTTTGTTAGGTTTGCAGTCAGATTTTCCGTGATGGATTGAACAGTGCTCCATGAGATGTTTAAAGCTTGGGATATTTTCTTTATAACCTAACCCTGCTTTAAACTTCTCCACAACTTTATCCCTGCCCCTTCTGGTGTGTTCCTTTGCCTTCATGATGCCATTTGTTCACTAAGGTTCTCCAACTCTGAGGGCTTCACAGAACAGCTGTATTTATACGGATATTAAGTTACACACAGGTGGGCGCTATTTACTAAATTAGGAGACTTCTGAAGGCAATTGGTTCCATTCGAATTTTAGTAAGGGGTATCAGAAGGGGGGCTGAATACAAATGTACACCACACTTTTCAGATATTTATTTGTAAATCATTTTGAAAAACAATTATGTGCCACTTTGTGTTGGTCTATCACATAAACTCCCCAATATAACATGACAAAATGTGGAAATTTTAAGGGGGTATGAATACTTTTTCAAGGCACTGTACCTACACTGTATGGATGTTCAGGATTTATTTATTGGCTGAACATGTAGACCAAGTGCAATGCAAATAGCACTTTCAACATAGCATTGATGTAAAGATTTCTATAAACAGCAAAATAACATACATTGTTCTCCATGGCAAGGCGTCTGACAGCTGGAGTTGCTAGAGTCTTGTGTCCCTTTATTTCTTGGTGTGTATGCTCTTGAGATATAGCAGGAGTCTCCACAACATCCTCTTCTGGAGCTCCATCTACAGGAAAAACGTGATCACTGGCAATATATACAGTAACAACTGGCAAAGCTTCATTTCCATACACAAAACGTGAATTGTATGCTTAAAAAAAAGACAAAAAAGTGTAAGAGGGGGGGGGGGGGGGGGGGGGAAATCTAGCAACACCGACACCCATGGAACATTTATGTAGTCAATATGAATCAAAGGGACATATCTGCCATATATAAGATATTGACGAGTGTATTCCCAGTACAGAGGAACACACATCGGTCTCCTCCCCTTGAGAGTCCCCTCCCCCCTACAGTTATAACACACCTTAGGGACCATATTAACCCCTTCAACGCCCCCTAGTGGTTAACCCCTTCCCTGCCAGTCACATTTAATCAATGCATATTTATAGCATTTATAGCATTAATCGCTGTATAAATGTGAATGGTCCCAAAAACGTGTCCGATGTGTTTGCCACAATGTCACAGACAGTAAAAAAAAAAAAAAAAAAAAACGCCAATACTAGTAAAAAAATTTATAAAATAAAAATGACATAAATCTATCACCTATTTTGTAGACGCTATAACTTTTGCGCAAACCAATCAATATACGATTATTGCGATTTTTTTTTTACCAAAAATATGTAGAAGAATACGTATCGGTCTAAACTGAGGAAAAAAAATGTTTTTTTTTTTTTTTTTTTTAAATTGTGATATTTATTAAATAAAAAAGTAAAAAATATTGTGTTTTTTTTTTTTTAAATTGTCGCTCTTCTTTTGTTTATAGCGCAAAAAATAAAAACCGCAGAGATGATCAAATACCACCAAAAGAAAGCTCTATTTGTGGGGGGAAAAAAACATAAAGATTTAGTTTGAGTACAGTGTTGCATGACCACGCAATTGTCATTCAAAGTGCAACAGCGCTGAAAACTAAAAATTGGTCTGGGCAGGAAGGGGGTGAAAATGCCCTGTATGGAAGGGGTTAAAGGACTAAATGTATTATTAAATTATTAACAAGATTTCTTTAAAACTATTGCATCAGAATGACACTCGGGCAACTAGTATTTTTTTTTCAGAAAAGGTCATAATTGCAGCCTGCATAGTTCTCTTGACAGGCTTTAAGTGGTATCATAATGCTTAGTGGTACAAATACACAATCCTATTAGCTTGCTTACAAACCTTTCAGAACATCCGTTTCAATGTCGACCAGAGGCTTCCCCACAAATGCTGTGTCATCCACATTGTAATACAGCTTCCGAACAACCCCATCATAGCGGCTGGTGATCGTCACTGAAGCCTTGTCACTCTGTACTTCGCAGATACTGTCAAACTGTGACACTGTGTCGCCTTCTTTCACATACCTGAGAAGACAGATATTACAAGCAAATAGACAATTCTGGAAGAAAAATATGTAAAAATAAGTGGCGAAGTTGTGTTTTGGGTCCTGCAGCCCAGAGACTTTGGGGGTGGGATAAAGCCTCTATTTCTAAGTCCACAGCTCACCTGGTAGCCATTTGTCTCAGCTGTCCACAGCCATATATACACATACATATATGTGAGCTTAGGCTGTCTGCTGTAGGACCCCACTGTTGTGCGAAAAGGCTGAGTGATGACAAAACACTAAAAAAGGTGCAAGTGCCGCCTGTTTATTTTGGGAAACCCATTACAGTACACCCTGTAAGCCAGCCACAGGCACAGAAGAGCAGATGATTATTTGTTTCATTGTTTTAAGCTATGGACTTGCTGTACAAAGCCCTCCAGCATTGAAACTGTGTTTGTTTGCTGCCTTGCTGATCAAAAGTGCAGGCCAAACCTGCTTAGACTGTCCCTGCCTTATGCATGGTTTGCTGTGACCAATAGCAGTTGAGCTTGTCCCCATTACTATAGATCCATAGAGAGGTTAGCATGGGGGTCAGCAACCTGTAGATCGCAATCTACCACTAGATCACGGACAGGTGACTGGAAGATCTCAGTCTGGGATTGCTGACCCGCCATTCTAGAGCATCAGAGTGCAATGTAGGAAGATTACTTGTAAAGTTGGAGCAAGAGCCACATAAGCTGATCCCTCCTCTGTAGTGCTGGTTCCTGTCCCATGCGGAGCGATACCAAATGCACTCCACCTCTTATCCTGGCTAGTGGTCTCCAGAGTGGTGCCAACAGCAGAAAAGAAGAGATCTTTAGGTCAGTGTGAAGCAATACACTGGGCATTTTAGTACAAGGCTTCTTTCACACTGATGCACTGCGGGTTCACCACAAAGTGCAGTGTACCTACTGTTTTCCCCCCCCCCCCCCCCCCCCTACTTTAGTGTGAACGAGCCCTAAGGGTGCCCCTTCCAAATGCAACTAAGAGCTCATTTACAAGTGCAGCAGGCACTGCTGCTCCTCTGAAAAGTGATCTGTGTGTGTGTGTGTGTGTGTGTGTGTGTGTGTGTGTGTGTGTGTTGACAGGTAGTGAGGAGGCGATATGTTGCTTCTTCACCACCTGATTTAAAACCCATGAATGCCATGCAATTGCGACACAGTAGTACAGCAATTAAAAGGTTAAAAAAATCAGGTGATTTTGAATGTCATGGCAAAGGATGTAAATACTTATGTACAGGTGATATTTTTTTCTTCCCAATAATAAATTTGCAAAGATTTCAAACAAAATTCTTTCCGGTTGTCATTATGGGGTATTGTTTGAAGAATTTTGAGGAAAATAATGAATTTAATCCATTTTGGAATAAGGCTGTAACATTACAAAAAAAAAAAAAAATGAAGCGCTGTGAATACATTGCGGATGCACTGTACATTCCACAGTTCTAATTATGCTACCAACATTAGTGTGTGCTGTAAATCGTCTCTAGCATTGCTCCCGTTTCTTCTAGCTGGATTCTGCCATTTTTCTGAAGCCCAGAGCCCCTGAACAGCAGCAAATCGTAAAGCAGTACTAAACTGGACGATTTAACGGTTTCAAAAAACAGTTACATTGCTGAAATGCCAGGATTGCCAACTGTCACGTTTCCTTGTGTCCTTAACCACTTAAGCCCCAGACCATTTTGTTGCTAAATGACCGGGCCACTTTTTGCGATTCAGCACTGCGTCGTTTTAACTGACAATTGCGCGGTCGTGCGACGTGGCTTCCAAACAAAATTGACGTCCTTTTTTCCCCACAAATAGAGCTTTCTTTTGATCACCTCTGCGGTTTTTATTTTTTGCGCTATAAACAAAAAGAGCGATAATTTTGAAAAAAAAACTATATTTTTTTACTTTTTGCGAAATAATAACTATCTACCAAAGAGATATAAAAAAAAACATATTTTTTCCTCAGTTTAGGCTGATACGTATTCTTCTACATATTTTTGGTAAAAATCGCAATAAGCGTTTATTGATCGGTTTGCGCAAAAAGTTAGAGCGTCTACAAAATAGGGGAGTTTTATAGCATTTTTATTATTTTTTTTTTTCTTTTACTAGTAATGGCGGCGATCTGGGATTTTTATCATGACTGGGATTTTTATCATGACTGCGACATTATGGCAGACACATCGGACACTTTTGACACATTTTTTGGGACCATTGTCATTTTTACAGCGATCAGTGCTATAAGAATGCACTGGTTACTGTGAAAATGACACTGGCAGTGAAGGGGTTAACCACTAGGTGCCGCTGTAGGGGTTAAGTGTTCCTTAAGGCGTGATTCTTACTGTAGGGGGGGGGGGAATAGCTTGCTGTGACACGTCACACGTCAATCGTGTTCCCGATCAGTGACAGTGTCAGCTAGGCAGAACGGGGAGATGTTTACACTAACATCTCCTCGTTCTATGTGTCCGTGAGACGATCGCGCGCACCCGCAACTACCGCTTCTTGAAGGGAACGTACAGGTACGTCCCTTTGTCTGCCCGTGCCATGCTGCAGACGTATATCTGTGTGCGGCGGGCGGCAAGCGGTTAACCAAACTGACAAAACAATCAAATAGCTGCAGTCATAACTGGTCACATGTGCAGCACCATGGCAGTTTCAGATCAAACAGAAGCAGCTTCATTGGTTGTAACGAATAAGAGGCTTTAATTCCGCTTTAACCAGTTCAGCTGTTTGGTTCAAAGTGTGAACCATTAAACACAAGTTGCAGTCATCAGCGGGTGTGTGTTCTGTAGAGCCGGTGACCGGCTTTACCATGAAAGTGATGCGACAGCTCCATAGCCGTCGATCACTTTCTCCAAGCCGGCAGTGCAACGTCCCCCCCCACCCCTATGGTTCCCGGGCTGTCCTGTGCTTACCGATGCCCAGGAACACATCCACCAGCTGGGGGAGAGAGATTGCATAAAGATCCATGCCTTGATCTAACATGCACACAATGAAACCAGAAGGGATGCCCCTTTCCAGTTTTATATGCACACTTTCCTGGTCAGTACAGGCAGGAGACACATCTAACCAAGCCGATCTGTGCTCGGTTATATATAGTGTGAAGGGCAGGGGAGACATTGGGGTCTATTTGACCACTAATGTCTCCATAAATAATACCTGTCACCTGCCAAATGCCATCACAGGGGTTTATTATAGCAATCAAAAAATAAATCAAAAAAATTAAATGCCAATATATAAAAAAAAGCCAAAACCCCGCACCTACATACATGTGCACACCATATGTATGTAGGTGCGGGGGGGGGGGGGGGGGTTTGGTATTTTTTTTTTTATATATTAGCCTTTTTTTTTCTTTTACATCAGACATCAGAGTGGGAACAATAATTCTAGCACAAGAGCTCCTAGTCAACTCTAAAATGATGAGCTGTAATGGCTTTTAAAACGTAAAATATGGAATGTTGGGCATTTACTTGATACAACCTCATCTTTTATATTTTAACCAAAAATGGGTATAATATGGTGTGGTTTTGCACTAAAATTTATTTTATTATATTTTTTTCCAGAAAATTTCAATTTAATAAAGAGTTGCACAAATATCACAATGATAAAAAAAAATTGCAACTATCCCCTTTTTATTCTACAAAGCCTCTGCTTTCAGAAAATATATAAATGTTCTGGGGGTTTATATAATTTTATTGCCAACAATTAGGATTTGTATGTATTGCTCTACAGCCGAACTGGTTAAGGCTGACAGCAGATTGACCTCTACAAACTTGGCAGTGCCTAAAAATAGAGAGCAACTGAGCATGTGCAGAGTAGGGTGAGACAGTATATTACTGGATTTTAAACAGTATAGGTGCTTAGTTTTAATGTTTTACATACAGTAGCTATACCTGCCAAAAGGGCCAGCATGAGGTGATCTAGCAGGGCTTCATTTCCTGACTTTCCACTTTCAGCCAATATAGAAAAAAAAATAACAGGTAGATGCTACCTACTGGTTCATGAGACCACTCAAGTAGATTAGGTCAAGCAAAATAATGTTTTTGCATATTACTTCAGCTATATATTTTTTAAATCTACTCATTTTAACTCCTTCCTGCCCGCGCTATATCCAAACAACGGCTACAGCGCAGACCTACATTGGCGGGAGGCTGTCAAATTACGTCCTCCCCTTTGCAAGCACCCTGTGCGCCCCCTGTGGCGCGTGCTCTGTGATCTGTAAGTCAATGAGTCCCCTTACCACGCGATCAGCTGTCAGCCAATGAGAGATGATCACGTGATGTAAACAGAAGGTTGGTAATCGATTTTGTTTTTCCTTGTGCTCACAGCCGATCACCGGCTTCTGTGATAGGGACATCGGTCCCAAAGAGGAAGAGGTGCAGCCACCTCACCAGTGACGCCTGCTAGTGCTGCCCACCAGTGCATAACAGTGCCACCTATCAATGCCCACCAGTGACTCATTGGTGTCACCTACCAGTGGCCATCAGTGTCATCTACCAGTGCTCATCAGGGCCACCCATCAGTGCCGCCTCGTCAGCATACATTAATGAAGGGAAAACAAATGACCCGTTTGCAACATTTTATAACAAAATATAAAACGTTTTGTTTTTTTCAATTTTTTTTTTTTTTTTTTAACAAAAAATAAAAAACCCAGTGGTGATCAAATGCCACGAAAAGAAAGTTCTATTTGTGGGAAAAATAAGAATAAAAAATGTAATTTGGGTGTAGTGTGGCATGACCGCGAAATTGTCAGAGACAGCGCTAAAAGCTGAAAATTGGTCAAGGCAGGAAGGGGGTTTAAGTGCCCAGTAAGCAAACGGTTAATATAAAAATTTTAAGTGACTGGAGCTTCTGCTTATTCATCATACGCTATTGGAATTGTTGTCCTAAAAGAAGGGAGGGAGATCTTACATATGGGGGCACAGACCGCTATAAGAGCCCTTTCACACTGGGGCGGTGGGGGCATCGGCGGTAAAGCTCTGCTACTTTTAGCGGCGCTTTACCGTCATTTTCGCTGCGTTATTTGGCAGTTAGCAGGGCGCCTTTAACTCCTGGGCTTTCACACAGGAGTGAATTGAGCTGCTCTTTCAGTGTGCTTTGCAGGCGCCATTTTTGACGTTATAGCGCCTGCAAATCGCCTCAGTGTGAAAGGGGGTCCAAAAAATAAATATGACAAGAGGTTCTATTGTTTCTCCGCTCTCTCTCCAATGCTATAACTATATTATATAAACACTTTCACCTGTACACTGTCATAGAAGAATCTGAAAACCTTTTTTTATAATATGGCGTGGAAAAATAAAATGAATACCAATCATACAAAGCATGAAGTATATACAAGGTAAGAAATTGCAGATGTCAGAAATGGAAAAATAAAACGGCCTGATTGGTTGCTTGGGCAACACTTGCCATTCTCAATGCGTCAGTCTTCAGAAATCAGATTGCCAGTTCTTGTTCACTTACCAGTCTTTCACCGTCACCTCTGTGATTCCTTCTCCAATGTCTGATAACTTGAACTGTACAATCTGACCATTCAATGCTGAAAAAACAAATAAACCATCACTAGATTTGTGAATACAAAGAAACCATTCAGCTCACATACATTAACAACCAGTAAGTCAGAGAGAAGGCAAAGGTAAATCTTTGGGCGCTTTGGGATGTGACCGGGGTGGCACAATATGGGACAAGATCACCTACTGACTGGCTAGAAGTACATTTCCATTGCTCACCACCCATACAAGAGGAGGCCCCACTATTTTGGAATACGTGGGTGTTTTCATCGACTAAGTAACTGGACTTAGCTTGCAATTTATTAGGACATAAGCCACTCAGAAGAGGCTTCATATAGCCGTTTATACTGAGTTGTGTGTCCTTTTTCTATCTGAGACAGCCTGATTATTTCCATTTTGGATGTAGCGCTAGAGTAATGAGGCTATGGTCATGTCATTTGTGAGGTCTCCTGATGAAGCGATTGAACAGCAAAATACATTGAGACCGGCGACCATTATACTGCACATCTGCCCCTTACATCTGTATATGATGTAACCAAGATGCATTAAGGTGAAAAACCTTGAGGCTTTACAACCACTTTAATGGCATCCCAAGTCTTAGTCCGTAGGGTTCAATATTGAGTTGGCTCACCCTTTGCAGCTATAACAGCTTCAACTCTTCTAGGAAGGCTGTCCACAAGGTTTAGGAGTGCGTCTATGGGAATGTTTGACCATTCTTCCAGCACATTTGTGAGATCAGGCACTGATGAGAAGGCTTGGCTTGCAGTCTCTGCTCTAATTAATCTCAAAGGTGTTCTATCGGGTTGAGGCAAGGACTCTGTGCAGGTCAGTCAAGTTCCTCCACCCCAAACTCGCTCATCCATGTCTTTATGGACCTTGCTTTGTGCACTGGTCCAAATCATTTCGTGGAAGGGGGATTATGGTGTGGGATTGTTTTTCAGGGGTTGGGCTTGGCCCCTTAGTTCCAGTGAAGGGAACTCTTAAGGCGTCATACCAAGACATTTTGGACAATTTCATGTTCCCAACTTTGTGGGAAAAGTTGGGGGATGGTCCCTTCCTGTACCAACATGACTGCACACCAGTGTACAAACAAGGTCCATAAAGACATGGATTAACGAGTTTGGGGTGGAGGAACTTGACTGGCCTGTACAGTTCTGACCTCACTGCCATTAGAGATTACAATTTACATGAAGGGGTATAGTTGGGTCAATAACAATGCTGATAGTGTATCCTGGTGCCATCTCTTTTACAGGAAAGCGATACACACGCACCCAGCCATCCACATTTAAATAAAAATGCGATTCATTAGCCAGGCCATCTTCTATTGCTCAGTGGCAAAAATAGAAAGGACAAAGACTGGACAGCCGCACTCCAAAATCACTTAAAAAAGAGATGTCTTTTATTTTTCAACTGTACATACAGTCACTGCAAACCAACAACATACAGTATGGCCGACGCGTTTCGCACTGGCAGTCAGTGCTTAGTCATGGCTCAGTGGTCCAGTTCTGATGTTCATGTGCCCATTGGTTGGGGACATGGGTCAGCATGGGCTCCCCGACTGGTTCCTTACACAACAAACTGCAATGCTTTCAACACATCAACTTCAAGGTCAACATGTTTTCTTGCTGCCTATTCACTTTATCTGTCAGTGGTCATATAGTTATGGCTGTGCGGTGTATATCTAGGCAAAGAAAATTTGTAAATATTACCCATTACTTTTATTTTTTTCTTTGATGGCTGCAATCAAAGTTTCAGCAAGCCCAGATTTCCTTTTTTTTATTTGAAATGTAAACTCTGGTCTACAATGGCTACATACATATCAAACCTGCTCAGGGTTTAGCTGCAGTGAACCAGTTCATCCTAAAATTTGTTCAAAACACGGGAACCCCTTTTGCTTACTTACAGTCAAAAATATACGCAAAGACACACACCACTTCCATCAGCATTCAGTAATCTTTTGGTAAAAACAACCATGCCAGAGAAGAGGATGACCTGGAACAAGCATGTGTGTAATAGGCGTCTTGTTATTTTACTGACTCATGCTCATTCAAGGACAATGATTTGCTAAGCTGTACAGAAAGAATAAAAGCTCTGGATCTCACATGTTCAAAACACAAGTCAACAATGTCAGCTGCTAAATTTCTATCATTAAAATGTTCCTTTCACAGTTAAATTGAGTGGCCTTTTAGATTTTACATAGCTGCAGTGTTTCCTCCATATTAGTAGCCAATTTAGTTTCACCAACTTGACCTGCGATTCCTCTTAAAAGGAAAATTCCACTTTAAAACCATTTGCTGCAGCATACCCCTAGAGGTGCCTGCACAGAACCTGCTGCAGCATAACCTAGAGGTGCCTGCACAGAACCTGCGGCAGCATAACCTAGAGGTGCCTGCACAGAACCTGCTGCAGCATAACCTAGAGGTGCCTGCACAGAACCTGCTGCAGCCTATGATCTCTCCTCTTCACCCAATACTCAAATCCTGGGTTGGTCTGGTTAGGCAAAGCCCTGGAGCTTCCTGCTTGTGTCAAAAGATTGCCCTCTCCCTCCCTGGCTGGCTGTTGGCAGTGTGTGCACTGCAAGTGCATATGGAGGTCTCCATCAATACTGGTAATGGAGAAAATTGACTGTGGAATGAGATCAAACCCTTGGGAATATTTAAACATCAACGCATCTAGCCCAGCAAGTAGCGATTGTTAAAGCTTTAGAAAGGGATTCTCTACGCTTACCTGAAATAGTTCTGAAGTATCTGATCTGTGAAGTTTGCAGATGTGAAGAATGAGGTTGTTGTTTGCATGATTTTATCAGCAAAAACCGGTTACATGAGGTCAGCTGTCTAAAACTGGCCTAGGGGGAATAAGAGCAAAACAGCAATCAGTGGAAATACACGATCAATAGAAGGCAAGAGGAATGTAGTTTTCCAAGAGACCAATCACACTGCTTGTGTTACCCTGCATTACAGACCAAAGGCAGAGCAATGCAGAAAGTCATGCTTTCAGATGGAGCATGGTCTTTCATATACACACACGGGTTATTTTACTAAAACCGGAGAAATACAAAATCTGGCGCAGCTCTGCATAGAAACCAATCAGCTTCCAGGTTTCCCCCCCCCCCCCCCCAAAGCTTAAAGGGGAGTTCAAGCCTTTTTTTTATGTTTATTAAAAGTCAGCAGCTACAAAAAGTGTAGCTGCTGGCTTTTAATAAATAGACACTTACCTGTTCCACGGTCCAGCGACGCGCCCCCGGATCTTTGCTTGTCTCCCCCCTTCTCCGCCGGGGCCTCCATTGTAACTGTGGGCACCTGGCCGTGACAGCCTTCGGCTTCACAGCCGGGCACTCACTGCGAACGGCGGTGGACAGGCGACCGCCTACAGCAGTGGTTCTCAACTCCTGTCCTTGGGACCCACTAACAGGTCACGTTTTCAAAATAACTGAAATAAATCACAGGTGATATTATTTGCTGCTCAGTGATTGCAGTATTTTAGTCTGCATCTCCCCCCAAGGTAATATTTAAAATCTGGCCTGTAAGTGGGTCCTGAGGACCGGAGTTGAGAACCACTGGCCTACAGGGAGGGGCCACCAAAAGGTGATATGACGTATCGCCCAAGCGGTCCCTGGGCGGAAGGAGGAAGTGGGACAGGAAGTCCCACTCCTACTGAAACCCCCACTCCCCCCCCCCCCCAAAAAAAGACATGCCAAATGTGGCATGTAAGGGGGCGAGGAGTGGATTAAGCAGAAGTTCCACTTTTGGGTGGAACTCCGCATTAATTAAACAAGCTGAAGTTAGGAGCCGATTGGATATCATGCACAGCTTTTGCACTTTCCAGTTTTAATAAATCTACCCTACTGTGTTGTGCTGCATTTAAATGCCTTGCTTTGTGGGTTATATTCAAGTCAAATGCAACATTAGGGCCCCTCCACCTGTAGCGATACTTTATTACATAGAATCTGCCAGAAAAAAAAAATAGCAATTTCTCATATACATAAAATATAAAGCTCTTGCCAGATGTGTCAATATCCAGATGAATGATACAATGTAATATGTTAGGGACAATCATCAAGATGACGACTCGGAAAAATCAATGAGCTGCAATGAAAAATGTTGGACGATTAGCCCTTGCTCTCTGTATTTAATCACTTCAAGGCCATTCTCTGTCATGTTTCTTTTAAGATTGTTGAACATCAGCATCATATTAAAGTGGGGGTTCCGGGCGTAATTTTAAATTTTTTTGCAAGCCAAAATTAATCACATCAAATAGTCCCTAAAACATTAATAGCTCCCCAATCATTCCAGAAATCATTGCAAACACTTGCCTTATATCCTCCAGCTCATGTTGTGGCCGTATCCATCATATGTGTGGGCATGTGAAGCCCAGTTCCTTTTTCTTTCTGGTTTTCAGGGAGAGGTGCATGCTGGGCGATTTTTAGGCACAGTAATGCCCAGAGACTCCTGGGAAATGAGCGTCATCATTTTCCAGGAGGCAATGGGGGTCTTAGGACAGGAAGCTGAACCACCTAGGACCAGGAACTAGGCAGATTACAAGGCTGCCTAGTAACAGCCAGATATAAGTGAGTAAAACTTTTTTTTTTTTTTATAGAAAGTTTGTTTTTAGGGTGGAACTTCGCTTTAATCACTGGAACTCATCAGCAGCCTCAAAACACTTTTACAAAGTGTGTAGAATTTGATAATGTTCAACAATATTAAAGAGATTATTAAAATGACAACAAATACTCTATTAGCAGGGTTTCTCAACCAGGATTCCTTGAGCAATGGGACATTTCTGCTTCTCAGATAAAAAGGTCAGCAGTGTCGGTGGGAACTTATCCATCTATAAGCGGGTAATTCTTCCCACTGACCTCCACACTAACGTACCATGAGTTGCAGATAGGGGAATTTTTGGCAGGGGTTTCCCAAAACCGGTAAATTATTTGAGCCCTAGTTCACATGGGTGTGATTTGACATGTCAAATCGCATGCCAAATCGGCAGCAATTGCACTGTCCTAATCGGCACAACATTTGCGGCGCCGCACCTATTTCCAAAAGTCGTTTCTGTACTATTTTTGGTGCTTTCGGGATGCAATTTTCACTGACATCTGAGCAGAAACGCGCACAGTCGTCTCTGAAATCGTCCCCGAAATCAGGACCGACATGTGGGAATGGAATGGTGAAATTTCAGCTGAACTCGCATGATTTCATTCCGCACTCAGTGTGAACCTGCGCTAAAGGTTTCTTCTGTGTTGAAAAAGTTGAGAAAGGCTGCCCTATTGTCTACAGAAAGATCAAACTCTCCACTTCCAACTGCTCTCTGGAGTACAAATAGTACCATAAAGGAGTAAGATTTTTTTTTAAATAAGGGTTTGCTATATAAACACTCAAGAGCATTTTTTTTTTTTTTAAAGCTGTGAATTAGAGGTCGGACGATATTTGGCCAATTCGGAGAAATCGGCTGATTATTATGCAAATTAGGCCGATATTTAACACTGGACGCATCTGTGCCATCCAGTGCCACCTGCCAGTGCCATCCAGTGCCACCTGTCAGTGCCAACTATTGCCATCCAGACCCACCTGCCAGTGCCAATTAGTGCCACCTGCCAGTGCCAATTAGTGCCACCTGCCAATCAGTGCCATCTGCCAGTGTCAACCAGTTCCACCTGCCAGTGCCAAGTAGGGCCATCTGCCAGTGCCATCCAGTGATCCCTACCAGTGTCAATTAGTGCCACCTGCCAGTGCCAATAAGTGCCACCTGCCAATCAGTGCCAAGCAGTACCACTTGCCAGTGCCACCTGCCAATCAGTGCCACCTTCCAGTGCCAAGTGCCAGTGCCAATTAGTGCCATCCAGTGCAACATGCCAGTGCCAATTAGTGCCTCCTGACAATCAGTGCCAACCAGTACCACTTGCCAGTGCCACCTGTTAATGCCTGCCAGTGTCACCTGCCAATCAGTGCCATCTTCCAGTGCCAACTAGTGCAACATGGCAGTGCCAATTAGTGCCACTGTCATCTCTTAGTTCCACGAGCCAGTGCCTGCCAAAAAAGTAAAAATCGGCCTAAAATATCGGCCGCAAAAATTGGCATCATATATCGGCCATCGCCACCCCGATTTCTAAATATTGGCATTGGCCAGAGAAGAACCCATATCGGTCGACCTCTACTGTGAAATCATTCACTGTATATCAAAGTAAAAGGAGAGTCTAATAAACCAACATTTTCATGTCACTGCCTTTTTTCTCCCCACAATGCAAATACCTTTTTTAAATGTGTTTCTATTTGGTCACATGACCTCGGGGCTCCAGCACATTGGCGTAACGTGGAAAGCTGAATCACGTACAGCGGGGACGTCACCAGATGATGTCCACTGCTCTAGGCTCTGTTGGCGGGGCAGACCTCATACCTACCAGCTCCCCAGAAAAATCATAGCGCTGAAACTCTGCATTTAAGTTTGCACATACAAAAAAAAAAATGTATATACCTTTTCTGGTATAAAATGTATGCAGGTTCAGCCAGGGAAGAAAGGAAGCGGATGATATAAATGTTGGTTTAATACTTGGCCCTTTCTCATACATTCAGCAGAAAGATTCTCCTGCAGTGAGCATCACATCCACTGCTTTATAAATACGCTTCTATGTATTTTTACAACATTTAGGGGTTGTCAATGGGAGTGAACAAAGCAAAAGACTGACCTTGCTGCCCCTCGCCACAGGGCACACAGTCGCAGTACGGTGGCATTCATTTCACAGGAGGTATGAATTTTTGCTGCACCTGCTAAGCTTGTGAACGGCCCCATCTGGCTGCCTTTGCAGCTTTAATCAGAAAATTAAGTACTGAATGGATTACTTCAGGCTGGGCCCTTTTGCAGGTAAAGTGATGTAAAACATTAAAGCAGAACTCCAGCCTCCCCTACAAATACTGTAGCTGCTGACTTTTATTATTAGGACATTTACCTGTCCGGGGGCACACCAGCTGATTTTTCCAATGGGCTCTCGGGGTGCTACCGCCTCCATTCCTTGTAAGGGAAACCTGCAGTGAAGACTCATGGCTTCACAGCCGGGTCCCTACTGCGCATGCGTGAAGAGCGCTGCGTTTTTTGAATGGCCCGGCAGCGGTGGAAGGAGGAGGGCTGAGCTTCCTCACTGTGGCAAGGTCTCCCGGGAGTGGGGACGAGTAGCTGTCAAAGAGAATCCCATATTTGAGTTGACATCAGAACTGGAATGGGGGGGCGGGCTCTTCCAATGGGTACACTAGTGCTGGTGACACACTTAGATTCACTTTGCACAGATTTTCTCTCAGTTCCTGTTGTAGCTATGGGACAGGAAGTGAACGGAGATCTCATAAACGGGACACAAATGGGCAAACAAAAAAATAAACTGACTATATCCAAAAGGAGAAACAAAAAATAGTTTTTGCCATTAGTGACACTTAAAGTGGTTTTAAAGGCAGAAGGTTTTTTTATCTTAATGCATTAAGATAAAAAAACGTATGTGTGCCTCAGCCCCCTAATACTTACCTGAGCCCGATCTCTATCCAGCGATGTGCATGAGTGCCTCGGTCGTCCGGGACTCTTCCTCCTGATTGGAAAAGACACAGCAGCGGCGCCATTGACTCCCGCTGTTGTCAAAGTCAGGAGAGAGAAAGAGAGACCGCAGCTCCGTGTCTGAATGGCCTCAGGGAGCTGCGGCTCTGCTGCCCCCATAGCAAGCTGCTTGCTGTGGGGGCACTCGACAGGAGGGAGGGGCCAGCAGAAACAAAGAGGGAGCCAAGAAGAGGCGGATCCAGGCTGCCCTGGGCAAATCCACTGCAACAGGGCAGGTAAGTATAATATGTTTGTTGTTGTTTTTTTTTTCTTTAAAAATTAGATTTTAGTATCACTTAAAGTGGGATTCCACCCGCGATTTTTTTTTTAAAGTCAGCAGCTACTAACAGTGTAGCTGCTGACTTTTAATAAAAACACTTACCTGTCCTAGTCGCCCGTAATGTCGGTCCCCCGAAGGCGATCGCTCAGTCCTGGCGCCTCCATCCTTACTAAGGGAAACAGGTAGTGAAACCTTTCGGCTTCACTGCCCGTTTCCTGCTGCGCATGCGTGACTCACATTGTGAATGGGCGGCTGCCTCCTGGGATACACACAGTTCCCAGAAGGCAGCGCGGCTCATTCACAAGAAGACACAGCGACGTAGGACGAGCCTGAAGATCCTCTGCGGTGGAAGAAGAGGCAGAAGAGCTATTTCCGCAAAGCAACAGCCCTTTCAGGCGAGTAAAAAAAAAAAAAAAAAAATACAATTTTTTTAATATTTATTTTAGGATTTTTAATGGAAAGAAAAAAAACGGGTGGAACTCCACTTTAAATGGTAAGCACTTCTGCCTGCCAGCACTGAGGTTCTCAGTTTAAATTCCCAACAGGACAAAATGTGCCTGGAGTTTGGCATGTCCTCCCTGTGCCTGCGTGGCTTTACTTCTGGGACTCCGGTTTCCTCCCACTCTCCAGAGACATGCTGGTAGGTTAATTAGCTCCTTTCTAAACTGGTTCTAGAAATTGTGTATGTATGAATGCGAGCTAGGGACTTTAGATGGTAACAGGGACTGATTTAAATGTGCTATATGTAAATTCTCAGCACTGTATCTATAAAATATAAACACAGTGGAGGAGCTTGCAATCTGTTGGTATAACTATACACACAGTATGTGTATCCAGAAGCCAATTAAGCTGGCAGTATGTTTCTGGTATAAAGCAGGGCACCCAGGGTAGGGTGACCAGACATCCCCAGTTTCAGGGGACAGTCCCCTGATTGAGGACACTGTCCCCGGACCAAGTCTGTCCCTGGTTTTGTCCCCAGATTGGATTTAATAGGGGGCAGGGGCAATTTCAAAGACAGTCAGTGCAGAATTAAAATAAAAATATTTGAATTACACACCCCAGCTCCGCCGTGCCTACTAGCATAGGGGGTGTATTTTTCCCCATTATCTGTGCCCCTTTTTTATGATAATGTGCTGGTCGGAGCGGAGGGAATATTTCTTCAGTTTTGGGCACATGCCCATTCAGCTTCGCTCACATGTTATTCTGCCTTGACTCAAATCCTGGCTAGCCACCTGCCTATCTCCTTGCCTTCCCTGGCGGAGGGATCTTCCTCTGCTCCCCATCCAGTAGTATCCGGGGGCCCGGAGAGTGAGACTTGAGAGGCTGTGAGGTGGGCGACGACGGGCAGAGAGTCGCTGATTGTTGCCATTACTAGTAAAGAAAAAATATGTCCCTGGATTTCATTTTAAAAATCTGGTCACCTTAACCCAGGGAGCACTAATGATAACAAAAGGACAACAATCGGATCGCGCCCCCCTAAAGAACAAACTCCGCGCGGATCGCGCCCCCCTAAAGAACAAACTCCGCGCGGATCGCGCCCCCCTAAAGAACAAACTCCGCGCGGATCGCGCCCCCCTAAAGAACAAACTCCGCGCGGATCGCGCCCCCCTAAAGAACAAACTCCGCGCGGATCGCGCCCCCCCTAAAGAACAAACTCCGCGCGGATCGCGCCCCCCTAAAGAACAAACTCCGCGCGGATCGCGCCCCCCTAAAGAACAAACTCTGCGCGGATCGCGCCCCCCTAAAGAACAAACTCTGCGCGGATCGCGCCCCCCTAAAGAACAAACTCCACGCAGATCGTGCCCCATGGAGAATGAAGCCAGCACCTCAGCTCTGGAATGGAGGAAAGCCAGCTGTCTGTGTTGTGATTATTATTGTGCTCTAGCTGGTTTATCCTGCCAATGTCATGGCGGATTTCCTCTATCAGTCCTTGCAATGTACAGCCCAGTGACATCAGACTGTCTTCTAATAACTGATAAGAAAGTGTCACTGTCACCGTCCCCCAGACATGAATGGCATTACCCCCGGGGTGTCCCTCACAGTTTGCCCCTCACACAGAACAGCACATTTCAGCTTCTCTCACCAGACGGACGAATGACCGGTTGCAACTCCTCAAGGCTCTCACAGCCGCCATGTTTCCCGGAAAAGCCCGGAGAACCAATCAGATCACAGAGCTGCTTCTCCCGACCAACCAAAACACAAGAGCTAGAACAATTCAGTGTCAATGCCAAGGAGATGGGGGAGGGAGGGGGGTGTGGAGGCCCGACAGCCAATCGGAGTTGGAATGAACCATTGCTCAGCTGTCAGAGCAGGGGGCGGAGCGCCAGACCATCTGAACGATCCTACAGGGACACCGTTTTTATGAACCTGTCGCTAGCAATGTGAGCAGCCATTTTCTTGGCTAGAAAAAGATCAGGAGACCGTCATCAATAATACAAATTTCATTCAATGAGGCTTTTACTTCGAATATTGCGAAATCCTTACTAGTCCTTATATGAATAATGCATCTAGATGTGGGTGCAACATAAACCTGGGTACAAATAAGTCTAAGTAGTTATAATAAACATATTGTTGTACGGTGTTCTTATTTATTGGTTACTTAACTTTATTGGAATGTCAATATATATATAGAGAGAGATATATAAACAGGTTTTTAGTACATAATTGGAGTGCATAGCGCGATTTCCCCTGGCAGTGGCAGGGTTAATGAGTGACAGGAAGGGGCGGGCTCAGGGTGACAGGAGCCACACCGGTGTTCATTGCACTTCTATTCACTGGACAGGGCCGACTGATCGGGGACTGGTGGGTGCTGGAGGCTTTCATCATACACACACCATGCATATGTATATATGTATAGAGAGGGTTTTATCACACAGACCATGTGTATATATATATATATATATATATATATATATATATATATATATATATATATACAGGGAGGCTGCTACAATACTCGGGTTATGGGCTGTGCAGCCATAATCACAGATCCCCACTCATATGTGAGGGTGTGCATACACACCGATCAGCCATAACATTATGATCATTGGCAGGTAAAGTGAACAACATGAATTACTCTGTTACAATGGCATCTGAAAGTGGGTGGGATATATTAGGTAGCAAGTGAACATGTTGTCCCTAAAGCCCTAAAGTTGATATGTTGAGAGCAGAAAAAAATGGGTAAGTGTATGGATTGGAGTGACTTTGCCTAATTGCAACGGGTCAGAGCATCTCCAAAATTGCAGTTCTTGTGGGATGTTCCAGGTCTGTAGTGTTCAGGACTAAGGATGAGCTCCGGCGTGTTCGCAAAGTCCACGTGCAGAGCCCGCCAGGAAGTCGGCACGGCACTGCGCTAATCGCAGGCAGTGAGACATTGTCCCGAATGCTCGGCTGCAGAGATTGAGAAATGTCTCCTTGCCTGTGATTAGCGCAGCGCAGTGCTGACTTCCTGGCGCGCTCTGCACGTGGACTTTGCGAACGCGCCCCTGGGCTCATCCTTGGGACCTACCAAAAGTGGTCCAAGGAAGGAACAGGGTCATGGGCTGATTGATGCCCATGGGGTGCGAAGGCCAGCCTGTGTAGTCTGATACGGTAGAGGAGTTAATGTGGCTCAAATTGCAGAAAAAGTTAATGCTGGTTCCGATAGGTTTCAGAACATACATCGGTTTGATTACTAAAGCCTCGTACACACGATCGGTCCATCCGATGAGAAAGGTCCGAAGGACCGTTTTCATCGGTTGATCGATGAAGCTGACTGATGGTCTGATGTGCCGACACACCATAGGTTAAATAACCGATCGTGTCAGAACGCGGTGACGTAAAACACAACGACGTGCTGAAAAAAACAAAGTTCAATGCTACCAAGCATGCGTCGACTTGATTCTGAGCATGCGCGGGTATTTAACCAATGCTTTTGCATACTAACGATCGGTTTTGACCTATCGGTTAGGCGTCCATCGGTTAAATTTTTTTAAGCAAGTTCCTATTTTTTTTGACCGAAGGTTAACTAACCGATGGGGCCCACACACGATCGGTTTGGACCGATGAAAACGGTCCATCAGACCATTCTCATCGGATGGACCGATTGTGTGTACGCGGCCTAAAACTGGAGAGTGCAAAATCTGGTGCAGCTGTGCATGGTAGAGAAACGGCTTCTAACTTCAGCTTGTTCAATGAAGGCTTGACATAGAAACCAATCAGCTTCCATTTTTTTATTTTTTTTTATGTAGAGCTGCACCAGATGTTGTACTCTCCAGTCTTAGTAAATCAACCCCACTGTGCATAGTGGGACTGCGTGGCTGCAGACTGGTCATGGTGCCCATGATCACCCTTGCCCACAACCAACGAGCATGTAAGCGTCAGAACTGGACCGCAGAGCAATGGAAGAAGGTGTCTTCAAATTCTTCAGCTCTCAATCCATCAAGCATTTGTGGGATGTGCTGGAAAAACAAGTCCAATCCAGGGGCGGACTGACTATTCGGCACTGTCCCAGGGCCCCATGCCACTAGGGGGACCCATCAGGGTTGCCAGCCTCGGTAAAATCAGGGACGGTATGTAAAAATCTGTGTTTTAAAAAAAATCCCAAGATTATAGCTGCCCTGCCTCTCCAGAACCTTTTCAGTGTGTGTATGTGTATTCTCTGTGTGTATGTATACTGTGTATGTATACTGTATGTTTGTGTGTATACTGTGTGGCCCCATAATCTCCTATTGCCCTGGGGCCCCATAATCTCCTA
Source organism: Rana temporaria (assembly GCF_905171775.1). Lineage (NCBI taxonomy): Eukaryota > Metazoa > Chordata > Amphibia > Anura > Ranidae > Rana > Rana temporaria. The sequence continues at coordinate 126,767,362 of NC_053495.1, read as the reverse complement.
TTGCCCTGGGGCCCCATAATCTCCTATTGCCCGGGGGCCTCATAAACTCCTATTGCCCGGGGGCCCCATAATCTCCTATTGCCCGGGGGCCCCATAATCTCCTATTGCCCGGGGGCCCCCATAATCTCCTATTGCCCGGGGGCCCCCATAATCTATTGCCCGGGGGCCCCCATAATCTCCTATTGCCCGGGGGCCCCCATAAACTCCTATTGCCCGGGGGCCCCCATAAACTCCTATTGCCCGGGGGCCCCCATAATCTCCTATTGCCCGGGGGCCCCCATAATCTCCTATTGCCCGGGGGCCCCCATAATCTCCTATTGCCCGGGGGCCCCCATAATCTCCTATTGCCCGGTGGCCCCCATAATCTCCTATTGCCCGGGGGCCCCATGAGTTGTCAGTCCACCCCTGGTCTGATCCATGGAGGCCCCATCTCACAACATGATCTGCTGCTGTTGGTTTGGTTCCAGATACCACGGCAAAACACGAGAGGTCTTCTGGAGTCCATTTTTTTTTCGACAGGTCAGGGCTGTTTGGTGGCAAAAGGGGGACCTACGGTGGGTGGTCATGTTATGGTCGATGGTCACAATGTTACGGCTGATCAGTGTATACTTTAGATTGCAGACATACGTATATAAATATATATGTACCTTGGGGTACACTTTATATTAGTAATGCTCTCAAGAATCCTGCAGATGCAATTAGTCAGGCAGTACCTTCATAGTTCATCCTTTGTATTATTTATTCTTTTATTACAGGTATTTATATGGTGGTGACAATTTTGCAGCTTTACGTACTGTGCATTCACTTCAGTCCCAGCACCAAGGGGCTTATGCCTCGTACACACGGAATTTCCAATGGAAAAGGTCAGACGGAATTTTTTCATTGGATATTCCGACCGTGTGTATGCCCCATCAGACTTTTTCTATCGGAAATTCCGACGGAGTTAGAAAGAGAACATGTTCTCTTTTTTTTTTTCCGATGGAAATTCCGTTCGTCACGCATGCTTGGAAACAATTCGACGCATGGTCAGAACTTCATTTTTCTCGGCTCGTTGTAGTGTTGTACGTCACTGCATTTTCGACGGTCGGAATTTGGTGTGTCCGTGTGAATGCAAGACAGCTTGAGGCTAGGTTCACACTGCTGCGAATTCAAAATCGCGGTAAAATCGCGATTTTACCGCAATTTCGCGGCTGCGGTTTTGCCGCGATTTCGGCCGCGATTTAAGAGACATCTGTGCAGGGTTCAATGTAAATCGCGGCCCGAAATTGCAAAAAGTAGTACAGGAACTACTTTTTGAAATCGGTGCAGCGCCGCAGATGCGGCGTCGCACCGATTAGGACGTGCCATTGCTGACAATTGCCGGCAAATGCCGCCGATTTGAGATGCGATTTGACATTTGAAATCGCATCTCAAATCGTACCAAATCGTACCCAGTGTGAACCTGGGCTGAACCAAATTCCGTAGGGAAAACCAGTCTGAGTTTATTCCGACAGAAACTCAGATCGTGTGTACAGGGCATTACAGTCTAACACTGGCCATACAGTATGCACATTTTGGCACGTTCCTGATTAGGGATGAGCTCCACTGGGTTTGGATCCTAGTCTGAACCCACCTGAGCGAACCTGCCAGTAATGTGTCACCTGTACTGGGCCAGCCATCTCAAGCCATGGCGTTCCCTGCTCCGCAGCTGCATGTATACACGCCTATTGCATACACGTGGCTGTGGCGTGGGGAATGCCATGGCTGCAGTTGATTGGCCCAGTAGAGGTGACACCTTACTGGCGAGCTCACTCAAATAAGTTCAGACTAGGTTCACGCCAAGCTTCTCCCTATTGCTGATGAACTTTCTGAAATTCGCTCAGTGGATGGTCTTGTCGCCCAACAAAAAATTGTTGGCCCAAAAAATGGCTGCATCCAATCAGATGCAATAGCTGTCCAGGTATATTGACAGGAAGCGGGGCTGGCTGTGAGAATGCAGTGCGCACAGTGAGAGATTCATTCACCTACACTGTATAGGGTGGATGGAGGAATCGGTTAGATTTCAGTTGTTCAGCCTTGATGCTGAATGAAGAAAATGTATCAGCGTCTGGCTATAAGTAGAGCTAAAAATTTTGGATAGAGTAAAGCCTCATACACACGATCGGATTTTCCGCGGACAAAGCATAGGACTTTTGTCCGAAGGGCGTTGGACGTGAACTTGTAACGGCAAAGCATTGTCGGCCTAAAAACACAAAACTACGCGTTTTTTTCAGCTCTTTAGCGCCACCCTTTGGGCAACTTCTGCTAATGTTGTGTTATGGTTAGCATTGCTTCTGAGCATGCGTGTTTGTACTTTGGAGTTTTGTCCGAGGGACTTGTGTACACACGGTCGGAAAATCCGACAACACACAACGCCTGAAAAACTCCTTAGTGTGAAAGGGGTCTAAGAGCTCAGGCATGTTCATACCCCCATGAGTTCATCTTTACTTTCCGGAAACCCATGCAAGCACAGGAAGAACATATGAACTCCATGTAGATCGTGTTTTGGCCGGGACTGGAACTGGTCCCCAGTGCTGCAAGGCAGAAGTATTCAATTTTTATCTTTCTTTTTATTATGTTTTAGGAGTTACTAGTGAAACCCAAGAGGCTGGAAACATGGCAGAAGAGGGGTCAACTATAGACATTGATGGTAGCATCATGGAGGGAGTAAGTAATTCATATTGTCACTGGCTGTCCTCTGTGTACCCAGGAGAGTGATGCTGGGCACACACCTGTATGTGTTCAGATTTATTCTGTGTAGTATGAGCTCTTCTACCTCATTGAATATAATCTAAATAAATGCTCACATTACATAATTATCATTCAATTTTGTTAATCAATTTGACTGAATCAGAAGCAAACTCTGTGTGTGATCGGCTTACTGATACTTAAAGGGGTTGTAAAGGTAAAAAAAAAAACTCCTTAATACCGTATTTATCGGTGTATATCGCGCACTTTTTTGCCCTGAAAATCGGGGCAAAAATCGTGGGTACGCGATATACGCCGATACCCGCTTCCCGCGCTGTGTTTGAACCACTGCGCCGACATATACTGAGCGCAGTAAACTCGGGTATAGTCGGGCAGGCTCGGCTCCTCTCACGGTCATGTCCTGTACATCCTTTACGCGAGAGGAGCCGAGCCTGCCCGACTATACCCGAGTGTACTGCGCTTGGTATATGTCGGCGCAGTGGTTCAAACACAGCGCGGGGATCGAGCGGGGAGGACACCACGATGGCCGCAGAAAGACGCCGGACCGGACGAGGCCACCGATAGACGACGGGCAGGATGCGATGGACGACGGGCAAGACACCGACGAAGGGCATCCAAACTAAGTATTTTTATTTATTTTTCCAGGAATTTTCCTTTAAGTTCGGGGGTGCGCGCTATACGCTGGGGCGCTTTATAGCAAGATAAATATGGTAGCTTCCTTTACCTTAGTGCAGTCCTCCTTCACTTACCTCATCCTTTAATTTTGCTTTTAAATGTCCTTATTTCTTCTGAGAAATCCTCACTTCCTGTTCTTCTGTCTGTAACTACACACCGTAATGCAAGGCTTTCTCCCTGGTGTGGAGTGTCGTGCTCGCCCCCTCCCTTGGACTACAGGAGAGTCAGGATGCTCTCTATGTTGCAGATAGAGAAAGGAGCTGCATGTTAGTGGGCGTCCTGACTCTCCTGTAGACCAAGGGAGGGGCCGAGCACGACACTCCACACCAGGGAGAAAGCCTTGCATTACTGTGTGGAGTTAGACAGAACAGGAAGTGAATATTTTCACATTTAAAAGCAAAATGGAAGGATGAGGTAAGTGAAGGAGGAATGCACTAAGGCAGTGTTTCTCAATTCCAGTCCTCAGGCCCCCCCAACAGGTCAGGTTTTCAGGATTTCCCTCAGATTAAAAGGCTGTGGTGATTACTAAGGCAGTGAAACTGATCAAATCACCTGTGCAAAATAATGGAAATCCTGAAAACCTGACCTGTTGGGGGGGGGGGGGGGGGGCCTGAGGACTGGAATTGAGAAACACTGCACTAAGGTAAAGGAAGCTATTTAGGAAAAGAAAATTGTACCTTTACAACCCCTTTAAAGCGGAGTTCCACCCAAAAGTGGAACTTCAGCTTTAAGCACTCCAGCGACTTCTCTTCTCATCTTAGGTGGCCCCTCCATTTAGGCGATCTCCAGGGACACTTGACAGGTCCCAGGAGATCGTCTATCCATTCATAGCGTGCAGCGTGACTTGCGCATGAATGGAGGCTCCGGCTGGAAAGGGGGGGGGGGGGGGAGAGGAGTGGAGCATCGCATCGCTGGAACAGGTAAGTCTCTGTTTATTAAAAGTCAACAGCTACACTTTTTGTAGCTGCTGACTTTTAATAAACCTAAAAAAAGGCTGGAACTTTCCTTTAAAGTAGAACTCCTAAGCAGAACTTTTTTTTTTCCTCATCTGTGTCCCTATGGGGAGATTGTTCTTCACTTTTTGTCCCATAGCCAAACAGGAAGTGAGAGGAAATTTCTGCAAATTAAGGGAATCCCCAGGTCACAAGAACTAGAGTCCCCATTGTAAGTTTTCCTCTATTACTTTTCTGGGGACAACCCAAATTTTTTTTACTTTGATCAGAACTAGTGGCTCCAAATGGGATTTTTTTTTTACTTTCACTTTGAATGATAATGGTGAACGGGGGCACAGACCGCAATGAAAACTGCCAGGAGTTTTAATCCATCTCCACTTTATCCAAAATGTATATTAAAAAAAAAACTTTTGTCTCATTGATTTACCTCCCCATCCAGAGTATCTCTCGAGTCCACCCACCGAAAACCACACCTTCCTAAATTTCCTGGAAGATCCCTGTGCCTTATGCGATACACGTCGGAATGAGAGCAATAATTCTAGCACCAGACCTCCTTGGTAACATGAAACTGATGACCTTAAGGGGGCTTTTAAAGTGTCTATGGAAAATATAGGGTACTGACATGTTTAAGGTTTGACACGTTGGGCATCTATTTACTCGGTGCAACCTCGGCTTTTATATTTTAACAAAAAAATGTGGTCATTTTATTGCGTTTTTTTTTTTTTTTTTTTTTCAAAATTAACTTACAATTTTGCTGTGGTGTGTTTTTTGTTTTTTTTTACAGAATTTTTGTGGTAAACAAAATGACATGCCAAATGTGGCATGTAAGGGGATGAGGAGTGGTTTAAGTGGAAGTTCCACTTTTGGGTGGAACTCTGCTTTAAAGGTGGGTAGGAAGTGAAGTTTTTTCCAGCAAGGACATCATAGAAGTTGTAAACCTTCTCTACTCTGTCCAAAACAGTTCTGCATTAAGAAGTACATGTACAGATTGTTTTTGTGTCTGACATTTATGGTCATTGTGTTATTCTGGAAACCTAGGGAGGACAGATCCTGCGTATCTGCACTTCTCTGAGCTGCCTTCTTGGATTACGCGTGCGTGTAATGAAGATCCGGGCAGGAAGAAGCACTCCAGGACTCAGGTGAGAACTCATTTCTATCCTATGTAGTATATAAAAGAGGGCAAGTTTACCCACCTCAAGATGTCTTTATTAGCTGTCTACTGGGTTGAAAAGGCTGCTGCTTTCCATGACTAGGTTTGCAGAGCCATTATCTTTTCTCAGTGTTTGGGCCCACGCTCACCTGGTGCAGTTGGATGCATTTTTGACTTCACTCCAACTGCATAGACAGTCCAAATACAAGGTAACACTATGGCATAGTTCACATTATTGCAGTGCAGTTATTTTTCCATGCCGCAAATGTGTAAAAATGCCCACAAATGCACTGCAACGTATCACACTGCACATAGAACCCAGGGAAAGAAAGAAAGAAGAAGCCAGTGATCACACAAGACAAATGCAGACAGAAAAATGCTCCTGAACTGCATGCAACTACGCATAAAAATGCACATGAAATGCATACATACATGCAAGGAAAAAACGTGCAGACGATGGGCTAGATTCAGATAGAATCGTCTATCTTTATGCCCGGCGTAACGTATCTCATATACGTTACGCCGCCGTAATTTAGGGCGCAAGTTCTGTATTCAGAAAGAACTTGCGCCCTTAGTTACGGTGGCGTAACGTATCTGTGTCGGCGTAAGCCCGCATAATTCAAATGTGGATGATGTGGGCGTGTTTTATGTATATTAACTGTGACCCCGCGTATTTGACGTTTTTTACGAACGGCGCATGCGTTCGTGAAAAAATCCCAGTGCGCATGCTCGAAAATACACCGCAAAATGCCATTGCTTTCGACGTGAACGTAAATTATGTACATCCCTATTCGCGAACGACTTACACAAACGACGTAACATTTTCAAAACTCGACGCAGGAACGACGGCCATACTTAACATAGGATACGCCTCATATAGCAGGGGTAACTATACGCCAAAAAAAGCCTGACGTAAACGACGTAAAAAAAATGCGCCGCCCGGACGTATGTTTCTGAATCGGCATATCTAGCTCATTTGCATACTCCTCGCTTAACTATACGGAAGCCCAACCTAGCGACCAGCGTAAATATGCAGCCTAAGATACGACAGTGTAAAACACTTACGCCGGTCGTATCTTAGTGAAATCTATGCGTAACTGATTCTATGAATCGGGCGCATAGATACGACCGGCCGGACTCAGAGATACGACGGCGTATCTTCTCTCTGAATCTAGCCCGATGTTTCTAGTGTGAATGGGTCCTTAATCTGTAAAGGAAATCTGTACTAAGCCAACTTAAACAGGCCACAGATGAATCAAAGTTTGGCCGATTTTCAGGAAGGACTAGGCGAGATTTGATTAATCTATGGGCAAGCCGGTTGTACTGAAGTTGATCCATCGACGGACTTCATTATATTCAGTCTATCAGATTTTTTTCCATGCATTTACTGCCAGCAGCTATAGCTGCTAGCAATACTCATTGTGTGTTGCTCGCAGGTAAGGCTCCCCTCAGGCAGAACACAAAAGCCCTCCATCAACACTGACTCTAATGATGGGGGAATCGAGACCTGTGGTGTTAGAAGGGGAAAAGATTAGGGGGGGGGGGGGTATGCGCCCTTCCAAAATGTATTAGACGGAGTTCATTGTTCCATAACTTGGATGTCCGAGACTCTCTAGCTCGTCTCCAAACTGCTGCGCGGGGGGCCAAATGTGGCCCTTTGCTTGCCTTAATCTGGCCCTTGGGGCACTATTCCACCAACTGACAGCAATGATGGGGCACCATTCCCACTACGGACACCATAAGTGGGGCACTATTCTTCCAATTGATACCAACAATGGGACACTTTCTCCCATTAAAAAATCAATGATGGAAGACGACTGGGAGTCTGCACTGGCCCACTACATACCGACAGTAATATCTGCTAGAGACAGATTCATCCAACTAAAGTTCTTACATAGGGCCTACTACACCCCCCAACGACTTGCCCGAATATACAGTACTCGATCATACTAGTGCCCGAAGTGCCAGGGGGAAACTGGAACGTTCTATCATGTTGTCTGGGACTGTCCAGTGATCCGGGGCTACTGGGAAGAGGTGGTGGCGAAAATTACTGCAGCTACTGGACTCCAGGTGCCACTGGACCCTAAGGTTCTCCTTCTGGGTATTACGGAGGGAGTGACACAGTCCACGCATGCTGGACTGCAATTGTTTTATCTATGTTTCTACGCCAGGAAGGCGCTACTGCGCCAATGGAAGTTGACGACCCCCCTTACTGTGACCCAGTGGCTTGCTTTGGTTGACTCAGTACTGCCTCTCTACAAGCTGACATATATGGGCCGGAAGTGCCCTCAGAAATTTGACAGGGTCTGGGGGTCGAGGGTAGCGGCTAGGGCAACCTCTGTGTAGCGACATAGCTGACGATACTCTTGGACTCTGGGACGGCCTCCATGACGAGCTGGGTAGTCTCTGGTGCCCCCCCCCCCTTTTTTCCTTATTTTTTGACGAGACTAGATCTCCACACCATCGCACGCATGTTGAACTGCTCTCCCCTTGAGTCGAGATCCTCAGGCCCTGAGATGCTAGAAGCCATTGATCAATGACCTACAGATACATGCTGTTCCCTCTATGTCTCTGCGGAGACCCATATTCCCCCCCCCCCCCCACATTGGGGAAGATGCTCACTGCCCTGAAGTATGAATAGATAGTCTTCGCCTTGTCCGGTTACCCACCCTTGACCCGACAGGGTCTAACTCTAGTGTGTTGCGCTGTACTTATATCAGTTTTTACTCTGTGCTGTGATTTCTGCTGTACTGAACCTTGCTGTACCACAGTTTTGTTGATTTATTTTCTGTATTGCTTTTTCCTTTTTCCATTAATAAAAACGTTTCTGTTAAAAAATAAAAAATAAATAAATCAATGATAGGGCACCAATACCACGGCCCCCCCTAAAGCCTGATGTATGGTAAACTGACCCTTTGCTTAGAAAGTTTGGAAACTCCTGCTCTAAAGGAATAAAGTTGTATTTCTGTGCATATTTTTCGATATACATATGTAACTAGTCTGATGTCAAAAGTCATATCAACACGTATCAATGTTTTAAAAACCTATTTATAGCTTTTAATTAGATGTAAATTAGTGTCTGCCATTTTCTCCTTTTAAATATGCATGCTGTGACCCCTGTTTTGTAGTGCAGTGGTTACACTTTACTAATCCTTTTTATATCCGTCTCAAATCTGTAATCAAAGTTGGGATCTGTTTTGGTAAATGGAATTTAACAATAGACTACTACTACTGGCGGCTATAAAAAAAAAATGTTGTATTTGCATCAAAATGTATTATGTAAAGAAAATTTTACTGTATTTAACTAAAAATATTTTTTTCATTTGACAGTGTCTTTCCAATTGACCTTAATGTCTCCAGAACAAACATGACCACTATTTGCAGTTATTACTGTGCCTAACATTTTCTATCCTCTCCCTAGGCCACAGCACTTATCTGGACTAGAGACTGTTCGGGATTTGTGTTGTGGGCAGTTGGAAAACGCTCATATTGGATCAACAGAGATCAACTTTGCACCTGGAAGGATAAAAGGAGGAGCACTGACTGCTGATACAAAGACAGCTGGGTTAGTTGGCATATTATATTGGATGAAAGCCAAACATTGGGGGTGCTGCTTTAGGCTTCTTATCTGTCTAGGTCCGATGACTCTTGCTAAGGAGTGCAGGTTGAGGGAGAGCTCGGCTCCATGTGTAAACATAAAGGAAGGACAGATCCCAAGTGCTGCACATCCAAAAAAGCCCAACGGTGTCTATAGTAAAAGCAATAAATAAGAAGGAATTGAATGGGATTTTTAAGTTTCACAATAAGGTTAAACAATTGGCAAGTACGTTTCAATACAATTTCATGGATACAGCACTGTAGAATAGATTTCCGAACATGTTTCGCCCATATTTTGGACTTCTTCAGGGGATGCTGTCCATTAGAGATACAAGCCTTCTATTGAGAAAACATATATACACATAATAATCAATTTAAAATCACATAATGTACTGTGTATGCACATTCCTTTATTCACTCTTGTTAGGAGTACATGATAATTTTCTACATACATGTGCACATTCAATCCGACGACAATATTGCTTGCCAAAGTCTCCTGACGTATCGACCTGAGAGGGACTTTCTTCCTCCGACCACCAGAGGGAGCTTCCTTGCCCTCTCTGGGGCCGGACTTTGGGACCTAGCGGTAATGGGTTGAGCGACAGATGTGATGTGGTTCGCGCATGCACGGTGCGGTCTTTTAATCCGCATCTGGCCAGATGGGGGGTATTTTAAGGCTTTGGTTATCTGTGGATCAGCTACACTAATAGAAATTCTCCAGTCTTGTAAAGTGTGTAAGCTAGACCTGGGACATCATCTCGTTTATGTCAAACTTTAATTTGACTTTAAAATGTATGGATTGCATGTCAAATCAATGAATTTGAGGGCTCACAAGGGTTAATAATATGGCACTCCATTCAGAATGCAAACCCATAAATCTCCACAGGGTTATTACAGCATTTCATTAAGCTGGTCATAGATGGATCAAAATTTGCCGGTTCAGTAGTGACTGACCAAATTTTGATCCATCTATGGTGGCTAGAGAGAAGTCAATCTAATGATCGGCTTCTCTTGAACAAGAATGTAGGAATTTTTTTTCATTCTATCAGTGCTATAGCCAATTGCAGGTCCTGCTTCGAAAATAGAATCCTCCCCGCTGCGGTATTGTATCTTCCATCTCGAATGGGGTCACTCTTTGTTTTTTTACAATAATTGCAAGGAGAATAATTTTGTCCTGTTGTTTTTTTAAATGTTATCATGTAAAGTGTAGATTATATGTGTGTATATTTTTTCCAGAAAAGATATTGGAAATAACAAGAGCTCAAGTGTTTATCTCCGCTTGGGATGATTACCCTTTACTTCCAGTATTGTCATCAAGACAGAAATTAAGGGGAGTTTTCCCAACAGAGACACTAGCAGCCTGAAATACATTTTATTTAGAGTTGTGTTCCGATACTAGCCTGAATCTGCCTAAGCTATCCCACCAGGCAGCAGTCGGACGCAGCAGAGGCATTCCCTACCTCGCAGCCATACCTATACAAGGGACCTATATATATGCATGGCTGAGGGGCAAGGAATGCCTCCACCTCTTATGGTTGGCGGTCCATAGTGACCTGGTGGGATATGTCAGGCAGGTTTAGACTAGTATACAAACGTGCCGGAGCTCATGACTAAGAGAACAGGGAGGAGTTAGGGTCTCTGTTCTGCTTATATTGCTATTTAATCCTCAGAAGGAAATTTCCTGATCACGTTATTCTTCCCTTCCCTGTCCCCTGTAGAAGTGTGTGCTTGCTGCTTCAAGTCTCACTCCCCTGCGTCCTTTTTGCCGAGTCCCCCTGTGAACTCATCTTCAAAGGAGGTACAAATGCTGAGATGGCACCACAGATTGACTATACTACAATGGTGAGTATGATTTATCATGTAAATCATATCAAATATTCAATGAATGACAGATAATTTAATATATGGGCAGCAGAGGGCATACAATGACAAATTGGGGTTGTGTATAAAAGAAAAGAGCTGGGCTTACCCTTCCAACCTATCAAATCTAATACAAAAATGCATTTAGAAGGGCATAAATCCTCCTTACAATCAAAATTAAAGTGCTTTAGTGCTAAAATAACAGTTTTATCCAGTACTTGATGTTATAAACAGTCCACATTGAAGTGCTATTATGCAGAAAAAAAGTGCAAACGGATGTTGTGCAATTCCTCTTAAAAAATGTAGTATGTACTCAATTTCCACTCCGTGTCCCCTATGAGTGCAAACTCACCAGAAGTTGTTGACATCTTAGGCTTATGCCAAGGGAGGTCAACATCAACCAAGATGGGTGTTTAATCCTCATGATGGTTCTCAAATCCACATCTTACAGAGAGAAAACCAAGAGAGATCTCATAGGGTAATACCGTTTAATTAAAAAAGAAATGCAAATGTAGCAGGTGTCTCACCCGCAATCCGGCCAGAACACAGGCTTTCCAGCTGGAGTTAGGGAGAGCTGCCTGCTAGCAGTAGCAAGGGGGATTTCCTCCCCCTTCCTTCTTCCTGTTTTCACTGACTGAGTTGATGTAATATGAGCTGACACACACATAATTCTGCGTTTAGTGGTCTTTCTTGTGTCCCTATTGGCCAGAAGAGGAAAACCAATTGAGGGCACAGTTACAACAACCAATGAAAGAGATTGTACTGAACAACACGAAGAGCTGCAATGGATTCTGGGACAAGCAGTTCCCACACAAAATGGCCTCATACAGGGAGAAATACAAATCCCAAGAGGCTTTGCTGACAGGAGAGTAAAAGACTCCATTTTGTGTCCTGAGGAAAGGTGGGTCAGACTTGAGGGAGGGAAGAGACCAGACCTGAGGGAGAGATTCTGTCTCTCAGATGATCTCTCTGTGCGATTCAGGCCTCCGCTGCCAGTTGGGATGTCCAGCCTGAGAGGGGGATCCCAGGTGTATATTGAGGCGCAACATATGGGGACCGGTCAGGTTGCCAGGAAAGCCTGCCTTTTCCAGGACGTTCGTTTGGGCCCTATTGGTGAAAGGGCATTTCTGCCCATTTGCAGGGAACAGACACTGCACTGCAGAAGGAGTTATTTGAACACCTATATACAAACATCATTGCCGGTAGTCATTTTGCTGACACTTGTAGCACTACACTACAGGGATAAAGGATAAGCCTATCCATATCTGGGACACTGTATACAGACATCATTGTCCTCTCACCTTGTTGAACAAAATCCTGTCTGTTTCACTTGGTGATCTGGGCCAGTTATGTTTGCCCTGCTATCCAGGAGTTTGTGCACCAATGAAAGTGGCTAGCTGAAGACACTACATTTTATCTTTGCTTAAAAAAAAAAAAACTGAAGCTGTTAGTGCCATATGGATTCGCACACACATAGTCAGGGCTCTGCATATGCAGAGTGTGACTGGATTTTCACCACCCATCACCAGAGGCGGCTCTAGACTTTGTGAGGCCTTGGGCGTAACTTAGACATGAGGCCCCACTCGCGCTCGTAATGGAAAAAATGTAAGCGATAAAAATTAACTGCATAAATTGCATATATTAAGAGCCTTAAAGTGTCAGTGCACTCTTTCTCAGCACTGGCGTCGGTGTGTTTTCAGTGCTGGTGTTGGGACACTTTTTCTCAGTGCCTCCCCCAGGGGAGATGAAGGGGGGTCCCTGTCCCAAGGGGAGATGAATAGGGTCCCTGAGGGTACGGAGGGGCGGAGCTCTGGATACTCGCCCCGTCCTCCAGCCACCCGGGCGCTGCTATTCCTACCCACCTCTAGCTCTTTAATTTGGCAAATTATGTGGTCGCGAGGCCCCTGTATATGCAAGGCCTTAGTCGACCGCCTAATTGGAGAGCCGCCTCTGCCCATCACTCTACATGGGAGGTCTACTCCTGTATTGTAGTATTCATCAGCACAAGCCTGTAGCATCAGTCAAAGCCAGAAATGCATCCTTGTGTAGCAAAATTGGTTATAAAATCTTTATGGAAAATTGCAGTGTAGAGAGCAATGTTGAGGCTGACATTGGCCACTTCTTCATGGGAACTCTACCTAACTGTTACCAGATTCAAGGCTTTCAATAACTAAGACGTCAAGTCATAACTCCTGATCAGTAAGTATTAAAATCTTTGAAAAGGGAACTATGGGTAAATTGTAACATTGCATATGCTGCCTTCTGGGAACCTCACTGGTCCCATGAGACAGCGGGGACCACTGGGAACGTGCAGCGCTACTCGCGTTTGCGCAGTAGGGAACCGCACAGTGAAGCCGCAAGGCTGGAGGCAGGGGCAGCAAAAAGATGAACGATTGCTCGTCTTCTGCTGCCATCGTGTGCACCCTGGACAGGTAAGTGTCCATTTATTAATTTTCGCAGGACTTCAACGTTACAGAACATATCCAGTGGAATGTGATTGCTTAGAACTAGCTTTTCCAGAAATGCGCAATGGCAGCTTACATAATTCTTTCAGTACAGTTATCCTTTTATCCACAGAATGATAATGAGCATTTGAGAACATTAGACTCTCTCATTATCAAACATTTTTTGGAAAATCTTTGTGCTCTTTCAGCATTTGTTCCCTTTTCTCTGCAGAACGCACAGCATGTGCCCTGCATCTGTACATTGGCAGGCTTGGAGAAAAATGTCACAATTCGCATCCAGCACTCTCATTGAGATGTTTGGGGTCCTCACCTCTTGGGACTTCTTCAATGTTGGCTTTACTCCAAGGCTTAGAGCATCCATGTGTTTTTATCTTTTATAATAATTGCTTATTATGATAATCTGCCTTTTTAATGGCAAAGTAGACTATTCTGTGTTTTTTCCTGTGGATTATAAGGACAAAGTATTAGTATTGCAACTATATATATATATATATATATATATATATATATATATACACCGTATATACTCTAGTATAAGCCGAGTTTTTCAGCACATTTTTTGGTGCTGAAAATGCCCCCCTCGGCTTATACTCAAGTCACCTTTTTGGGACTTTGGGGACCTGGTACCGGCCGGTCCTAGGTCCCCTGGACCCCAAACTTGGCACACATATAGCCCCACTCTTCCTCTACAAGTGTGCTCTTCAGGGGACCTACGGCCGGGGAGCACTGATTTTTCAAAGCTGGGCACCCCTTCTATATTCTCCCATGTTAAACGTAAGTCTAGTCATGGACACAGTGAGGCATGCACAGTGAGGCAAAGTGAGGCATGCAGATGGACACCTTAGGCTTATACTTAAGTCAATAAGTTTTCCCATTTTTTGGGGGTAAAATTAGGTGCCTCGGCTTATATTCGGGTCGGCTTATACTCGAGTATATACGGTAATCTGTGATTATTAACTGCAGCCCAGTATGTTGCCAGGCAACCTGGGGCCCGCCAGCTGTTTCAGAACTACAAGTCCCATCATGCCTCTGGGAGTAATTGTAACTGCCAGCGTTGCAATGCCTCATGGGAAATGGTTCCACAACAGCTGGAGGGTCCCAGGTTTCCTACCCCTTATCGGTAGTGTATTTAGGTTTTGTGCTGCCCTAGGCCTGACTAAACTTGCGCACCCCCTAATTTAAATATGACCCACCCCTTCCTGTCAAGGCCACACCCTTTCTGTTTAAGACCCGCCCTGAAATTTTCGAGTGGGGACACTAGTTCAGAGGGGATGGATTCCCTTTATTTGCATAGATTTCCTCTTACTTCCTGTTCGGCTATGGGGCAGGAAGTGAAGGGAAATCTCTGCAATGGGACAGGGATGGTAAAAAAATAAACTGACAGGGGATGTAACCCTCCCTTACTCTATCCAAAATGGAAAAAAAAGTGTTGCCTATAGTTCTACTTTAAGCACAAATTTCTGATAATTTTATGCAGAAGACTAAGAAGATATAACCATGCCAGTGGTGCAACAGAAAACACATAGCACAGTGAGGAAGGTTTGTGGTCCAGGATTATGGGACAGTCAAAATTAGAAGCAGCGCCCCCCCCCCCACACACACAGTTGCGGAATGCTGGCCGCCCGCATACTGGAAGCAGTGCGGCCGCTTTGGGGGGGCTCTACTA
Organism: Rana temporaria; assembly: GCF_905171775.1. Classification (NCBI taxonomy): domain Eukaryota; kingdom Metazoa; phylum Chordata; class Amphibia; order Anura; family Ranidae; genus Rana; species Rana temporaria. The sequence continues at coordinate 126,752,269 of NC_053495.1, read as the reverse complement.
ATTTGCCTCTCAGCCCAGTTCCACACCATAAAACTGGCACTACAATAACAGTGTAGCATAAGCCGGCGGGGATTCTTTCCCCCTGCAAAGTGCTGCCCTAGGCATGGGCCTTGTTGGCCTAGGCCAGGATACAGCGTTGTCCCTGATATAAAATTATGTATTCATCCATACTCCATGCATGACAGCTTTAGGATGTACGTTTTTTTTTTTTTTTTTTTTTTTTCTGAAGTAGAATGATTAACGATTAACTATAGGCAAAACTTTTTTTATTTTTTGGATTTTTTTTTTTCTCCATCTGTGTCCTATTGCGAAGATTTCCCTTCACTGCCAGAGAGCGCTGAAAAGGCCTGAGGACACTTCAGCCTGTTTCCTGCGCCCCCGTACCTCAGGCCAAATGAGGTACTGCAGGCCAATTTTTGGCTTTTCTCGGCTCCTGCGCCCCCGTACCTCAGGCCAAATGAGGTACTGCATGCCTATTTAGCTTGAATTCTGCTCGTCTTGCGAGTCAACTCTCCCAAACAGTGTCAGAATAAAAAAAAAAAAGTTACTCTTAAACCGAGGTTCCACTGTATCATATAGACACTTTTTATTACAGTTACTATGCAGGCTCCATGACTGCTTTTGGTTAGTTTCAAAAATTAACTTTCTTATCTATTTTCTCAAGGTTAAAAAGTTCTGTCATGTGACCATGCACCTCCTTCTTTCTGATAGTAGGTGGCAGGGTTACAGGACATTGTAAAGACACACAGGGGATGATTTACTAAAGGCAACTAGACTGTGCAATTGCTCCAGAGCTTAGTAAACAAGGGGAAGCTCTGCTGACATCAATCATCCAATCATGTGCACGCCAATTTTTTTTTCTTCTTCTTTTTTTTTTTTTTCTTGCATTTTATTGGATAGTCTTTGCAAAGTGAAGCTTTATCTCATTTTACTGAGCTCTGTAATGACTGCACTTGCAAAGTGCACAGTCTGTTTGCATTTAGTACAGTAAAACCTTGGTTTGAGTGCGTTTTGCAAGACAAGCTAAATTTTTAATACATTTTGCCTTAATATACAAGTGATGTGTTTTATATAAGAGTAGCGTCAAGTCACAACTGAGTATAAAAAAGGAGAGGCGCCTCTAAGTGTAGCAATACGGTTACATTTAATAAAGGTACAACATTTAGTAGCTTATTGCTACACTTAGAGGTGCCTCTCTTCTCTTTTATACTCTGTAAAAAAAAAATGCTTTTATATACAAGTGCTTTGGTTTACAAGCATGTTTCTGGAACTAATTATGCTTGCAAACCAAGGTTTTACTGTAAATTGACCCCACAGTGTTGCCTTTGTACTATAGTCTGTTCAGTCTGAGACAAGATGCAGTGCTTGAGCAGGGGACATGTTCAAGAGTCATGCTGTGATTGGGAGGGGGTGTGTGCCAGAGGTAATCTTTGATTGGTCGGAGGGCATTGTGGCTGAACAACCTACCAAATACAGGCATGCTGTGTGTCTGCACAGTGTTCTGTACCTCTGAATGGCCAGTCAAAGCAGTCACAGGCCTGAGTAAAAGGACACTGATATATAAATAATAGAATTGTACATTTATTTGATTTATTCTGACCAATACTTATCAAATCTTTCTTTAATCTATGTTTAATTCAGGTGTTTAAGCCTGTTGCAGAGCAGTTTGGGTTTAAGCTGGATTGTGACATTAGGAAAAGGTAAACCATTTTTTTAACAAATAATAATGAAATTAAACATTGTGTGTGTTACATATATTGTAATATGACTTGTTTTTTGTTTTCATATGCTATTTTTTGGCTGATATACGTATGGAGTTGAGATTGTTTACTTCACTGCCCATCCTGTTCCAGCAGTTTCTGCATCACAGTAAAATAGGAACTTGTTGGGTTCTGCGTCCAGTTAATAAAGGGATCTTGGCAGTTTGCAGTATAGAAAACTGACACAGATCCCTGCCAGATCAGCCCTGATATGGAATATGCAGCCAGCTCACACGCCTCTCTGCACGAGCAGAGCCCACAGGGTTACCAGCCTTCCTTCTCCCAACAACTCTTAGCTGAGGGGGTGAGGTTTTTGGACTCTGGAGCTGAGGGGATGTAGGTTTATTTTTACAGTGAGGGACAGAATAACAAAAATATCCAGAAAAACGCGTTTCAAAAAAGTGTATAAATTGATTTGGATTTTAATGAGTAAAATAAGTATTTGATCCCCTATCAATCAGCAAGATTTCTGGTTTCCAGGTTTCTTCTATACAGGTAGTGAGCTGAGATTAGGAGAACTCTCTTAAAGGAAGTGCTCCTAATCTCTGCTTGTTACCTGTAAATAAAGACACCTGTCCACAGAAGCAGTCAATTAGATGCCAATCTCTCCACCATGGCCAAGATCAAAGAGCTGTTCAAGGATGTCCGGGACAAGATTGTAGACCTACACAAGATTGAAATTGGCTACAAGTCATCGGCAAGTAGCTCGGTGAGAGGGTGACAACAGTTGGTGTGATTATTCGCAAATGGAAGAAACACAAAATAACTGTGGATCTCCCTCAATCTGGGCCTCCATGCAAGATCTCACCTCGTGGAGTTTCAATGATTCTGAGAAGAGTGCGGAATCGGCCCAGAACTACACGGGAGAATTTTGTCAATGATCTTAAGGCAGCTGGGACCATAGTCACCAATTGGTAACCCACTATGCCAGTGATGGCGAACCTTGGCACCCTAGATGTTTTGAAACTACATTTCCCATGATGCTCATGCACTCTGCAGTGTAGTTGAGCATCATGGGAAACATCTGGGGTACCAAGGTTCATCATCACTGCACTATGCCGTGAAGGACTGAAATCCTGCAGCGCCCGGAAGGTCTCCTTGCTCAAGAAAGCAATATGTACAGGCCCATCCTGAAGCTAGCTCAGGAACATCTGAATGATTCAGAGGAGACCTGGGTGAAAGTGTTGTGGTCAGATGAGACCAAAATCAAGCTCCTTGGCATTAACTCAACTTGCCGTGTTTGGACAGGACAACTTTACAGCATCAAAGGGACGATGGACGGGGCCATGTACCGTCAAATCTTGGGTGAGAACCTCCTTCCCTCAGCCAGGGCATTGAAAATGGGTCGTGGATGGGTATTCCAGCATGACACACCATCAAAACACACGGCCAAGGCAACAAAGGAGTGGCTCAAGAAGAAGCAAATTAAAGAGGGATTACACCCGCAAATTTTTTTTTTTTTTTTTTTTAAGTCTGACTTTTAATAAGGACACTTACCTGTCCTAGGCGGCCGCAATAATGGGCCCCCGACGACGATCGCTCGGTCCTGGTGCCTCCATCCTGACTAAGGGAAACAGGCAGTGAAACCTTACGGCTTCACTGCCCGTTTCCTACTGCCCATGCGCGACTCGCACGGCGCTTTGTGAATGGGCGGCTGCCTCCTGGGATACACACTATTCCCAGAAGGCAGCGCGCCCCATTCGCCAGAAGACACCGCGACGGAGGATGAGGAAGAAGACAACTGTGGTGGAGGAAGAGGCAGAAGAGCTATTTCCGCATAGCAACAGCCCTTTCTGGTGAGTATAAAAAAAAAGTTTTTCAAATTTTTTGGGGGAATTTTAGGAAAAAAAAACAGGATGGAACTCCACTTTAAGGTCCTGGAGTGGCCTAGCCAGTCTCCAAACCTTAATCCCATAGAAAATATGTGGAGGGAGCTGAAGGTTCGAGTTGCCAAATATCAGCCTTGAATCTTTAAAAACTTGGAGAGGATTTGCATAGAGGAGTGGGACACAATCCCTCCTGAGATGTGTGCAAATCTGGTGGCCAACTACAAGAAACGTCTGACTTCTGTGATTGCCAACAAGGGTTTTGCCACCAAGTACTAAGTCAAGGGGTCAAATAATTATTTCACTCATTAAAATGCATATTCATTTATAACTTTTTTTTGAAATGTGTTTTTCTGGATTTTTTTTTTTGTTCTGTCTCTCACTGTTAAAAAAAAAAAAAAAAAAAACTACCATTAAAATTATAGCCTGATCATTTTTTTTTGTCAGTGGGCAAAAATCAGCAGGGGATCAAATAACTTTTTTCCCTCACTGTATATGGATTTTTATGTCTTCTGTATATATTATACATATTTGTAATTAAGTAATCCAATAAAGATATTATAATGATCTGTTTATCAAATTGAAAACATATTGGCTGGCATGGTATTCTGATTAATTCTGATTTGGTGCTGACAACTTCTTTTTTTGTTTTTTTTTTATTGCAGGGGTTACTACCCACGTGGAGGAGGGGAAATACTAGTCAGAGTATCTCCTATAAAATATTTGAAGCCCATCAACCTAACAGACAAAGGCACCATCACAAAGATCTATGGACGGGCCTATGTGGCTGGAGTTCTTCCCTACAAGGTCAGTGTGTGCATTTCCTATATAATATTTGTGTAAATGCAGCGATGCCAGTCTTTACAATTGTTGTAGATTGTAAGCTTCCAGGAACAGGGCCCTCCTAAATCTCTTGTCTTGAACTGTATTGTAACTGTACTGTCTATCTTTATGCTGTAAAGCACTGTGAAACTGTTGACTCTATACAAATCCTGTATTGGAATAATTCTATTAATAATTCACATTGCACCACAAATGCAGGTGACAAAAGTGGGCTCCTAACATTTTCAAAACCGTAGTATCACTTGCTCAAATTTTTTTTTCTATTCATTTAAAGGATATAGTATGTGGTTGGCGTTAAGCATGTTACTTTGTTGTTTGTTTGTTTTTTATTTATTGGGAACACATTTCTTAGTGGAATAATTTTGTCTTGGTATAATAACCACCTTTTCACATTCATAAGAGCCGGTTCACACTGGGGCGACTCGTCGGGCGACTCAGCCGCCTGACAAGTCGCGCCCCATTCTATTCAATAGAACCGTTCTAATAGGAGCGACGCAAGTCGCTCCGACTTAGAAAAAGGTTCTTGTACGACTTCGGGGGCGGCTTGCATTGACTTCAATACAGAAGTCATTTTGCAAGTCGCCTCTGAAGTCGTCTTCAGGACGCCTTGCCGAGTCGCCCCCGAAGTCGTGCCACCCCAGTGTGAACCGGCTCTCAATATTATCTTTGTAAAAAAAAATAAAAACATTTTTTCAAGGAATGACTAGCCCCAATTTGATTACAGTTCTTTATTTTCTAAAAAAAAAAAAAAAAATGTGTGTATATATAAGATGTTCAGTTCAGCAAAAAGTTAATTGGTCTGTCTGATTTATTTATCTTCTATTCCAGCCAAAGCTTTTATCACCAGGCTACATAAATGAATGAGAACAGCTTGTTGGAGTAGAAGAAAGTCTAACCGGGATCATTATGCTTGGGCACTGCTACATAAGTGCCCACATTATGTGAATGCACTTGTGTCTCTAATAGGATGGTTATATACAGCTACAACAACAATTAATCACACACGGAAGCCTAATGCAGCAGTTGTGTGCAAATAACAACTACTACCTTCTACTTTTGTAGCTGTCATCAGTAGGGGAAATCTGTTCCATCGATGAGAGATCGATCTATACTCTTAGCAGTTTGTTGCAAACCATTTTGAAAGCCCGATTGAGCTACTAAAAATCGCCCTTTGTGACTTTTGGCTGCTTTCCCCTTATGCCACGTACACACGATTGGACTTTTGCCTGGCCAAATCACATCGGAATTCCGATGGAATTCAATCGGAAAAACATAGAACATGTTCTATATCTAAAGTCTGATGGAGTTTATCGGAATTTCCGATGAAAAAAACTCAGATGCGATCAGAAAATCCGATAGAAAAAGTCCATCTGACTTTTTCCATCTGAAATTCCGATTGTGTGTACGGGGCATAAAGCTTTCGTTTTTGGGACTATGCCCAAGCTGGCCAATGTTTGTAGGAAAATTCTCATCTGTATATTCGATCATTTGAGGAATGCCATTTGAATGTACTTCAAAAACATTTTCTTTTAACATTCAATTTTGGATTTAATGGACTTTCCCAAACAAAAAATTCACCGCCGGTAGCAGACAATTGCTTGGCAGGAGGGATTCCCCTGTCGGCACAGTCTGTGTTGCAGGAAAGAAGTTTGCACTGTCTAAATTCGTTCATTCATGGAAAAATTTCCATTCTGCATCTTCAAATTGTCTTTGCACTGTGACAAAAAAAAAAAAGGAAAATCGATTTTGCCTCACTTAAGATTAGAAAATCAAACCATCTTAACATTCTACTAGTGCATGGCTAGCTTTTATTTTTACTATTGTGGTTCAACTATACCTCAAGAAACCGGTCTAAACTCTGCTGAGTTTTTTTAGTGCTGTCTTATCCTAATTAACCACTTGAGATCCGCGCTATAGACAAAAGACGTCCACAGCGCGGCTCTCAAGTGCCGAGTAGACGTCTTTGGACGCCTTTTTCTGTGCATTACCCGCGCGCGCCGTTGGGGGGCGCGCAGCGGATTAACACTGTGCCGGCGCATCGCTGGGAAGCCGATGCGTGTACCTGGCGGCCGCGATGTCCGCCGGGTACACGCGATCGGCGGTGACACAGCAGGGATGTGGAGCTCTGTGTGTAAACACAGAGCTCCACGTCCTGTCAGGGAGAGAGGAGACCGATCTGTGTCTCTTGTACATAGGGACACAGCATCGGTCCCCTCCCCCCACACAGTTAGAACACACCCAGGGAATACATTTAACATTTAACCCCTTCCTCACCCCCTAGTGTTAACCGCTTCCCTGACAGTCACATTTATACAATAATTAGTGCATTTTTATAGCACTGATCGCTGTATAAATGTGAATGGTCCCAAATTTGTGTCAAAAGTGTCCGATATGTCCGTCGCAATATCTCAGGCCTGACAAAAAAAAAACGCAGATCGCCGCCATTACTAATAAAAAATAAAAAAATAAATCCTAAATCTATCCCCTATTTTGTAGGTGCTATAACTTTTGCGCAAACCGATCAAATGCGCTTATTGCATTGCAGAATACGTATCGGCCTAAACTGAGGAAAAAAATATTTTTTTTTTAAAAAAAATTGGGATATTATTATAACAAAAAGTAAAAAATATTGTGATTTTTTGTTTAAAAGCAAAAAATAAAAATCGCAGAGATGATCAAATACCACCAAAAGAAAGCTCTATTTGTGGGAAAAAAATGATAAAAATATAATTTGGGTACAGTGTTGCATGACCGCGCAATTGGCATTCAAAATGCGTCAGCGCTGAAAGCTGAAAATTGGTCTGGGCACGAAGGGGGTTTAAGTGCCCACACCCCTGGCTGATGAAATTATGACTTACATTTGTTCTAAAAATATCATTTACATTTTAGCTCCGATTTCAGCAAAAATAGAGTTGCACAATAGCAAAGTTTTCATTTTATTTATGGCATTTAATTTTACCTAAAAAAAACAATTAATTTCTGCACCATATTTTCTTGATCTCGCTGCAAGATGGTGAAGGACATGATTTCAGCAGCAGTGCGCTGCATACGACGGGAGTTGAGGGACCTGTATGTGAACATTCAAGGTGTCCAAGAGCCTGCAGACAAAGCAGTGGGGAACGGTAGTGGCATTATGTAAGTGTTGTCTGGGTCTCTATGTCTATGGGTTGTATGAATATGTTTGGGGGGGGGGGGGGCACTGCTGTGCAATAGAACTGTCTGGATGATACAGAGTTGTCTTTAACACAGAATGCTTTATGGAGATACATGTATAGAGGCATGACTGTTCTTGCAGAATACATTTTTAGTATCTTTAAAAAATATAAAAATAAAAACTCTTTCTACTTAATTATCTGTTAATGTGTATTACTTTTGTTTGTATTTTATAGAATCGTTGCAGAGACTTCCACAGGTTGTATATTTGCAGGATCATCACTAGGGAAGAAGGGTAATGCTGCTTTATTTTATTATTTATTTATTACAGGTACTTTTTATAGTGTCTTCAATTTACACAGTGCTCTACACATATATTGTACATTCACATCAGTCACTGCCCTCAGGGAGCTACAATCTAAGGTCCCTAACTCTCATTCAGAGGCGGCCCTTTAATTAGGCAAATTAGGCGGTCGCCTAAGGCCTCACACTCACATGGGCCTTGCGGCCGCCTAACTTACCCAATCCATTACCCCAGTTTGGAGGGACAGGGGACCTTAACGCTGCTGTGCTCAACCAGCGTTAAGAGCCCTGACTCAAGGAGCGGGGCTGCCAGCATCCCTAACAACCCGTGAATATCAGTGACACCACCCCTTGTGGCGTCAATAATCCAGCATGCCCTCAGTCACAAGGGGGTGGGTTCACTAGGTGACATCACCGGGTAAAACCCCACCCCTTAGTTATTAAAGAGCAGGATCTGGGGGCCACCTTGTAAAAGGGGGCTTCCAAATTCCGATAAGCCCCCTGCCGGCATCCCCCCACCTAGTGGCCAGGGTTGTGGGGAAGAGGCTCTTGTCCTTGAATTATTTTTCCCATCATGAGTGTGATTGGGGCCCCATGTTAAGTTTTGCCTAAGGCCTCACAAAGCCTAGAGCCGCCTCTGCTCTCATTGATACATACACATACCAGGGCCAATTTAGACAGGAGCTAAATTAACCTAATAGCATGTCTTTGGAGTGTGGAAGGAAACTAGAGTATCCGGAGGAAACCCATGCAGGCACAGGGAGAACATGCAAACTCTAGGCAGGTAGCATCCTGTTTGGGGTTCGAACCAACAACCCTAGTGCTGCTAGGCAGAAGTGCTAACCACTTAGCCACGGTACAGCTCTAAATTACATATGATACTGGCCTATATAGGGGACTCCCTATTGACCATCCAGCAGGCCTTGTGTCGAGTATCATTTGTAATATATTTTTTAATTTTGTTTTATTCATTTTTTTCCCAACAAACACAATTGACAGTGAGAGCACATTGTCCATGAAAATCATAGATTACGTATTGTATAAAGGATAAGCAAGGCAAAAATGCAACCAAAAAAATTCAATAAAACAGTTACTCCGTAAACACCAACAGAAGACTTTGCATAACATTTTAAGAATTGATAAGTAAGGAAGATTAACATCATTACATGAAGACGTATATGAATTACTGTGCTAATAGTGAAATTATTCACTGTAGTGGTATACCTTGACATCCTACAATGTCCAACATTCCAATCTGAGTGCAGCACAATTAAAGGGTCACTAAAAGAAAAAGAAAAAATTGCCCAAAATTAATGTCTGCAAGGTAGACAGGATAGTGTAATGATTCTGTTAAAAAACGAGTAAATACCTATCAAATTCCTTCATCTATATCACCTCCGGCGTTCTAGTTTCTTTATCGTACATCACGGGACACAGAGCGGCATATTCATTACTATATGGGTTATATGGAGTACCTTCAGGTGATGGACACTGGCAATCTCAAAAACAGGAAGTGCCCCTCCCTATATAACCCCCTCCCATAGGAGGTGTACCTCAGTTTTTACGCCAGTGTCTTAGGTGTTGGTCATGGTTTAGCTTGCCTCCACATCCTTGGGATTAAGGTGGGCTAACCGGTTCTGTCCAAAGGCCTCAGTGCTAAAGTGGTCAGCAACCGGACCCCAAACCATTGGGGTATAGCCCATAATGCTTTCTGTCACAGAGAGCTGGACTCTGGGCCCAGAACTTAGAAACCTTTGGGGGCCTAATGTTTCTGTTGCCAGGGTGCTATATGGGCCCAGGACAGTGGATCCTTCATAGGAACCCAGGGCCTGAAGGTCTAGACGCCCCACGGAGATGGGGGAAGATTGGACCTCTTGCTGTGCAAAGTCCTGCGGCATGGAGCAGGTAAGTGAAGGGGAAACTTGCGGAACTTGGTTCGCAGCAGGTTTTTTCTGGGGGAAGGTCACAGTGGGACATGCCTATGGTTTATGCGCTGCATCTGGCAAGGTGAGTCACATATCTTAGGATAGGATGACTCTATGTATATATTCCCCATAATTGTGACCTCCCTGGTAGTATTGCAACTGGTGCTAGAAAGCATTGAAAAGGGCCTGTGTGTATAGTGACAATTCTCTCTAAGAGAAGCCCCTGGGAATCTACTGAGGTTTCTTATGTAAAGGGAGTGAATGCTCTTACCTGCAAGCCTGCTCAGAGAGGTCCAGGCGGTTGCTGCAGAAAAATAATGCCGCTCTGTGGATCCTGGCCTGGACGGCAGGATCAGCCTCTGACCTCCTCGTGTATGCCCCCCCCCCCCGCCGGCGGGCGCGCGTCCCCGTGATATGGGCGCAATTTCGCGCCGTTTTGCTGAAGGGGAAGGGCGGGCCCGTAGGTAAAAGGAAGGGGCGGCCCTTCCAAAAAGTTCCCAGCTCAGTGAAGTGTTGGAACTGAGAGAGGAAGGACCAGAGCGGCAGAGTGGGGCGCCGAGGACACACAGTGGCCAAAGAAGAGTATTACAGTCTTCAAAAAGACTGTCTTTTACCCTAGAGATAGGGTTTCTTTTTCTTTTCAGCAGTTTTTTTTGGCAAATACTACTAAAGGGGGACAGAATGGTTTTTCTTTCTTTGGTTTAAAAAAAGAAAAAAGAAAACAAACCAAGATTAATAAGAACAGGCATTTTTTTCCCCAGAAAGGTTTTTTGGGCAACAACTATTTATTTTCCCAAACACCGTTAAGTAGCGGGCGTACCTCGGTATTGTACCATGGCATCTGGTCCGGAGGGTACAAAAGGTGGGGATTCCCCCAGAGGGTCTGAGGTCTCGGACAAAGTCTTACCGCTACTTTCCTCAGAAGGAGCCTTGGTGAGACCATCGGGATCTGGGGCTGGAGCTGGCACGGGTCAGTCCAACCCTAGGGTGGTCACGGACGAGGTACTGTCCACCTCTCTAAAGGAGATGGAAAAAAGAATGGAAAAAATGATAGCCAGGGCTATGCGGGGCAAGAAACGGAATAGATCTCCGTCGCCCGAGCGTGAACCCTCAGATGAGGAGGTCCCCTTCACAGGGGAATTGGAAGACCTCTTGGACAAGGACCAAGCAGGTTCAGGGATCGAGGACCCGGGTACGGAGGAGTCTGGCGCAGCCTCCCAAAGGGAGAGCTGGTGGGTTCAAGTTTTAACAGACTTGGTCCATAGGACGTTCAACTTGCCAGTACCAGATCTCCAAGTATCAGCGGTCTCAGCTTTGGGCTCACTAAGAGCGCCTCTAACCAATGCGGTTTTTCCGATCCATCCTCTACTAGAGGAAGTTATGTTCCAAGATTGGGCCAAGCCAGATAGAATCTTTGTACCACCAAAAAGATTCTCTGCCTTATATCCTATGGAAGAGAAATTTTCCAAGAGATGGGCAGCCCCGGCTGTAGACGCAGCCATCTCATGTGTTAACAAATCTTTAACATGCCCTGTAGAAAACATACAGGTGTTCAAGGATCCGGTTGATAAACGCTTGGAAACGCTACTTAAAACCTCCTTCACTACTGCAAGGGCAGTAGTGCAGCCAGCTGTGGCTGCAATTGGGGTTGCACAAGCATTATCGGATCAAACTAAGCAGATGCTTAAACTCATTCCTGCCCAGCAGGCAGAAGAATTTTCGGACGTCCCTAGGGCCATACTCTTTACGGTAGATGCGATTAAGGATTCTATCCAGCAAGCGTCGCGTTTATCGTTATCCCTTATCCATATGAGAAGACTCTTATGGTTAAAGAGCTGGGAGGCAGAGCCCCCATGCAAAAAGCTCCTGGTAGGGTTCCCCTTCCATGGAGGACGACTCTTCGGAGAAGACCTGGACAAATACATCCAGACCATTTCAAGCGGAAAAAGTACTCTTTTGCCCACCAAGAAGAAGTTTCGGGGGCCTGCGTTTAAACGACAGTACTCCCCTGGGCAGGGGCCTTCCAATACCAGACAGTATCGACGGCCTCCTGCAAGATCAAATTTTAACAAGTCGCAGGGACAGGCCGTCGCAGGCAAGAAGCAGTGGTTTCGCAAGCCAGCAAAGCCAGCCCCCAAGCCGGCCTTATGAAGGGGCGCCCCCACCCTCGAAGGTGGGGGGAAGACTGCGTCTCTTTGCAGAGGTTTGGGAGGCCAGCATTCCCGACAGATGGGTACGGTCTTCCGTGGCTACAGGCTACAAACTAGACTTCCTAAAGTTTCCTCCTCCTCATTTTCAGGAGTCAATTGTACCAAACGATCCGAAGAAGGGAGCCGCATTAATAGCGGCATTGAATCATCTACTCTCTCAGGAGGTAATAGTAGAGGTACCAGTCCAAGAACAGGGGCTAGGTTTCTACTCCAACCTATTCATCATCCCAAAGCCCAACGGCGATGTCAGGCCAATTTTGGACTTAAAAATGGTGAATGCATACCTAAAGGTCCGCTCATTTCGGATGGAATCCGTGCGGTCAGCAGTGGCCGCACTTCAGAAGGACGATTTTATGGCATCCATAGACATAAAGGATGCTTACCTTCATGTTCCAGTTTACCAGCCACATCAAAGATTTCTACGCTTTTCGGTGGCTCTACGTCATTTCCAATTCGTGGCGCTTCCCTTCGGGTTGGCTACGGCCCCCCGGGTGTTTACGAAGGTCCTAGCTCCAATCCTAGCCAATCTAAGGATCCAAGGGGTCACGATCCTATCATACCTGGACGACCTCCTAGTCATAGATCACTCATCTCCTGGCTTGGAACGAGCAGTGGCCCTCACAGTTCAGTACCTCGAGAGGTTCGGCTGGGTCCTAAATCGAGAAAAATCAGCATTCCAGCCCACAAGGCAGCTGGAATATCTCGGCATGAGATTAGACACAGAACAACAGAGGGTGTTTCTGCCTCTGATAAAGGTCAAAGCCATCAAGGAATTAATCCTACTGGTTCTAAGCAAGAGAGAACCAACTGTTCGCCTATGTATGCGGTTACTAGGCAAGATGGTGGCCACATTCGAGGCGGTACCGTACGCCCAGAGCCACACTCGCATCCTGCAGGCAGCCATCCTGTCAGCATGGAGCAGGAGGCCACAGGCCTTAGATATCCCTTTGCCGCTCTCATCAAGAGTCCGACAAAGTCTGTGTTGGTGGTTAGACCCTCAGAATCTACTGAAGGGGAAGTCTTTCAGCCCAGTGGCTTGGAAGATAGTAACCACAGACGCCAGCCTGACAGGCTGGGGAGCAATTTTGGATGGTTGCACTCGCCAAGGCACTTGGGCAAAGCCAGAGAAGCAGTTGCCCATCAACATCTTGGAGCTCAGAGCTGCTCGACTAGCCCTCAGGGCTTGGACGTCCAAGTTGCAGGGGTTCCCGGTGAGAATTCAATCGGACAATGCCACGGCAGTGGCATACATAAATCACCAAGGGGGAACCAAGAGTCAAGCCGCTCAGAGAGAGGTGAGCTTGATTCTCCTATGGGCAGAAGCTCATGTACCCTGCATATCGGCAATATTCATTCCAGGAGTGGACAACCTTCAGGCGGACTTCTTAAGTCGCCAGACTCTGTTGCCGGGGGAATGGTCTCTACATCCACAGGTCTTTCAGACACTCTGCCAGAGATGGGGAGTGCCGGACGTGGACGTCATGGCATCAAGACTCAACAAGAAGCTAGACAGGTTCATATCCCGCTCAAGGGATCCGATGGCCTGCGGAACCGATGCGCTGGTTTGCCCTTGGCATCAGTTCAAACTTCTTTATGCTTTTCCCCCGCTCCAGTTACTACCCCGCCTGCTGCGCAGGATCAGGGTGGAGCACATACCAGTCATCCTGGTAGCTCCAGCATGGCCCAGAAGGGCATGGTATTCACTAATCCTGAAGATGGTAGTGGGAGACCCTTGGACTCTTCCTCTACGGCCAGACCTGCTATCGCAAGGTCCGATCCTCCACCCTGCCTTACGGCATCTAAATTTGACGGCCTGGAAGCTGAATCCCTGATTCTCAGGGGTAGAGGTCTGTCTCAGAAAGTAATCTCTACCCTAATCAGAGCCAGGAAACCGGTCTCTAGGGTGATATATTACAGGGTCTGGAAGGCCTATGTAGGCTGGTGTGAGTCCAAGCTATGGCTTTCTCGTAAGTTTACCATCGATAGAGTATTAAGTTTTCTCCAGCTAGGAGTGGATAAAGGACTGGCATTAAGCACTATCAAAGGACAGATTTCAGCTTTGTCAGTGTGGTTTCAGCGGCCGCTGGCCACCCACTCGTTAAGACTGGTTAAGACCTTCATTCAAGGGGTCTTACGTATTAATCCTCCAGTTAAATCCCCGCTTTGTCCGTGGGATTTAAATCTTGTTCTGTCAAGTTTACAGAAACAACCTTTTGAGCCGTTGGCTGAAATTCCTTTGGTTTTACTGACAAGGAAGTTTAGTATTTTTGGTCGCCATAGTTTCCGCCAGAAGAGTATCGGAACTGGCAGCCTTATCCTGTAAGGAACCATATCTTATTTTGCATAAGGACAGGGTCGTTCTCCGCCCTCATCCTTCCTTCCTACCAAAGGTTATATCCAGTTTTCATCTAAACCAGGATTTGGTATTACCATCCTTCTTTCCTAAACCTACTTCCAGAAAGGAAGGGTTGCTGCATACCTTGGATATTGTCAGGGCCATGAAGGCCTATCTTAAAGCTACAGAGAAGATCCGGAAAACAGATGTGGTGTTCATTTTACCGGATGGGCCCAAGAAGGGGCAGGCAGCTGCAAAATCCACCATCTCGAGGTGGATTAAACAGTTAATCACTCAGGCCTACAGCTTGAAAGGGTTGCCTCCTCCGTTATCATTAAAGGCTCATTCTACTAGGGCCATGGGCGCCTCCTGGGCAGCACACCACCAGATCTCTATGGCTCAAGTTTGCAAGGCGGCAACCTGGTCTTCTGTCCACACGTTTACAAAATTCTACCAGTTGGACGTAAGAAGGAATACTGATACAGCCTTTGGGCAGGCAGTGCTGCAGGCTGCAGTTTGAGACCCTCGGATTCCGGGGGCTCCCTTTTGAGTTAAATTTAAAAATTAAAAATTTAATTTTTCTCAACTAAGTTGGATTTATTATGATTTGAGTATATCTCTAAATTAAATCCCTTTGTCTTAGGAAGATGTTCTCCCTCCCCTCATTGTAAGCATTGCTTTGGGACATCCCATATAGTAATGAATATGCCGCTCTGTGTCCCGTGATGTACGATAAAGAAAAAGAGATTTTTAATACAGCTTACCTGTAAAATCTTTTTCTTGGAGTACATCACGGGACACAGAGCTCCCACCCCTCTTTTGGGGACCATTTTGGGAGGCATACTGCTTGCTACAAAACTGAGGTACTCCTCCTATGGGAGGGGGTTATATAGGGAGGGGCACTTCCTGTTTTTGAGATTGCCAGTGTCCATCACCTGAAGGTACTCCATATAACCCATATAGTAATGAATATGCCGCTCTGTGTCCCGTGATGTACTCCAAGAAAAAGATTTTTCAGGTAAGCTGTATTAAAAATCTCTTTTTCTGTTCTCTCATTCACTTCCTGGTTTGCGGCGCTCGTTCATGTAAGAACTACATTTCCCAGTATGAATTGCGGCACGCCCAGTAATTCACACCTCCTTGAAGTCTCTAACACGTAGAGAGCGTCCTGCCGCACAGATGTAGTTCCCAGGAGGGGGTGAGCACGTTACTCACCACCGCAGTAAAGCCTCTCATCACGGTGGTGAGTAACAATCAGACAAGCAGGAAGTGAACAGAACAGAGAAGAAATAGAGCAACTTCTGAGTAAAAACGAACAATGAGGAAGTGAAAAGAGCAATGTCTGTAGGTAAAGGATGCTTATTATGAAAAAACATTTTTTCCTTTACAACCCCTTTAAGTGTTCCCTTCGTCCTATCAATTCCAAAACCTGAAAAGGGCGAGGGAGAGTTTGTGGATTTTGTTGGTACTATCATAGATTACATGTAATCCAATAATTAAAAGTCTACATAAATCTCTCTTTTAGCACAAAATTCAAAAGCGTTACTAAAAACACACACAATTTTACATATCCTCTCCCAAAAGCTGCCATGAGTTTCCGACTATGATTGCTGATCACAAGATGTAAATAGTAGGGTCAGTCAGTATGCTGAAAATGCACAGGGAAAATGCGTGGACAGCTAAATTCGTGTGTGTGTGTGTGTGTGTGTTTTTTGTTTTTGTTTTGTTTTTTGTGGTCTGTTGCTTCTTTAGGCGTTTAGGGAGCACATTCAAATTTCTACAACAAAATATACATACATGTTAAATTCTATTAGGTAGATTCACATAGAATGGTGCAAAGTTGCGGCGGCGTAGCTTAGTGTGTTTAGGCTACGCCGCCGTAAGTTAGCTAGGCAAGTACTTGATTCTCAAAGTACTTGCCTGCTAAGTTACGGCGGCGTAGCCTAAAGCGGGTGGGCGTAAGGGCGCCTAATTCAAATGTGTCTAAGGGGGCGTGTTTTATGTTAATGGGGCCTGACCTTACGTTTTTGACGTTTTTTTTAAACTGCGCATGAGTCGGGCGCCTACATTTCCCAGTGTGCATTGCGGCGAAGTACGCCGCACGGGCCTATTGATTTCGACGTGGACGTAAACTACGTAAATCCCTATTCACGGACGACTTACGCAAACAACGTAAAAATTTCGAATTTCGAAGCGGGAACGGCGGCCTTACTTTAACATTACTATTCCATCTATTAGATGGAATAACTTTAGGCCTGATAATGCCTTACGGAAACGGCGTAAATGTACTGCGTCGGCCGGGCGTACGTTCGTGAATCGGCGTATCTACGAATTTACATATTCTACGCCGACCGCAATGGAAGCGCCACCTAGCGGCCAGCCTCAATATTGCAACCTAAGATAGGACGGCGCAAGCCGTCGTATCTTAGATATGTTTAAGCGTATCTCTGTTTGAGAATACACTTAAACATAAGTCGGCGTAGATTCTGAGTTAGGTCGGCTTATCTACTGATAAGCCGGCCTAACTCTTTCTGAATCTACTATATATATATATATATATATATATATATATATATATATATATATATATATATATATATATATATATATATATATATATATATATATATATATATATATATATATATATATATATATATATATATATATACTTAGGACATACAATATAAATGCATGTTAATGTGAGTCACAGAAAATTCATGACTGGCTAACCCCCTTCAAAACCACCTACCCAAAGTCGCCGAAACTCGCCAGGGGGCAAAACCCTCACCCGGCGGACATGGGAGCAGCAACAATGGTAACAAATGAAAAAACAAAGAACATCCTCATAACCTTATTGGAGTATAATTCCCCTCCCAGCAGAAAGGGTTAACCTCCCCAATCTCTGTCAAAAATGTAAGAATATTACGTAGGCTGATTTGTGAAGAGATGGGAATGAGCCAGCGCTATCGAGCACATCAAACGCCTTCCACCAGTTAAAGGGTCCTTTTTTTAAATGTTGAATGGCAGTATCAAATAATGCATAAACGCTGGTCCCAACACAAGGTCCAACATTACTTACTGATGTTATAAAATGGTATATAAACATATTATCAGCACATGGCTTTATGTGATTTTTATTTATTTTTTCCATTTTGATAAAAAAAAAATTCTTGTAAGCTACATCTTCTTTTTTTCTGCATGTTTGGCATTATGCTTCATGGTATATGATTTTCCCAAACAAGAATTTTTTATGAATCTTTGTCAAAGTTTCTTACCTTGGGATTCTGCTAGTTGCAATACATCTGTTGCAGACTGACAACTCTATGCGGCAGTAGAAGCGTTGTCAGCCTGTCATGTGTGCATCTTCATCCAATCATTGCACTTGGGTCTTCAGCCCAAATGTAATGACACATCTGTCTGCTTACTATTCAGATTTTCTGCTGCTGTAACCCAAACATCATTTGCTGGGGTGTACTTTGGGAACTCTTTACTCATTTAGGCTCTTATTCATTAGAGAAAGGGACTTGAATACTCTGAAATTGGGCAACATCAGCCAGTTCAATAAAAACTGTCCAACATTTCGCCCATGTGTAACGCAGCAAGTCCGACAGAAGCCGACTGTTGGACGAGCATGCTGGGAAACCAGCAGCCGATCAGCGCTCTCAGTAAATGGCTAGGAGCGCTGACCGGAGGGTTCTGGTGGGGAGGGGGCCGCCCCCTGTCGGAACACAAAAAACCAGCAGGGTCGATCGCTGTACTAATGTTGAATCGTTAGTACAGCGGCTTTACCCCAAGCCTTTCTCGGCATAATCTGTTTAGACAAAAGTCAAATAGCTGCTTTAGTTCTAGCATGTTGAAAAGTGATGCTTTAAAGATCAGCAATATATAGTGGGATAAATCACAGTAAATCTCAGCAATATATGGGAGATACATGGCAAGAAAATTTAGCAATACTGTATATGATAGATAAATGGCAGCAAAGGGTACTTTCACACTGAGGCGTTTGGTACGCTGGCGGTTAAAGCGGCGCTATTTTTAGCGGCGCTTTACCGTCGTGTTTGCCGCAATTTTCGGCTGCTAGCGGGGAGATTTTAACACTCACTAGTGGTCAAAAAAGGGTTAAACCCGCCCGCAAAATGCCGCTGCGGTTTGCAGGCGCTACGGCCGCGCTGCCCTATTGATTTCAATGGGCAGGGACGCTATAGGAGCGGTATTTTCACCGCTCCTACCGCGCCACAAAGATGCGGCTGGCAGGACTTTTTCTACCGTTCTGCCAGCGCAACGCTCCAGTGTGAAAGCCCTCAGGCTTTCACACTGGATAGAAGGGAGCGGCTCTTTCAGGGCGCTTTGCAGGCGATATTTTTAGCGCTATATCGCCTGCAAATCGCCTCAGTGTGAAAGAAGCCTTAGATGGCTTTAGATAATGAAAGTACGCACAGCTCTATTGGCCTTTATAAAAACAATTTCTATTTTTGAAATTGCCAAATATTACATATGGCTTGCAATGCTTTCGCATACTGTTTGACTTTTGCAAAAAATCGTATGTCCAAACGATAGAAAAAGGCCAGATTCATCATCATTTTTCAACAGTAGAAATTCATTCATCTCTTCACTGCTCATTGCTTGTTAGTGGCAGCAGCTCTAAATTTGCTCCAGCTTTTGTAAATTAGTCCCTTTTATTGAGCTTTTAAATTTTTAGAGTGTCATAATATTTATTGTGTTAATACTGCATAAAAGTATTGTATTAATTATACAGAAATTAATTGGCATAGGACCGCAGCACCAAATTTTCTGCTTGAGTCCCAAGGAGCCTGCAGTGCTGTAATTAATGTAATGACAGAGCTGAATGTGTGTGTGTGTGTTTTTTTTTTTTATATGCCACGTCTAATGGCCTGAATACAGACTTCAGATCAAAAATGAAATGGTCTGTGATTGCTCCAGATCTGTGAATCAATGTTCTGTCTCTCGTATTGCCATGAACAGCATAGCTCACGATCTACCACTTTTTTATTCATAAAACTTCTGGAATTCTATTTACCGCAGGCATATGCAATTAGCAGACCTCCAGCTGTTTCAAAACTACAAGTCCCATCATGCCTCTGCATCTGAGTGTCATGCTTGTGTCTGACAGGATCTTGCTATGCCTCATGGGACTTGTAGTTCTGCAACAGCTGGAGGTCTTCTATTTGCATAGCCCTGATTTACAGGATACAAGATGCTCTGTGGTTTAACAAGAGAAGAGGCTGGGTGGATTAATGTCAGGACCACCCCATGTTAGTCACATAACGCCTTGTATTCTGTCAATAGAACACAAGGCATTTTTTATAAATGGATGTAGTTTAGAGCAAGTGTTGCTCTGTATAAGTGATGGAAGCTGAGCTGATTTACAGCAGCGGAAGTTTGACACTTACAGTTGTGTCGGGGCTGAACCAAAAAGGGATTTTTCCCAACCCATTGGTCATCCACGCATAGTACGTCCATAATTGTATTGGTATGTAGCAAATGTCCAAAATGTGTTATTCCTGCAGTTCCACTTTAACCACTTCAGCCCCGGACCATTTTGCTGGTCAAAGACCAGGCCACTTTTTGCGATTCGGCGCTTTAACTGACAATTGCGCAGTCGTGCGACGTGACTCCCAAACAAAATTGACGTCCTTTTTTTCCCCCCACAAATAGAGCTTTCTTTTGGTGGTATTTGATCACCTCTGCCGTTTTTATTTTTTGCGCTATAAACAAAAATAGAGTGACAATTTTGAAAAAAAAAATCGATATTTTTTACCTTTTTGCTATAATAAATATCCCCAAAAATTATATATATATAAAAAAATAATTTTTTCCTCGGTTTAGGCCGATACGTATTCTTCTACATATTTTTGGTAAAAAAAATTGCAATAAGCGTTTATTGATTAGTTTGCGCAAAAGTTATAGCGTCTACAAAATAGGGGATAGTTTTATGGCATTTTTATTAATATTTTTTTTTTACTAGTAATGGCGGCGATCAACAAATTTTATCGTGACTGTGACATTATGGCGGACACATTTTTGGGACCATTGTAATTTTTACAGGGATCAGTGCTATAAAAATGCAGTGATTACTGTGAAAATTACACTGGCAGTGAAGGGGTTAACCACTAGGTGGCGCTGAAGGGGTTAAGTGTGCCTAGGGATGTCCTTGGTATGTAGTTAAAGTCATTGGACTCTTTCAAGTGTTTTCATTGTTATATTAGTGTATTTTGTTTGTCTTGCCTTGCAATGATGGGCTCATATGTTATGGCTGCAGTGTGTAGTGTCATGGCTGATCGATTCCTCCATATCCATATATTGCTTCAGCAAGCTGGTCCCTATGTACCAAGGGGACAAGACAACTTCTTGTTCTAGGTCACACAGCATCCAATGCATGCTTTGTCATTCCCTCCGTGCTGGAGTGCTAATGTATAGAAGCACATCATCCCCACCTCAGTGTCGGCAAATGTTGTGTCTGTGTCGCATCTAATTACTGCGTAGCTTCCACCTGCATGATCACTAGACAGACACCCAGGGAGGGATTATGAAATAAGCAGTTTCTTCGTAGGAAGTGTCAGGTCTCGCACTACTGACAGAATGTTTTGACACAAAAACTGCTGACACAGGGATTGTTATTTTTTTACATTAGGCTGTGCATAAAGTGCAACAAATTATATCATAAAACTAGGTGATCAATGCACATTTTATGTAGGTGAAAAACACAAGAAGCAGGTAAAAAGGTGTATAATGCCTTAATCCTAATGGTTACCATTAAAAACTAGAAATACAAATCTGCAGACAGAAAGCATGCAATATGTTTCTGCTATCTCGCTACTTGCACATCCTCTAGGCGGGTAAAAACAAGGTTCTAAAAGCATGTGCTACATTATTGCAACTTCCTAATAACTATACAATATGAATATCATTATATAGCATAAAATGCATTAATGCAAATTCTTTTATAAAAAATCGTTTTTTTTTTTTTTTGTCATAAAAGTTGCATTGGGGATGTGATGTTACTGACTATCCAGTGGTTCCATGAATAAGTTGTATTACCAAGTGTAATAAAGCATTACAATCGGTAATATTTCATATTTTTTTAGTAGTGTTCAATAGTCATGTATATTCTAATGAGGTACTATGGGTTATGCCCCTAATCATTGGACTTTTCACCAATTCGAATACTGTTTAGCTTAAATTAATTTCCAGGATTGTTTTAAAATTTGTCATGCGTTCATGGTGCGTTTTTGTGTTTTTTTTACATCATTGACTCAATTGTTCTGTGTACTTCAGGAGTAACTGCAGACCGTGTTGGAGCTGAAGCTGCAGAAATCCTTCTCCGTAACCTGCGTCATGGAGGCTGTGTTGATGAGTATCTTCAGGACCAGGTATGATCTGAGGCTTTAAAGCAGGGGTTCACCCTAAAAAAAATGGCTAACATTACATCCAGCATACGAACGACATTTACAGTATTTACAGTATTTACAGTGAGCTGCATACTAGCTCATTATGAAATACTTACCTTAGAACGAGGCATCAGTAACTTACCTGGTCCACGCCGAGGGAGATGACATCTTGCCTCGGCTTGTCTTCCGGGTATCAAGGCTCCAGAGCTCTGAGTGGCTGGAGCCGCAATGTCGCAATGTCGTCCATGCGTGTGGAAGACTTCTTCCTGCAAGGTTCTGCGGCTGCAGGACACTAAGCCGAAAATCCCCTGTGCGCATGCGCCTCTGCATTCAGCGGCTCATTGCGAGGGGAATATCTCCTAAACCATAAAGGTTTAGGAGATAATTTTTTTTTTTTACCTACAGGTAAGCCTTATTATAGGCTTACCTGTAGGTAAAAGTTAAAAATATAACTATACAACCACTTTAAAGACTGTTTTAAAAGAGTTCAATGTAAGAGCTCATACAGAAAATGCAGTCGACCATGTTTTTAAATGCAGTTTGAACCTATATGGCAGCAAAATTAATGCATTTCAATGAGCCTAGTTAAAAAAAAATAAAGTACAGCACTGTATTGGAAAGCACATAAACGTTCATGAATGCACCTTAAATACATGTAAATACAACTCCTATAAAAAAAAAAATCATAAGTAATGCCTGCAAAATACATTACATAAGTATGGAAACATGCATACAGAACAGGAGCAATGTGGTATAAACCAGTCCTAAATACATTTCTTGTTTTTTGTTTGTTTCAATCTGTAATGTAAGCTCTGGTTCCCCTGCACTCCAATGTAGACAGACTGCGTACCATAAGACCCACATAGATGTACAGTCCACATTGCACATGCAGATCTGTGCAGTTGGCTGCTTATCATTGATTTCATCAGGCTGTCTGCATGGCTCTGCACAGAACACCTGTGAATCCCATGCAAATGAAGACTGCCCCTTCACATAGGAGTGTGGGTCACTTAAAGCAGAGTTCCACCCATATAAAAGTCAGCAGCTACAAAAAGTATAGTTGCTGACTTTTAATAACCGGACACTCATCTGACCCACGGTCCAGCGATGCGGGCGAATGAAGCCCCGATCCTCTCCACGGTGCCAGCATTATGACTGTGGGTGCCCGGCTGTGGCTTCACAGCCAGGCACACACTGCGCATTTGCGTGCCGCTCTGTGATTGGTTGGGCAATCTATTGGGACCTGTGACATGTCCCAGAAGATTGCACAGAGGGAGGGGGAGAGTTGAACTTTTTTTCAGAGCCCCGGGAGGAAGTGGACGCTGGATACCTCCTAAAAAGAGGGTATCTGCACCACCCAAAAAAAATGACATGCCAAATGTGGCATGTCAGGGGGTCACCTTCACTTAAAGCGGAAGTTCCATTTTTGGGTGGAACTCCGCTTTAAGGCTGCCATACAAAGAATGAAAAAAGATGTTTGGACAGCCGCACTCCAGGAAAAATTCCTTTAGTTGCCTTTATTAGTAAAATAGGATAGCTATGACTAAGTACTAGTACGACACACGTCAGCTGTGTGTCCTATTTTCTTGCTGTGACTTGTGCTTTTTATCCTATTTTACTAATAAAGGCAACTAAAGGATTTTTTTCTGGAGTGCGGCTGTCCAAACATCTTTTTTTTGCTCATTGCTATATGCATTGCCAGAACCCTTGCTCTCTGATCACCAAAGCACATCCACCTGGACCGGTTACCTCCCTTTCCATAAGGCTGCCATACTGTACATGGTTTGCATTTTAGTTAGTTTGTGCCACAGAAAATGTCCCAGGCTTTAAAGGTTAGGTGTAGTTGTGTAAATTTGTATCAAAGCCACTGCAATGTTGATAATATATATTTTTTTTCTTTTTTACAGTTGATTATTTTCATGGCTCTGGCAGATGGAGTCTCTCAGATTAGGACAGGTCCTCTTACCCTGCATACGCAAACAGCCATACACTTCACAGAGCAATTAACAAAGGTAAGTCCTGATCAAAACAAAGATCTATGTGTAAGGTGCTTTAACCCGTGGCAGCCAATCGGCAATCATTTGTCCTTGTGAACCTGTGAAAGATCAGATCTGATTGGTTTATCACCAAAATAAGTCGGCAAGATATCACACTGTATCCCTTTTGGAGATAAGCATTCGATACAGAATATAATCATTAACCCACCTATTGTAATACAATTTTTAGTTAAACAATTTTTATTTACCATAACAAACCTATAATTTACAAAAAATGATTTATTAACCACTTAAGCCCCAGACCAATATGCAGCTAAATGCCCAGAGGTGTTTTTACAATTTGGCACTGCGCTGCTTTAACTGGTAATTGCGCGGTCATGCAATGTGGTACCGAAACAAAATTTGCGTCCTTTTCTTCCCTCAAATAGAGCTTTCTTTTGGTGGTATTTGATCACCTCTGCGGTTTTTATTTTTTGTGCTATGAACAAAAATAGAGCGACAATTTTGAAAAAAATGCAATATTTTTTACTTTTTTCTATAATAAATATCCCCCAAAAATATATAAAAAAAACTTTTTTTTTCCCCTCAGTTTAGGCCGATACGTATTCTTCTACATATTTTTGGTAAAAAAAATCGCAATAAGCGTTTATCGGTTGGTTTGAGCAAAATTTATAGCGTTTAAAAAATAGGGAATAGTTTTATTGCATTTTTATAAAAAAAAAATTTCACTACTAATGGCAGCGATCAGCGATTTTTTTCGTGACTGCGACATTATGGCGGACACTGCGGACAATTTTTACACATTTTTGGGATCATTGTCATTTTCACAGCATTTAAATTGCATTGTTTATTGTGAAAATGACAGTTGCAGTTTGGGAGTTAACCACAGGGGGCGCTGTAGGAGTTATGTTTCACCTAGTGTGTGTTTACAACTGTAGGGGGGTGTGGCTGTAGTCTGACATCATCGATTGTGTCTCCCTATAAAAGGGATGACACGATCGATGCAGCCGCCACAGCGAAGCACGGGGAAGCCGTGTTTTACGTACGGCTCTCCCTGTTCTTCAGCTCCGGGGAGCGATCGCGAGGGGGTGGCTAGAAACGAATAGCCGTCCCCTCATCCCGTATCGCTCCCACATGATTAACGACCGCCGTATGTACCGGGGGGGGGGTCCCGATCTGACCCCCGACCCACGTCTAGGCAGCGACGTGCGGGCACGTCGTTCTGCCTGACCGTGCCGTTTCGCCGACGTATATGTACATGCAGCGGTCGTTAATTGCTGATTGCCCTTATGATAGTTTTAAAGGAATAAACCAGGTAATAAATAAATCATCATGTCACTTGAACCCCCAACTGTTACAAGATAATGGGTTTGATTTACTAAAGGCAAATAGACTGTGCACTTTTGCAAGTGCAGTTGCTCCAGAGCAGGGATCCTCAAACTATGGCCCTCCAGCTGTTGTAGAACTACACATCCCATGATGGCATTGTAACACACTGACATTCACAGACATGACTTGGCATGATGGGAATTGTAGTTCCTGAACAACTGGAGGGCCGAAGTTTGAAGACCCATGCTCCAGAGCTTAGTAAATGATGTAAAGCTTCACTTTACAAAGATTACCCAATCACATGCAAGGAACATAAAATGAACAGCATTTTTGCTTGCACATGATTGGATGATGAAAGTCAGCAGAGCTCTCCCTCATGTACTAAGCTCTAGACCACTGCACTTGCAAAAGTGCACAGCACATTTACCTTTCGTAAATCCACCCCAGACTGTGCGCTTTGCAAGTGGAGTCCAACTGTGGTGAAGCTTGACTTTGTAAAGTATACCCAATCGGGTGCAAGGGGGGGGGGGGAAAGCATGTTTGCTTGCACATGATCTGGATGATGGGAATCAGCAAATCTTAAAGTGGATATAAATGCCAATTTTTTTTTTTTAATTAAGGTTTGCACCTTGTACAGTATAGGATTTCATGTCATCTGTGTCCAGTCTTTATACAAAGAGTTATTCCAGCTCTGAGCAGTCCTCTTATTTTTTTTTTCAGTTAGATAATAGGACAGGACAGAGAAATAGATGTTTCTCCCCCTTGCTGTGAGTGACAGGTGATTTACATATCTCATGCAAGAGACTGAGACAAGCATTCTGTGTAGTTTAGATCCCCTCCTCCTTTCTTTTCCAGCTATCCCATAATTGGCCGCTCCACACCATAGCATTATTGGAAATGCTGAAGTCATGTGGTGACTTTTCTGCGTTTTGACTGGATGTAATGCCTTGTACACACGATTAAAATTTCCGATGAAAAAAGTCAGACGGAATTTTTTCATCGGATATTCCGACCATGTGTGGGCCCCATCGCTCTTTTTTTCCGTCAGAGTTTAGGAATCGAACATGTTTTATCTTATCGGAAATTCCAATCGTCTGTGTGGAACTCTGACGGAGAAAAAAACATGCATGCTCAGAATCAAGTCGACGCATGCTCGGAAGCATTGAACTTAATTTTTCTCGTCGTAGTGTTTTGCATCACCGTTTTGGACGGTCGAAATTTGGTCTGACAGTGTGTATGCAAGACAGCTTGAACGGAATTCCGACAGAAAATTCCATCAGATTTTATCCCATCGGAAATTCCGATTGTGTGTACAAGTGCATAAGTGATCATAGCAGAAGTTCAGTGTAAGAAATACACAGGGGAAAATGTATGTTGACAAGGGGAGTGTAGAGGTGGGCGGGGAGTCTACTGACATCATGACTCCACCGACCAAGCTCCAGACAACAGAACCACCCACTAGGGTAACCACATTTCCAAACCGCCATTCAGGGACACACCCCCTCTCTCACCTTCCCCAAAAAAAGATGAGGGGGGCGGGGGAAAATGTAGTCTCGGGGTTGATGGGGAATTAGGCAGCGGCTTCT
Organism: Rana temporaria; assembly: GCF_905171775.1. Classification (NCBI taxonomy): domain Eukaryota; kingdom Metazoa; phylum Chordata; class Amphibia; order Anura; family Ranidae; genus Rana; species Rana temporaria. The sequence goes on along the minus strand of NC_053495.1, from coordinate 126,725,590 downwards.
TTGTCAGGTGAATGTGCCACTTGCCACCAGATGCAGTGCCGCTTGCCACCCATAGCCTGCCACCAGATGCAGCGCTGCTGTCACTCCCTCTGCATGAGCCACGTGCGTAGAAGGAAAGGAGTGGAGTCTCTATCTGGAGAGTGAAGATCACACCAGTCTCTGCTGCTTGCGGCTGGGTGCCGGAGAAGGTGCTGAGGTGGGAGGGGACAGCAGTGCTGCACTAGGCGCAGGCCTCACTCCCGGTCTCACTGTCTGAGAGAATTGTCACTGGTTGCAAGATGCCAGGCAGAGCCAGCCCTAGCAATCAGTTCTAGAAATGTAGTTATTAGTTAGTAGGGGGTGGCTGTGTCCTCTATTTCATTCTGGCACACTGTATTGTCCCAGAATGAAGGTGCCCGGGACCCAGGACAGACATGTCAATTGCGGGACAGTCCGGGACACGTGGGCACCCTACCACCCACAGAATCTGCAGTTTTTCGGGTCCTCTGACAGGTAAGGATACATGCAGGAGGCATGTATATCCTTATAGATAACCACTATGGCAGTTGTTTAGAAAGGAAGAGAGTGGGTTTACATCCACTTTAATCTTTCTCCAATCTCTGGGAAAAATTAGTGCTATTGTATTTTCTAAGAGCTGCACACTGTCCAGGTACATTTGTACAAAGGAAGAGCTGGGTTAATTGGCTTTTCTCAGTACGAGAGCTTGGGAACAGTAGCTGATTTCCAGTGAAATGCTATGGCATTACAGGCATATTAAAAGAATTGGCCTGCACAATGTTTTCTTAGTATTTCCCCTGGATTATATATATATATTAGTACAGGAAGGTCTAGCAAGTCAGATAAGAAACTGGGGATGTCTGACCAGAACAAGTGTAAAAAAAAAAGCACAATCGCAGCCCCATCTTGTGGAGATCTATAATTCTACACTGACCGTGAACTGATCTTCTGTTGCCACTTATCTCTAGAATAAACCATTTGGAGGATGTGTTCTTTTAAATAAAAGGAACAAACTAAAAAAATATCCCTAATACCCTGCTACACTGGAATCACTTCATTTACTAACACCTTTTGTGGGATGTTTAAAGTCAGGGCCGATCCTCACTATAGGCTCACTATGCAAGCAGCTTAGGGCCCCGCAAAGACGCAAAGGGCCCCCCAAAGTACTAGAGGCCCCGCCTGGTGAGAAGTCATTTTCGCACCCTCACCCCACTTCTAAACTCGCTGGCTGAGTAATTTCCGACAGCAGAACACCCCCTCCCTCCGCTTCTCAACTTTCTTTAATGTGACATGTCACTGTCGTCAGGGCCCCCCCGCTTCTCATTTTTAATGTGCCATGTCATTTTGCTTAGGGCCCCAGGAAGGTCAGGATCGGCACTGTTTAAAGTGTTTGTAAACCTGGACAGGGTAACAATGGACTATTAACAAACCCCAATTAATAATCCCTTTGGTCTTCCAGATTTGACACAGTTTATAATTGGGGAAGAATAAAACACTCTTTGGATATAGTTGAGAGCCATTCAAGACCTGTCATTTAAATGTTATAGCCGACCATTTAAATCTCGGCCAGTCCTTGCTGAACTTGAACTATCTATGGGCAGGCTGATTGTACCCAGATTGAACGATCGATCAACCGGGGTACAACCAGCCTGTCAATTTTTTTATGAGATCACTGTGTTCTCCCGGCTGTTATGGCTCCTCCTGGCCCCCCACTGGTAGAACACAATAGCTCTTCAGGAGGGATCCCCCTATCGGCACTGTGTTGATGGGGGAAGCGAGCAATTTTTCTTTCCTGCAAACAATCCATGGAAAGAAAGTCGCATCATCTTTGGCCAGCTTAAGTTCACCATTTGGAGCATGCTCCACCCATATTTTCGGTTACAATGTGTAACGAGCACCTGTTCCCATATCCCCCTGATCCCCCCCCCCCCAAGTGACAGCGGGTGGGGGATCTCTCCTCTGAACCCACTGTCAGATTTCAAAAACCGTGCGGCACAGCCGTGTCAATCATTTGCAGGAATCTGTGAATGAACTACAATTACCTTCTACCAATGCAACAGACTGCTTGTAATTCTCCATGAACTGCAAGAGCACTGGTGAGCGCTCTTGTAGTTCATATACACTACCTACAACTTTCTATCAGTAAGCCTTTACAGAAGTATGGGCAGGAAGCTGTAGTAAGTGTCTGCAGGAGCCTGACATTATACCCATGATCCACTGATCGTTGGTGCAATGCTCTGCAGGCTCCTGAGAAAGCAAAATGCACATTTTCTTTACCTGCAAAAACATTATTTTTTTTTTTCAAAAGGTGGACTCATCCTTTAAGGAAGTATGCTTGCAGCTTTAAAGTGTTTTGTAAACCTTACTCATGTGGGGGGTAAAATCTCGCGCCAAAAATATAATAAAAATATAAATAAAATTAAGTACTGAGCTGCTCCTCAAAATTACAGTGAATTGTAACCATGTGAATGAGTGAAAGAAAGGGGGCGCTAACAGGTATTGATCATCTAAGTGTGAACAAATAGATAATTATGTCAACAACAGTGATTCGTCTAAGTGAGGAATATAATACAAATGTAAATATTAAAAATGTAACAACAATACATTATTGTCCATTATAGTGCAAAACTCCCAAATGGGAGATAACTAAAACAAATAATGTGCAGAAAAAAGTCCATAGATTGAAGTGAATAAACAACAAATGCTTGAAAGATGATTCCACTTAATTAATACAGGTTTCCACCTCCACCAGAAAAAGGGTAAAATCAATGCAAAAGTGCTTATGGATGGCACCTTACTGCAAGATGTTGACCAATTTAATTAAAAAGAGGTCAATAAGGCGTAAGACATAACCATAGATTCCAGACTTGATTCTTGCTATCTTGAAACCGCCACACTCCACACCATATGAAGTAAATCAAAAAAGAAGATCGCCATAGAATAATAACGTTTATTTTAAAAATGATAAAAACAAGCAATGCCAAGTGGCCCCTTACTTGAATAGTGCCTATCCCCGGCACTGAGGCTAATTGGCGTTGAATACAGAGGGAAAGACGGTCCCACACTTCAGGAAGCCTACAGAGCAGTGTGCGTTCCACCTCTCAAGGAAGGAGAGCCAGCGTGACCGGAAGTACGTTGATTGTGCGTGACCAGTGCGCCTCGACGTACGTTTCGTGATTGCCACGTCGTTAGGACTACAGAAAATATGCTGTACTTTGGCAAATCATGCCTGTATCTTCAGCGGAATGACACAAGATGTAAACTGACCACACTAGCATGGAGCATTGCTAGCATGGTTCGTTTACTCTCAGGAGGAGGGGCACAGGCAGGATCAACCAGGTAAAACAAGACATCGGAAGGCTGACATTTAATACCGAAATGACAAATCAGATCTAAACAAACGTTTTTTGGTAATTTGTTTTTTATTTACATTTTTTAGGTTTGCAAACACTTTAATCACTTAGATTTCAATTCAATATTTTGCATGTTAGTTTAAAGCCATTGGTTTGATAGATTTATTGGTAAAAGCAAATAGCAACTCACAAGACTGAAGAATCAAATAGGCATGTGTAATGGAATCGCCTGTCCTGCAGTCTGTGTAACAGCGTCACAATGGCCTATGGCCACCATGAGCATGGATGGTATATGCAGGGGATCCAAGAATCGGGAAGCACAGCCGTGACCAGCGTGAACCACAGGATGGCGCCGGGCTGGACGTGACATCACAGGAAGAAGATAATTGGCGTTCAGACATGAAGGGGGGCGCTAATGCATTTCGAAGCTGGTGCTCCTTTCCAGACCATGATAGGCTAGCACGTCTAGCAGTTTGGGCTATGGACTTCAAAATTGTTATTGCAGTTTTTCCAACAGTTCTGTCCATCTGGTGACATTGCACAGAGACATGCTTTAAGACATGATGTGCATGTGTGAGGAGAAAACCCAGTCTACACAGACTCCAGGACTGGCGATTCCATTACACATGCCAATTTGATTTTTCAATCTTGTGAGTTGGCATTTGCTTTTACTAATAAATCTGTGATTTTAATACTGCACTTAGTCTGGCGCCCCTCTGTTCCTGCTTTACCCACAGAGTCCACTGCTTCACTCTAATGCCGCGTACGACGTACGATGGCCTACACACCATAGTTTTTTCAAAATGCTCTAGAAAAGCGCGGTTACGTTCAGCACTCTTTTCCATTGAAGCTAGCTTCATAACTTGCTTCTGAGAAGGCGCGGGTTTAAAAACGTTGTTTTAAATGTCGTTTTGCCCACACACTATCATTTTAATTGACACAAAAAACGACGTTTTGAAAAACGTCAGAAAAAATTGAAGCAAGCTTCAATTTTTTTTGGTCGTTTTTCACAAGACATAAAACGACGTTTTCCCCCACACATGGTCATTTTAATTGACGTTTTTTAAAACGTTGTTTTTTTTTCATCACATAAAGTGATGGTGTGTGCGCGGCATTAGGGTGCTGCTCCCAGGTGCTGACAGAATTGCATCATGGACTTCTAAGGACTATAATATGATCTAATATGTAATGTCCATTGTCTATACTTCACATGCATTTTATATAGATATTTTATGTGCATTTGTCCATCCATGTGTTGTACAATTTTTCACCTAATCTCTTTGGTCTAGCGCCACTGTTAATTTTTTTTGTGTGTTTGGTTTGATGCCTATTGCTGGTCAGCCATGAGTGACCATTTGGCTTGTCAGTCAAAAATAGTTGCTCGGCGGTTTATTTGTGTTTTTTTCTTTTTATATAATGATCTGTTTTACATCTTTACTTCCCAACAGGCTAAGTTTACAGTGACAAAATGTGATGAACCCAACACGGATAGCAACATCATAGAATGTCAAGGAACCGGCTTGCAGAACAAGAATGCTTCATAAAATCGTTACAGCAAAGGAAAGGATTCTAAAAGAAGTCTCCGCAGATTGCAGCATGGCATGCAATAAAGAAAGCATGACACATGGGGGCAATGCATAGGACTTGGCATTTTACAGCTTTCCATTTTTGTTTTCAGTCTGAGAGGTAATCAGAAATTTTGTGCGCATGAAGTTGAGTTTGAAATGAATATTTTATGACTTGTGACAGTCAATTGCCAATGCCATAAATAAATGGAGGTACACAAATGATGGCAGGTTGTCATTTTATGGGCTTCTTGGCTTACTTGCTGTGACTTGCATATCAGATTTGTATTTGCCGTCTTTAAAGGATCAGCCGAAGTGTAATAAAATAGCGCAATCAACCCAACAGATGATATGAATGTCTGTCTATATAACTGATCAGTTACTGAAAATGGCTGCTTGTTTCCATTGCATTTATAACTACACTGATTAGTTGGATTCACAAACCAGCAGCAAATTTTTCTTTTTTCCAGGTAGATTGTCATTGGCAACAGGGACAAGTTATGCCTTGCAAAACCTTTCTGCCACGTATCGGACAGAGTACTTCTCTTCCATTTTGATTTTGTGCAGCAAAGGACACCAGTGACATCTGAAAGAGAAGGCAGAGAGTCCTGTTGGGGAGCAACTTTCATGCGTTACATTAAATCATTTAGCTGGATACCATGCACAATTGTGTTGATGTATTCAAAAAAATTATATGTTCTTTGTGTGCGTCTGTGTGCGTCTGTGTGTGTGTGCGTGTGTGTGTGTATTATTTATTTATTTATTTATATATATATATATATATATATATATATATATATATATATATATATATATATATATATATATATATATATATATATATATTTATTATTATTCTTCAAATGTTTAACCTAGTAAAATATCACACAGATAACATTCTTCACCAAAAACTGTTGGAGCATGTGTAATGGAAGGAATGTTCCTTGAAAATCCCAGCCCTGTGGCTTAAAAGTAAATCGGTCGGTCAAGTCCTAAAAACTGCTCCCCCTACCTCCTTTTTTGGATGTTTTTTTTTTTTTTTTTTTTTTATTATTATTGTATTTCTGGGAGTGGGTACCTATTTCTGACATGTACCTGCTCCCACGTTCACTCTGCTGGCTTGCTCTCCCCTGCTTACAACCTCCTGGGACACATCACATATCCCAGGAGGCTGCAGGTCCATGCGACTCACGCATTGAGCCAGCTAAAAAGTCCCAAGAAGCCGCAGCCAGCTTCCCACAAACAAGAGGGTGGCGCCTGGGACCTGAAGACGGTGAGGAACTGGTCTGGAGCAATGGATCCCTGCACTGGTAAGTGTTGGGCTACTTTCACACTTTCACACAGTGTGACAGCACAGAAAGCTGAAAATTGGCCTGGGCAGGAAGGGGTTAAAAGTACCCGGTAGGCAAGTGGTTAAAGCTAAGCACTGAAAAACTGATTTTCCAAGAACCTGTAAAAATCTTTGAAGCAGTCCCTGTGAAATTCATGGATTTCAGGCCCATGATTAGTTTTGACCTGTAACCAAGCTAATACTAAGCCCTACTGATGTTATTACACAGTCCACTGTCGGGGTCTTTACTAGCTAATGGGGTTCTATCATTGGATCATTGAATTATGAGGGTGGTGATTAGTGGCCAGGACCAGTGTCCTATGATCAGATGTTATGCCCAGTGTACAGCTTGGACCTGAAATTCAGCGACTGATTAGAAGATTACAGATGCCTTCACTTTCAATAGATTTTATTTTTATTTTTTTATGATTTATACAGGAAACCATTACCAAGTCGCAGAGGTTCTTATATAATGTACAATCAGTACACAACTGTCATAAAATAAAAATGGTCAATACAGTGTAAATTTACATATTCTGTATATGACAAGGATAAAGCATAAAAGATATGCAAGCCCATGATGCAGAAAATAAATGTGTAAGGTAACGGAGTTATGAAAAGTATAAGGAAATGTAGGTGGAAGCGTTAATCATAGATGAGAAAAAGAGCCAAGTCGTCATCGAAGCAATGTAAAGTATAGAAGGGAAAGTTCAATGAATAGAAATAGAGGGAGAGAGAAGGAATATTAGCGGAAAGAATGAGACGCAAAAGACACTGAGGCTTTCCATTGGGTGTGAATTGTGTAAATTGCTTCATCCAAGGATTCCAAGCCCTTACAATGGTTTGTTTGGCAGCTAATACTACTTCTATAGCTAAATTGAGACTTGGTGAGGAAGGAAGATTTGAGATGGAGAGGCACAAGCCAAGGAAGTCTTGGGAAGGGGCTAAGATGGTACCTTTCTCAGCTGTAAGGTCTTATTTACACTTGTGGTTTGGGAGAGTAAAAAAAGGGTCTGAACCACATCCCCCCCCCCCCCTTGAGCTGATGGGGTGTACACATCATGGTCACAGCAAAAATTATACAACCCAGTCATGTTCGACAGGCATTATCACAGCTGAACGCAACCTATTTAAGTGAATGGGGCCATGGTGCAACCGCCCTCAAACCACACGCAATGCACAAGGTTGTGTTGCGGTGGCAAGGTATTTACAGGGTTAAAAGGCTGTAAGGAAGGGACAGATTGCCTCCTTATCCCCTGTCAAATGCATCTGAAAAGTGATCCACTGTGAACAACTTTTCACTATGCAGTCTGCTACATATCTAAACGTGACCCTAAGGATGGGATGTTTTTCATTCAGCTTTAAGAAAGAAGTATTCATATGCATTATATTAGGTTTAAAAATTAAAAATAAGTAAATGGTTTTAAAGACATGCATGCAAAACACTATACATTTCCAATAAGCCTCCAGGACATATATATATGTTTAATGGATTTCCATTCTGAGTGCTTTTCCAAATATGCCCGTGCTAAACTCAATGTACCCGCTGTCAGCTTGACACATGAAGTCCTGGTTTGTGAGCAAGACCCAATTATAGCCGCTCCTGCTTGAATGATTACTATAGCAGCTAGTAAGTGACTGCGATCATTTAGGGCAACGTTGCAATAAAGTTATACTGCTACAGACTATTATTGTAGATTAATGACTTGTTTTGTGATCTGATCTGAACTACAAATGCTGCAAACCTGAAAAAGTAAAAAAGAGGATTTAAAAAAAATAAAGCTCTTACTGCTCCTAATCAGGCCCTATTCACCCCAACAACCCCTTTTATAAGATTATTTAGTGTGAATATATATATATGAATATAAAATAGGTGCAGGAACTCAACCACGACCCGAGTTCGGATTTCACAAACAGTAGAAGGGTCTTAAAGGGGCATTAAATACCAGAATTGCATTACATACAGAGTGCAGAGTTCAGGGGGTTACACACAGAGGGCAGAGCTGTCACTTGTAAACACAGAAACCAGACTTCTGTGCTTACAAGTGATTGTGGTGAGCAGGCACCAAAGGGTCTGAGCCAAAGGTTGCCCCTGAAAAAAAGCCCTGGCTTAGCTTTACAGAAAAGTGAGAGAACAAGTGCAAAACAGAAAATGACTTGCAGTATGAGAAGTGGTTTTAAGCCCAAAACCAAAAAAGTAAGGTATTGCAGCTTACCAATCATTAGATGTGGTGGCTGCATTCCCTTTTCTCTTTTTGGCTTTTTTTCCCACTACTTTGATCAGACTTTGATGCGCGTTCAATCATGCCTAGCAGTATTATCATATAGCGGGGAGGTACAACTCGACTATCTTCCCAGAGGGCTAAAATCTCCAAAGTATCTATGCATAACTAAAACCAAGGTTATCAAGAATAGGCTCATTAAAGTGGAACTTTATTCAGAAAATTAAATCCCGCTCGATCACTTCATCATGGTCCTATTTGCAGGTATAGCTATGTAAAACTTTAAGTACGTATACTTTTCAAAGTCGCATGATACACTGTCTTACCCTGCTCTGCACATGCTCAGTTGCGCTTCATTTTTGGCATTGCACTGAAAATCAGAACCACTAGAGATTTACTGCTGCTCATAGGCTCTGGGCTGTAGCAAAATGGCAGCCTTCGTTCTACAAGAAGAAACCGGAGCAATGCCGGAAATAATTTCCAGCGATTTGGTAGCATAATTATTATGTGGCATGTAGTGTGGATATAAAAAAATCTACACACCCCTGTTAAAATGTCAGATTTCTGTGATGTAAAAAAATGAGACAAAGATAAATCAGAACTTTTTTTCCACCTTTTTCATGTGACCTACAAACTGTACAACTGAATTGAAATTTAAACTGAAATCTTTTGGGGGGGGGGGGGGGGGGGGAATAACATGATATGGTTGCATAAGTGAGCACACCCTAATGCCGCGTACACACGATTGGAAATTCCGACAAGAAAAGTTCGATGTGAACTGGTTCTCAAATTTTCAGATGGGAAAAGTTCTTGTCGGAAATTCCGATTGTCTCTATGAAATTCCAACGCACAAAAATCCTACGCATGCTCGGAATCATTGAACTTCATTTTTCTCGGCTTGTCGTAGTGTTTTTACGCCACGGCGTTCTTGATGCTCGTAATTTCAAACAAGATTTGTGTGACTGTGTGTATGCAACACAAGTTTGAGGCAAAATTTTGTCGGCAAAAAATCCACGGTTTTCTTGTCGGAATTTCCGATCGTGTGTACGCGACATTAGACTATTACTTTGTTGAAACACCTTTTGATTTTATTACAGCACTGTCTTTTTAGGTATGAGTCGATCAGCATGGCACGTCTTTGCAAAAACACTCCAAATCTATCAGTTTGCGAGGGCATCGCCTGTACACAGCCCTCTACAGATCACTCCACAGATTTTCAATCGGATTCAGGTCTGGGTTCTGGCTGGGCCAATCCAATACATTATTCTTCGTCTGAAGAAGCCATTCCTTTGTTGATTTGAATATATGCTTTGGGCCGTTGTCATGCTGAAAGATGAAGTTCCTCTTTACGTTCAGCTTTCTAGCAGAAGCCTGAAGGTTTTGTGCCAATATTGACTGGTATTTGGAACTGTATATAATTCCCTCTACCTTGACTAAGGCCCTTGTTCCACCTGAAGAAAAATAGCCCCAAAGCATGATGCTTCCACCACCATGCTTCACGGTGGGTATGGTGTTCTTTTCCTGATGTGCATATCTATTGGATTTGTGGCCAAAAAGTTTAAAGATTTCAGTATTTTTTTCCCCAATTGAGTTGTAGAGCTTATATGTCACATTAACCACTAGAGTACCGGGCCATCGTCAAATGACGGCTCCACGGTGACTCTGAAAATTCAACAGGACGTCAATTGACGTCCTGTATTCTTGCGGCCACTGGGGGGCGCGCGAGCGCCCGTCGCGTCCCCGAGATGCCGATGCGCGTGCCTGGCGGTCGCGATGTCCGCCAGGCACTCGGAATCGGCGGCTACAGGGACAAGACGTGGAGCTCTGTGTGTAAACACAGAGCTCCACGTCCTGTCAGGGGAGAGAGGAGACCGATCTGTGTCCCTTGTACATAGGGACATAGATCGGTCACCTCCCCCAGTCACCCCCCTTCCCCCACAGTTAGAACACAATTTAAGTATACATATTAACCCCTCCCTCACCCCCTAGTGTTAACCCCTTGAATGCCAGTCACATTTATACAGTAATTAGTGCATATTTATCGCATTAATCACTGTATAAATGTGAATGGCGCCAAAAACGTGTCAAAAGTGTCCGATGTGTTCGCCGCAATGTCACGGTGACAGTAAAAAAATCGCAAATCGCCGCCAATACTAGTAAAAAAATTAATAAAATAAAAATGCCATAAATCTATCAGCTATTTTGTAAACGCTATAACTTTTGCGCAAACCAATCAATATATGATCATTGCGATTTTTTTTACCAAAAATATGTAGAAGAATACATATCGGCCTAAACTGAGGAAAAAAAATGTTTTTTTAAAAAAAAATTGTGATATTTATTAAATAAAAAAGTAAAAAATAGTGTTTTTTTTTTAAATTGTCACTCTTCTTTTGTTTATAGCGCAAAAAATAAAAACCGCAGAGGTGATCAAATACCACCAAAAGAAAGCTCTATTTGTGGGAACAAAATGATAAAAAAATTGTTTGGGTACAGTGTAGCACGACCGCGCAATTGTCATTCAAAGTGCGACAGTGCTGAAAGCTCAAAATTGGCTTGGGCAGGAAGGGGCGTAAGTGCCCGGTATGGAAGTGGTTAAAGGTGGAAAAAGTTCTGAAATGATTTGATTTTTCTCAAATATTTGTACATCACAGAAAACTGACATTTTAACAGGAGTATATAGACTTTATATCCATTATGTTCCTCGCTAAAGAACATTTTTTTTATTAAGTTGTCAAGGGTAAAGTTCACCTTTTAAGCCATTCATGCCACATCTCAAAATTTTGAAAACTACCTATGCGGGTATAAGTTAAAGCAGAACTTTACCCATAACAACTTGATCAAAAGTAATATTCTTTGGCATGGGACGTTCAATCCACCTAAACAATTCTGCTACCAAAAATTAGTGTGTGCTGTAAATTGCCTCCAGCATTGTTCCTGTTTTTCTTGCAGGAGGCTGCCATTTTGCTGAAGCCCAAAACCCCTGAACAGCAGTAAATCATAAAGTGGAACTTAACACATTGATTTAATATGAAAAAGGTAAGGATCGCGCACCAACTAAATATATAAAATGAATTTACCGTGCAAAATATAAATAGTGAATATTATTAACTCATAAATACATGAGTAATAGGCTGCTCCCCAAAAAATCTGTGAACTGAATTGAATGGTGAATAGTGAATGAAGGGGGCGCTCCAAATTTAGTAAATAGTAATAGTAATCCTAATACATCAAAAAATGAATAAATCAATAAATGTATAAATAACAAAACCAACAATTCATATTGTGAGCAATCTCCAGAAATACCACCCAAATCTGGTGGATTTATGCAAAATATGAGTACAAAAGTCCTTCAATAAATAAAGTGCTTGTGCTCAGATGATATCTTCAAACTTCACTGTGAAAAAGTTTCCACCTTCACCAGCTGTAAAATCAACCAAAATGTGCTCAAAGGATGGAACCTTACCAGATGGTATTGACCTATTTAATTAAAAAGAGGTCAATAGTAGCTTTGTGTCACAATGGACTTTATATGCAGCTTAAATTCCTTTGGTTCAGCCTGACTTCAACATCATGTAGCGGGACAAAGTAGAGAAAAGACCGCCATACTATAATTCAGTTTATTAAAAGATAGTATAAAACAACAGTGCCAAGTGGCTCCTTACTTTTGTTGGTGCCTGTGACCTGGCACTGAGGCTGTTCGGCGTGTAGTTATGGAGAGATGGCTCCACGCTGGGGAAGCTGGCGTGCGTTCCACCTCCTTGTTACAGAGAACCAGCGGGACCGGAAGTGTGTAGCTGCGCGTGACCAGGTACCGCCTCGACATACGTTTCGTTACCATGTCATCAGGAAGCCTTTGATTTAATAGTTTAAAAAAAAGTTACAATCCTGGAATGCAGGAACTACTTAGTGTCACGTTTGCTTGTGTGCTCAACCAAACTGTCAAACCATCAAAGGGATGGCATCATAACTGGTCACATGTGTAATATGGAAGTTGCAGATAAGCAGCTTCCTTGGCTGTAAAGGATAGGAGGGTTTAATTCTGCTTTAAGACTGTCAGCAGATCGGTCTCTACAAATTTGGCAGTGCCTAAAATTAGAACGCAACTGAGCATGTGCAGAACAGGGTGACAGAGTGTATTACTGCATTTTAAACAGCAGAGGCACTTATTTTTAACCACTTCTCTACTTTGGGTGTTTTTCAGACTTGGTGTTTACAAGACTAAAACATTTTTTTTGCTAGAAAATTACTTAAAACCCACAAACATTATATATTTATTTTTTTCTAACACCCTATAGAATAAAATGGCGATCATTTCAATACTTTTTGTCACACCATATTTGCGCAGCGGTCCTACAAGCGCACTTTTTTTGGAAAAAAATCATTTTTTTTAATTAAATAAGACAGCAATAAATTTGGCCCAATTTTTTTATATATTGTGAAAGATAATGTTACGCCGAGTAAAATGGTACCCAACATGTCACGCTTACAAATTGCGCCCGCTCGTGGCATGACGTCAAACTTTTACCCTTAAAAATCTCGATAGGCGACGTTTAAAAAATTCTATAGGTTGCATTTTTTGAGTTACAGAGTAGGTCTAGGGCTATAATTATTGCTCTCGCTCTAACGATCGTGGCGATACCTCACTTGTGTCGTTTGAACACCGTTTTCATATGCGGGCGCTACTCGCGTATGCGTTCGCTTCTGCGCATGAGCTCGTCGGGACGGGGCGCTTTAAATTTTTTTTTATTTTTTTTTATTTATTTTATTATTTTTTACACTGGAAAAAAAAAAAAATTATCACTTTTATTCCTATTACAAGGAATGTAAACATCCCTTGTAATAGAAAAAAGCATGACAGTTCCTCTTAAATATGAGATCTGGGGTCAAAAAGACCTCAGATCTCATATTTAGACTAAAATGCAAAAAAAAAAAAAAAAAAAAAAATTCCTTTACAAACCCTTTAACATATTTTTTTTATATGTTTTTCTTTTAACCGCTTAGCGACTGCCCACCGTAGATTTACTGCGCCAGATCACGTACATGGTACGTGATCTGACAGTTCTGAGTCTGGGGCGCGTGCCGTCAGCAACCCACTCCCGCTGTGATTACACAGAGTGGGAGCCAATCAGCGGGTTCGGTGGACGTAATATCCGCTGGGACCCGACGATCATTCCTGAGAAAGGAAGAACTGTAGTCTCTCTATGAAAACAATGCATTTCTGTGAGAGCAATGTGCTGATCTTTTGTTCCTGTTCCTTCACTGTTACAGCGACAGTTCATAGTTTTTGTCTGCTGCAATATCACAGTCCCACTATCGCTGATCGCTTCTATTACTAATAAAAAAAGGAAAATTAATAAAAATATACCACAGTTTGTAGACACTGTAACTTGTGCGCAAGACAATCAATACACCCGTATTCACAAGTGATGAAGAAATTCGATTTTTTTTTGGGAATGCTTTATAGCAGAAAGTAAAAAATATTGTTGTTTTTTTTTTTTCCAAAATTGTCGGAATTTGTTTGTATATAGCGCAAAAAAGAAAAATACGCAGAGGTGATCGTATACCATCAAAAGAAAGCTCTATTTGTGGGGAAAAAAGAAACATTCATTTATTTGTTTTTGGGGGGGTACAGCGTCGCACCTCTTGCAAAATTGTCAGTTAAAGTAAGGCAAATCTTTCCCGGAGCTGAAGTGGGTAATATGTAAAGATATCCCAAAAAGTTATTTTTTTTTGCCAAAATTGGTTATGTGTCAGAGCACCAGAAGATGGCAGCAGAGAGTTTGATTTTGAATACTTGCTCAAGGTTGATGAACCCTGCCTGTGTCAGCTGTGAGATTAAAAGATTACTGCTGCACTAATACCAGTGTCCTAGGATTTCCCTAGCAAGTGTGGTTAATGAAATGCACTGCTTTGTGATGCCACATACTGTGTTATTTCTTTTGTGTATATCATACATGCTATTGGGATCTTTTTATGAATGTGCTCTGCTTCCTCATTTGTAAATCTGTTCTGCATTTCCAAAACCCCTTCAGTGGGAAAGTTGCCATATTTATGTGTAGAAATAAGGGCCTTACATAATTACGTAACCTGTAATACCAACCACTGTTTTTGTTTTAGACTGTTGTTGCTATTTACACTAGCAGACATATTAATTCTTGCAATGCGACTTTAAGTGGTTCTGGCAATGTCCATATTGACACATTTTTGGGTTTGGCCAAATCATCGGCTGGAAAGAGATGCAAATATATTTCATGTTTACATTCTGTATCATGCCAGCTGCCCAGATCTATTCTATTGATGCCCATGATTATGCATATATCCATGTTAATGCTTTTATTTTTTTTATTGGGCACATCGGACAAACTTTTTCGGTTTTCATCGGACAAATGGACAAACTTTTCGGCAACAAAAGTCCTATGGTGCAAAGTCCTATTGTGTGTACAGAAGTCCATTGGACTTTTGTCCAAAGTACAAACATGCATGCTCAGAACCAATGTTAAAATCAACCAACAATAGCAGAAGTTGACCAAAGAGAAAAGAGCAGGGAAAACACGTGATTTTGAGAAAGTTTGCTGGAAAAAGTCCTGCCGTGTGTATGCATACCAAGTTCACGGCCAATGCCCTTTAACCACTTAAGCCCCGGACCATTTTGTTGCTAAATGCCCAGGCCAGGTTTTGCGATTCGGCACTGCGTCGCTTTAACAAACAAAATTGGCGTCCTTTTTTCCCCACAAATAGAGCTTTCTTTTGGTGGTATTTGATCACCTCTGCGGTTTTTATTTTTTGCGCTATAAACAAAAATAGAACGACAATTTTGAAAAAAATTCAATATTTTTTACTTTTTGCTATAATAAATATCCCCCAAAAACATATATACATTTTTTCTTTCCTCAGTTTAGGCCGATACGTATTCTTCTACCTATTTTTGGTAAAAAAAATCGCAATAAGTGTTTATCGATTTGGTTTGCGCAAAATTTATAGCGTTTACAAAATAGGGGATAGTTTTATTGCGTTTTTATAATTTTTTTTTTTTTTACTACTATTGGCGGCGATCAGCGATTTTTTTCGTGACTGCGACATTATGGCGGACAATTTTGACACATTTTTGGGACCATTGTCATTTTCACAGCAAAAAATGCATTTAAATTGCATTGTTTATTGTGAAAATGACAGTTGCAGTTTGGGAGTTAACCACAGGGGGCGCTGTAGGAGTTAGGGTTCACCTAGTGTATGTTTACAACTGTAGGCGGGTGTGGCTGTAGGACTGACATCATCGATCGAGTCTCCCTATAAAAGGGATCACTCGACCGATGCAGCCGCCACAGTGAAGCACGGGGAAGCCGTGTTTACATACGGCTCTCCCCGTTCTTCAGCTCCAGGGAGCAATCGCGACGGAGCGGCTATAAACGAATAGCCGCGCCGTCGTCCCGGATCGCTCCCCGAGGTAAGCCGCGCGCAGCGGAGGGGTCCCGATCGGACCCCCGACCCGCTAGAAGGCAGGGACATATATATACGCCCATCTGCCGGTACGTGCCATTCTGTGGATGTAAATAGGCGTGCGGCGGGCGTTAAGTGGTTAAACAAAAATCTACGGAAAAGTTTGTTTGAAGTCCGACCGTGTGTATGAGGCTTATGAATGGAAGATGGACAGATAAATGAAAGGTCTTTTTAATGCTAGAATTATAGTTCAGCTTCTGTGAATGACAGGGAGGTGGAAAGGGTGGACATAGTCGGCACTCCTCATAAGTGCCTGTGACAGGTCCAGTGGCTCGTATTAATCCACGCAGCACTGCAAGATTACCATTATGGGAGTATGGGGCCAGAACATGGAAGATTTCAATTGAGCAGCCACCAGAACAATTGACACTTCGCTTTTAATGCAAGTATCATCACTTTTTAAAAATAATTTAATTAAAGAATAAGTTTATCTTCTTAGAAAAAATAAATAAATGCACAGATATTTGCAAAGTTCATTGATAACTACAAGCCGCGTGCTGCGTTGGATGACGGTACTTGTAATTCGTTCATTCGGAGGCAACTATGAATAACTGACATGGTCATGTGGGCGGAGCCCCACATGGCCGCGCTCTTTATGAATTGTGACAGCGGGTGTGGGGGGGGGGGGGGGAACCCCTGCCAGCTCTTACACTGAGCGAGGGATCAGGGAAAGAGGAGGCAGGACCTAGAAAAGGATACATGTTCTACCCTAAATATGCTTACCTTTATCTGGCCCTCAGGGCACTATTCCTCCAGCTTACACCATCAAGGGGTCACCATTTCATCCACTGACACCAATGGGGCATTTTTCCTTCCACTGACACCAAGGATGGGACAATATTCCTATGTCATATATTTTTTACTCCAACTGATGCACTACCTACTGGGGGCATTTTCTCCTTCCACTGGCCACTTCGGTCCCCTAATGTATGAAAGAAAGTAAACTGGCCCTTTGTTTAGAAAGTTTGAAAACTCCTGCTCTAAACTTAAAGTGTTGGTAAACCCAGGACCCTGCATTCACTATATCTGGTCTTCCACAGTACACAGAACATGCTATTATTTTAGTAAATATAAACTGTCAAATACCTTTTCAGCAGTTCTCAGCAGTATATAGCAATCTTGTGACTTCTATCAGTTCTTGATAAGCTTGTAGGAGGAGTTTTTTCATACTGCTGTCCTATCAGGATCCAGGATCCCTGACCCTCTTGACAGTGCTGATTGGCCCTGTGCTGATCACATGCACTCCCCCAAGAAAAAAAAACTCTCTCTAGCAATACACACCAAAGTGAGCATGTGCAGCCTGACTCCAAAGGATCTGTACAGTCAGTGGAAGAAGAGGAGGATCTGTGCATACAGGATCAAGAAGCCTTTTTACACAATGCAAAGGATTAACCCATTAGGTTCCACAGTGAGTAGAACCAGCATGATTTACTGCATATACAGACTGATTTTACTATTGTGGGTTAAACTTTAAATTTTAACCAGTGACTTAATGACAGGATGTAGTGAGATTTGGTGATATCCTCTGTTTTTTTTTCTTTCTTTTTAAACGCTAAACGACAAAAACACAATGCTTTTGTCAAGTCTCTTTCTGTAATTGTATGTATTTACATGTATGGTGTTTACAGCCACATCCTGGCCACAGAAGGCATATATGTCTTTTATCACATTGCTACTGCACCACATTATGTACTGTATATAAATGACCTGTATTTCTTCACTATTGTACTCCGGAACATCTTTGATCAATGAGAAATCTTTAGCAGCAAAAAAATCTGTTCATATCTCTTGGTCACAGAGGAAATAAACCAGACCAGCTTCAGATAAATGTATAGTCTGGGAAGGAGATGGCGAGTACAGTGTATGGGGCAGATCCACAGAGAGAGTACGCCGGCGTATCTACTGATACGCCGGCGTACTTTCAAATTTCCTGCGTCGTATCTTTAGTTTCAATCCTTAAACCAAGATACGACGGCATCTGGGTTAGATCCGACAGGCGTACGGCTTCGTACGCCTTCGGATCTTAGATGCAATACTGCGGCGTCCACTGGGTGGAGTTTGCGTCGTTTTCCGCATCGGGTATGCAAATTAGCTATTTCCGACGATCCACGAACGTACGCGCGGCCGTCGCATTCTCTTACGTCGTCTCTAGTCGGCTTTTTCCAGGGTATAGTTAAAGCTGGTGTTTTGCGGCGTATAGTTAGACTTGCCATGTTAAGTATGGCCGTCGTTCCCGCGTTTCATTTGAATTTTTTTTTTTTTGCGTAAGTCGTCCGTGAATCGGGATGGACGTAACTCACGTCTATGTTAAAAAAAATGACGTCCTAGCGATGTCATTTAGCGCAATGCACGGCGGGAAATTTCGGAACGATGCATGCGCAGTTCATTCGGCGCGGGGACGCGCTTCATTTAAATGAAACACGCCCCCTAATCGCAGATTTGAATTCCGCAGCCAGAGATAGACTACACCGCCGTAACTTATGGCGCGAAATCTTCCTGGATTCGAACTAAAGCCAGGTAAGGTACCGGGGCGTAGCGTATCTCTGATACGCTGCGCGGGTGCAGATCTCTGTGGATCTGCCCCTTTTATGACTTACAACTGGTAATAAAGTGTAATCCAAAAAAACGAATAACCATTTTCACAGCTGTTCTACATCTACTATAGTGAAGTTATATTTGTATTTCTGATGCCCAATTATGTTGTGAATTGCATTTATTGCCTATGAATTCCAAGGCTTTGTAATTGAAACCCTAGAGACAGCCCAGAGCAGCGGGGTAATGTCTGTAATCCCCAGGGGTAGAAGTACCCACCTTGGGTGCAGTGTTGGGGTGGGGGCACAACCCTTGTCTATCTCTACATTAACCTGCAGTCTCCTGTAGGACCAATCAGTTAAAAGTGGCAGCTCAGTCTTGTGGAGCCCTCTATATCAAAAGCCTTGACAATGCATAAATTACAGACTGGCTGTAAAAGTGACAGCAAAGATCTATTATTTACACAGGGAGAGCTGTACTCACCCAGTGTAATCTACAGGGCTCTTCTGTCAGTTTGTCAGTGCTTTCCTGTTGTGCATTTATGTACTGTTGTAGCCTTTATTCATAAATTGCTCTCATAGTTGTAGTTCAATCTAAGTCTATTGAAAAATATTTTACATACAAAATGTCATACATAGATGGTATTATCATACCACCAGTAATAAAATAAATAAATAATAGTATAAAAAAAAGGGAGAAAAGTATACCGCTCTATAAAACAATTAATCCCCGTTGCTTCCGTCCCAACAAACCAAGAGGGTGCTGGCTGTGCTCAATTAGCATGGGATGAAAGAAAAATCCTGGATCGCCGCACTCCTCAAAAAACGATGTCTTTATTCAAGACATTAAAAAAAAAAAAAAAAATGCAAATAGAAAAAACAGCCAAAATTCATGCAGTCAAACAAGAAGTGGACTAGGAAAAAAGAGCTGACATGTTTCGCATCGTGTGATGCTTACTCGTAGGGGGGAGGATCTGCTCCAGTGTAAATTTCGTCAACGGAAAAATATTTTTGTCATCGTTTTTGTCAGCAGCATGTTTCCAGTAACGAAAACTAAATTAAAATTATGCCAAATTTTCGTCAACTAAAAAAAACTATGACGAAAATCAATTTAAATTTTCGTCAACTAACAAAAACTTGAGGGTGGAATGTATGCTTAGTGGTGTGGCGTTCTTAGCACTGTGCAGCATTACAGGCCTCCTCAGACCACTGTCCAGAGCTTAAAGTGGTTGTACTTTAAGCTATTTCATTCCCACATTAATTTCATGTGGCAACTTTTTATTGTTTATTTATCCATGCCTCATCGGAAAAATAAAGCCTGACCATTGCCATATTAACCACTTCCATACAGGGTACTTACGCACCTTCCCGCCCAAGCCAATTTTCAGCTTTCAGCACTGTCGCACTTTGAATGGCAATTGCGCGGTCATGCTACACTGTACTCAAACAAAATTGGCGTCCTTTTTTCCCCACAAATAGAGCTTTCTTTTGGTGGTATTTGATCACCTCTGCGTTTTTTTTTTTTGCGCAACAACTAAAAAAAGACTGAAAATTTTAAAAAAAAATTACGTTGGACATCGATGAGGTAGTACTGACGGGCACAGATGAGGTGGCACTGATTGGTGGCGCTGGTATGCAGCACTGATGGGCACACATAGGCGGCACTGATGGGCACACATAGGCGGCACTGATGGGCACTCATGGGCGGCACTGATGGGCACTCATGGGCAGCACTGGGCACTCATAGGCGGCACAGATGGGCACTCATGGGCGGCACTTATGGGTGGCACTGATGGAAACTTATGGGTGGCACAGATGGGCACTGATAGGTGGGCACTGAGCATGGATGGGCACTGTGGGGTGGCACTAATGGACACTGTGGGGTGGCACTGATGGACACTGTGGGGTGGCACTGATTTACCCATGTTGCCAATCAGTGCCCATTTGTGGGCACTGATTGGCATCTTTTTTTTTTTTTTTTTTTTTTTTTTTGTCCAGACTTTTTTTTTGCCCTTCCCTGGCAAAAGGGTGGTCCAGGGTGGGCTTCCCTGGTGGTCCAGTGTGGCGATCCGAGGGGGGGCTGCGCTGATAAACAATCAGCGCGAACCCCCCCTGTCAGGAGAGCCGCTGATCGGCTCTCCTCTACTCGCGTCTGTCAGACGCGAGTGAGGAAGAGCCATCAACGGCTCCTCCTGTTTACATCGTGATCAGCCGTGGTTGGACACGGCTGATCACATGGTAAAGAGTCTCCGTGAGAGACTCTTTACCGAGATCGGTGTTGCGGGGTGTCAGACTGACACCCTGCAACAACGATCGCCGCGATGCGCGCCCCCGGGGGCGCACAGCGGCTCAGAATCCTGAGGACGTCATATGACGTCCAGTCAGGATTCTAAAACCACTTTGCCGCCGTCAATCTGTCATTGGCGGGCGGCAAGTGGTTAAAAATGTCAGATTCAGATGATGGTGTTGGTCCTCAAAGGTCCAAGGGGTCAGACAAAAAAATCAGAATTGAGATCCATAAAAAGGCCCAAGGTATCCACCGGAAAAAAAGAGGGGAGAAATGGGAGAGCCCTTATAGTGTTGTACAGTATGGGGCAGATTCACAAAGAATTGCATGGGCGCAGCGTATGTGAGATACGCTACGCCGCTGTAACTTACTTTTTTTAGCTTTGAATCCACAAAGAATTTGCGCCGTAAGTTACGGTGGCGTAGTGTATCTCTCGCGGCGTAACGGCGCCTAATTCAAATCGGCGAGTAGGGGGGCGTGTTTCATTTAAATGAAGCGCGTCCCCGCGCCGAACGAACTGCGCATGCGCCGTCCCTAAATTTCCCGCCGTGCATTGTGCTAAAGGACGTCATTGTTTTGACGTGGATGTAAATTACGTCCATCCCGATTCACGGACGACTTACGCAAACGAAAAAAAAAAATCCAAATTAAACGCGGGAACGACGGCCATACTTAACATAGCAGGTTTAACTATACGCCACGAAACAGCAGCTTTAACTATACGCCGGAAAAAGCCGACTAGAGACGACGTAAAAGAATGCGACGGCCGCTCGTACGTTTGTGGATCGTCGGAAATAGCTAATTTGCATACTCAACGCGGATTACGGCAGGAACGCCACCCAGCGGACGCCGAAGAATTGCATCTTAGATCCGAAGGCGTACGAAGATGTACGCCTGTCGGTTCTAACCAAGATGCCGTCGTATCTTGTTTTGAGGATTCAAAACAAAGATACGACGCGGGAAATTTAAAAAGTACGCCGGCGTATCAGTAGATACGCCGGCGTACTCGCTTTGTGGATCTGCCCCTCAGTATCTAAATGTAGTTATTTCCTCAAAAAAAAAAAAAAAAAAAGAGAAGAAAAAATAATCCAGGTAGGGTGAAATTGGTTACTCTCAATGCTGTGAGGATCCCAATCCTGGATCCTCTATGGCAGTGATGGCAAGCCTTGGCACCCCAGATGTTTTGGAATTACATTTCCCACGATGCTCAACTACACTGCAGCGTGCATGAGGATTATGGGAAATGTAGTTACAAAAACATCTGGGGCGCCAAGAGTCGCCATCACTGCTTTTTGGGGTCTCAGGTGGGTATTCGACTGGATGAGTGAAGGTGAAAAGCCCATCGGTAAAATGAATGGCAGAGACATCTGTCATTATGTGTCTTATGCCTCGTACGCACGACCGGTTTTCCTGTCTGAAAAACTGCGACGGGAAAACTACCGAAAAAAAAAAAAAAGAGAGCAAGATCTCTTTTTTCCCGTTAGGAAAAAATCCTAGCGGGAAAACCGTTCGTCTGTATGCTTTTCCGACGGAAAAAAAAAAGTGCATGCTCGGAAACAATTTGACGCATGCTCTGAAGCATAGAACTTAATTTTGTCGGCTCGTTGTAGTCTTTTACGTCACCGCGTTGTTGGCAGTCAAAAGTTCACCAGACTTTTGTGTGGCCATGTGTATGCAAGGCAGACTTGAGAGGAATTCCGTCTGGAAAACCATTGTTTTTTTTATCCGACGGGAAAACCGGTCGTGTGTACGAGGCATAAGGATGGGTCTTAGTCATCAAGTTAGATGAAGCTCACATAGACACAATTTTGTGAAAGAGAAAAATGAGAGATATGACAAACATTTAATTTGTTATTGAACAGAAAGTGGCAAGATATAGCCACAAAATGTGTCTTTTGGTGAAGTAAATCTTTCTGATGCTTGTCTAACTCAGGGGTCTCCAAACTGCGCCCCGGAGGGTTTCTAGCACAAAGCAAAGCAAATGTATCTCTAAGGCCCCTTTCATACTGGGGCATTTTTCGAGCGTTATTTCAGCGTTATTCGAACGTTATTACATCGTTATTACAGCGTTATTCGAGCGTTATTACATCATTATTACAGCGTTATTCGAGCGTTATTACAGCGTTATTCGAGCGTTATTACAGCGTTATTCGAGCGTTATTACAGCGTTATTACAGCGTTATTACAGCGTTATTACAGCGTTATTCGAGCGTTATTACAGCGTTATTATAGCGTTATTCTAGCGTTATTACAGCGTTATTCGAGCAAAGCCTCATCTGCAATCCCAATGTGCTGGTAAAGCACCGCTAAGACCCCTTTCACACTGAAGCGTTTTTACAGCGTTTTAGTGTTAAAAATAGCGCTCATAAAACGCTCTCCATGCATCTCAATAGACCCTTTCACACTGAGCCCTGCATCTTTGGAGCAGCTTTTTAGCGCTGAAAAAAACGCCCCTCTCCATTGAAATGAATTGAAAAGCGCTGTAAAAACGCCTTACCCTTTCACACCGAGGCACTGCAAAAACGCCCTAAAACTTTAGGGTCTTAGGCCCCTTTCAGACTGGGGCGGGAGCTGCGGTGGCGGTATAACGCCGCTAAAAATAGCGGCGCTATACCGCCGGAATTGCCGCGGGTATCAGCCGCTAGCGGTGCGGTATTAACCCCCGCTATCGGCCGATAAAGAGTTAATACCGCCCGCAATGCGCCTCTATAGAGGCGCATTGCGGGCGGTATTGCCGCGGTTTCCCATTGTTTTCAATGGGAAGGAGCGGTGAAGGAGCGGTATACATGCCGCTTCTCTCACCGCTCCAAAGATGCTGCTGACAGGAGATTTTTTTGTCTCCCGCCAGCGCATCGCCTCAGTGTGAAAGCCCTCGGGCTTTCACATTGAGTCTGCAGTGAAGGAGTTTTTCAGGCGCGATAGCAGCGCTATTTTTAGCGCTGTACCGCCTGAAAAACTCCTCAATGTGAAAGGGGCCTTAGCGGTGCTTTACCAGCACATTGGGATTGCAGATGAGGCTTCGCTCGAATAACGCTCGAAAAACGCTCCAATAGCGCTGTAATAACGCTCGACAAACGCTCAAATAACGCTGTAATAAAGCTCTAAAAACGCCCCAGTGTGAAAGGGGGCCTAAGACCCTAACGTTTTAGGGCATTTTTGCAGTGCCTCAGTGTGAAAGGGTAAGGTGTTTTTACAGCGCTTTTCAATTAATTTCAATGGAGAGGGGCGTTTTTGGAGCGCTTTTTTCAGCGCCCAAGTAGTGCGATTGTAAAGCAGCACTGGTGTAAGCCAGGACTTAACGAGATCACTCACATTCACTGCACACCCTCTATCAGCTCAGGCTGCAACAGTGTAAAGCCCCATATACACGGTCTGACTTTTTGACAACAAACTTCAAAATGAACAAGTTTTCAAAAAAAATCCGACCGTGTGTACGCTCCATCGGACAAACTTTTTCAGTTTTCATCGGACAAAAGTTCGCTCTGCAAATGGACAGACTTTTCGCCAACAAAAGTCCTATGGTGCAAAGTCCTGCCGTGTGTACAGAAATCCATCAGACTTTATGGTGCATGCTCAGAACCAATGTTAAAATCAACCAACAATATCAGAAGTTGACCAAAGGGTGGCGGTAAAGAGCAGAGAAAACACGTGATTTTGGGAAAGTTTGCTGAAAAAGTCCTGCCGTGTGTATGCATACCAAGTTCACGGCCAACGCCCTTCAAACAAAAATCCACGGAAAAGTTTGTTTGAAGTCCAATCGTGTGTATGAGGTGTAAGGGGACTTCTATCAAATTGGAGATTTCCAAATGAGAAAGTCTTTACAAATCATGTTTTAATTAGATCTCTTTCCAGCTCAATAATACATTCCTTAGAAGTTCTCACCTGAGTGTAATGTGCATGACTGGGACATCGCACCCACACATGGAAGCTATGCACACCCTAGCTATAACCATTCTTGTGCTTGATGACATTTTTTACATTGCTTGATGAGTCAACACCCATACAGTGTTTTCTTTTGGTTTATTATGTGGTGACTATGAGGGCTGAGAAGCATGTGACACATTGATTTGGTGTATTCCTGCTTTAGATGGTGACAGGTGCAGAGGACTATGACAGACTGTCCCACACACAGGACAATGTAAAGTCCCCTTCTGCCTTGTAAATAATGTGAATCAGGTTTGTGGTCAGAGGATCAAACCGCAAATTCAGAAACACAGTTAACTTTACTGTATACAGTTACTAAAGGACTCCTATATAAAAAGCGTGGGAATCATCATTCATTTTACCATTTAGGCAAACAAAAGCATGTCTTTTGGACACTTTTCTGTAAAAAGATCTGAATGTACTGTACAGTAAAACCTTGGATTGAGAGTGACTTGGTTTGAGAGCGTTTTGCAAGACAAGCAAAGTTTTTTAATACATTTTTACATGATATACAAGCAATGTCTTGATATTCAAGTAGCGTCATGTCACAACTGCGTATAAAAGAGAAGAGAGGCGCCTCTAAGTGTAGCAATATGGTTACATTAAAGGGGTTGTAAAGATTTGTTTTTTATTTTCTAAATAGGTTCCTTTAACCACTTAACCACTTGCTTACTGGGCACATATACCCCCTTCCTGACCAGAGAACTTTTTGCGATTCGGCACTGCGTAGATTTAACTGACAATTGCGCGGTCGTGCGACGTGTTTCCCAAACAAAATTGGCGTCCTTTTTTCCCCACAAATAGAGCTTTCTTTTGGTGGTATTTGATCACCTCTGCGGTTTTTATTTTTTGCGCTATAAACAATAATAAACGACAATGCTGTAATAAATAGCTCAATTTTTTTTAATTTTTTTTTTCTCAGTCTAGGCTGATACGTATTCTACATATTTTTGGTAAAAAATAAATAAAAAAAATCGCAATAAGCGACTGGTTTGCGCAAAAGTTTTAGCGCCTACAAAATATGGGACAGAAATTTTTTTTTTTTACTAGTAATGGCGGTGGCGGCGATCTGCGATTTTTATCGGTACTGCGACATTATGGCGGACACACCGGACACTTTTGACACATTTTTGGCACCATTCACATTTATACTGCGATCAGTGCTATAAATATGCACTAATTACTGTATAAATGTGACTGGCATTGAAGGGGTTAACACTAGGGGGTGAGGGAGGGGTTAAATGTGTACCTTTAGTGAGTGTTACTAACTGTGGGGGAAGGGGGGTGACTGGGGGAGGTGACCGACACAGATCGGTCTCCTCTCTCCCTGACAGGACGTGGATCTGTGTGTTTACACACACAGATCCACGTCCTTGTCTCTTTAACCGCCGATCGCAGGAGCATGGCGGACATTGCGGCCGCCAGGCACGCGCATCGGCATTCCAGTGATGCGGCGGGCATGCTCGCGCGCCCCCCAGTGGCCAGGAGGAGCGGATGCCGTAAAAACATGGCGGCTCAGGCCTCGTACACACGACAGAGTTTCTCGGCAGAATTCGGCGAGAAACTCTGTCAGAGCCGGATTCTGCCGAGAAACTCTGTCGTCTGTACACTTTCGGCCCGTTGGAGCCCGCCGAGGAACTCGTCGAGAAAATAGAGAACATGTTCTCTATTTTCTCGTTGTTCTATGGGAGCTCTCGGCCCGCCGAGCTCCTCGGCGGCTTCAGGGCTGAACTCGACGTGTTTGGCACGTCGAGTTCCTCGGCCGTGTGTACGAGGCCACAGAGATTTAGAACCACCCTGCGGCCGTATAAAGTCGTACGGCTGTCGGGAAGTGGTTAAGGACCGCCTCCTGCAGATATACGTCGGCAGAATGGCACGGCTGGGCACAAGCATGTACCTGTACGTCCTCTTTAAGTGCCCAGCTGAGGGTCACGGGCACTTAAGTTCCGTGAGTGGGACCAGCGGACCCGATCGCCGCTGGAGTCCCGCGATCGGTCCCCGGAGCTGAAGAACGGGGAGAGCTGTGTGTAAACACAACTTCCCCGTTCTTCACTGTGGCGCTGTCATTGATCGTGTGTTCCCTAATATAGGGAAACACGATCAATGACGTCACACGTCCAGCCCCGCCCCCCTACAGTTAGAAACACAGGTGAGGTCACACTTAACCCCCTCGGCGCCCCCTAGTGGTTAACTCCCAAACTGCAATTGTCATTTTCACAGTAAACAATGCATTTTTAATGCATTTTTTGCTGTGGAAATGACAATGGTCCCAAAAATGTGTCAAAATTGTCCGATGTGTCCGCCATAATGTCGCAGTCATGAAAAAAAACTGATTGCCGCCATTAGTAGTAAAAAAATTTTTTTTATAAAAATGCAATAAAACTATCCCCTATTTTGTAAACGCTATCAATTTTGCGCAAACCGATCGATAACCGCTTATTGCGATTTTTTTATACCAAACATAGGTAGAAGAATACGCAAAGAAGAAGAAGAATAGCAAAAAGTAAAAAATATTGAATTTTTTTCAAAATTGTCGCTCTATTTTTGTTTATAGTGCAAAAAATTAAAACCGCAGAGGTGATCAAATACCACCAAAAGAAAGCTCTATTTGTGGGAAAAAAAGGACACCAATTTTGTTTGGGAGCCACGTCGCATGACCGCGCAATTGTCAGTTAAAGCGACGCAGTGTCGAATCGCAAAAACTGTCCGGGTCCTTTACCTGCCTAAAGGTCCGGGTCTTAAAAGGTTAAGCTAGTGCATTGTTGGTTCACTTACCTTTTCCTTTGATTTCCCTTCTAAATGTTTTTTTTTTTCTTTGTCTAAATTTCTCACTTCTTGTTCCTCCTCAGTAAGCTGTTCTGGCTAACTAACCCCCAGCCAGAACGGCTTGGATGATGGGGGAAAGCTTACTGAGGAGAAACAGGAAGTGAGAAATTCAGACAAAGAAAAAAAAAACATTTAGAAGGGAAAATCGAAGGAAAAGGTAAGTGAACCAACAATGCACTAGCTTAACCACTTGCCTACAGGGCATTTTTACCCCCTTCCTGTCCAGGCCAATTTTCAGCTTTCAGCACTGTCACGCTTTGAATGATAATTGTGCAGTCGTGCGACGTGGTTTCCAAACAAAATTTACGTTCTTTTTTCCTCGAGAGAACAGAAACTAGAATGCCGGAGGTGATATAGATGAAGGAATTTAATAGGTTTTACACTATGTGAGCCCCTTTTATTCTTACATACCCTCGGCTGGCACATCGGGAGTCTCTTTATCCATATCAAGGATACGGGTTACCAGGTTTCCAGCATCTGGGTTTCATATTGGACACCATCGATCCATATCTCTTACCAGGCTATTTTTGATCTCTTATAATTTTGAGATCAACTCCATTCGGTAAGAGGCTTTATTTGACTGTGGTGGAGGTTCTTTCCTTTCAAGCACTTTCTTGTGTGGATTTGCTGTATACACTTGGGAGACTGTTTTCACAAAATTTGCCTTTTTTTGGCGGACTTATCAATTTAAGATTTCTATTATTCTGAACATTCATGTGTTTTTTCCACTCAATATTTTTACACTTTAGCGCAATCTTTTTTCTTTTTTTGCATATTGTTTGTGTGGTATAACACTTTTTTGATCGCTGCTTCTCTTATATTTAAATAAGCGCAATATTTTTTTCCTATAGGTTTCTATGTAGAGCTGCACTAGATTTTGCACTCTTCAGTTTTAGTAAATCAACCCCATTGAGTCAGGTTAACAACAAGCATTTTCATGAGGCAGTTAACAGCGGCAGCCGCTGTATTTTCTATCATAACTGTCTTAGTTTATCAGTTACTACATTGTATTCATTTCCATTTATTTTGCTTTGATTTTACCAATTTGGACAAAATAGACCTTCCTTTCCTGCATATCATTTATTTCCACCTACCAGCCCCTGTTCTGTGTCACCGGTTCCATCTCACACCCACAAAGTTTGTCCCAAGCTACTACTCCATCCCAACTGTATCCATGGAAGCTATCAGCAGATCGGTGGCTTAGCTTGAAGTGGTTACACCAGCTCTGTGGTTTGTGTATCCTGCACACATGGAAGTCAGCAGTCGGCCCAGTTAACCCTGTGAGGGTATTATTAGTCATGACTTCAGATGATACGCTTGCCATGTGGTGCCGTCCATGGCTAAAGAACAGTTAATCCCTGTGAAGGCACTTGCTTCCTAGAATTTTTTTCCAGACTGTTTGTCTAGAAATAATAGTACCGTAGTGACATAAGTATGTTTTATCTCTATCGCTATGGCATAGTTATCATTTGCTCTTATCCGAAATATAATACGTATTATTAGATCAGGTTCTTCACGTCTCTTGGTCTTTCACAATGTTGTACCACACTCGGACAAATCATTGCCTTCTTGTTCACAAAGGAAAGGCTTCATCATTATGCTACAAAGTGCGATACATTTATTATTTTTTGGGTAAAGAATTTTTAGCTGGCTTTAGGTTTCGTTTAAAAAGTATACATGTTTTTTTTTTGTATTGTATATGAAAATTAATTAAAAGAAATGAATGGCAAAAAAAAGTATACACGTATAAAAAAATATAAATTTCTGTAGCTGAAGCTATGGTTAAACACTGAGGGGCAGATCCACAAAAGGATTACGCCGGCGTATCTACTGATACGCCGGCGTAATTTTAAATTTCCCGCGTCGTATCTTTGTTTTGTATCCACAAAACAAGATACGACGGCATCTGGGATAGATCCGACAGGCGTACGTCTTAGTACGCCGTCGGATCTTAGATGCAATTTTTCGGCGGCCGCTAGGTGGCGTTTCCGTCGAAATCCGTGTCGAGTATGCAAATTAGCTATTTACGGCGATCCACGAATGTACGTCGGCCTGGCGCATTTTTTTACGTCGCTTTCGTTCGGCTTTTTCCGCCTTATAGTTAAAGCTACTGTTGTGAGGCGTACTCAATGTTCAGTATGGCCGTCCTTCCCGCGTAGAAATTTTAAATTTTTACGTTGTTTGCGTAAGTCGTTTGCGAATAGGGATTTGCGTAGAATGACGTCACCGTCGGAAGCATTGGCTTTTTCCGGCGCACTGGGATACCCCCACGGACGGCGCATGCGCAGTTAAAAAAAAACGTTGTTTACGTCGGGTCACAACGTATTTACATAAAACACGCCCCTATTACATCCATTTGAATTAAGCGCCCTTACGCCGCAAAAGATACACTACGCCGCCGTAACTTACGGCGCAAATTCGTTGAGGATTCGAAACAAGCAAAAGTAAGTTACAGCGGCGTAGTGTATCTTAGATACGCTACGCCCGGCGCAATAATGTACGTGGATCTACCCCTATATATAGTGTAAAACGCGTCAGCTCTGCTGGTGTGCTGTGACATGTAGTGCTGTTTTTCCATTTTTGGATTTTACAATAAAGGCAATTTTTATCCGGAGTGCGGCTGTCCAGAAGAATTTGTTCTTTTGTTTTGCATACATTTCTGTAGTGATGTATGTGCCAACAGGAAGAACCATAGTGGCCAGCAGGAAGAGCGAGTATTCCACTTATCCAACGACTGAATGCTTGCAGCAGCTGGGGAGCAGAGAAGCAACAGCTTTTCCATCCCCGGGCTGCTGGAATGATCAGTATATGCATGCTTTTGCCAGATCCCTGGTCCGACGCCCAGCTAAGCCTCTCAGTGAGCTGCTGAGAGCCTAAGCCGGCCGCTCCCGCCCCCCCTCCACAGCTCAGAGCTCCAATGAGAGAGAAGAGGGCAGAGCAGAGAGCTGTGACTGACAGTCAGCAGCTCTCTGCTCGGAGAGCTGTGAGAACTGAGTGATCAGCAGTGTTTGGTCGCTCAGTTCTCAGTGGCCCCAGGGGACAGATGCACCTTCGGGCCGATGCTGCATTCACCTAGGTAAGTATAAATAATAAAAAAAAACAACATACTTTACACTGTAGCTGCTGCCTTTAATATTAGGGCACTTACCTATCTTGGAATCCAGCGATGTCGGCACCCCAGCTTATGTTTCCATCAGCTGTCGGGTGCTGCCGCCGCCTTTGCCGGTAGGGGAACCTGGCAGTGAAGCCTTGCGCATGTGCGAAGCACGCTGTTCTCTGTTACTAACCTGGCAGCAAGGGAAGGAGGAGGGGGCCCAACTTGTGATGTACCTCGCCGTGACGAGGTCCGACGGAAGTGGGGACAGGGTACCTGTCCCAAACGGGTACCCCCTCCCCCCCGAAAGGTGCCAAATGTGGCACCGTGGGGGGGTGGGGAATCAGATAAGCGAAAGTTCCACTTTTGGGTGGAACTCCGCTTTAAGCAAAACTGTACATTACATACAAAGAGGGTGCCATTTCATGTTATAAACTTTAGCAAGTGCAGCCACAACTTTGCCATTGTTTCTTTATTTCTGGGAGGAGAGTTGCAAGCTTGCTGCCAAATAAAATCTTTACTTTTATTGCAGTTTATTGTAGTGTGTACCTACACGCAGGGTCTACAATTAGTAACCAAGCATTATTTCTGCAGCCTGGTCATAAACGAGAAAGGCCTGTTGTCAACAAGTTGTCGTTGAACTGGAAATGCATGTGGTCACTTAACCTAACGGCATTTCTTTGGCGTATAGGAACAGGGTGAACATGCAGACTCCATGCAGATGGCACCCTGGTTGGGGTTCAAACTGAGGACCCCACTACTGTAAGGTGGATGGGCTAACCATTAAGCCACTATAAAGGCCTTGGGGCAGATCCACAAAGGAAGTACGCCGGCGTATCTACTGATACGCCGGCGTACTTTCAAATTTCCTGCGTCATATCTTTGTTTTGAATCCTCAAAACAAGATACGACGGCATCTGGGTTAGATCCGACAGGCGTACGTCTTTGTACGCCTTCGGATCTTAGATGAAATTCTTCGGCGTCCGCTGGGTGGCGTTCACGTCGTAATCCACGTCGAGTATGCAAATTAGCTATTACCGACGATCCACGAACGTACGAGCGGCCGGCGCATTCTTTTACGTCGTCTCTAGTCAGCTTTTTCCGGCGTATAGTTAAAGCTGCTGTTTGGTGGCGTACTCCCGCGTATCATTTGAAAAAAAAAATTTGTTTGCGTAAGTCGTCAATTAAATCGGGCTGGACGTAATTTACGTCCACGTCAAAACCAAAGACGGCGGGAAATTTAGGGACAGTGCATGCGCAGTTCGTTCGGCGCGGGGGTGCGCTTGATTTAAATGAAACGTTTATGTCCCTGATACATGGAACCCACCTTCTTCTTTTTTGTGAACGGATTAATCCACAAAATAAGGATATTCTTAGTAGCATTTGTTGTTTTAGGTCAGAACTTTTTTTCCTATTTTAATGTTTCTCTGCACACTACACGTTTACACACAAGATTCCTGAATGCTCCCTCCCCCCATGTCGTTTCCTATACATATCACTTGTGGAGGTCTCATTGATGTCAGTTGGATACTTCAAGATTCACTCATCTCTGAAATTAGGAATGAGTGGCTTTTCAAGACGCTGATAGCTCTGGCCTGGCAGAAACTGGAGGCATGGTACGGCCTGCCAGTCCTGGAGGGAGCTTACAAACATCAGATTTTCTTAAAGGGACAAAATGACACTTTTTTCACAAACTCAGTGCAATGTTACTTAAAAATACCTGTAGTCTTGTAAATGTGATGTTAGATATACAGTACTGTACATGTAAGATATAAATGTAAATAATAAAAATGTATTAAAGCCCAACTCCAAAAAAATAAAATAAAACATTTATTTTGACCAGAGTGGAGGTGTCACCATCAGGTAAATTTCCTTCACTTCCTGCCTTCATGACATGACCAGGCATTATCAGGACAGGAAACCCCAAATCAGAGACAGAGACAGCAGCAAACCCACTTTTTAGTGTAGTGGAAAGATTTAGGACTGGTGCCTTGTGGTAATGCATGCATTACTGCAACACATGCAATGTTATGGCATGTTATGTTAATGCATAGCTCCCAACTGTGCCTGATTTCGAGGGACTAGCCCTGATTTGGAAGAAAGGGCCAGATTCACAGGGGAGATACGACGGAGTATCTCAGATACTCCGTCGTATCTCTCAGAGTATCTATGCAACTGATTCATAGAATCAGTTACGCATAGATAGCCCTGAGATCCGACAGGTGTAATTGTTTTACACTGTCTGATCTTAGGATGCAATACCGCGGCCGCCGCTGGGTGGAGTTTGCGTCGTATTCCAGTGTCGGGTATGCAAATTAGCAGTTACGGCGATCCACGACGGATTTTCGTGTTCGCTACATCTCCGCTAGTCTAGTTTCCCGTTGCAATTTTAGTCGTCGTTTGACCTGCCCTAACTTTAGACAGCACACGTATGTGCTGTTTAAAGTATGGCCGTCGTTCCCGCGTTGAAATGTAAATTTTTTTTTTTTCATAAGACGTCCGGGAATACGAAAGTACCCTACGCACGTCGCCGTTCGAAAAAATGACGTCACTTCGCGCAAAGCACATCGGAAATTTCAAAACAGAGCATGAGCAGTAGGTCCGGCGCGGGAGTGCGCCTAATTTAAATGGCACACGCCCCTTTGAATTACGCGGGCTTATGCCGGAGGCTGCCAGCGTAAGTTTTCACGCAAGTGCTTGGTGAATCAGGCACTTGCGATGAAAACTTGCGGCGGTGTAACGTATCTACGATACGTTACGCCGCCGCAATTCTACGTGAATCTGGCCCACTGTCCCTCTGTCCCTTTATCCTCCTCATTTTTCCCTCGTTTTAGTCTGATCTATATAGTTGCATATAAAATGCACTTTTTTAAAAAGTGTTTCCCAGTGCTAAACCTTTCATCCAAATTCTAAATGGCTGCATTTGTAAATTTCAAAACCAGTATAAAGGAATAATAAAAAAAAAAGCACTTGTGGGCTTAACTAATCTTTTTTTTTTTTTATTTGTTATTTATTTCTTACAGGAGTACAGACAAAAAAAAAAGAGTAACAAAAACAGAAAGAGGATACAACAACACATAGTATATTCATATCTTATATTTACCATATAAAAAATACATCCCAGTAACAGGTCTATTTCCCATCCTGCTTACGCCTCATAAGGAGGTCTTGTCGTCCCCTCTTATTTCTGTATACATTTATTTCTAACGTAATATCTATACTCCTGTTATTTTAACCTTATTAAACATACAAGACACAAACATTACCCAGTAACCCTCTACCACTTAACATATCAAGGAAGGAAAAAAAAAAACGAAACAAAAAAAAAACTAAAGGGAAAGGGAGACTCCTCCTGGCTTCAAAGAGGGGCCAGGCCGCTCACCCATGTCCCCCTCTTACAACCCCAAGGGGCCCTGCTCTTCTCTCTTCTCCAAATAAACTCTAATAACTAATCCTTTTTGTATAGTTTGTCTTTCAGGGGAAGTGGCAGGGGGTGTGTCCTCTGCCTACATACTTTTTCTAATAGGTGTCCATCATTCCCATTTCAGAAAGTTGGGAGGTATGGTGGTTAGGAATGAGCCGAACACCCCCCGTTCGGTTCACACCAGAACCTTCGAACGGACCGACCGTTCGCGCAAACATTTAGAACCCCATTGACGTCTATGGGACTCAAACGTTCGAATTTAAAAGTGCTCATTTTAAAGCCTAATATGCAAGTTATTGTCGTAAAACGTCTTTGAGAACCCGGGTCTTGCCCCAGGGAACATGTATCAATGAAAAAAAAGTTTTAAAAACGGTCGTTTTTTCAGGAGCAGTGATTTCAATGACGCTTAAATTTTAAAAAAAAATGAAAAATTCCTTTAAATATCGTACCTGCTGGGTGTCTATAGTATGCCTGTGAAGTGGCACATGTTTAGAACTGTCCCTGCACAAAATGAGATTACTATAAGAAAAAAGTAATTTAAAACTGCTTGTGGCTTTAATGTAATGTCTGGTCCCTGCAATATGGATGAAAATCATTAAGAAAAATAGCACAGACACAGACAGTACACACACCACGTAGCTTTAGATGCACACTGCAGAGGACACGGGCAGTAAACACACCGTAGCTTTAGGTGCACACTGCAGAGGACATGGGCAGTACACACCACGTAGCTTTAGGTGCACACTGCAGAGGACACGGGCAGTACACACCACGTAGCTTTAGGTGCACACTGCAGAGGACACAGGCAGTACACACCACGTAGCTTTAGGTGCACACTGCAGAGGACACAGGCAGTACACACCACGTAGCTTTAGGTGCACACTGCAGAGGACACAGGCAGTACACACACCATGTAGCTTTAGGTGCACACTGCAGAGGACACAGGCAGTACACACCACGTAGCTTTAAGTGCACACTGCAGAGGACACAGGCAGTACACACACCGTAGCTTTAGGTGCACACTGCAGAGGACACAGGCAGTACACACACCACATAGCTTTAGGTGCACACTGTAGAGGACACAGGCAGTACACACCACATAGCTTTAGGTGCACACTGTAGAGGACACAGGCAGTACACACCACATAGCTTTAGGTGCACACTGCAGAGGACACAGGCAGTACACACCACATAGCTTTAGGTGCACACTGCAGAGGACACAGGCAGTACACACCACGTAGCTTTAGGTGCACACTGCAGAGGACACAGGCAGTACACGTGAGAATACTGCAGCTAGCACAATCACCTGCCTGCCTGCCAGTAAATTAGATCTAGCTAAACTATACAGTGTATAAATATATATACAACACCTGGGATGCATATATATCCTCTACACACTGTAACTTTAACTGACTAGCCTGCCTGCCTGCTCTATCTACCTACTTAAAATGACACTCTCTCTCTGTCTTCTCTCTCTTAACCACCGCAACACACTACACAAGGCCGACCTGCAGGTGGCCTTTTATAGTGTGGGGCGTGTACTAAACCCCCTGAGCCATAATTGGCCAAAGCCTCCCTGGCTTTGGCCAATTATGGCTCTCCGTTTTTTGCAAGCTGTGATTGGCCAAGCATGCGGGTCATAGTGCATGCTTGGCCAATCATCAGCCAGCAATGCACTGCGATGCCGCAGTGAATTATGGGCCGTGAAACGCCACTCGAATTTGGCGCAAAAGGCCCAAAACGTTCGTAATTCGACGAACGATCGAACATACGATGTTCGTGTCGAACGTGAGTTCGACTCAAATACGAAGCTCATCCCTAATGGTGGTTATTGGCACTTCAATACACTAAGGCAATGCAGCTCGGATGCACATGTTTCACAGCACTGATAACTGTATTACTGTGTCACTGGTTCCCAAAAAAGTGTCAAAAATTTCAGTTACAGTAGGTGTCCGATCTGTCTGCCGCAATGTCGCAGTCCTGCTAAAAATAGCTGTTTGCGATAAAATAATAAAAATAAATCTATCACCTACCTATTTTGCAGACGCTATGGGGGTTAATTACAAAAAGCAAATCCATTTTGCACTACAGGTACAAACTACAAGTGCAAAGTGCACTTGAAATTGCACTGAAAGTGCACTTGTAAGTGCAGTCGCTGTAGATCCGAGGGGGACATGCAGGGAAAATAAAAAACAGCATTTTAGCTTGCACATGATTGGATGATATAAATCAGCAGAGCTTCCCCTCATTTTAGATCTACCCCTCAGATTTACAGCAACTGCACTTCCAAGTGCACTGTCAGTGCAATTTCAAGTGCACTTGTAGTTAGTTTGCACTTGTAGTGCAAAGTGGATTTGCCTTTCGTAAATAACCCCCTATAATTTTTGACCAAACCAATCAATATACGCTTATTGGTGTCTTTTTTACCAAGATTATGTAGAAGAATACATATTGACCTAAACTGATGAATAAATTAGTTTTTTTTATATATATATATTTTTTTGGA
The DNA here is from genome assembly GCF_905171775.1 of Rana temporaria. Taxonomy (NCBI): domain Eukaryota; kingdom Metazoa; phylum Chordata; class Amphibia; order Anura; family Ranidae; genus Rana; species Rana temporaria. The sequence goes on along the minus strand of NC_053495.1, from coordinate 126,689,031 downwards.
TATGTACTAGAGCAGAAAGTAAAAAATATTGTTTTTGTTTTTTTCAAACTTGTCAGTCTATTTTTGTTTATGTACAAAAAATTTAAGTGATCAAATACCACAAAAAGAAAGCTCTATTTGTGGGGAAAATAGGTCAATTTTGTTTGGGTACCACGTCACACGACCATGCAAATGTCAGTGCCGTATCGCATAAAAAGGCCTGGTCATTAAGGGGGTAAATCTTTACGGGGCTGAAATGGTTAATATTCTGGTCAATGAAATTAATGAATGTCAAAATGCTTGATGTGGCCTAAAAGCGTGTGCAAAACACAGCTTTAGGTGCGATTTTTCAGCTGCTTTTTCCTGCCAGAAGCAAAGGCGTTCAGAGGAGCTGGGCAAATGCCAAGTGTGCACGAGGCCATAATGTTAAACCATTGCAATGTTTAGTTTATCCCTTTTATTTAGTTGTCTACTTGGAGTGCTTTGATTAGGTTGAGCCTCTGCGGATAGAAATATGAAAGCTGTCACTGTTGACTTTTTTAAAGGTTGCAAAGTCTTGGCTTGTGAACCTGATCTTTACTTGTTGGGGATGATTTAATAAAAAAAAAGGGCATTTTTCACTGAGCTTATTAAAGCTGTGTTCGCTTCAATTATCCAATCGTGTGTGAAGTAAAATCCATTTTTTTTCTTTTATTTGCACACGATTTACTTTAAAAAATGAAACCCACTGAGTCAATGACCTAAAACAAGCATGCAGCCAGTAAAGTCTAAAATGTATGAACTCCTGCCATGCATGTTTTCCAGGTCAGTGGCTCACAAGGCAGTAAACTTGGGATCAGAATGGTAGCACCACGCTTTAGCCCTGGTTCGATTTGTCATGCGATTTGTAATGCGATTTAAGTTATCAAATCGCATGGCAAGTCACAGCCTATTGGAGGCAATGGCACTGTTTTAATTGGTGGGACACCGATTTTGCAGCACCGCACCGATTTGCAAAAGTAGTTCCTGCCATAGGCGTGCGCACAGGGTGTGCCAGGTGTGCCCAGGCACACCCTAATCACCCTATGCAGCTCAGTACCCCCTCCTGCAGCGCTACCGGCTTCCCTCCTCTCCCGCCATCTGCTGCTGCGGGCACACACAGATGATGTTTCAGGATTAGTGGGTGAAGTGGTAATGTCATTTACCAGCCCCTTACCTTTCTGAATGAACACAGTGATTGGTACCATGCGTTTGAGCTTTGGGGTGCACACCCTAATACCATAGGCTGCGCACACCTATGGTTCCTGCACTACTTTTACCGGCTTCAGGTGCGACTTCAATAGACATCTGTGCATGAAGCCCCCACAGATGTCTATCAAGTAGCACCTAAAATCACGCTGACCTTGCTACTTTGAAATCGCGCTACTTCAAGTGGAGTAGCGCAATTTCAAAGTAGCATCAATGTGAACCAGAGCTTAAAAACGAATCAGAAATTGCTGCTCTCATATTTATCTCCTTACAGGTCCTCTTTAAGGTGCCAGTGCTAACACTTTCTTTAAGTCTTCCAATGACAACAAAAGGAAAATTGACGCCGGATTACTGCAGAGGGCACAGTGCAAGGCCAAAAATAGTCATTGGGGGAGGGATGCCATTCACATGCTAAAGCATTGAACCTATCTAGCTAGGAGTGACCTTGCACAACTCAATACTCTTGAAACATAAATTGTGGTTCCCGAATGTGGAAATGCTCCAAATTCACTAAAATCCACAAGATTGTGGTACATGAACCTAACTGGGGATGCCTGAATTCCAGTAAAATGGCCTTTGATCGTCTCAGAAGTCTTGATCCAACATTTAAAACTCAGGGAATTAATCAAGCGCATTAAAAATATAACTAAATGCAGTTTTTTTTTTAATAGAGTGGTGAGGCAAAAGAACCACTGGGGGAATTTACTAAAACTGAAGTAATCAGAATCTGGTGCCACTGTGCATGGTAGCCAAGCAGCTTCTAACTTTAGCGTGTTAAAATAAAGCGGTTGTATACCCTCGGAATTATTATTTTTATTATTTTTATGCACTGCATACTAGCTCATTATGAAATACTTACCTTAGAACGAAGCGTTGGTAACTCACCTGTTTCACGCCGAGGTAGCTGACATGTTGCCTCTGCGTGTCTTCTGGGTATCGTGGCTCCAGCCCTCTGAGTGGCTGTAGCCCCGATGTCGTCACTCTCGCGCATGTGCACGGGAGATTTCTTTCCGGCAAGGTCCGACGTCTGCCGGGCTTTCAGCCGAGAATCGCCTGTGCGCATGCGCCGCTGCAGTCAGCGGCTCATTGCGAGGGGAATATCTCCTAAACCATACAGGTTTAGGAGATATTTTTTGTTTACCTACAGGTAAGCCTTAGTTATTATAGGCTTACATGTAGGTAAAAGTTAAAATTCTGACTATACAACCACTTTAAGCTTTGACCATAAAATCTGGAAGCTGATTGATTTCTATGCAGAGCTGCACCAGATTTTGCACTCTCCAGTTTTAATAAATCTCCCTCACTGTCAGGTTCTTATTGCTGTCTGTGTTCCCATTAGGGAGGCTCGCTCTCGCTAATTATCCTGACCACTGTCACGAGGAAAGAAAGTGAGTGTAAATCCACAAATTTGAGTTGCCACCTGGACAGGAATATCTTCCAGTGGGGACACTCAGCCCCCAAACATTTTATATATATATATATATATATATATATATATATATATATATATATATATATATATATATATATATATATATATATTTTCCGTAAGGCCCTGGAGAATAAAATGGTGGGTGCAGTTTTATGTCTTGTGGTATTTGCGCAGTGGTTATTCAAACACAATTTTTTGGGGAAAAAACACACTTTAATTAATTTTAATGTACAAAAACACAATATAGTACCCAATTGTTTGGTAAAGTATAAAAGATAAAAAGAAAAAATGTATCTCGCGCCAAATGTGCAATTAAACAAAGAATTAAACTAAATATGAGCTGCACCTCAAAAAAACAGTGGATACCATTGCTGCAAAGTGGATTCAAATACCGGGTGAGAGCGCTAATAGCTAATAAATAAAATTATAACTATAATCAAAAATAAATTAATAAATAAATGAACAGCAAGTGAAACACCAGCCTAACCTAAATATCTAAAAAAAAACACATTATCATCTAGTCTCCAACGTGACAGGTACCTAATAGATAAACTTGATAATTAGTGATTATTAAGTGAAAAACAAAGAATATAGGGCCAGATTCACAAAAGGGATACGCAGGCGTATATGCTGATACGCCGTCGTATCCCTGTTTCTATCTATGCGGCTGATTCATAGAATCAGTTACGCATAGATATCCCTAAGATCCGACAGGTGTAATTGTTTTACACTGTCGGATCTTAGGATGCAGTACCGCGGCCGCCGCTGGGGGGAGTTTTCGTCGTAAACCAGCGTCGGGTATGCAAATTAGCACTTACGGCGATCCACAAAACTTTTTCCCGTCGGAAAGTCGCCGCAAGTGTTAATTTGCCGTCGCAAAGATAGGGCTGCTTTTATAAAGTGTAAAATTAGTACACCATGTAAAAGTATACCCTTCTTTCCCGCGTCGCTTTCAATTTTTTTTTTAAAAAATGTTTTTCCCGGTGCAACTCTTTTTTTCCCGGCGCAACTCTTTTTTACCCGTCGCGATTCACAAAACCTTGGCGCATCGTAACTTTGCGCAAAGCACGTCGGGAAATTTGCGTCGGGAGCATGCGCAGTACGTCCGGCGCGGGAGTGCGCCTAATTTAAATGGGACTCGCCCCATTTGAATTGGCCCGCCTTGCGCCCGACGGATTTAGGATACACCACCGCAAATTTCCAGGTAAGTGCTTTGTGGATCGGGCACTAACTTGGAAAATTTGCGGCGGTGTAACTTAAATCGTTTAAGTTACGTTGCGCCCAGGCTACGTGAATCTGGCCCATAATAACAATATTCCGTAAATAATCAGAATAACATAAATTCAATAAATTCATATGCTGCTATCAGTCCATAGAACTGTAGTGTACTGCAAGATCCATGACAATTGCCACGAACATCCAGTGAAATAATATCCAGTGATAAAAGCTGTTAATGGTCCACTTCACCGACTGATAAGGACGCCCACAAAAGTGCTCAAAAGATGGCAGCTTACCACAAGTAGTTGACTCTTTTACTGAAAAAAGTGTTTAAATGTGCTTCATAGCAAGTTGGACTTTGCTATTAACAGATGAAATAAGCAGATAATGGAACAACCTCTTAGCCCATGGAGACTCAGGACAGCATATGCAAATAACAAGATAAGGTCCAAATTAGTGTAATCCAGTTTATTAAACTTAAAAATGTTAAAATAAAAAGCCAAATGGCTGCTTACTTTAGGAGTGCCCAAGGCCCGGCACTGAGGCTGGATGGCATAGAATCAAATTGGTGGAGATGACTCATGTGCGCTGGTGTGCGTTCCACCCTGCACCGCTGTGAGCCAAAGGGAACCGGAGGTGACCTCAGTACGTGACCAGGTGACGCCTCTACGTCCGTTTCGTTTGACACGTCTTCAGAAAGCGTGGTCACGTACTGAGGTCACCTCTGGTTCCCTTTGGCTCACTGCCTTTGGCTCAGTAAAAGGGTCAACTACTTGTGGTAAGCTGCCATCTTTTGAGCACTTTTGTGGGCGTCCTTATCAGTCGGTGAAGGTGGACCATTAACAGCTTTTATCACTGGATATTATTTCACTGGATGTTCGCGGCAATTGTTGTGGATCTTGCAGTACACTACAGTTCTATGGACTGATAGCAGCACATGAATTTATTGAATTTATGTTATTGTGATTATTTATGGAATATTGTTATTATATTCTTTGTTTTTCACGTAATGATCACTAATTATCAAGTTTATCTATTAGGCACCTGTCACATTGGGGACTAGATGATAACGTTTTTTTTTTTTAGATATTTAGGTTATATTAGGTAGCCTGGTGTTTCACTTGCTGTTCATTTATTTATTAATTTATTTTTGATTATAGTTATAATTTTATTTATTAGCTATTAAAGTATAAAATATGATGTTACGTCCAGGAAATCTATACCTAACTTGTCATGCTTTAAAAAATTTTACGCCCGTGGAATGGTGGCAAACTACGGTCTCCATAGACGACTCTTTAAAAGCCTTTACTTGTTTAGAATTACTGTACAAAGAAGGTCTAGTGCTAGAATTATTGCTCTCGCTATAATGTTCACGGCGATACCTCACAAGTGTGGTACGAAAATAGTTTACATATGTGTGCGCACGAGCATTGGGGGGGGGGGGGGGGGTTCGGCGAATACACTTTACATTTTTTTATATTTTATTTTATTTTTTACACTGTCTCTTTCATTATTTGTTTTGATAACTTTTACATCCCTTGTGATATCATGGGCAGTGACAGGTTCTTTTTACTGAGACATCTGGGGTCTATTTTGTTGTAATTGTTATTTTTGTGACGCACATTTGTACTGTATACATTATTTGTAATAGTAGTGAGTGTTCCTATCATTGTTATTATTTTTGTGATACAAATTTGACATAACACACAAACACACATTTTAATACAAAGGATGACAAGCAAAATTCTTCCAGTGTTACTAATGAAAATATAATTACAGCTGAACTTAAAAAATGTCATGATTGGACTTATGTAAGAATCTAAACTTGTTGTTCTAGATAATTATAAATCTAAACTTACCTATAAGAGACGTATGTTTTTCCCTTTTATTTTGATAATAACCCCTGTAGAAGAGGGGCAGAAGAGCCACCCACCTTGGTCGCCATATTACGGGGGTCTCTGACTCTTATGCTTCTGCAATGTTTTGCACTGTGCAGGACTGAGCTGTCAAAGTGACAGCTGCCTGCTGCAGATTACAGTAGGAGATCCCAGCTCTCCCTGTGTAACCAACAGCACTGTGTGCTCCTAATAAACAGTGCAGAGAACTCTTGTCATTGAGCTCTGATGATTCACCTTCTCCCTGTGTAATCCGTAGGGCTGAGATATCAGTTTGGCAGCTCGGGTCCAGCTCTGTATTCATTTATTAATGAAAGTTGCCACTTTTGTAAGTAATAATACAGGGCATTTTCACCCCCTTCCTGCCCAGACCAATTTTTCATTTTCAGCGCTGTCGCACTTTGAATGGCAATTGCGCAATCATGCAACACTGTACCCAAATGTAATCTTTATGTTTCCCCCCCCCCCCCACACAAATAGAGCTTTCGTTTGGTGGTATTTGATCACCTCTGCAGTTTTTATTTTTTGCGCTATAAACAAAAGAAGAACGACAATTTTGGAAAAAACACAATATTTTTTACTTTTTGATTTAATAAATATCACAATTTAAAAATAAAACAATTTTTTTCCTCAGTTTAGGTCGATACGTATTCTTCTACATATTTTTGGTAAAAAAATCGCAATAAGCGTTTATTGATTGGTTTGCGCAAAAGTTATAGAATATACAAAATAAAATGTATGTCATTTTTATTTATTTATATATTTTTTACTAGTAATGGTGGCGATCTGCGATTTTTATTGTGACCGTGACATTGCAACGGACAGATCAGACACTTTTGACACGTTTTTGGGACCATTCACATGTATACAGCGATTAGTGCTATAAAACTGCACTGATTACTGTGTAAATGTGACTGGCAGAGAAGGGGTTAACACTAGGGAGCGATCAATGGGTTAAATATGTTCCCTAGTGAGTGATTCTAACTGTAGGGGGAAGGGACTCACAAGGGGAGGAGACCGATCTGTGTTCCTCTGCACTGGGAACACACATCGGTCTCCTCATCGGTCTACGAGTCTACTGGTCTACTGGGAACACACATCAAGGGGTTAAATATGTTCCCTAGTGAGTGATTCTAACTGTAGGGGGAAGGGACTCACAAGGGGAAGAGACCGATCTGTGTTCCTCTGCACTGGGAACACACATCGGTCTCCTCATCGGTCTACGGGTCTACTGGGAACACACATCAAGGGGTTAAATATGTTCCCTAGTGAGTGATTCTAACTGTAGGGGGAAGGGACTCACAAGGGGAGGAGACCGATCTGTGTTCCTCTGCACTGGGAACACACATCGGTCTCCTCATCGGTCTATTGGTCTACTGGGAACACACATCGGTCTCCTCACCTCTGACAGGACATGGATCTGTGTGTTTATACACACAGATCCATGGTCCTGCCGTGATCGCGGCCGCGGGGTTAATTATTTTGTATGTTAGTCTCCTTTCTCACAAAATTTGAATAAGCGTGCAAACCACTGAAAAAAAATTAAAGAATTCAAAAACAGAATCACTGAGTTGGAAAAAGGATCACCCCCATCCTAGAAATGACTAAACTCAATCAGGTGTAACTAATCACATTCTTAAAGGGGTTTTAAAGGTTAGTTTTTTATTTTCTAAATAGGTTCATTTAAGCTAGTGCATTGTTACCTTTTCCTTCGATTTCCCTTCTAAATGTTTTTCTGTTCCTCCTCAGTAAGCTGTTCTGGCTGACTAACCCCCAGCCAGAATGGCTCGGGTGATAGGGGCAAGCTTACTGAGGAGAAACAGGAAGTGAGAAATTCAGACAAAGAAAAAAAATATTTAAAAGGGAAATCGAAGTGAACCAACTAGCTTAACCTCTTGACCACTGGGCACTTAAACCCCCTTCCTAACCAGACCAATTTTCAGCTTTCGGTGTTCTCACAATTTGAATGACAATTACTCATACAACATTGTACCCGTCTGAAATTTTTGTTCTTTTTTTCACACAAATAGAGCTTTCTTTTGGTGGTATTTGATCACCTCTGCGGTTTTTATTTTTTGCGCTATAAAAGAAAAAAGACTGAAAATTCTGTAAAAAAAAAAAAAAAAATCTAGTTTCTGTCATATTAGCAGGTTATTTCTCACACACAGCATATGCATACCACAAATTACACCCCAAAACACATTCTGCTATTCCTCCCGAGTATGGCAATACCACATGTGTGCGACTTTTACACAGCGTGGCCACATAGAGAGGCCCAACATGCAGGGAGCACCATCAGGCGTTCTGGAGCACCCAGGCCAATTCTGACATTTCTCTCCTACATGTAAAAATCATCATTTATTTGCTAAAAATTACATAGAAACCCAAAACATTATATATGCTTTTTTTTCAAATACCCTAGAGAATACAATGGCGGTTGTTGCAACTTTTTTATCTTGCACGGTATTTTCGCAGTAATTTTTTGAACGCGTGTTTTTTAAAAAAAAACTGTTTTGTGCTTAAAAAAAAAAACAGTAAAGTTAGCCCAATGTTTTTGCATGATATGAAAGATGAAGATACGCCGAGTAAATAGATACCTAACATGTCACCCTTCAAAATTGCACACGCTCGTGGAATTGCGCCAAACTTCGCTACTTAAAAATCCCCATAGGCGACGTATTGCAAGGTATTGGAGTATTGGGGTATTGTGGAGTATTGGGGTATTGTGAAGTATTGAGGGTATTGTGGAGTATTGAGGGTATTGCAGAGTATGGGGCGCATTGCAGAGTATGGGGCGCATTGCAGAGTATGGGGGGTATTGCAGAGTATGGGGCGCATTGCAGAGTATGGGGGATATTGCAGAGTATAGGGGGTATTGCAGAGTATGGGGGGTATTGCACAATATGGGGGGTATTGCAGAGTATGGGGGGTATTGCAGACAGTATGGGGAGTATTGCAGACAGTATGGGGGTATTGCAGACAGTATGGGGGGTATTGCAGACAGTATGGGGGGTATTGCAGACAGTATGGGGGTATTGCAGACAGTATGGGGGGTATTGCAGACAGTATGGGGGGTATTGCAGAGTATTGTGCGGGCTATTGCCCAGGGAATTGCAGGGTACTGCAGAGTATTGCGCAGGGAGGGATGGCTGTGACTGCCAGGGGGCGCGCGAGTGAAGGATTCTGGGAGGACGTCCCAGGGACGTCCTCCCAGAATAACTCCACCGCGCTGTAGCAGTATTTTCACTATAGCGCGGTGGGAAAGCAGTTAAAGGAACCTATTTAGAAAATAAAAAGCAAACCTTTACAACTCCTTTAATCGCACACAATGCCATTGACTTTCAACTGTGATTAGCTGTGGTCATTTTGATTAGCTCAGCATGAAAAGAGCTTTTCTGGGGCATTTCAGTCCCTGGAAGTGCATCTGAAGCAAACAATCAACTTTGGGTGGCAAGGCACTGTCCCTGGGATCTTTGGGATAAAGCTGTGGACAGGCACAAGTCTAGAAATGAATAAAAAAAAAATCAAAGACGTTATCAATGCCTAGAAGCATAGCGTGACCAAAAGTGGGAGCAGGTACCTGTCAAAATCTGGTAGCTGCATTAAATGCATTAGAATGCATTAAGGTGAAAAAACTTTTACCTTTACAGCCCCTTTAAATACCACCAAAAGAAAGCTCTATTTGTGTGAAGAAAATGATACAAAATCTGGCGGTATTTTGGGGCAAACTGACGGCAATTGATGGGCACAGTGGCGACAATTGATGGCACAGTGGCGATTATTAATGGCCCAGTGGCTGCGTTTGATGGCACAGTGGCGACAAATGATAGCGCAGTGGCTGCGTTTGATGGGCACAGTGGCTGCGCTTGATGGGCACAGTGGCTGCACTTGATGGCACAGTGGCGACAGTTAATGGCACAGTGGCTGTGTGTGATGGCACAGTGGCTGAGTTTAATGGCACAGTGGCTGCGTTTGATGGCACAGTGGCGACAATTAATGGCACAGTGGCTGCGTATGATGGCACAGTGGCTGCGTTTGATGGCACAGTGGCGACAATTAATGGCACAGTGGCTGCGTTTGATGGCACAGTGGTGACAATTGATGGGCACAGTGAGGCTACAATTGATGTTTTTTTATGTTTTCGTTTGTTTGCGCCCCCCCAAAAAATGTTGAGCACCAGCCGCCACTGGGGCTAAATATCGTTCTGGCATTTTTCATGAAAAAAAATTGCTCTGTCAGTAATTTTTCCATGTCTAGTCAGTAAATAATGCTGCAGGAGGTTGGCAACACTGCTTAGCATGGTTGTCACACACGCAGCTACTACATTTACAGAGCGGGAAGCTGCACTACTCTGTAGTTCTTGGCTTTACACTTTCATTGACACAAACTGGCCTAAATGTTTCTTATTTGCGCCTGGTCATTCACATGGTGTGAGGACAGGTTCTCTTTTCAGTCAGTAAAGCGCGCCTTCCTCACAGAGGACAAGAACACGAAGCCATGCCCCGTCACAAGCACGGCACTGAGGCGGTTAAGCCTGATCTCCTTGCCACTCCCTGATTGGTCACTGGAAACAAAGCCCTAGTAACGGAGCCCCGTCCCGGATTGGCTGCTGGTAACCAAGACGGAGGACTTTAAGAGTGCGGAGAGCGAGTCGTGGAGGCTGGGGGAGAGGCAGAGAGCCGGGGGTCTGCTGGGGGGACAGGACAAGAAAAAGAAGAAGAGGGACATGAGAGAGTAACGGGACAGCCGGAGCGTGTGCGGGCAATGCCGGGGGCAGCGGGGCTCTCCGTGTGATCTGGGGATGGAGAATCAGGAGCTGATCAGCGCAGCGGAGATTATCAAGGGTGAGTGAGAGAGAGAGAGAGGATGAGAGGCTCCTCTATGTGTTCTTCATTGTCTGATCCCATCACAACTACTGCGTATCCATATCCATCACTTCACATCTCCTCCATACCCAGCACCATACCCCATGGGGAGCACAGCACCCACCAATCATCACCCAATCATGGGGGGCTAAACTTTTTATTAACCCTGTCTGCTTAAAGTTTGCTGGCTGTGTCCCCTTAGAGAGATTTCCCATCACTTCCTGTCCCAGAGACACAATGAGATCTGAACAAAGTGAGGGGGACCCCATCTTAATCTGGCCACACACTACTCAATCTGATTGCACAGGGGGACCCCATCTTAATCTGACCACACACTACTCAATCTGATTGCACAGGGGGACCCCATCTTAATCTGGCCACACACTACTCAATCTGATTGCACAGGGGGACCCCATCTTAATCTGACCACACACTACTCAATCTGATTGCACAGGGGGACCCCATCTTAATCTGGCCACACACTACTCAATCTGATTGCACAGGGGGACCCCATCTTAATCTGGCCACACACTACTCAATCTGATTGCACAGGGGGACCCCATCTTAATCTGGCCACACACTACTCAATCTGATTGCACAGGGGGACCCCATCTTAATCTGGCCACACACTACTCAATCTGATTGCACAGGGGGACCCCATCTTAATCTGGCCACACACTACTCAATCTGATTGCACAGGGGGACCCCATCTTAATCTGGCCACACACTACTCAATCTGATTGCACAGGGGGACCCCATCTTAATCTGGCCACACACTACTCAATCTGATTGCACGATTTCTGCCCAATCTCCTTTACCAGAATGATGTAATGTGGAGATAACCTCCTTTCAGTTTGTATTAAACACAACGCCTTTAACAGTTTCAAAAAAACAGTTCCATTCCTACCGGGATAGTAACTGTCACATTGCTTGTGCGCTCAACCAAACTGTCAAACCATCAACTGTTCTACAAATTGAATGGTCTGTCCTCGTACTACATGTTTTTTAGGAAATCTTCCCTCTCTCATACACTGTACAATCTGCTCCTTCCCAATGGGAAACCGTGGCTATACCGCACCCCTAGCGGCCAAATACCACCGCAATTCCGATGGTATAGCGCCACTAAAAACAGCGGCGCTATACCGCCACCACACCTCCTGCCCCAGTGTGAAAGGGGCCTTAGGTGTGATTTATCATGCGATTTGACAGTTCAAAATCACACGACAAGTCGCACCTCGGCAATGGAACTGGTAAAACCTTTGAAAAGGGTTCCTGCTCTATTTTTTTATGATTTGATTACGACTTGCATTGACTTTTTTGTTAAATGAAGTCACAAGCTTCCAATTCGCGCTGATCGTGCTGGAGTAATGCGATTTCAAGGCCGCACTGGTGTGGACCAGGGCTTAGGGCTCTTTCACACGGGCTTTCCGATCAGATCCGCATGGTGGACCAAGTTGGAAACTCAATGCAGCTCTGTTGACAAGTGGATGCAAACGGGCATCCACCTACCTCCGAGTCCGTCTAGGTTGCTGGATCTAAACATGACAGATCGGAGGAAGCCTGATAAACTGCCCATAGAGCTATGACAGGTCCACCTGTATCCATCGGACACAAACTGCCCATAGAGCTATGACAGGTCCACCTGTATCCATCGGGCACAAACTCCCCATAGAGCTATGACAGGTCCACCTGTATCCATCGGACACAAACTGCCCATAGAGCTATGACAGGTCCACCTGTATCCATCGGACACAAACTGCCCATAGAGCTATGACAGGTCCACCTGTATCCATCGGACACAAACTGCCCATAGAGCTATGACAGGTCCACCTGTATCCATCGGACACAAACTGCCCATAGAGCTATGACAGGTCCACCTGTATCCATCGGACACAAACTGCCCATAGGGCTATGACAGGTCCACCTGTATCCATCGGGCACAAACTCCCCATAGAGCTATGACAGGTCCACCTGTATCCATCGGACACAAACTGCCCATAGAGCTATGACAGGTCCACCTGTATCCATCGGACACAAACTGCCCATAGAGCTATGACAGGTCCACCTGTATCCATCGGACACAAACTGCCCATAGGGCTATGACAGGTCCACCTGTATCCATCGGACACAAACTGCCCATAGAGCTATGACAGGTCCACCTGTATCCATCGGACACAAACTGCCCATAGAGCTATGACAGGTCCACCTGTATCCATCGGACACAAACTGCCCATAGGGCTATGACAGGTCCACCTGTATCCATCGGACACAAACTGCCCATAGAGCTATGACAGGTCCACCTCTACCATCGGACACAAACTGCCCATAGAGCTATGCCAGGTCCACCTGTATCCATCGGGCACAAACTGCCCATAGAGCTATGCCAGGTCCACCTGTATCCATCGGACACAAACTGCCCATAGAGCTATGACAGGTCCGCCTGTATCCATCGGACACAAACTGAATGGGCTCAGAAAGAAACAACATCCGTCCCGCTCAGCTCCGATCCCAAGGGATCTGTTCATAGATTCCCATTCTGAGTGTAGCAGAGCAGCTCCGGGTGGAAGATCCCTTACCAAAACGATGCAATATGAGGACAAACCTAAACAATCTATTCAATTCATACTACATGGATGATTGTAGATAGAAAGTAAATTGTACAGAGGTCATGCAATCAGATTGTATAGTGTAGGACCAGTTGAGGACACCAGAACAGACACCTTCAGTGGAAGATAACTTACCTGAGTTGTGGTGACAGCTGTAAAAGTTTACATTTCCCAACACTTTCCATCTCAGTAACAGGACACAATGAGAAGGTGTGGGCGCAGATGGTGATCAAAATGTACCGGCGGGGGGGGGGGGGGGTTTCTAATCCTTTTCTTACATCTCATTAACACTAAAAATAACGTTTTGGTTATACTCGCGCTGTAACAAACTAACTTCTTCACAAGTTTTGTGTATTTTTATTGAATTAATCAGATTGTAATGGCCCCCCAGATCGGGGTAACCAGAAGCTTCCTGGTTTAAATAGAAACTTTTCAGATTGTGAGCTTATAGAAATCGGGGAAGTTGGCTGATTATTGCTGAGCACACCTTCTCCGAGTTCAGTCGCGTTCAATCACGAAATTCAACTCGTCTTGGAATGTTAAAGATATTTTTCTATTCATCTAAGTAACTTCCTCGGTTCTAATGAGTGTTGGAACATAACTGAACATTGACTTCAAAGGGATCAAGGTGACTGAGTACCTGTGTGCTTCTAAATCAGCCCTTCTGAATCCTTATATCATGGAGGGACCCTTAAAATAACCTTTCTGGTCTCAGGGAACCCCTGCTAATATTTTCTATATTTATAGCTTGTGATGCATTACCATTATGGTCAGTGGTAGGAATGTTCCTTACAGTTTGGTCAGTGGGAAGAATGTTGCTTACATTAGAGGTCAGTAGGGAGAATGTTCCTTACATTGGTGGTCAGTTGGAAGTATGTTTCCTTTATTGATGGTCAGTGGGAAGAAAGGGCCAGATTCACGTAGAATCGCGGCGGCGTAACTTATCCTAGATAAGTTACACCGCCGCAATTTTTCATCGCAAGTGCCTGATTCACCAAGCACTTGCGATGAAAACTACGCCCGCGGCCTCCGGCGTAAGGCGGGCCAATTTAAATTGGCGTGTGCCATTTAAATTAGGCGCGCGCCCGTGCCGGACCTACCACGCATGCTCCGTTTCCGAACTCCCACCGTGCTTTGCGCGCTGTGACGTCATTTTTTTGAACGGCGACGCGCGTAGCGTACTTCCGCATTCCCGGCTTACGCAAACGACGTTGATTTTTAAATTACGAAGCGGGAACGACGGCCATACTTTAGACAGCAATACACTTGCTGACTAAAGTTAAGGCACCAAAAAAAAAGTGTAACTTTGCGACGGGAAACTTGACTAGCGGCGACGTAGCGAACGCGAAAAACCGTTGTGGATCCGCCGTAACTCCTAATTTGCATACCCGACGCTGGTTTACGACGCAAACTCCCCCCAGCGGCGGCCGCGGTACTGCATCCTAAGATCTGACAGTGTAAAACAATTACACCTGTCGGATCTTAGGGATATCTATACGTAACTGATTCTATGAATCAGCCGCATAGATAGAAACAGAGATACGACGGCGTATCAGCAGATACGCCTGCGTATCCCTTTTGTGAATCTGGCCCAATGTTCCTTACATTGATGGTCTATGGGAAGAATGGGCCAGATTCACAAAAGGGATACGCAGGCGTATCTGCTGATACGCCGTCGTATCCCTGTTTTTATCTATGCGGCTGATTCATAGAATCAGTTACGCATAGATATCCCTAAGATCCGACAGGTGTAATAGTTTTACACTGTCAGATCTTAGGATGCAGTACCGCGGCCGCCGCTGGGGGGAGTTTGCGTCGTAAACCAGCTTCGGGTATGCAAATTAGGAGTTATGGCGATTCCCAACGGTTTTTCGCGTTCGCTACGTCGCCGCTAGTCTAGTTTCCCGTCGCAAAGTTAGTCGTTTTTTTTGGTGCCTTAACTTTACACAGCAATCGTATTGCTGTATAAAGTATGGCCGTCGTTCCCGCGTCGCAATGCACGACGGGAGTTTGGAAATGGAGCATGCGCGGTAGGTCCAGCGCGGGAGCGCGCCTAATTTAAATGGCACACGCCCATTTAAATTGGCCTGCCTTGCGCCGGCGGAGGTTTTCATCGCAAGTGCTTGGTGAATCAGGCACTTGCGATGAAAAGTTGCGGCGGTGTAACGTATCTACGATACGTTACGCCGCCGCTGCCCTACGTGAATCTGGCCCTATGTTCCTTACATTGGTGGCCAATGGGATGAATGTTCCTTATATTGGTGGTCAGTGGGAAGAATGCTCCTTGCATTGGTGGTCAGTGGGATGAATGTTCCTTACATTTGTGATCAGTGGGAAGAATGTTCCTTATATTGGTAGTCATTGGGATGAATGTTCCTTACATTGGTGGTCTGTGGAATGAATGTTCCTTACATTGGTGGTCTGTGGAATAAATGTTCCTTACATTGGTGGTCATTGGGATGAATGTTCCTTACATTGGTGGTCATTGGGATGAATGTTCCTTACATTGGTGGTCTGTGGAATGAATGTTCCTTACATTGGTGGTCTGTGGAATGAATGTTCCTTACATTGGTGGTCATTGGGATGAATGTTCCTTACATTGGTGGTCATTGGGATGAATGTTCCTTACATTGGTGGTCTGTGGGATGAATGTTCCTTACATTGGTGGTCTGTGGAATGAATGTTCCTTACATTGGTGGTCAATGGGATGAATGTTCCTTACATTGGTGGTCTGTGGAATGAATGTTCCTTACATTGGTGGTCAATGGGATGAATGTTCCTTACTTTGGTGGTCAGGTGGAAATATCCCCCCTACAGATTTTTTTTTTGGAGAGGTGGTTAACTACCTTTTTTTGGGGCAGCTGGATGGCACAATTCTTGCCTTGGTCCCCTCCTGAAATAAACGCTGAGGAGGCTCTGGGGTCATTTACACCACACTTATGCATGTGCAGTGACCTGAAAGAAACAGCCTCCGTGTCACATCAGACCAATGCTGGATTCACTGAGTGGGTGAGCATGCTAATCCAGCTCAACGCAGCGGACATGGTAGCAAGATGGGGGAGCTTAGAGTTCCTCTTTAGGAACCCCTAGCAACCTCTGATGGAACCCTAAGGTTCCTGGATCCTTGGTTGAGAAAAGCTGCCCTAATTTCTCTGAATAGTTCACTACACTCATTAAAACCAAGACATCTATTTGGATGAGAGGTAAAACAACTGTAACATTCTAATACAACATTATGTAAATACTAGAAATACTAGTAGCTACAGTATACAATGATCTGAAAAAACGAGAACTAATTCTAGAAAGTATTATTTTGATGCATGGAATAAACTTCCAGCAGAGACAGTGAGCCAGTCAACAGTAAATGGCTTCAAACATGCTTGGGATAAACATAGATCTATACTTAGAGAAAAAACATAAACAAACCAAAAAACAAAAACAAACAAACAAACAAAATCCAAAACGTATATAAAAAAGAAAAAAACAGGCAGACTATTATGTATTTTTTCTGCCACCACATTTCTGTGTTTAACCTTTACAGTCAATCCATCGACAATCTCTGGTTCCAACAAACAAATAAAACTAAGGCATAAAGCGATCAAAAATGACACTTTGAGAGCCATTGATGTGATTTATGATTATTGGAAATTAGGAAACCTTTGCAGTTATTGAAATCCATAGAACTACAGAATCACCTAATTTTCGGCCAACATTGGAGATCACTATTGATCTGACTTCTAAAAAAGTTATCACTGTAGATTCTTTCCAGGCAAACTTGATGTTTGGTGTGAATTTTTATATAGGCTGCATTTACTAACATGAGCGTCTTCAGTAATTCTCTAGGCTATTTTTTTTATTTCAGCTTTTGTACAGAATTTTGTTGCTTATTTCTGTGGTTCTCTGCACCTTGAGCATTTTTAAAGTTATTTTAGCCAATGGAAAACTGGTTACTGGGGAATAAAACAATGTTTTTCTGTTCCTCCAAAAACGATTAAGGCGACGTTCACCAGGGAGTTTTGAATCATGGGCAGAATTGCAAGATCAGGAGCTTGTTTTGAGCGAAGACCTTTACGTAGTGCGTTTTTCCACGATTGTAGTGTGCTTTATCGCACCACTACCGCGGCAAAACCGCACCCCTTTTTAGGTGCCAATGCCATTTACCTGCCTAGCGGTATTCTCGAGTCTGGCTCGGGGGGGAATTTCAGAACCATTAGCGGTATCCCCAAGCCAGACTTGGGATTGCATTGCAGGATCCAGGCATAGTTACTTACTTTGTCCCCTGGATCCTGCGATGTCTCCCCGCTGTGTGAGCGAGCTATCTCCTCGCTCGAATTCACACAGTGCCGAGTGCTGCCGAGCTCCGTTCCCTGCGACGTAAGCGGAGATCAGCGCCAAATTCAAAAAAGTTAAAACACAATACACATACAGTATACTGTAATATTACAGGTTACAGTACTGTATACAATAATTACACATCCCCTTTGTCCCTAGTGGTCTGCCCAGTGTCCTACATGCACCTTTATATAATAAATACATTTTTTTCTGGAAACTGGAGATTGTCCATAGCAACCAAAAAGTGTCCCTTTATGTCAAAAGTGGTTTGAGACCAGCTTGAAAACAGCGATAATTAATAAGAACACGTGCAGAATTGAGCAATAGTGAATAGTGGGGAAATTAATTTTATTATATTATTTTTTATAATTATTTATAGTTATTATATTATAATTTATGATTTTGTGTTTAAAACTTTATCATACCCAGGATGTCTTCTAGACTCTTGTTTGGACAGATTTAAGTGAGTTATTTCTAATGCCGTGTACACACGACTGGTTTTCACGACGAGAAAACTGCCATTTTTTATATTCATGTGTATGCTCCCTAGCAGTTTTCTCGACAAAAAAACTGCCCGCAAATTTTTTTTTAAACCAGCTCTCTTTTTTCTCGTCGTGTTTCCCCTCAGTGTATGCTTTTCCGAGGGGAAAAAAAAAGTGCATGCTCAAAATCAAGTATGTAGCCCAAAAGCAGCCTAAAGGGTGGTGCCATTTGAAAGAAGATTCCCCTTTATAGTCCCGTCGTACGTTGTACGTCACCGCGATTTGGGCGGACGTTTTTTTGCAAGTCAGGCTGGAGAGGAATCACGTCGGGAATTTTTATTTATTTTTTCCTGCCGAGAAAAATGGTCATGTGTATAAGGCATAAGAATTACAGGCCTTCCATATAAAACGGCAGATTTCCATGCAAAATAATTGTACTGCTTTCAGCATCAAAAATCTGACATAATAATACCGCCAGGGAGGTTAAAATGAATAGTGTCTCAAATTCGCATTGTGCGATTATCATTTCACAGCGATTTTGCCCATGGTTCAAAATGCCCAGGTGTGAAATGCAACTTCATGCGACACTACACTCAGGTGTGAACAGGTTCAATTGAAAAGCATGGGATTAGTATAGTGAGGTTTTTTGGAGTTACAAAACACTCGGTGTGAATGGGGTCTGAAAGTTGACTTTTTTTTTTCTCCCCCCGATTATAATGGGATCCATAGAGTCAGATGTTCAGTTGGTTAGTTTCATGTATTTAGTGTCTTGTATTTTTGCATTCATTGTCACTATGGTGAGGAAACACAGAGGCTTTCACAAGCCTAACCTTGTCGCTGTCTGTGATCAAACACATTGAGAGCCCTTTTATGAGATGAGAGATAGTGCTGTTGGTTTTGTTGTCCTCTCATTTACTAAGGTATCTGCTGTGCCAGAAACATGCAAAGAAATCATTTATTGCCACAAAGTATCTTACATTTGTTTAAAAAAACAAAACAAAAAAACACAGTTATAATAGACATTGACATTTTATGTTTAGATTTCAAATAAATGAGGATCTCAGAGCAGTAAGAGGTTCTCATTATACAAGGGATCATTTTACAAGGCGATAAGGGAAGTGATTTCCCAATAGTCGCATACCATTGTGGCAATTCAGACCGGACAGCTTACAAGGCTGACAAACTTCAGTTGCCACGGACACAATGCTTTTGTGCAGATGCATGTAAAACTCGCCGTGTAGGAGGGTGTTGTTCCTCCAGATCACCCCTCTACAACAGTTTCTCAATTGTTACTGCTGCCTTTAGCCATCCTGCTGGGCAGGGAATAAATTATGCATACATAATAAACACAACACTTTTTGGGGGGTCATTTTTTTTTCCAGCCCCAAAACTTGTTTTCTGTTAATAAATGCATGTGTTGCTTAAAGTGATATTAAGCCAGGGCTCGACAAATCCCGGTCGCCATGGCGACTAGAAATAGCGTCCTGGCGACTTGGCTTGGAAGGTGGGCAAAATAAATAAATAAATAATTTGTTCCATAGGACCGGCGCTCCGCGGACTAGGCCGAAGCCGCGGCCTCGCCTAAAACATCCTGCCGCTCGCCCCGATCCTGGGAAAAGGCCGCAAGCGGTATCTGCCGCTCGCGGCCTTTTTCCAGGATGTTTTAGGTGAGGTCGCGGCTTCGGCCTAGTCCGCAGAGCACCTTTTCCCCAGGATCGCGGCGGACGAAGCCCCCACCTCCCCCGCCGCTCGATCGCGGGGGGCCATGTGATGTCCGTAATTGAGGCCGCGGCTTTGCGGCCTTGTGAATTCCCCAGCTCTTCCTTGTGTGAGCTGGCGCCATCTGGTGGTGGCCGTTGGTATTACAAGGTAAGCATTACAAGTTAAACAGCAATTCTAATGTAATTTTTCATAATTGTCACTGCCATCTTCTTCCCTCTAATTAGAACCCCTAAAACATTAGATATATTTTTTATTCTTACACCCTAGAGAATAAAATGGCGATCGTTGCAATACTTTCCGTCACGCCGTATTTGCGCAGCGGTCTTACAAGCGCACTTTTTTGGGAAAAAATTACACTTTTTTTAATTAAAAAATAAAACAACAGTAAAGTTATCCCCATTTTTTTTATATTATGAAAGATAATGTTACGCCGAGTAAATTCATACCCAACATGTCACGCTTCAAAATTGCGTCCGCTCGTGGAATGCCGACAAACTTTTACCCTTTAAAATCTTCATAAGCGATGTTTAAAAAAATCTACAGGTTGCATGTTTTGAGTTTTTGAGTTACAGAGGAGGACTAGGGCTAGAATTATTGCTCTCGCTCTACCAATCGCGGCGATACCTCACATGTGTGGTTTGAACACCGTTTACATATGCGGGCGCTGCTCACGTATGTGTTCGCTTCTGTGCGCAAGCTCGCCGGGACGAGGTGCGTTTTCTGGCTCCTAACTTTTTTAGCTGGCTCCTAGATTCCAAGCAAATTTGTCAAACCCTGTATTAAGCCCTGGTTCACATTGGTGCGATTTAACATGTGAAATCACAAGCCAAATGGGACGGCAATTGCTGGAAATGGCACCATCCTAATGGGTCCGGCACTGCACCGATTTCTTAAAGTAGTTTTTGTACTACTTTTGGCGATTTCGGTGTGCAATTTCCATTGACATCTGAGCAGAAATCCGCACAGATGTCTCTGAAAACATAATTTCACCATAAACCAGCCACGGCCAGGTGCTCCTCACAAGATTTCTGACAAAGAAGTGAAAAGAATTATCAGAAGAGATGTCCAAGACCCAAGGGCCACTTGTGGAGAGCTTCAGAAAGTCCTGGAATTAGCAGGTACAATTATTTCAAATAAAACAATAAGTAATACACTTAACCGCCATGACCTGTATGCTCGCTCACCACACAAGGCGTCATTGCTAATGAAAAAGCATGTTAAGGCTGGTTTAACCCCTTCAGCTCTGGAAGGTTTACCCCTTTCATGACCAGGCCATTTTTTTGCGATACGGCACTGTGTTATTTTAACTGCCAATTGCGTGCGACACTGTACCCCAAAAAAATTACGTCCTTTTTTCCCCCCCACAAATAGAGCTTTCTTTTGGTGGTATTTGATCACCTCTGCGGTTTTAATTTTTTTGTGTTATGTACAAAAAAAGACCGACAATTGAAAAAAAAAATATATATATATATTTTTTTACTTTCTGCTATAGAACATTGCCAATTATTTTTTTTTTAAATCTAATTTCTTCAATTTAGGCCAATATGTATTCTGCTACAAATTTTTGTTAAAAAAAATCCCAATAAGTGTGTATTGATTGATTTGCACAAAAATGACAGCGTCTACAAACTATGGTATCATTATTTATTTATTTTCTTTTTTACTGGTAATGGTGGTGATCAGCGACTTATAGTGGGACTGCGATATTGCGGCAGACAAATCAGACACCTAACTAACACTTTTGACCCTTTTTGGGGACCAGTGACACTAATACAGTGATCAGTGCTAAAAAATACTCTTACTGTAATAATGACACTGGCAGGGAAGGAGTTAACAGGGGTGATCAACGGGTTATATGTGTTCCCTATAAGTGATTGCCAACTGTGAGTTGGGTGCTTTGACTGGGTGAAGGGAAAGATCCGTGTTCCTGCTTAGCAGGGACACAAGATCAGCACATTCCCCTCACAGAACAGTGATCTGCCTTGTTTACATAGACAGACCATCGTTCTGCCTTTCTCCTAAATGATCGGCGGGTCCCGGGAGACATTGCGTATGCCAGCCCTGCTGATTGGCTCCCGCTGTGTCCAATCACAGTGGGAGTGGGTCGCCGGTGGTGCACCTGCACGCCCTAGATCACAAAGCAGGTACATGATCTGGCACAGAGCGGCCGCCCTGCTGCAGTAAATATACAGTCGTAGGTCGCTAAGCGGTTAAAGTTTGCTGCACAATTTTTAAGCCTGTGAAATACTGGGAGAATATAGTCTGGTCAGATGAGACCAAAATCTCTTTGAATGCCATAATACACACCATGTTTGGAGGTCAAATGACACATCAAAAACCCAATCCCAACAGTGAAGGTTGGAGGTGGGAACATCATGGCGTGGGGCTGTTTTTCAGCATACGGTACTGGCAAACTTGATTTGGTTGAAGGAAGGATGAATGGAAAAATGTACCAAGAGATATTCATGATATAAATCTACTGCCATGAACCAGGATGATGAAGATGAAAGGAGGGTGGACATTTCAGCAAGACCATGATCCCAAACACAAAGCCAAGGAAACTCTCAATTGGTTTCAAAGAAAGAAAATAAAGCTGCTAGAATGGTCCAGTCCCATCTCCTCCTCCTCTCCTCCATGTCATGTCCTCCTCCTCCTCTCCTCCATGTCATCTCCTCCTCCTCTCCTCCATGTCATGTCATGTCCCATCTCCTCCTCTCCTCCATGTCATGTCCTCCTCCAGTCCCATCTCCTCCTCCTCTCCTCCATGTCATCTCCTCCTCCTCTCCCCCATGTCATCTCCTCCTCCTCTCCTCCATGTCATGTCATGTCCCATCTCCTCCTCCTCTCCTCCATGTCATGTCCTCCTCCAGTCCCATCTCCTCCTCCTCTCCTCCATGTCATCTCCTCCTCCTTTCCTCCATGTCATCTCCTCCTCCTCTCCTCCATGTCATGTCATGTCCCATTATCCTCCTCCTCTCCTCCAATGTCATGTCCTCCTCCTCCAGCACTATCTCCTCCATACACTGTCCTTCCCATCCCAAGTATGCCCCCCTCACCTTCTCCCCGCTAGGTCGGTCCCTGGGTGATATATATTTCGCCGTGCTCACCTCGCTCTCTCTGGACACACAGCTCAGCTCCACTCTGATCACACTTCCATAAAGCAGTATTCAAACTGCCCGCCTCCGCACGCACGCACGCCGCCGCCGCCGAACTCTCTCTCTATCTCTCAGCGCTGGAGCCTATTGGCT
Source organism: Rana temporaria (assembly GCF_905171775.1). Taxonomy (NCBI): domain Eukaryota; kingdom Metazoa; phylum Chordata; class Amphibia; order Anura; family Ranidae; genus Rana; species Rana temporaria. Next base: position 126,666,025 of record NC_053495.1, on the reverse strand, counting down.
GTGATCTCTCCTGCCCGCCAATGAAATATTGCTGATGACTCAAAAGGGGCGGGTCAGGAATGCAAATTGCATGAATACGAATGGCTCCGCTCCAGAAAAGTCACACCCTTTACTCTGCCCATAAGAAGTGTGGTTCGACAATAGGCCGGGATGACTGAATTTTTTCACCCGCGGCGCCGCCCCTTCACCCACTCCGAGGCCTAGCCTGAAATCCCTGCACACAAGGTAACATCTGAACGGAGAGGAGGGGCGGGGACGGGGGCGGGGCTAAACATCGATTATTGGGGTCGCATGCATCGGTGCCGAATCGGGGACACCCGAATCGCGATGCACCGATGCAGCGATTAAATTTGACACCCCTATCCCTCACTGTAATAGCCACATCTCCCCCACTGTAATATCCACATCTCCCCCACTGTATATATGATTGTCTGCTTGCTTAGTCTTACCACTACAGAATAGAACGACACAAGCAGGCAGATCCACGAGCAGTTGAGGCGGGTGATGACGTCAGCACGCCGCTCTAGGGGAGCGTACCTAGGCCACGCCGGGTGTACCAAGATGGCCGCCGCTCCAGAGCTAGGCCGAAGCCGCGGCCTTTCCTATGGCCGAGGCAGCGGGGCTCAATCCGCAGATAGTGTGGTGTGCCGATCCGAACATGGTGACCCGTTTGGATCACGGATCAATGACGATCTGTTGCACCACTAATTAATAGGACCTTTAGAAATATATTTACCTAGAAAAATGCTGATGTGTTCAATACTTATTTTACCCACTGTATGTGTGTGCATATATATATATATATATATATATATATATATATATATATATATATATATATATATATATATTTTTTTTTTTTATATATTTTTGCATAATGATTTGTAAAATAAAAATTATCAGACACAAAATTGTAAAGGGCTTAAAAAAAAAGTATATAATAACAGGATATTCCAAGAATCTCCTGTAGTGCCGTGTCCTTCATAAAACTAGAAGCACTGGCTGTGCAATTTCTGCATGTAATCTGCTCCCTATGTTTCTGTTCTGTAGTACCGTTTTGTAGGAATTAATCAATAAAGGAAACTGGACCCACTCCTGTGTGACCTCTACTAAGGTTGTGAATGACATTTATTAGCCCATAATGCAGTATGCTGTCATTTACTGAGGTATTACACAGTGACATCACACCTCCCTGGAATGTGGCTAAGATTACAGGCTTCCAGTGTGGTATTACACAATGACCGAGGTTGCACAGTTCTACAGTGTCAGTTGATGTTTATTTCAGCTTTTAATTGCTGCATTCTAGAACCGAGCTCCTTAGCAAGAGTTCTGCTCAACTCAGTATGGGCCAGTTAAAAAAAAAAAAAAAAAAAAAAGGATAATTAAAGAAAATACTAATGATCTGACATCTCTATCACTTCAAATAATGCAATAGTCTACACTAAGCTGTCAACTCCAAAAGTTCGTTCCCACACCCAAAATAACTGAATATACAGAATAAAGTGTAGCGCTGTTGGTATAAAAAAAAAATTGTGCACAACCCTCTTAATGTGCCATTATAATATGCAATATCCCAGTCAACAGATTCAGTTACAATGCAAATCAAATTGTGCACATACACCATAAGATCCTCTAATGAAGTCATGTGATGAGTGACGCACTGCGTTAGGGCGGAGACAGGTGATGTTAATCACAATACCAGAAGATAGACACAAGTACACTGTTTGCATCTGGATGTTTATTATCACATCATCTTCTGGTATAGAAGTGGATACTTTTTAAACAAAACTGGAATATTTTTTAAATACTACACTATGGTGGCATCTGTGTGGTTTGAGCATTTTCATATGTCCAGTGTATCGATCATTTAAAGACACAGTAACCCAATTGTCTGTGAGGTGGGAAATGTGGTGTGAAGACATCTTGGGCTCTGCATTTGACCCCCCAGAGGTTTGAGGAAGGCGCTGTCTCGCCTTTATTCACTTATAGGTCCAATCTCTTTGGTGGGGGCACATCTTGAACACAAGAGTGTTTGGCTTGGCTGAGATTTACAGCACCAGGATTGTGGGCTCACTTTCTTTATCCATATGGAAGAGTACAAATAAAAGACTTTAACCACTTCCCGCCCAAGGACGTCATCTGACATCCTGGACTTTCAGTGGGGATATCTGAAAGATGCCTGCAGCTACAGGCATCATTCAGATATCCATCTCTTCAGCCGGCGATCCTGTGCACCATAAGGATGATCATAGCAGCAGTTCCACTGCTTGATCGTTCTTATAGGCGGCGGGAGGGGATGTCCCCCTCCCTCCACCATTCGGTGCTTCTCCGGGCTCTCCCTTACCATCGGAGATCCGGAGAAAAGATCTGCCGGCGTCGGATGGAAAGCATAGAGATGACTGGTGACCAGATGGTCACCAGTCATCTCTATAATCGTCGAAGGCCCGGGCGCGATGTTTTGAAGTCACGCCCGGGTACCGGAATGTAAACACAGCCGCAATTGCGGCTGAAAGCATTAGATCTGTGAATTTTTTTCCAGCCTGGAGGAGAGACGTGGGGTCTTATTGACCCCGCATCTCTCCATAAAGAGTACCTGTCACAAACCATTCCTATTACAAAAAAAAAAAGTGTAAAAATTAAATAAATTGAGTAAAATAAAATTATAACATTTTTTTTTAAACGCCCCTGTCCCCGGTAGCTCACGCCCAGAAGCGAACACACACGTAAGTCCCGCCCACATATGTAAACGCCGTTCAAACCACACATGTGAGGTATCGCCGCGTGCGTTAGAGCGCCAGCAACAATTTTAGCACTAGACCTCCTCTGTAACTCTAAATTCGTAACTTGTAAAAAATAAATAAGCAACGCCTATGGAGACTTTTAAGTACTGAAGTTTAGCACCATCCCATGAGTGTGCGCAATTTTAAAGCGTGACATGTTAGGTATCTATTTACTCGGCGTAACTTCATCTTTCACTTTATACAAAAAAATTGGGCTAACTTTACTGTTTTGTTGTTTTTTAATTAATGAAACCGTTTTTTTCCCCAAAAAAAGGCGTTTGAAAAATTATTACGCAAATACCGTGTGAGATAAAAAGTTGCAATGACCGGCATTTTATTCCCTAGGGTGTCTGCTAAAAAAAATATATATCATTTTTGGAGGTTCTGAGTAATTTTCTAGCAAAAAAATTATGATTTTTGCATGTAGGAGAGAAGTGCCAAAATAGGCCCCGGTATTGAAGTGGTTAAATGATGATGTCCATTTATTGATCTATTTATTTATGAACTTTATTTCACATTGCTTTTGTGAAGGTGCACAATTTGATTTGCATTATAACTTAAAGTGTTTCTAAACCCAGGACCCTGCATTCACTATGTCAGGTCTTCCACAGTACACAGAACATGGAAATGCAAGTATTTTAGTAAATACAAACTACTAAATACATTTTCTCATCAGCAGTATTGCAACTTCTATCAGTGTCTGGTTAAAGCTTGTAGGAGGAGTTTTCATTCTACTTTGACTATACTATGAGGCTGCCAGACCCCTGACCTTCTGCCTGGACAGTGCAGATTGGCCCTGTGCTGATCCCATTTACCCTGCCAATTTTTTTTTTTGTTTTTTTTTTGTTCACCCTTCATCTCATAAAATCTAACAGTTAGACCCGAGTGCTTTCACACTGAGGCGATGCGCTGGCAGGATGTTAAAAAAAAAGTCCTGCAAGCAGCATCTTTGGAGTGGTGTATACCGCTCTTCCACCACTCCTGCCCATTGAAATAAATGGACACCGCTGCCAAAGTGCCTGCAAAGCACTTCGGCAGCGGCGCTGCACGGGCACATTTAACCTCTTCCTCGGCCGCTAGCTGAGTTATAAGTGCCCCGCTAGCAGCCGAATAGCGCCGCTAAAACTAGGAGCGTTTTACCGTCAACGCCTGCCCGCTCCAGTGTAAAAGCAGCCTGATACAGAAAATGTCTTACATTTAAACATTTATTAAACAAAACAAACCTCCAAACAGTTCACTTGTATGTATAATTTACATAAAAAAATAACTATATCTTAAATATTAAACACACAAAAACAGGTAATCAAAACTTTTGGAGGAAAAAAAATGGGCTAATTTTACTGTTTAGTTTTTTATTTAATTCCCCCAAAGAAATGCGTTTGAAACACCGCTGCGCAAATGCTGCGTGACATAAAATTTGATACTAAATGAAACCCTCCTATCCCTTAGAGCTAAGGTAGCTGCCATCTTGGCATCTATTTGATCTGCAGCTGTCATAGTGACACCAACCATTTAAAAGCCTGGCAGTTTGGTTGTGGAAATAAGCGATGACGACAGTTATCATTCATGGCATGCCTTGAGTGTAATTGTTTCGGGAACCAGTTAAATCGATGGGTTTAGTTCTACTTTTACATTGTATAAGCACTTGTAACATTCGGTTATACTGCTGCCATTATTACTTATGTAAAGCTGGTCATAAACACAAGATAGATTGAAATGATTTGACAGCTACAGCATTTACATGCGCACTTCTATTTTATTGATTTATTTTCCTATATTTATAAAGCACCACTATATTACTAAGTGCTTCATAGACTGCACAGAGCCAAGACCTCAGAGCTGCAAGACGAGCATGTTAACCACTTAGCAATATGTGTGGTTCTTGAGCTCCATTTCCACAATTATGTTGATATATGTCTATATAGATCAAGAATAACGTTGACAAATGGGTCAAAATTTCCAAATTAGCTAAACAGTGAAATTTGCAAATGCCGATGGATTTTGCATAAGGAAACAGTTTAGACCAGGGGTCTCAAACTCAAATTACCTGAGGGCCACAAGACAAGTTTTCATATGCCATGGGGGGCCGCATGCAAACTTTCAAACTTCAAAAACAACAGTACTGGTGTCAGCGAGCGCATTATTACCACCAGCACTGGTGTCAGCGAGCGCATTATTACCACCAGCACTGGTGTAAGTCAGGGGTTGACAAACTTGCTTGGAATCTAGGAGCCAGCTTAAAAAGTTAGGAGCCAGAAAACGCACCCCGTCCCGACGAGCTTGCGCGCAGAAGCGAACACATACGTGAGCAGCGCCCGCATATGTAAACGGTGTTCAAACCACACATGTGAGGTATCGCCGCGATTGGTAGAGTGAGAGCAATAATTCTAGCTCCTCTGTAACTTAACACATGCAACCTGTAGATTTTTTTAAACGTCGCCTATGAAGATTTTAAAGGGTAAAAAAGTTTGTCTGCATTCCACAAGCGGACACAATTTTGAAGCGTGACATGTTGGGTATGAATTTACTCGGCGTAACATTATCTTTCATAATATAAAAAAAAATGGGGATAACTTTACTGTTGTCTTATTTTTTAATTAAAAAAAGTGTAATTTTTTCCCAAAAAAGTGCGCTTGTAAGACCGCTGCGCAAATACGGCGTAACAGAAAGTATTGCAACGATCGCTATTTTATTCTCTAGGGTGTTAGGATAAAAAATATATATATAATGTTTGGGGGTTCTAATTAGAGGGAAGAAGATGGCAGTGAAAATAGTGTAAAATGACATTAGAATTGCTGTTTAACTTGTAATGCTTAACTTGTAATACCAACGGCCACCACCAGATGGCGCCAGCTCACATCTGGTGGTAATAACTTGTAATACCAACGGCTCACCACCAGATGGCACCAGCTCAAAAAAAATAATTTTTTTTTTTGCTCCCCTCACTTCCACCCTGCCTGCGGGCCATTTATAACTGGTCCGCGGGCCGCAAATGGCCCGCGGGCCGGTACTTTGAGACCACTGGTTTAGACCCTTTTTTTTTATGCTCAGCATTATTGCTCCGTGTATGTAAACACTACTGCTTAAACATGTGTTTTTCACCAGCTCATTGTTCTCTGGCAAATAGTGTATTTTTATTGATCTTCCCACTAGATCCAGCTATGCTTTAAATCACATTTGTCAAACACTAGGCCCACGGGTCAAATCCAGGCCATTTCATGTGGCTCTCACCTCTCCTGCAGCTGCGGAACCCCCCTCGTCTCCTCCCCCACCTTGTGTCAGCAGTCTACAGCAGGGAGGAGGACAGAACTCCTCTACCAGATCCTGCACTTCTCCGTGCAGGCACGGAGAGGCTCGTCTCTGCCCCTCCATCTCAGCAATCAGCAGAAGAGAGGACGACAGAACTCCTCCTAGAGGTCCTGCACCTGCTCGTCTCTGCCTCCTCCTGCCTCCTCTTGTCTCAGCGATCAGCAGACTCCAGCAGCTGACTTCAGCCCTCCTCTGGTCCTTCTCCAGACCCTGCACTTCCCAGCTCCACCCCCAGCTTCTTCCTGGCGGCAGCATAAGGTGGAGGGGGGGTGGTTTACTGTAATGCAAGGGAGGCTGGGGGACTCTTAAATTCTGATGGTGAGGGGGATCTTGACATCTGATGTAAGGAGGGGTGGGGTGCTCCGGACATCTAGTCATACAGATAGGGGCCGCAATAAAATTGAGTTTGACACTCCTGCTGTCAATGGACTAGCATCAAAATCATCACTTTTCTGATATTTCCAGGACCACTGGTCCCATCCCAGTTCATGACATTTAAGCCCAGTACACACGTACAATACTGCTATCTGTTCAACAGAATCCGGTCTCCATGTTAGCCAATGTGTCCATGCACACTATGATGTTTTTTTTTTTAGGTGTTTACAGGCATATGAGTTTACAGGCAGAAACAACACCCCCCACCAAACTTTTTTCAGAGGAGCTTTCGAGCAAAAAGGACACATAAGTGCCCAAAAACTTGCTGAAAAGCATGTAAAATCGCCCAAAAATTGAAAAATTTGCTAAGGGGAGGGTTTGTGGAAAGAAACGCTTATGCTCAAACGCACAATAAAAAAGTGCAAAAGAGCACTAAAAACACAAGCTTTTAGGCACAGAAATAAAAGCTCAAATGCCTGTAAAAGCAGCTTTTATTTTTTAGTGCAGTGTGCATGCGCCCTTAGTAGTGTGTGTTTCCTAGAAATTCTGGCGCAGACTGCCATATTAAACATTGGCATGGGCTCACCCTGCCACAGAGGTCTATTTACAGATGTTTTCAGACAAGAGTCATACAACTTTCACGAGTGTTAATTTTGGCAGTAAATTTTGACTTGGGACCAAAATGGCATTTTAGTTTTAGTCCCATTTTAGTCTTGAATGAATGAAAACTTATATAGCGCAACACATGCTAACTTAATCGCCTCTGGGCGCTTGTTGTTCCTGTCTCCTTTGGTATCAAAAGAGATGAGTCTTGATCTTTCTCCTGAACGCCAAGTGGTTCTCCTCCAACCGAATGCTGGTTGGTAAAGCGTTCCATAGTCTAGGCCCTTGGACCGCGAATCTCCTTTCTCCTTTGGACTTGTAGTTGGCTTTCGGTATCTGGAGGAGATTTTGATTGGTGGATCGCAGAACGCGATTGGGATTATGAGCTTTTATTTTTTCGCATAGATAATGGGGAGCATTCCCATAGATACATCTATGCGTTAGACTGAGTGCTTTAAAAGTGATTCTGTCTTTTACTGGTAACCAGTGAAGGGTTCTCAGTGAAGATGAGATTGATTCCCAAGGTTTTTTCCCAGTCACAAGTCTAGCGGCCGTATTTTGAACGACTTGTAGACGAGCGATTTGGTACTTGGGGAGTCCGAGGTAAAGGGCATTTGCATAGTCCAATCTTGAGTTTATAATGGCTCCCACCACGACCGCTATGTCTTCCTTGGGAATAAAAGGACTAAGTCTGCGTAGTAGGCGCAGCAGATGGTGAGATCCGCTGACTATTGACCCTATTTGTGCATCCATTGTCATGTAGGAGTCAAAGATGATCCCAAGACTTTTGACTTTGGCGCTAGGGGTGATGATTTTGCCCAGAATGTTTTAGTTTTAGTCGTATTTAGACTACTTAAAGGGGTTTTCCACACATTTTTTACGTTTATTAAAAGTCAGCAGCTACAAAAAGTGTAGCTGCTGGCTTTTAATAAACTGACACTTACCTGCTCCACACCTCCAGCGGCGCGCCGGCCGGGGCTCCGCTCCTCGCCCCCCCTCGCCGGCCGGCGTCTTAATTTCTAGTGTGGGCACCCGGCAGTGACAGCTTATGGCTTCACGGCCAGGCACCCACTGCGCATGCGCGAGCGGCACTGCGCATGCGCGAGCGGCGTGGCGCCGTCCGATTGGACAGGCGCTCGCCTACAGGGAGGGGCTGTGAAAAGGCGATAAAGCTAATCGCCTTTCCAGCCCCTCAGCGGAAGTCCCCTTCTCCTGGAGCCCCCACTCTCCCCCCAAAAAAATTACATGCCAAATGTGGCATGTAAGGGGGCGAGGAGTGGGTTAAGAGGAAGTTCCATTTTTAGGTGGAACTCCTCTTTAATCTCCAAGACATTTTAGTCAACTAAAATTTTAGTCGACTAAAACTCATGTTATTCATCTAAAATCTAATGGGTATAGTTAAATTGTAGTGCATGTTTTAGGCATTTCTCTACAATTTAAAAACTCATTATATACTACTGGATTAAAAAATCTAATATGTTATTATTTATGGTATTGAGGTATGAACATGCACTACAGACAACCAGTGTTCATTTTGACATCAAATTTCAATTTAGTTTTAGTCTAATGCCGCATACACATTTTTAAGTTATTGTAATTTTTAATATACCCATGCTTTTTTTGAATGCTTTTTACAAATAAACACAACATGTTTGTTTAACACTTAAAGCGGTGTTCCGGCAAAAAAAAAACTGACCTGTCCTGGAGTCCAGCGATGTCGGCATCCGCAGCTGATGTTTCCATCAGCTGTTGGGTGCTCCGCCGCCATTGTGGGTTCGGGAACCCCGACAGTGTAGCCTTTCAGCTTCACAACGGGAACCCTACTGCGCATGCGCATCCTCTCTCCTATTGGCCTGGAGGAGGAGGGGGGAGCCCCGCGATGACATCATGGCTCCGTGGTAGGGACTCCCGGAAGTAGGAAAGTATACCTGTCAAAGACAGGTATCCTGTCCCCCCTCCCCCTTGAAAGGTGCCAATTGTGGCACCGGAGGGGGGAGGAATAAGATGAGTGGAAGTTCCACTTTTGGGTGGAACTCACTCCACTTTAATCATTTAATACACATCACAGTTTAGATCAGTTCTGAAAACACTATTGGTTAGTGAAAGACGGTACAGTAGACCTTTCTTTTGAGGTAGGGTTCGTATGAAACTTCCAATAAAAGCTGAGTATGGCTGGCTATACAATATACAATTTTATTGCTCCCTTTTCCTTTAGATTTACCAAAACCAAGGTCAAACCTAAACACTTTCAATGTGTGTACAATCAGGCAGGCCCTTGCACTACATAGTTGAAGTTAAAAGAAAATTGAACAACAAAATTGTATAATGTATGGCCAGCCTTAAGTGTAATGAGTAATTTATTTGTGTATATAAATTTCCTTTGGAGCTATTGAGGTCTGTAAACAGGGTTGTTACAACAAGCAGTAAAAATATAAACGATAAATAAGCTGAATGATCCCCCTTATGTCTATACATTTTCTTCAGGGGTATTGAGGTCTGTAAACAGGGTTATTACAACAAGCAGCAAAAATGTAAACGATAAATAAGCTGAAAGATCCTCCTTGTGTATATAAATTTCCTTCTGAGCTATTGAGGTCTGTAAACAGGGTTGTTACAACAAGCAGTAAAAATATAAACGATAAATAAGCTGAAAGTTCCCCCTGCTGGCAAAAGAAAAGAAAACAACAATATGCAGTATTTTAGATTTGTGATCTGAAGTGTTTATTTTAGGTGTCGAAAAGGTAGAAAAATCCTTTCAATAAATAATCTTCATATGGGTTTTTGCACTTGACCAAACATTCAAAAAGCAAGGATATGTATCCAATGCAGGTTATTTTTGTCTGCTTTGGAAAATCCTTTTTTAAGACTATCCTGTTATTTTTCTATTAGATTGAAGTCCTGAACTCATGGTATAACACAATGGTTGGGTGTTCTGGGCGGCAAGTCTGATCTAAAAGGATATGAAATCACTCTCCTGCTAAAATAGAGATCTAAAAATATAACCCGTAATGCTGTCTATAACAAAAGAAAGGTTTGGTCATATGTTGTAATAACATACAGTAATATATCATTACAGTAAGTTTACTGTTTAAGTATATTACCTTCATTTTATTCATTTAAGGGCTTAGTCAGCCCATTACTGATATTTAAGCCTTTCATAGTTGTTTTGAAAGTTAAACCTGATGTTCAGGGAAGATGTTGGTGACGTATCTGTGCTTGAATTTCTGGATATGTAAACCTGTGTGTGTGTGTTTTTGGTCATTTAGATGGGCTCTTATGCTCCCTTTTGGATTTATATATTTATTTAATAGAGAATGCAACAAAAAGGGCTAAAACATGAAAGGTTAACGTAAGTCTGGAATTATAAGAAGGGAGCTCTAACTATTTGAATATCCAAAATATTTAGGAAGCCAGGGACTAGGTTACAGCCTACGTGCCGGTTCACACTACAGCGACTTGGGATCCAACTTGTCAGACCTCAAGTTGCCTCAAGTCGCTGGACATAAGAAATTCCATTGAAGTGAATGAGAGCCGTCTTAATGCACACTACTGAAGTTGCTCAGAAAAGGTTCCTGTACTACTTCAAGGCGACTTCTAGGCAACTTGTACCCATAGATTTCAATGGAAATTGCCTCCAAGTCGGATCTCCATCTTAACTGAAGCAACTTTACAGGAAAATACCCAAGCAAACCCCTCCCTCCCACAGAGCTGATTTTTCTGTGATTGGCCACAGCCAAAGTCACCTGTCCTGGAGGCAACTTCAAGTCGCGTTTATAAGTTGCTCAAAGTCACGATTAAGTCGCCTCCAAATCGCCTTGCAAAGTCGCGCTGTAAGTCGGGTTGCCCCTGTGTGAATCGCCACTACCAGTTTCCCCCTATAAATAAAACATCAGTTTTGAAAATGTTGAGAGGTACTAAATTCTGGATGGGATTTAATTTAAAGTGGATGTAAACCCTCCATACACCCAGTGAATGAACAGCCTCAGATGATACACAGAGATTAACCAAATCTCCCTACATAGGTTTTACATCCATATCTACTGTCTTCACATTTGTATACTGTTTAGAAAGTTCAGATCTTGTTAGGAAAATTTCTCTTCCTTTTTAACACAGTCTGGTGTCTGGGCATACAGCCAAGATAGCTAAAATTGCTGATTGGAGGAAAGGCACACACCCCCTCTCATCATAGGCAGAGACTCTCAGAAGTGTTTTTTAACAGAACCAGCTCCCTGCTAATCAGGCTGATAACAGAGTTATCAGGCTGATAACATAGGAGTGGTTCAGGAGAGAGCTATGGGACTTAACTCATTGAAGAGACATAACAAAATACTGCAGATATATGTGCCCAGCTCAAATTTCATGAATTGGGTTTACATCCACTGTAAGATAAGTTTTTAAGTTAAATTCTGATTAACTGTTAGGTTGGACACTCCTGGAACTTGAGACAGTTTTTATGTACTTCAGCTTTTGAGATCCACATACTGACACATGTTTGAAGTTCATAATTTGGAAGATAAGTTTGGTAATTTTGTGAATCGCTGTGTTTCCTTATAGAACGCTTATATTTTGCAACCTTGAGGAACAAACCAAAAAGTACCATCAATACTCACTACTTCTGTACTGATGAAGAGCTTGTTTATGAAAAGTAAGTAAAGCTTTATTCTTTCTAATGGTCTTGTGATCTTTCTGCATTTGGGGGGAGGGGATTTAAAGAATAAGTGCAAAATTTTAATTTCAATGACCTCAAGGCCATGCTTTGCAAGATACACTCTCATAAAACTGGGTCTGGTTTGAAGCAACGCCATTAGCTCAATGTTTTTGGTCCATGTGGCGATCCTTGTTTTTTTTATGAATGAAACTGTATTGGCAATCCCATAGACTTGTATTGCAGTGACTGATCCTAATGGCCTGGAGGTAAGTGTAATTAACACTTTGTGCTTACCTCCCTTTGTCCTTGCTATATTCATTCTGACACAGATCACAATCAAGTTCAGAATGCCTATTTAGTTGGGGTATGTTCACAAGGGGGGTAAAAATAAATGTGTTTTTGACAGATTTAGAAGGTATTTGTAAAACACTGTCTAAAGTAGAGGTCTCCAAACTTTCTAAACAAGGAGCCAGTTTACTGTTCTTCAGACTTTGGGAGCCGGAGTGTGGCCAGTGGAAGTAGAAAAGGTCCTGGCCATCAGTGGGGGTAAACAATGCCCCATCTTTAATATTTGTGGGAAGAATAGTACCCCATCGTTGGTATCAGTGGGAGGAATAGTGCCCATTCATTTGTGTCAGTGGAAGTAAAAGTGCGCCATTGTTGGTATTTGTGAGAGTAATAGTGCCCCATCAATGGTGTCAGTGGAAGGAATAGTGACCCAGCGTTGGTGTCAATGGAGGCATTGTGCCTTATCATTGGTGTCAGTGGAAGAAATAGTGTTCCATCTGTGTCAGTAGGGGGAATAGTGCCCCAAGGGCCAGGTAAAGGCAATCATCTGGCCCCTGGGTGGCAGTTGGGAGAACCCCCCGGCCTAAAGCATTCCTAAATGCAAAAGCCTAAAGGGTGGTTTCGGGATGCACTGTCATTGACTTGGATTGAGGTGCTTGATAAGCTTTTTCAAGTTGCTAGCCCCTGCCATATGTTGCTAATGAGAAAAACAGTGCAAAGTAATACAAGTTCTGCTAGTCCCCCTCCCCTCCTAAAGCGAATGCCTTGTACACACAATCGGGTTTCCCGGCGGTAAAAAGTCCACCGGGAAAACCGAGGGGAAAACCAAGAACCTGCTCGGTAGCTTTTTCCCCCTACACATGGCCAGTTTTCCTGGAAGCTTTGGTCGGGAAACCCGGCCGTGTGTATGCTCCACCGCGCAGGCTTTTCCCATAGAAAAACCACTGGCTTAAAAACCGGCGGGAAAAAAGGAAACCCGTTCTCATTTTTCCCACCGGGATTCCCGGCAGTTTTCCTGTCGGGAAAACTGCTATGGAGTGTACACATGGCCAAAAGCCCATGGCAGTTTTCCTGACGGGAAAACCGGTCGTGTGTACGAGGCATTAAGATCATAAATTCCACGAGAATGTTTATCAGCGCTATATTTATTTTCAATGTTTTGTTTTTTAGCTTTGAAGTGATTCTAAAGTCAGAAGGTTTTTAATCCTACTGCATTCTATGCACTAAGATAAAAAGAAACTTGTGTGCCCTCTAACTCAAAACATGCAACCTGTATGTATAATGTTTGGGGGTTCTAAGTAAAGGGAAGGAGGTGGGCGGGCAGTAAAAAAACAGGCAGGGGAAATACCATTAGCATTGCTGGTTGCCTTGTCATATCAACGGCCACCACAACGGCCACCACAAAAGGTCGCCAGAGAAGCATAAGACTGCTGAAGGCCGTAAAGCCGCGGCTTTAATTACCGGCCGGCGTGGCCCAACGCGCACTTTAAGACAGGATACCCCAGCTCTATGCCGCGCCAGGTCGCTAATTCTAGTCGCAAATGCGACCTGGCGCCCGGTGTTTGTCGAACCCTGGTATAACAACATGTTTGTTATTTATACATTTTTAAAAAATGGGTGCCAACAGTGCTACCAACGGTTTGAATTTTGGCCAATGTATCATCAGACTTGTCACTGAAAAATGTAGCAAGCCAAAGATATACTTATACTGGGGTTTAATTAATAGGAGATGAAAAAAAAAGATAAAAAAATGTAATTTGCTAGTCTGCACTGAATGAAATACAGAAACAAATGGAAGTTGGTTGCAATAGACAACACATACAGAGCTTATAAATCACACCAATATATGCTCCCGGTCAGGTACAGTGTCTATTAACGCCTGTTCATCTAAATTATAATCTTTCAGCCTTTACTGAAATAAGATAATACGTTTCCTTTTCAGGGTCATAAACATATTAGGAATGATTGCTGACAAGGGAGCATTGTACTAGGTAGAAGTGTAGGCGTTCTGGTTTACTTGGTAGGAAAAGAGAATCTGGTCAGCATAGTTGTTGGCACACCGCACTGACCTACTTTTTCCAAAGAGGGCCTCATCATAGTTAATTCAGGAGAATGTTGATATCCCCCTATTGTTAAACTTGGTCCAGAATAGAGCATAGGAAATATCAACTGTATCTAATGGAAAACCTACTTTACTTTCTGCAGTGAGCATTCTTCCTTGTTTATGGAGCAGGCGGCTCAGGCCCCGTACACACGACCGAGTTTCTCGGCAGAATTCAGACAGAAACTCGATCGGAGCCATTATCTGTCGAGAAACCCGGTCGTGTGTACACTTTTGGCCGAGGAAACCGACGAGGAACTCATCGAGCCAAATAGAGAACATGTTCTCTATTTCCTCGTTAGTCAATGAGGAAACTTGGCTCGCCGAGATCCTCGGCGGCTTCACAAGGAACTCGACGAGCAAAACGATGTGTTTTGCCCGTCGAGTTTCTCGGACGTGTGTACGGGGCCTTAGGATGTATATTCTGCGAGGGAACAATGGAATTCTAAGTCATATCAGATGAGATAGTTGCATTGGGGTTTATTTACTGTACTTGTTACGAATATAAGGAAGTTGGTCAGATATACATGTTGTTAGGCTGAACCTCCGCTTTAATTGCACAAGCTGAAGATAGAAGTTGATTGGCTACAATGCACAGCTACACCAGATTTTGCACTCTCCAGCTTTAGTAATTAAATCCCATTTGTTCAGCAATTTTAAATATGGTGAATAGTCTAGTAGGATGTTGGCGCGCAGTGAAAAGTAAATTAAAGTGATTTTCAGAAATGAAATTGATTTAATGTTTTTAATTATTATTACAATTTACCTTAAATGAGTTCTATGGTCACAGCATATGCTTTCATGTTATAACGTCATCATTGTAATAATAATGGAAACAATAGTTATACGCTATATGACAGTCCAATATAGGCTGGCTTGAAAAATCTCCTTTCATATAGTCAGCACTGCCTGTCTGCTGGCCATCTCTTCTCACAAATCTCTGGATTCCCTGCATGCTTTGCAACTTCTCTGCTGTTTACTTTTAATTTCTAAGCACTACATATCCCATGGTACCTTGCTCCCTGCAAGCAGTGATTCTTTACTGACTCCGCCTCTGAAACTCCTTCTCTCAGCACCTCTGTAGTTCAAAAGGCTGCTGCTGTAAACAATGTGACACAGCAGTGCCTACTCACAGGGCAGAGTGAATACGTCTCATAGAATTTTGGGGATCTTCACAAAGTATGTTAACAAACTTCAAGATTGTTCAAATTAACCGCTTCTGGACCAGCTGCCGCAGTTTTACTGTAGCAGGCTGGCCCCCCTGCGCGAGCCGTCATAGCTGTACGTCGGCTCTTTAAGACGCCTCTGGCGGCACGTGATTGCTTGTTACAGAACGTGCACATCCCAGTTCTCTCAGGGGCGAGGAGACTGATCGTGTGTTTATACAATGTATGAACACCGATCAATCTCTACCCCTAGTCAGTCCCATCCCCCCTTCAGTTAGAACACACATTAGGGAACACAGTTTACCCCTTGATCTCCCCCTAGGGTTAACCCCTTCCCTGCCAGTGACATTTTTACAGTAAGTGCATTTCTATGGCACTGATCACTGTATAAATGCCAATGGTCCCAAAAATGTGTCAAAAGTGGGCGATATGTCCGCCATAATGTCACAGTCCCGATAAAAATCACAGATCGCCACCATTACTAGTAAAAAAAACAAAAAACTGCCCCCTATTTTGTAGACGCTATAACTTTTGTGCAAATCAATCAATATACGCTTATTGCAATTTTTTTTTACCAAAAATATGTAGAAGAATACATATCGGCCTAAACTGAGGAAAGGGTTAATAGCACCTTAAAAGCTATGGGCAGGGGCGGTGGAGGAGCGGTGTCCCCTCACCCCCCCCCCCCCCAAAGATGCTGTTTGCAAGACTTTTTTTTCCCCTCAGCAGTCAGGCTTTCACACTGGGGCTGCAGAAGAGGTTGTTTACAAACGCTATTTAGGCACTATTTTTTGTGCAAAAACGCCTGTAAAACACCTCAGTGTGAAAGGGGTCTGAATCTTGGGTGAATGTTGTATTAATCTTGGGTGACAAAATTGATAAATAGATTGTTGTGAGGATTTTGTTACTAAAACCAGAGTGCAAAATCTAGTGCAACTCTAGTGCAGCTCTACATAGTAACCAGGTTTTATTGCCAAAGCTTAACCACTTCAGCCCCGGACCATATTGCTGGTCAAAGACCAGAGCACTTTTTGCGATTCGGCACTGCGTCGCTTTAACTGACAATTGCGCGGTCGTGCGACGTGGCTCCCAAACAAAATTGGCGTCCTTTTTTTCCCACAAATAGAGCTTTCTTTTGGTGGTATTTGATCACCTCTGCAGTTTTTAGTTTTTGCGCTATATCAAAAATAGTGCGACAATTTTGAAAAAACTTAATATTTTTTACTTTTTGCTATAATAAATATCCCCCAAAAATATATAAAAAAACATTTTTTTTCCTCAGTTTAGGCCGATACGTATTCTTCTACATATTTTTCGTAAAAAAAAAACGCAATAAGCATTTATTGATTGATTTGCGCAAAAGTTATAGCGTTTACAAAATAGGGGGTAGTTTTATGGCATTTTTATTAATATATATTTTTTTACTAGTAATGGCTGCGATCAGCGATTTTTATCGGTACTGCGACATTATGGCAGACACTTCGGACACTTTTGACACATTTTTGGGACCATTGGCATTTTTATAGCGATCAGTGCTATAAAAATGCATTGGATTACTATACAAAATGCCACTGGCAGGGAAGGGGTTAACACTAGGGGGCGGGGAAGGGGTTAGTATATTCCCTGGGTGTGTTCTAACTGTAGGGGGGGGTGGACTGACTTGGGGAAATGACTGATCGCTGTTCATACATTGTATGAACAGACGGTCAGGCATTTCTCCCCTGACAGGACCGGGAGCTGTGTGTTTACACACACAGCTCCTGGTCCTTGCTCTATAACAAACGATTGCGGGTGCCTGGCGGCGATCGCGCCCGCCGGGCACGCGCGGGAGTCGGGGGCGAGCGGCTGCTATTGGCTGCTCGTCGAGATGACATATAGCTACGTGATCTCGCCCAGCAGAGCCGACCTGCCGCCGTATAACTGCGGCGGCTGGTCGGCAAGCAGTTAAAGGAAAAGTATAGCCAAAGCTATTTTGGCTATACTCCTGGGGAGGAGAGCAAAGTGCACTCCTTTGACCAGTTTTCAGCTGAAGCCTCGTACACACTACCGAGGAACTCGACGGGCGAAACACATCATTTTCCTCGTCGAGTTCCTTGTTAGGCTGTCGAGGAACTAGACAAGTCAAGTTTCTCCATTCCCTTTTTGGCTCGACGGGTTCCTCGACAGTTTCCTCATCGAAAAATGTACACACGACCGGTTTCCTCGGCAAAAAAAAAATCCCAGCAAGTTTCTTGCTGGTTTTTGCCGAGAAACTCGGTCGTGTGTACGAGGCCTAACACTAAGCTGAATGTCACTAAGCTGGTCCAGGCTCGGGAAAGATCCTGACTGGGTGGGGATCCACCTAGAAGCCTAAGCTAGCCGCTCCTGCCCTCTTCACTCCCCAGTGCTCCACTGATCTCTGGAGGGGCAGGACAGAGAGCAGGTGACTGATGATCACTGCTTTCCGCTCAGAACTGAGTGATCAGAGGTATTTGATCGCTCAGTTCTCATTGCAGAGCCAGAGGGGGACAGATGCAGCCACCAATGTGAGTATAAATAGTTTTTTTTTAAACGCCATACTTCTCTTTTTAGGCCCCTTTCACACGGTCGGACCGTTCAGGTCCGCCTGTCAGTTTTGTCGGCGGACCTGAATGCAATCCTATGGAGCGTCGGATGTCAGCAGAGACATGTCAGCTGACATCCGACCCGATCCGCCAAAATCAGACGTATGGCGATATGTCCCCATCCGTTCATGGCGGATCGGATTGGGTGAACATGCAGTCCGTTTTCATCAAATCTCTCCATAGGAGACATCGGCGCTGCACAAGTCCCTCCCCGCTCAGTGAGCAGAGAAGGACTTGTATCGATGGAGTCCGCCTCGTGTGAAAGAGGCCTAATTGAACAAGGGGAAGTTAGAAGCTGATTACAGCTGCACCAGATGCTGAGTGCTCCAGTTTTAGTAAATCTCCGCCAGTGTTTCTACACACCAAAAATTGTCTTATGGGGCTTTTTCAATATAAACTCCTTATTATGCATATTGTACAAAACTATAGCCTTTGGACACATACAGTATATCACAGACAAAAAATATCTTCGAGCGCATATTTTCACACCTGGTTGCTTACGTATGTTTAGTAAGGTTGCTTACGTTTCAACCCAGTCTGGCATAATAAGGAATGGACAATGAGTACATTGGAAAGTGAGTTTTTTTTTGGAATACCAAAACGAATGCACAATGCATAGGGCCATGATAAACAAAAAGTGTAAAATATAAATACAAAAGCCAGATATGCACACTGGACGTTAAAATAATGTTGCATTTTTCTGCGTTATCGGCTTTTAGCATTTTTTATTATTTTATTTATTTTCAATGGATCAAAAATGTTAAACGCACGTGAGCCAAGTTTTTGAGCGTTTATCGACGTTTATCGGCGTTTGGCGTTTTTTGTGGTAAAAAAAAACGATTCTAGGGCGTTCAGAAAACGGCTTATAAACTCCACTGCTGATAAACGTCCAAAAACATCCATGTGTCCATAGACACATAGGATAACAAAAAGGGGAGTTTATGGGCTGTTAAAAAAAATCCCAAACTCCCAAAAACTGGCGTTTATGAGCTTCAGTGTGCATGGAGAATAAATAGTTTTAAATGTTTGTTAGTTTGTTATATTTTGTTTGTTCTATGATATACAGTACATTATATGATTAAATGTATACTGGATATCTATATCTATCTATCTATCTATCTATCTATCTATCTATCTATCTATCTATCTATCTATCTATCTATCTATCTATCTATCTATATCTATAGATCTATAAATCTTTAGATATATATATCTAAATATTTAGATATAGATATATATCTATAGATATATAAATATATATTTATATAGATATATAAATATATATCTATATATATAGATATAGATAGATATATCTATATCTATATATATTATTTTTTTATTTGAGACGTTTATATGCTGAGAGTATTAGATTATTGTAATTGATCCCTATTTTTCAGGACCATTGAGTAATATTATTATTTAATTATAACATACCTGTCCCAGTTTTTAAATATGTTCTCTATTACACAAAGATATCACTGGTTGATTTCCTCAGTAGCATGTTCAGGCAGAGCTTTTATAGCAAGTTTATTTTGCAGTTAGCCTAGGTTCACACTGCTGCGAATTCAAAATCGCGGTAAAATGCGTAGTACAGGAACTACTTTTTGAAATCGCAGATGCGGCGTCGCACTGATTAGGACAGTGCCATTGCCGACAATTGCCGCCGATTTGAGATGCGATTTGACATGTCAAATCGCATCTCAAATCGTTCCAAATCGTACACAGTGTGAACCAGGGCTAAATAAAAATAAAATGTCTGTACAAACCACACAGTCCTAGAAATGAGACCGCGTTGCAGTACATATGTTGCTTATAGAATAGATAGTAAAAACGGAATTTGTAAATGTTAAGGTTTCCATAGATATAAACAGGATCCTTCTTTACTTTCTGTGCCTGTCATATTACACAAATGAGATCTTTTCCTGTAGGGAAGGCAGCACATTTCAATAAGGGGGATGTGCAGTCTTCTGGTATGTTGTACAATAAAGCTGAATTGGTACCAAGAACAATGAAATCATTGGAGAGAGGCACAGGAGCTGTCAATGAGGATCTGTTTGTTTCGAATGCATCATGCGGCTAAGATCAAATTTTGTGTGTTTAAGTTTATAATTGCTCGCATTATGAAATTGGGTAGTTACTAAAACACCCAAACATTTTATAAAGGATAAATAAATAAAAAAGTACCAAAAATAGGACAGATGTCTGGTGATGAGATCTTGCTTCCTGCCCAGACACAAATACTTGTGAGAAATGGCCCGGCTCAGGGATTAGGAGCCCTGACACTGTTACAATGACATTCAGAGATTTGCAGTCAATTTTTTTGCCATCAGTTGTGTTCCGTAGAAACCCAAGGTCCTAATATAATGGATTTTCTGTGAGAAATACTATGAATCTGTCATTTTTCTTTATTTGTATGGTACATTGCTGTACAATTGTTATAGGACAGCTGGGTCTCATTTTTTAAAGTGTCTTTAGTAAAAAAAATTGGTCTATTGCCCAACAGCAAGCAATCACATTCAGATTTTGAGTTGCTGACTGTAATTTATTAGTGTAGATTTTGTTTATTTATTTTAGGGCAATCCGATAAGTTCTTATTAATAAGATTGTGCTCTGTAACTCCTTATTTATATTTTACCAAAAAGTGGGATATTGAAACAATCACTTTTTTTTTTTTTTTTAGGACATTTAAGAAAGCGCATCAAAAAACCCTTCATAGAAACACTGAGGGCCAGTTCACACCATACTTCTCTGAATGCGTGTTTTTGGTGCGTTTTTGATGCTGTCCAATGCATTTTTTCCTCTTTTTTTATTAACCTTACATAAGGACATGTGTGTTCCAGTGTGTTTTTGGTGCGTTCCAGTGCATTATTGATGCGTTTTGTCACGTTTCCATACAGTCCAGTGCAGGAAAAATGGAACTGGAACGCACTGGAACTGTAAGCACTGGTGTGAACTATGCCACTGAAAACCATATACCCTACTTTCCATGCATTTTTGATGCTGAAAAAAAAAAACCAATGGAATGCATGTGTTGTGAACTGGCCCTGACAGCATAGGACACCTGTCTAAAAAAGCAAAACATTTCTGTACAAGATCCTTTTTATTTTTTTCTGAAAATGTGCAAAAGATGTTATTGTAATCCTTGGTTATGCCTAATTGTGCTTGCCTCGCAGAATCCACAGGCTTGGTTTACTTACCTTGTCCCTGGATCCAGCGATGCCACCGCGCTGTGTGAGCTAGCGGGTCCTCGCTCGATTCACACAGTGCCTCTGTGTGCTGCCGATCTCCGTTCCCTGCGACGTTACGACACACGGGGGCGGAGAACGGCGCCAAATTCAAAAAGGTAAACAAACACCTTACATACAGTATACTGTAATCTTATAGATTACAGTACTGTATGTAAAAAATGCACACCCCCCTTGTCCCTAGTGGTCTGCCCAGTGTCCTACGTGTTCTTTTATATAATAAAAACCTTTCTTTCTGCCTGCAAACTGTAGATTGTCCATAGCAACCAAAAGTGTCTTTTTATGTCAAAAATGGTTTTAGAGCAGCTAGAAAACAGCGATAATAATTATAATCACTTGCAGAAATGTGCGATAGCGATTTGTGGGGAAATTCGTCATAAAAAAATAAAAGTAATGACAGCGACAATTCTGCAACTGAGCAAATTTCAGTGATTTTGAGTTAATTACATTATTGAATAATTTTTATTATAATTGTATTATTATTTGTAATAATTATTTATAATTATTTATTATATTATAATTTATAATTTTGTTTTTAAAAAGATTTCATACCCGGGATGCCTTCTAGACTCTTGTTTGGACAGATTTAAGTGAGTTATTCCTAAAAATTGCAGGCCTACAGTATAAAACGACAGAATTTGCTTGCAAATAATGGTACCGCTTTCAGCACCTTTTTTCTGAAATAATCATACCGCCAGGGAGGTTAAAAATAAGGTATGCTCTTTAGTTGAATATTGGGATGAACCTTTTTAAATCGTGTATAAAAGACAATAAGCGCCATCTACCTAAAGGGTTACGTGCTATAAATAAACTATAAAGTATACTAATTAGTACTCCACAGCTGCTGTACATTTCCAGTGAATTCACCTCACCATACAACATATAAAATAAAATAAAAAATATAAGTGCAGTGCTCAGGCATGTACTGGCCATTGGGACTACAGGGAGTTTCCCGGTGGGCCAATGGCTCAGTGGGCCGGTTTCAGTGGCAGCCTGTCAAAGTAATGGCTGCACAGCTCGCCCTCCACTTCATGCAGTAATGTGGAAAGGATGAGAAAAATACAGAGGAGAATAGGTGAAATAATAAAAGAGGTGAGTGAGAACTCCTTATGTTATGCTACTTATTTTTTTTTGCACAATTGCGTATAGTTTATATACTGTTTTATGCTTGTTTGCAAAATTAAAGTGGGCCGGTCTGGATAAAGTCCAGGGTCAAATTTTTGTCTCAGTTCAGCCCTGGCAGTGCTATAGAGCTGCACTTATATTTTTTATTTTATTTGAACCTTTTTAAATGTTTGGCCGGAATCATTCAAAAAGGACCCAAGTTTGCATTACTACTCCATATTCAAGGTTCAGTTCACAAATGGCATGTTGTAATTTAATTTTTCCATGCATTATTTGCCTATCCTTTTTTTGTTTTTTTGTTAGAGAGAGAACTGGGTTTTATAGCACATACCTATTGCATTTACCATTTTTACATTTTTTTTATAAATTATGTGGCATTCTAAAAAAAAAAAAAAAACTCTTTTAAAAGATTAAGACGAGGTTTGATCCCAAAAAAAGGATTATCCCAGGAGATAAAATGGAGATTAATAAAAAACAAACGAAAAAGTGAGTTATAAATTAATGAATGTATATAAAATATATAGAATAACTAATTTGTCTTTGTGAATTGACACCAATGCACATTTTTTCTCCTCTAATGCCGTGTACACACAATCGTTTTTTTCGATTAAAAAAGTCAGATGGACTTTTTTCCTCGGCGGCTCCAGGACTGAACTGGCCGAGGAACTCGATGTGTTTGGCACGTCGAGTTCCTCGGCCGTGTGTACGGGGCCTCAGACTTTTTTCCATCGGTGTAAAAAAATAGAACATGTTTTAAATTTTTCCGATGAAAAAAAAAAAACGATAGTAAATTTCGATCGTCTGTGTGGAACTCCATCAGAGAAAAATCCACGCATGCTCAGAATCAAGTCGACGCATGCTCGGAAGCATTGAACTTAATTTTTTTCGGCTCGTCGTAGTGTTTTACGTCACCGCGTTTTGCCACGGTCGGAATTTAGTCTGATAGTGTGTATGCAAGACTGATGAAAGTCATCTTCATCGGAATTCCGACGAAAAAGTCCATCGGATTTAATGCCATTAGAAATCGGATTGTGTGTACACGGCATAAGAGTTATCTTAATAAGTCCACCAAAGCTGGTATTTTTAGTAGACGCTGGAGAACTAACGACTTGACCTCTGGAAGAATTACCCCCCTTCATGACCAGGCCACTTTTGCAATACAGCACTGGTACTTTAACCAACAATTGCGCGGTCATGCAACACTGTACTTAAATAACATTTATATACATTTTTCCGCACAAATAGAGCTTTCTTTTGGGGGTATTTAAGCACCTCTGTGTTTTTTATTTTTTGCGCTATAAACAAAAAACTCGACAAGTTTAAAAAAAATTTTTTTTTACTTTATGCTATAAAGCTTATTTAATAAAAAAAGTTAATCTAATTTCTTAAACAATTTAAGCCAGGAGCATAGAATCCATCCCTTTCCCCCTGTTAGAACAGAACTCTGCATTGTTTACATAGGTAGAGCTCCGTTTTGAGTCTCTGCCTGATGATTGTGCCTGGTACCCACAAATCGGCTTCCGCTATATGTATGTATATACTGTATGGCCTCGTACACACGACCGTTGGTGGGAGAGCTTTTTTGCCGAGAAAAACGGTCATGTGTACGTTTTTCATCGAGAAAACTGTCGAACTCGGCGAGGAAAAAAGAGAACAAGTTCTCTTTTTCCTCGACGGGAGTCTCAATTTCCTCGTCGTGTTCCTTGTCGGGCTGGTTTTCCACGAGAAACGTGAGCGTGTGTATGCTAAGAAACCCGCGCCTGCTCAGAATAAAGTATGAGACGGGAGCGCACCTTCGGTAAAAGTAGCGTTTATAATGGAGATAACACATTTTTCACGCTGTAACAGACTGAAAAGTGCGAATCGTCTCTTACCAAACTTTAAATTAACACGCAGTAACATGAGATTAGCGAAAGCAGCCCCAAGGGTTGTGCCAGTGGAATCGAACTTCCCCTGCCATCGTATGTGTTGTACGTCACCGCGTTTGAGAACGAGGAGATTTGGTCTTGACCGTGTGTACGCAAAGCAAGCAAGTTCCTCGACAAGCCTAAGGCTCTGTTCACACCTAGGCGTATATACGTCTGAAGCGCGACGCCGCAGCAGCCCCTAAGATGCTGGAGGGATGATTTTACATTGCCCTCTATGGAGATGGTTCACATCTCCACGCCGAACGCCGTACGCCTGCCGCCTGAAAACAAGTCCCGGACCTTTTTTTCAGGCGGCTTTCGGCGTTCGGCATAGGAGATGTGGACCTGGGGGTAAGCTGCATTCACAATCGCGGCGTTTTGTCGCCGCAAATCGCGGTACAAAACGCAGCGATAAGGTACGCCAAGGTGTGAATGCAGCCTAACAAGGAACTCGTCGAGGAAAACGACGTGTCTTTTCCGACAAGTTCCTCGGTGGTGTGTACGAGGCCTATGGCTAGTTTTAGACTAGAAGATTTAGATGGACTTGACTAACAAATTAAAGCCAAACTCCAACTTATTATGTAGTTTTAACAACAGTTTTTTTTCTATTAAAGGTTGTACATAAATAAATAAAAGCCAATCATTGTAAGCCACCTCAGTGTCAAATGGTTTATCTTAACCCTCTAACTGCTATTTATACTGGACAGATTGGTCTGATAAAGTACATTAAAATATAACATAATTACTGACTGGATCAAAGGGTGAGAATGAAGAAAAAAAGGGCTAAATAGCACAAACGAAAGCAGCCACAACACAAGTTGTTTTGCCTTTGGGTTTAGTAGTGCTTTGATGGAAGTAATAGAACCTTCTCTGCCACACACTTCTTTAGGATACGAGGTCCTTGGATCTCCCCCAAAACTATACCCTGCTTATTCAGGTCAAACAGTTGGGCGCCTAAGTACAGCGACATTGAAGTCTGCTGCTAAGGTTTACCATATGTCAAGGCTGCGACTCTCCTTTCCAGAGGCTGTGATTGGGCCATGATTATACCAGTGACAGGTCTGTTTGTGGAGCCTTGGGGAACGCATTGCTAGGCAGTAAACATTCAAACAAAAGAGAATTTACTAAAAGCACACAATAGGTCAGCAAGCCTCTCCACCTCTGATCCTGTTATACTTCCTCTTGTCCACTTCCACAAGCTCACTTTCAGCTCTCCCTCCCGTTCTTTCCACAACTCCTTTCAATGTCCTGTTTTATCACAGTTTCCTGTAAGCTCTTTCCTACAGTATTAGAATGTTACAGTCTGCTAAGTAATGCATATCACATTCTGCAGTGCCTGAGAATCTTAACAATTCACTTTGCTGTTAATTGGATGAAAATAACATTTTCTGTAGGTTTAATGTTGGGAAGTATTTGGATGGGTTTTATTTTGGTGGCAGAAAGTTCTTTAATAAGCAGTACATACCGTTATATTGAGGCAGGGCTTGACAAATTTGCTTTGAATCTAGGAGCCAGCTAAAAAAGTTAGGAGCCAGTTTTTTTTTTAACTAACAAATCTTATAGTTGGAACATGTTACATGGTGAACTTACCCTTTAATCATTTTAGGCAGTGGCAGCGGGTGCTCAAAATTTTGGTGGTGAGGGGGGCTAGGGTATGGGGGTTGCAAGCAAACTGAAGAATTCAGAAAAATACTGAAATATAACCCATCAATTGGAGCCTCACTGTGTCCATAAATTGCAGCCTCACTGTGTCCACTAATTGCAGCCTCACTGTGCCCATCAATTGTAGCCTCACTGTGCCCATCAATTGCAGCCTCACTGTGCCCATCAATTGTAGCCTCACTGTGCCCATCAATTGCAGCCTCACTGTGCCCATCAATTGCAGCCTCACTGTGCCCATCAATTGCAGCCTCACTGTCTCCATCAGTTGCAACCACTGTGCCCGCCAATTGCAACCACTGTGCCCATCAATTTCAGCCACTGTGTCCATCAATTGCAACCACTGTGTCCATCAATTGCAGCCACTGTGTCCATCAATTGCAACCACTGTGTCCATCAATTGCAGCCACTGTGTCCATCAATTGCAGCCACTGTGTCCATCAATTGCAGCCACTGTGTCCATCAATTGCAGCCTCACTGTGCCCATCAATTGCAGCCTCACTGTGCCCATCAATTGCAGCCTCACTGTGTCCATCAATTGCAGCCTCACTGTGCCCATCAATTGCAGCCTCACTGTGACCATCAATTGCAGCCTCACTGTGACCATCAATTGCAGCCTCACTGTGTCCACCAATTGCAGCCTCACTGCGCACATCAATTGCAACCACTGCGCACGTCAATTGCAACCACTGTGCCCATCAATTGCAACCACTGTGCCCATCAATTGCAACCACTGTGCCCATCAATTGCAGCCACTGTGTCCATCAATTGCAGCCACCGTGTCCATCAATTGCAGCCCCACTGTGTCCATCAATTGCAGCCTCACTGTGCCCATCAATTGACTCTTCAGTGGAGTTATGCAATTACCAAGATGCTGTAATAGGCCGCTGTCAGTCTGGAGGAAAGGGCGTTCCTAGGCAGGCTGTATTTGCATACAGACTACCCTGTGGGTGATGCCCACATGTGATGCTGAGCCCCTATGATTAAAAAAACTGAACTCCTATAAATGAAAGGGGCGGGCCAGGGACAGTCCGACAGTGGAGCAGATAGCCAGATGATGTTGGATGTCCTCCAGTCAGGTAACAAGGCAGGCTTTATTTGACTTGCTGCAGCTTCTAATGTTCACTGTGAGAAGCTCATAGTTTGCAGTTAAATCAGTATGCAATTTCAGTACAGCAAAGGAGCCTATACAACTCTGCATGACTGAGGGTACTGCCAGAATTTTACTTTAAATTAGAAATTTCAGTATATTATATATATTCAATCACATTTTCATCAGCTTTCTTGAATGAAGAACATGTTGTGCTTTGTACAGGGCAGGACACATGAGAGTGCAGAATATCATTAAAGGTAGGCTAATGTAATATGTGTAGAGCACATGCTGGTTTATTATGTTGTGATGTGCTCACTGGTTGTACAGCCATATAATATGTACTGATTTGCAGACTGTTTCACTTCTTCTGTTCTCAGACTGCCTTTACAATGTCTTGTAAAACATAACCAGAGAGAACACCCATGTAGATTAGCCCATAAAATGATTAAAGTGTATTTTTTTATTTTTATGTCACCATCCTTTATTGCAGATAAATGTCATTTGTGTCTCCATAAACTGTATTGATTTATTCTTTTCTTTAGTTTCTATGCAGATTTTGGGCCCCTGAACCTTGCATTGCTCTACAGATACTGCTGTAAGCTCAACAAAAAACTCAAGGTAAGTCCGTACTCATAACTTTTACAGTGATTAAAGGGATGGGTTGATCCAGTTATTGCATAAAAGTTCTCTCTGGAGACCGCTAAGATTAAAGGAGATGTAAAGTCAGAAGGTTTTCTATCTTAACCTCCTTAGCGGTATTCCCGAGTCGGGCTCGGGGTGAACTTTTCATACCAAAAGCGGTATCCCCGAGCCTGACTCGGGATTGCATTGCAGGATTCAGGGAGAAGTTGCTTACCTTGTCCCTGGATCCTGCGATGTGTCCCCGCTGTGTGTGCGGGTTCCGCCGCTGTGTCTCCCCGATCGATTTACAGTGCCGAGCTCCATTCCCTGCGACGTTGCAATGCACGGGGACGGAGTTCGGCGCCAAATTCAAAAAGTGAAACACACAATACACATACAGTAATCTTACAGATTACATTACTGTATCAAATAATTACACACCCCCTTTGTCCCTAGTGGTCTGCCCAGTGTCCTGCATGCAGTTTTATATACCGTAATAAAAACTGTTCTTTCTGCCTGGAAACTGGAGATTGTCCATAGCAACCATAAATTGTCCCTTTTACATCAAAAGTGCTTTTAGACCAGCTAGAAAACGGCGATAATAAATTAGAATCACTTGCAGAATTGAGCGATAGCGATTTGTGGGGAAATTCGTCATCAAACAATAAAAATAATGACAGCGACAATTCTGCAACTGAGCAAATTTCAGTGTTTTTTATTATAATTACATTATTATTTGTTATAATTTGTTATAATTATTTATAGTTATTTATTATATTATAATTTATGATTTTGTGTTTCAAACTTTATCATACCCGGGATGTCTACTAGACTCTTGTTTGGACCCTAAAGTGGAACTTCCACTGATCGGAACCCTCCCCCCCTCCGGTGTCACATTTGACACCTTTCAGGGGGAGGGGGTGCGACTCGCGCATGCGCCGTAGGGATTCACTTCCTGTTTCCCTCTCTGAGGATGGTGGCGGGGGGGGGGGGGGCAGCAGAGTGACGAGCGATCGCTCGTCCTCTGCTGCGGACGGCGCTGGACTCCAGGACAGGTAAGTGTCCTAATATTAAAAGTCAGCAGCTGCAGTATTTGTAGCTGCTGGCTTTTAATTTTTTTTTCATGGCACATCGGCTTTAAGTGAGTTATTCCTAATGCCGCGTACACACGATAATTTTTCGGGTTGTAAAAAACTAAGTTTTTCAGCCTCTAGAAAAAACAATGTTTTTTTCATCATTAAAACGACGTTGCCTACACACGATAGTGAAAAAAAAATACTCTAGCAAAGCGCAGTGACATACAACATGTACCACGGCACTATAAAGGGGAAGTTCCATGCGGATGATGCCACCCTTGGGGCTGCTTTTGCTGATTTCGTGTTTGTAAAAGACGATTCACACTTTTCTGCTGAAAGTGTCACATATGGGCACCCACAATGTTAAGGCTTGACATGTTTGGTATCCTCATCTTTTATATTTTACCAAAAAAATTGGGTAATATATGA
The DNA here is from genome assembly GCF_905171775.1 of Rana temporaria. Lineage (NCBI taxonomy): Eukaryota > Metazoa > Chordata > Amphibia > Anura > Ranidae > Rana > Rana temporaria. The sequence continues at coordinate 126,636,997 of NC_053495.1, read as the reverse complement.
CCTCTGTGTGCCCTAAAATTAAAAGTATCTTTTATTAAAAATTGGCGCTTGATATACACATCAATTTTGTGACTACCACCATTTTATCCTCCAGGGCCTCTGCTTTCAGAAAATATATAATATTTGGGGTTTTACCTCATCTTCAGGCTTAACTGTTTTTTAAACATGTGCAAAAAAACAAACACAACCAGCCCAATTCTGGGCAATAATCAAATGTTAACAGAATAAAGTAAATGACTAGCCTTCCTCCTGGGTGGGTTCAGAAAACACTTTGTACTGCCCGTAACAAGATGGTCTTCAATATTCACCTCTTCCTTGCTCTGGAAATCTTGTTTCCTGCACTAGGGCATTTGCCATTTTTTTTTCTATGTATAGCAATCAACTTGCTGGGGGGGGATGTATTGGGCTTTAAAATAAGCGAACAATGCATGGCAGTGAAAATACTACGGGCCAGATTCACGTATCTGGCCGTATCTTTGTGCGGGCGTAGCGTATCCTATTTACGCTACACCTCCGCAACTTGGACAGGCAAGTGCAGTATTCACAAAGCACTTGCTCCGTAAGTTGCGGCGGCGTAGCGTAAATTGGCCGGCGTAAGCCCGCCTAATTCAAAATAGGATGGTAGGGGGCGTGTTGTTAGCTAATTGAATCGTGACCCCACGTAAATGACGTGCCTAACAAACGGTGCATGCTCAGTATCACGTCGTATTTACTCCATAAGATACGCCAGGCCCAATGCCTGTGACGTGAACGTAACCTACGCACTGCCCCATTCACGTACGACTTACGTAAACGACATAAAAAGATACGCTTGCCGACGTCCATACTTTGCATTGGCTGCGCCTCATATAGCAGGGGTAACTTTACGCCAGACGTAAGCCTAACGTAAACGGCGTAGCGGGCGCAATTACGTTCGTGAATCGGCGTATCTACCTAATTTACATATTTGACGCGTAAATCTACGGAAACGCCCCTTGCGGGCCAGCGTAAATATACACCCAAGATACGACGGCGTAGGAGACTTACGTCGCTCGTATCTTGGCCAAATCTATGCATTACTGATTCTAAGAATCAGGCGCATAGATAAGTAAGTATCGTAAGTCCACTGTGAATCTGGCCATATATGTTTTCCGCAGTACAGTGTATTTGACCATATAGCCTTCTAGAAGAAGGAAAGCTCCACAAACCAAAAATTTCTATTTAATTTATTATTGAAGAAATGTAAAACAGGAAAATATAACATACGGGTACTTTCCTATTTAACTACTAATGCTAGAAGCATGAAGATTTAAAGGGGAGGTTCACTCTAAAAACGACTTTCCCTTATTACACTGGCCCCCCACATTACAATACGATTATGCCTATTCGTTTTTTTTTGATGCTGTACATACCTTCGTACAGCTATTCACCCGTGGCTTCCGGGTTGCGAGTCCCGCAGGAGTGGGCGTTCCTAACATGCTGGTGATTGACGTTTTGACAAAAAACGAGCTCCCCCCGTTGCGTAAGCCGCGTCACGATTGGCGAAAAGAAGCCGAACGGCAATGCGCAGGCGCAGTATAGCGCCGACTCCCGCGGGAAAGTCGTTTTTAGGGTGAACCTCCCCTTTAATATAGTCAATGTTGACTTAGACAGTGAAGATCCATTTTTTAATAAAAAGCAATATTGCTGCCTTGAACAAAACAGGTAAACTGGTATTTTTTTCCAGGCACCCTGTATACTCCATATTTACTCTTGGCATTATATTATTTTGCCACTGATTGTCAGATAAAATCTCATGTTCCAATGATGAGATCAGCCGTCACAACTCCTTTACTGTACATCTCTGCCGACTGTCATCTGATGATAAATTGCATCTCTTCTACGTTAAGGGAGCATACTAATCTTCTTATTATAACACAGGACAGGTTAATGCTGGGGTCGCTAGGCAGGGTTTAAATGCCGCTGTCACAATTCAGTGACCTGACATTAACTTTCACCATAATTGATGACGCCTGCTTAGCTGTACAAACTGTATGTTATTTCCCATTAATGAGTTTGCTTGGCTGTATCCAGGAGATGAACTGACACTATTTTAGAAAGAAATAATGCAGTGTTTCCCTTCCCCCATAGTGTTATGTGCCTCCTCCTTGTTTCGTCCTGATTGTGCAAGGAATCTGAGATCCGTGTGCTCTGTACAAAGGACAAGTCTCTGCGTCCCGGCGATGAAATCTGAGGAGAATCCCTTTAGTAGGCTTGCTAGAACCAGCTCACAGCTAGCAAATACTGCTGAATACAGAACCTTTTGTCCGCTGCGGCACCTGCTGTCACTTCAGCACAGGCTGTGGGGAGAATAGACGTCCCTTAACAAGAACATAGGAAAAGATTCATTTTGTGTACAAAATATTCCAAGTTACAAGTTTCTGGTGTTATTGCTTAGTACAGGCTTTTCAGGCACCTGCAGAACCTGTGTTTGAGACATTATTCAAATTCCATTATTATCTGATAATATTCTGTTTTTAACCTCCCTGGTGGTATGATTCTTTCAGATTTTTGGTGCTGAAAGCATTACATTACATGTTTTGCATAGAAATTTGGCGTTTTATATTGTAGGCCTGTAATTCTTAGGCCTCGTACACGCGACCGAGAAACTTGTCGTGAATGAAACATCGTTTTCCTCGACGAGTTCCTTGTTAAGCCTCGTACACACGACCGAGAAACTCGAAGGGCGAAACTCATCGTTTTGCTCGTCGAGTTCCTTGTTAGGCTGTCGAGGATCTCAGCGAGCCAAATTTCCCCATTCCCGTCGAGAAAAAAGAAGACATGCTCTCTTTTTGTCTCGACGAGATCCTCGACAGTTTCCTCGTCGAAAAGTGTACACGCGACCGGTTTCCTCGGCAAAAAAAAAAAAACCAGCAAGTTTCTTGATGGTTTTTGCAGAGAAACTCGGTTGTGTGTATGAGGCCCCGTACACACGACCGAGTTTCTCGGCAGAATTCAGCCAGAAACTCGGGCGGAGCTGAATTCTGCCGAGAAACCCGGCCGTGTGTACACTTTCGGCCGAGGAAGCCGACGAGGACCTCGGCGAGGAAATAGAGAACATGTTCTCTATTTCCTCGTTGTTCAATGGGAAATTTCGGCTCGCCGAGATCCTCGGCGGCTTCACAAGGAACTCGACGGGCAAAACGATGTGTTTTGCCCGTCGAGTTCCTCGGTCGTGTGTACGGGGCCTGAGGCTTTAGGCTTGTCGAGAAACTTGACAAGCTTTCTTTGCATACACACTGTCAAGACAAAATCTCGTCGTTCTCAAACGCGGTGACGTAAAACACGTACGACGGCACTATAAAGGGGAAGTTTGATTCCACTGGCGCCACCCTTCTGAGCATGTGCGGGTTTCTAAGCATATACACAAACGTGTTTCTCGTCGAAAACCAGCCTGACGAGGAACACAACGAAAAAATTGAGACTCCCGCCGAGGAAAAAGAGAACTTGTTCTCTTTTTTTCTCATCGAGTTCCTCGACAGTTTTCTCGATGAAACACATACACACGACCGTTTTCCTCTGCAAAAAAAGCTCTGCCACCAAGTTTCTTGATGGATTCTGTCGAGGAAAACGGTCGTGTGTACGAGGCCTCAAGAATAACGCACATAAATCTGTCCAAACAAGAGTCTAGTAGACATCCCGGGTATGATAAAGTTTGAAACACGAAATCATTAATTATAATTTAATAAATAACTATAAATAATTATAACAAATAATATAATAATAATAAAAATTATTCAATAATGTAATAAAATCAAAAACACTGAAATTTGCTCAGTTGCAGAATTGTCGCTGTCATTACTTTCAGTGTTTGATGACGAATTTCCCCACAAATCACTATCACTCAATTCTGCAAGTGATTCTAATTTATTATCGCTGTTTTCTAGCTGGTCTAAATGCACTTTTGACATAAAGGAACACTTTTTGGTTGCTATGGACAATCTACAGTTTCTAGGCAGAAAAAAATGTATTTATGATATAAAAGTGGATGCAGGACACTGGACAGACCACTAGGGACAAAAGGGGTTGTAATTATTTTATACAGTACTGTAATCTGTAAGATTACAGTATACTGTATGTGTACTGTGTTTTTACTTTTTTGAATTTGGCGCCGATCTCCACCCCCGTGCATCGCAACATCGCAGGGAACAGAGCTCGGTGGCACATGGGCACTGTGTGAATCAAGCGAGGAGACAGCTCGCTCACACAGCGGGGAGGCATCGCAGGATCCAGGGGACAAGGTAAGTAACTCCCTGCCTGGATACTGCGATGCGATCCCGAGTCTGGCTCGGGGTTACCGCTATTAGTACTGAAATCTCACCCCGAGCCAGACTCGGGATTACCGCCAGGGAGGTTAAAGTAGCATTAAACTCTCGTTACCCGGTTCAGGACCTCCCTATAGCAGTTCTACTGCTGCAGGGCAACTTCTGTGCGTAGGATCACATATATGCAGTATATGTGATCTGACACTTCCGGGTAGGGGGCGCATATAATGACAGCGGCAGCTGATCTGCACGTACAGTGTACTTGATGTCCACTGGCACCTGCTAATCATGAGGAAAGACACAGAACGACGGTCTGCCTATGTAAACAAGGCGGAAGAGATGGAGTTTGTGTTCCTGCAAAGCAGGGAATAAATTCCATCTCTCTCCTCTAGTAAAAGCACCTCCCACAGTACACTAAAACACTGGATAAGAACACAATTAACCCTTTGATTGCTCCTGATGTCTAACCCCTTCCCCAGACAGTGTCATTAGTACAGTGACTTTTTAGCACTGATCACTGTATTAGTGTCACTGGTCCCCAAAAAGTGCCAAATGTCAGAATGTCTGCTGCAATATCACAGTCTTGCTATAAGTTGCTGATCGCCGCCCTTACTAGTAAAAAAATAAAATAAAAATATGTCATAGTTTGTAGACGCAATAAAGTTTTGCGCAAAACCAATCAATATACGCTTATTGGGATTTTTTAACCAAAAATATGTAGCACAATACATATTGGCCTAAATTGATGAAGAAATTAGATGTTTAAAAAAAAATATTGGATATATTTATAGTAGAATGTAAAGAATATATTTTTTTTCAAAATTATCAGTCTTTTTTTTATCAGAGGGCAAAAAATATAAAAAAAATAGGTGATCAAATACCACTAAAAGAAAGCTTTATTTGGGTACAGCGTTGCATGACCACGCAATTGTCAGTTAAAGTAACGCAGTGCTGTGTCGCAAAAAATGGCCTGGTCAGAGGAAGACTGGTAAATCTGAGGCCCCGTACACACGACCAGTTTCCTCGGCAGAATTCAGCTTCCGACCGAGTTTCTGGCTGAATTCTGCCGAGAAACCCGGCCGTGTGTACACTTTCGGCCGAGGAAGCCGACGAGGACCTCGGCGAGGAAATAGAGAACATGTTCTCTATTTCCTCGTTGTTCTATGGGAGCTCTCGGCCCGCCGAGGTCCTCGGCGGCTTCAGGGCTGAACTGGCCGAGGAACTCGATGTGTTTGGCACGTCGAGTTCCTCGGCCGTGTGTACGGGGCCTTACAGAGGTCAAGTGGTTAAAGTGGATTTTTATTTTTTTTACCTTAATGCATTCTCTGCAATAAAGTACGGTAAAACTTTTTTTTGGTTTTGGATAGGGTGAAAATGTATTAGAACCTGTCAGGTTTTTATTGCTGTCTGGGCCCCCCCTCTATTTGTCCTGTTTACTATTATTTATTACATGTACTTATATAGAGCTGTCAATTTATGCAGCACATAAATATATATATTGTACATTCACACCAGTCCCTGCCCTGGGGATTACAATCTAAGATCCCTAACTCACATTTATAGACAATTTACCAATTTACCTTCAAGCATGGTTTTGGAGGTTGGAAGAAACCAGAGTACCCTAAGAAAACCCACACAGGCACAAAGAGAACATGTAAACTCCAGGCAGGTAGTGTCATGGTTGGGATTTGAACCAGCGACCAGGGGCGAACTGGCCACTAGGGGGCCCCATCAGGTTTGCCAGCCTCAGTAAAACCAGGGACAGTATGTAAAAATCAGTGTTTTTCTACATCTGTCCCTGAATTGTCCCTTACCGACATCCTTTTAGTCTAAAAATACCAAGATTATAGCTGCCCCACCTCTTCAGCACCTTTTCAGTGATTGAACCACTGCAGGGACCCTGCTGTAGGAAGGAATAGAGTAGGTATTATTCCTTAAGCTGGGGATAGACTAGTAGAATTTCGTTCTAATTTTGATTACATTTTTTAAGATGATTGGTAATGTCCATTAAATTTTCTAATATTTAGTGGGGTCATATCAAGTTTCTTTGTCAACCACAGTGACAAAAAAATTGAAAGAGTTAGAGGCCCCCCTCTTCCCGTGGTTCCTGGGCTGTCTCATGCTCAGCGGTGCCTGGGAACACAGCCAGCGGCGGGGGGAGAGCGATTGCAGCGAGATTGCAAACGTGAGCCTATACGTGTGACATATCACCGCAAATGTCAGAGTGAGGACAATAATTCTAGCACAAGACCAACTAGTTAACTCCAAACTGATGAGCTGTAAAGACTTTTAAAGCGTCACATATGGGGATTTTTGGGCGCCATCATTTTTGGCGATTATCGCGGGCGCACTCAATTTTAAGACATGGAATGTTTTATTATCTATTTACTCTATTCAACCTCATCTTATTTATTTTAATAAAAAATGGGTATTATACTGTGTGGTTTTGCACTAAAATTTTTTTTTTTGATTTTTTCCTGAAAATTTGCGTTTAATAAACAGTTGTGCAAATATCACGTGAAAAGAAAATGTGCAACTATGACCTTTTTATTCTACAGGGCCTCTTTTTTAGAAAATATATAATGTTCTGGGGGTTTCATTCATTGTATTGCCAAAAATTAGGATTTTTTGCGGAAAATAAAAAAAATTGCTCTGGAGCCGAACTGGTTAAGGGAAATGGTAAAAAGAGGTGAGAATCATTCGTTTCTATGGTAGAAACTGAAAAATATCAAGGTACAGCTTTGGTGTGCTGGGGAAGGAACTTTAGGCCTCTTTCACAGTAGGCGGACTCCATCGGTACGCAGTCCGCCAGCTCAGCGGAAGATCTCTCCGCTGATCTCCGCTGAGCCGGCGGATGACAAGTCCCTCTCTGCTCACTGAGTGGGAAGGGGCTTGTCCAGCACCGCTGTCTCCTATGGAGAGATCTTATGAAAACAGACAGCATGTCAGTTTTCATCAGATCGTACCCTATCTGATCCGCCATGGACAGATGGCAACGTATAGGCCATACGTCTGATTTTGGCGGATCGAGTTGGATGTCAGCGGACATGTCTACGCTGACATCCGACGCTCCATAGGATTGCATGGAGCGGCCGTTCAGGTTCGCCGACAAAACTGACAGGCGGACCTGAACGGTCCGACCGTGTGAAAGGGGCCATACACATTTTCATCAAAGTTGTCCTATATGGTGCAGTTGCATATGTATGGCCCATAAGATCAGTCAAATGGATTAAATTACAGTAACTTTCCAGTAAGCAATATGTAGGCTGCCATTACTAAATTCTTGTTTTGAAAATGCTAATTCACTTTTCTCTCAGTTAAAGTTCCCTATAAAGGTCCTTTTTAATAGCTACATTTATTTTGCTGTGGTGCCCTTTATGACCAGCTTGGAACTACTTGGTTGTGGAAGTCTTACATCTAAAAATAGATACCTGTCACTAATTGACAGCAATTTCTCTATTTATTATAACGATTTTCTATACTGTTTTGTATTTCATTACTTTATCATTACTTGTGACATTTCTGGTATAGCTTCATGTTTGCGCCGTTCCCTTTTTGTTTACAGTTGTTTGTGTAAATTGTGATCTTATCTGTTAATTAGAGGGCCATGTAAAAAATGTCATACAACAGAGCATGCCACCAGCAATTAGTATGGATTGGTAATTTGTCTGTTTAAAGAGCTATGTACAAACAGCTTTATCAAAGGCTGTGACTCTGAGAACACTTTGTTTCTATGGAAATGAGTTGTGTACAGTTCTTAAGCTTTGGGCAATATAGAAGGTTTGCAGTGTCATAAAACAATATCATTGTAACATTTACCAGCTACTGTTTTAGAAATACCTATATCTTTATTACCTTAAAGAGGATCTTCAAGCTCTATGAAAAATTTAAAAGTCAGTAGCTGACTTTTTTTTTCTTCAAATTTGGTGTTTTTTATTTGAAAAAATAAAAGGCATACATAACGCATAAGCATACATCACACGCAGGTGAGATAAGGGGAATACAGGAGTCAGTGTATACACTAAACAATGAAAATACATTGCAAATGGCATCCCAAGCGCAACAGGTAAACGTAAAAAAGAAAGAAAAAAAAAAACACAGAGACCCAGGCGGGCAAAAGGACCAAGCAGACATTCAGCCATTATTTACGGGTGGGCATGGGGGGAGGGGTCCCCAAGCTCAGTCAGACAGGGCATTACAGGTAGCGGCATTCTCCACCCAATCATCCCACACCTTGTTGTATTTGGCCGGGCAGCCCCTGTGGGCATAGATCTCCCTTTTATACGGAAAGACAGAGTTAACCGCAACAATCCACTCCTGGATAGACGGGGGTGAGGCTCGGAGCCATTTGCGAGCTATCAATAAGCGTGCCGTGAATAATGTTTCCTGGAGGAATATTTTGTGATATTTGTCCGAGTCAGGGTCAGGGAACACCCCCAGTAGACACTGCTTAGGGCACAGTGTCAGGGGGGACCCCATCTCGTCGTGTATGAACTTTACAATCTGTGACCAGTATCCCTGTATGACCGGGCAGGACCACATAAGATGGAAGAATGTGCAGGGGGCAGTAGCTGACTTTTAATAAAAGGACACTTACCTGTTCAAGGACCCAGCACTGTCCTCACCCCGGCCGGTTCTTCACCAGTCTTTGGGTCCCCTTCACTGGCATGTTTACTAAGGAAAGCCAGTTGTGACTCCTTGCGGTTTCACAGCCGGTTCTCCACTGCACATGTGCAAGCGTGAATGGTCCTGCAGCCTTCTGGGACCTATGGCATGTCCCAGGAGGCTGCGGGCAAAGGAAGGGGCCGGACTTTCGCTCGAATCTCCATGGTGAAATTGCGAAAGTGCTTCAAGTTCAGAGCGGAAGTGGGCGTGGATAGCTGTCAAAACCAGGTACTTGCTTCCCAAATTTTTTTTTTTATCCAAAAGTGATAGAGGAGGTGGGGAGGAGGTGAAAAGTCGAACTCCTCCTTTTGGGTGAAGTTTCACTTTAATACAAAACGATACGTGATGATATAGTAAACCATTATGAGTGGTTCCATATAGAAAGAGAAGAAATATGATAACAAGATGTAGCAGGGTTGATTTACTAAAACTGGAAAGTGCAAAATCTGGTGCAGCTGTGCATGGTAGCCAATCGGCTTCTAACTTCACTTTGTTCAATTAAACCTTCCCAACAAAAAACTGAAAGCTGATTTATATGCAGAGTACCAGATTTTGCAATCTCTAGTTTTAGTAAATCAAGATCCTAGTGACAATAATATTGCAGAAATTCCTAAATGCTTTTGGTTACATACTATCTTTGCCCAGTTAAACTCTTGTTATTTATTACTGTAATGCAGTCAGGCTGCATATATAGTTATACATTTGGGGCTTTTTTCCTTTTGGAATTAAAAATACCCTATGCTGATGGCCATAGGAGTATTGGATCATGGCTGTCTTGCACAAAGCAGCAGCCAGGGTCTTCCAACCCCCCCTTCCCAAATACTGCTATAATATCTGGGCAGCACTGTTGATTGCAGCAGTGTTCGGGGGAACGTGTTGGACCACTGGAGAGGCGGGAATCTGCTTGGTATGAGACAGCTGCCGTCCAACTCTCCTGGCTGACAACACAGGGTATTATATGACTGGCAGTGAGGGTTTAATAATTTTATTGGGCTTTAAAGACAATATATAGAAAAAAGCATTCAGGAATTTCGGTAATATTATTGCAGTCGACAGTGCAATAAGAGAGTTGTTGATTAGGGGAGTGTCCAGGGGTGTTTTGGACTTATGAAGTGCTTGCTGCATTGTGCGGGAGTCACATATGTGCTGTCAGCACAGGGTATTTTAACCCTTGTTCCAGAACTTCAGAGTCGGTTCACACTGGGGCGACACGACTTCCAGCGCGACTTTCAGAGGCGACTCCGACACGACTTGAGCATGAACCACAGGGCGATCTGGGGCGATTTACAACACGACTTAAAGTCGTCTCCAGGACAGGAGACTTTCCAGTGGCCAATCAAACAACAATCAGCTCTAGGGGAGGGAGAGGGAGGGAGGGGGAGGGAGAGGTTTGCCTGAGAAATGTATGTTATCTTCCTGGAAAGTCGCTTCAGTTAAGACAGTGATCAGACTTGGAGGCGACTTCCATTGAAATCAATGGGTACAAATCGCCTACAAGTCGGATTGAAGTAGTACAGGAACCTCTTCTGAAGTCGGAGCGACTTGAGTAGTGTGTATTAACACCACTCTCATTCACTTACATTGTTTTTCTCTACAGCGCGACTTGGGACGACTTGAGGCGACCTCAAGTCAGATCCCAAGTCGCCCCAGTGTGAACCGACTCTAACAGTTAAAGTAAAATAGCCCCACGTAAAATTAAAGTTTATGCAGCCTGAGTAATAAAAAGGGAGGGTAAAATTGGACAAGTGCGCCTTTGATTGCAAAGAGTTCTATTTGGCTCTTGTAGTTTGCATGTTTGTTTTTTATTATTAAAGTGGAACTCCAGTCAGAATATTTTTTCCAAATGTATCTAAATTAAGGAAGAGTATTTCTCTCTATCTGGTTTTTATGTTGTTAGTGTCCCCATTGTGCAAGTTTAGCTTCACTATTTGTCTTGGTGACCATTGTTATGGATAGAGAAATTTATAGGGGAATGCAAAGTTGGATACCTGTCACTGGAAAATGAGTAGAAGGGATCTCCAATGGGGACAATTGTTCCAGTGACAGATGTCAATTGTGGGGGGGGGTCCTTTCATTTTGGAGAAATTTCCAGTAACTTTCAGTTGTGTCTAATGCCCCGTACACACAATCATGCTTTTGCCCGGCCATACCCACATTGGAATTCCGACGGAATTCCTCAGAATATCCGACGGGGCATACACACGGTCCGAATTTCTGATGGAAAAAGTCCGTCTGACTTTTTCCATCGGAAATTCCTATTGTGTGTACGAGGCATTAGGGGATAGAAAGTGCAAAGGAATCTAACTGGTTGGTGTAAAGACAACACCAAAAAGTTATTTTAAGGATTCCTCTGTGCTAAAAAAGTTACAAAATGCTGATGTAATCATTCTTTATGATTATAAGACCTATCTTAGCTAACTAAAACCATGAGATCCATTATCCTTGAGAAACACATGACCTGTTGGGTCTCATGGTCCACTCAAGAGATAAAGCGATAATTCTTCCGCTCTACAAGACTCTGGTACGGCCTCGCCTGCAGTATGCTGTCCAGTTCTGGGCACCAGTCCTCAGGAAGGATGTACTGGAAATGGAGCGAGTACAGAGAAGGGCAACAAAACTAATAAAGGGTATTAATAATATTAGTTATGAAGAAAGGCTGCGAGCACTAAAATTATTCTCTCTGTAGAAGATGCTTGAGAGGGGATATGATTTCAATTTACAAATACCATACTCAATAGGGATAAAACCTTTCAGCGGAAGGGAGTTTAACCACTTAAGGACCGCCTCTTGCACATATACGTCGGCAGAATGGCACGTCTGGGCACATGTACGTACAGGTACGTCCTGTACTAGTACCCAGCCATGGGCCGCTGGCGCGTGCCCGCGGCGCTCCCGCGACCCGGTCCGAAGCTCCGGGACTGCGGGACCAGCGGACACGATCGCCGCTGGAGACCAGCGATCAGTCTCCGGAGCTGAAGAACGGGGAGAGCCCTGTGTAAACACGGCTTCCCCGTTCTTCACTGTGGCGGCTGCATCGATCGTGTCATCCCTTTTATAGGGGGACACAATCGATGACGTCACACCTACAGCCACACCCCCCTACAGTTGTAAACACACTTCAGGGAACACATAACCTCATCAGCGCCCCCTTGTGGTTAACTCCCAAACTGCAACTGTCATTTTCACAATAAACAATGGATTTTAAATGCATTTTTTGCTGTGAAAATTACAATGGTCCCAAAAATTGTGTCAAAATTGTCCGAAGTGTCCGCCATAATGTCGCAGTCACGAAAAAAAACGCTGATTGCCGCCATTAGTAGTAAAAAAAATAAAATAATAAAAATGCAATAAAACTATCCCCTATTTTGTAAACGCTATAAATTTTGCGCAAACCAACCGATAAACGCTTATTGCGATTTTTTTTTACCAAAAATAGGTAGAAGAATACGTATCGGCCTAAACTGAGGAGAAATTATTTTTTTTAATATATTTTTGGGGGATATTTATTATAGCAAAATTGTCACTCTGTTTTTGTTTATAGCGCAAAAAATAAAAACCGCAGAGGTGATCAAATACCACCAAAAGAAAGCTCTATTTGTGGGAAAAAAAGGACGCCAATTTTGTTTGAGAGCCACGTCGCACGACCGCGCAATTGTCAGTTAAAGCGACGCAGTGCCGAATCACAAAAAGGGGCAAGGTCCTTTACCTGTATTTAAGTCTGGGTCTTAAGTGGTTAACAAGACATGTGGCCACTCATTAAAATTTGAAGAAAAGAGGTTTAACCTTAAACTGCAAAGAGGGTTCATTACTGTAAGAGCGGCAATGATGTGGAATTCCCTTCCACAGGCGGTGGTCTCAGCAGGGAGCATCGATAGTTTCCAAAAAACCTGACTGACCACAACATACAGGGATATACAATGTAATACGGACATATAATCACACACATAGGTTGGACTTGATGTGTCTTTTTTCAACCTCACCTACTATGTAACTATGTAATAGATCTTTATCTTCGGTAACATAATTAGGAAACTGGGGTTCACAAAAATAGAGGGTGCTTAGACACGAGAAACTGAATAAAATAAAATACACACGAGAAACTGAATAAAATAAAATACAATCAATGGACATTGGCTTGTTTATAAAAAAAAAAAAAGCAGCAGAGTGTGATGTTGTTTCTCATTGTACAGAATGTTTGGCGATGCTGTTCTTTGATCAAGAAGTTGAAGGTAAAGTTTCTCCTCTTAAAGTTGCTTGGCTTGTACGTGTTGCTCGGAGATCTCCAAGGAAATGTGCTGAGCGTGGTCACAGCCCTTAGGGGTGGGAGAAAGCTTAGCCACTGATAAGGGCTCTTTGCATGTTCTGCCTAGGAAACTGGAAATATAAAATTATAAACTATTCTCCCTTACTAATACAGTTTGCAAATAATGTCGACAACCAAAGCCTCGTCGAGACATGGGAGTACGTTTTCAAATGAAGCATGCCTGGTGTGCAACCGATCATCTGCCCATAGCATGCTATGTGAAAGTTACTTGGCATGCAGTTTGTGTACAGACCTGCTGTTTTTGTCCATCAAGTTAATGAATCACGCTGGTCTCACTATTAACATTTCTGATGCTGCTTTAAACATACAAACCTGTTAGTAATATATCTTCGCCTCAGAGAAATATTAAGCTGGAATTTATAGCACACTAATAGTTTTTTACTCTTCTAAAAGAAGATATAAAATAAGAGAACAGAGGTTGCCGTTCTGATCCAGTGACTTCAATACTTTCTGAATCACTAATGCAGAACACGTATTCAGATTCAGAGTTCTGATTTCACTCAGCCAACATTTTATCAAGCAGGTCAGGTAATGTAGCCTGTGTGTTTCTTTTACTATAGTTTTCCTTAAAGTGTTACTAAACCCACAACAGTTAAATCAGTCTGTACAGTATATGCAGTAAAGCATGCTTGTTACACTCACTGTGGAACCTAAGGGGGGTAATACTCTGCATTGTGTAAAAAGGCTGTTTGATCCTGTCTTCTCTGGTCCTCCCCTTTTTCCACAGTACCTAAACCATCTCCTGATAGAACAGAGGCTTGGGGGCAAGCTGCACATGCTCGTTTTGGTTTGTATTGCTAGAGAGTTTTTATTTTTTCTTCTTGAGAGTGTATGTGATCAGCATAGGACAATCAGTGGTAAAATGAAACTCCTCCTCCAAGGTTTAACCTGACACTGATAGAAGCCACAAGACTGCTCTAACTGCTGATGAGTAAAGGTATTTAGCAGTTTATATTTACTAAAACGATTGCATTTCCGTGTTCTGTGTACTGTGGGAGACCAGATATAGTGAATGCAGGGTCCTGGGTTTACTAACTAACCGGAGTGGATCGGTGTGCGGGCAGCAGCTGTTTTGGGCTGTGGCAGGAGGTGGTATGATGCATATTTTATGGCATTGCGCAGTTCGCTTTCTAAACTTTGTGACGTGTACAAAATGACACTTCATTCACGTTACCGCACGGCAGAGCTCTTGCGATAAGCTGACATGCAGTGCTATCCAGGCAGGGCCGGCCTTAGGTGTTCAGGCACCCTGTGCTGGCTAATCCTGTGGCGCCCCCCCATCTTCACCCCTCGCCCCCAAGACATTGTGCTGCCTGGTACCAAGAATGAAATGCTGCCCCCCCAAAAAAAGAATCACGCCCACCAAAATGAGGCTGCGGATACGATGGTGACCCCTTACAGTGGCCTCCTCCTCTGTCCACCATCAGGGCAGCTCTGACATGTGGAGAGGTGAAAGGCACACAGGAGGAGGACACAGCATACTGAGCCGAGCGCATATGAGCTTTCCCGAGCCCGGCCGGCTTCGGAACGGCGCATGCGCAGTTGCATGGTCGACTCGCGGCCATCTTTTTATGGACTCCCAGATTCACGGACGGTTGGCAACACTGGCGGCAATTTGCCGGCTCAGTGGAGCGGGTGGAACGGGATGGCGGGCTGACGGCAATTTGCATGTGAGTAACTGACTGCGACTCACATTCTGCAAGCTGTGATGGCCGCACGGCGCCCCTGTTGCCCCACACACCCCAAAGGCCGGCCCTGTATCCAGGGAGGTGCAATATTATGCAAATATGTTGCACAGTTCAGGAGTGCAGAGAAACACTGTGTTCTGGTGTGAACATGACACATAGAAAACTATTGTTTTCTATGTGTCACTGCAGTTACTAGCATTTATCCATGAGGAAAAACACAGGTCACTGCACATAGTGTGAACGGGCGCTTAAAGCTGAACTGGGGACAACAGAACAATTCCCTTGCATTGAGGCACCCCTCGCCCGAAGCCTTGTACACACGACCGAGGAACTCGACGGGCGAAACACATCGTTTTCCTCGTCGAGTTCCTTGCCAGGCTGTCGAGGAACTCGACAAGGCAAGTTTCTCCATTCCCGTCGAGGAAATAGAGAACTTGCTCTCTTTTTGGCTCGTCGAGTTTCTCGACAGTTTCCTCAACGAAAATGTACACACGACCGGTTTCCTCTGCAAAAAAATATCTCCCAGTTTCTTGCTGGTTTTTGCCGAGAAACTCGGTCGTGTGTATGAGGCCTTAGGCCCCGTACACACGACCAAACATGTATGCTGAAACTGGTCCGCGGGCCAGTTTCAGCAGACATGTTTGGTCGTGTGTGGGCGCGAGCGGGCCGAATTCCAGCAAACATTTGCCCGCCGGGCCTTTTCCCAGCAGACAAATATTCCTGGACGTGTTTTAAAACCGTCCGCTGGAATCCTGCCCGCTCGGACATGTACGGTCGTCAGTACAGACCTACCGTACATGTCCAGGCGCCCGCCGTCCCTCGCATGCGTCGAATGACTTCGACGCATGCGTGGAAGCCTTTAAATGGCAGGCCCGCCCACGTCTCCGCGTCATCGCCGCGTCATCGTCGCGGCGACGACGCGGACACGCCCCACGTAATGTTTACGCGCGGACTTCTGTACGATGGTGTGTACAACCATCGTACAGAAGCCCTCTGGCAGACATGTACGGTGAAAACGGTCCGACGGACCGCTTTCACCGTACATGTTTGTTCGTGTGTACCCGGCCTTAGAGGCGTTAAATACTATTTTATGCCTAGGGTACCAGTTAAAAGGACCTACCTTACCCCTAGCTCCCCTGGCATCCAACATGGTCAAACTCTTCTCCCTGACGTTCCGGTCCCTCTGTGACCTTACATATAATGCTGGGCTATTGGCCCTGCATTGTATTTAATAATGTCAGAGTGCCTGCGGAGAAGAGGCAGTGGGAGGAGGACTTAGGCAAGCCATAGATGTTTCTATTTTCCACGGCTTGCAGGAAAGAAAATTGCTCAATTCCCCATCAACACAGTCATTGTTGATGGGGGAATGCCTCCAGAATCACTATTGTGTTCTTCCGGAGGAGGGTGGCGTGGGGCACGGAAAGATCACAATGATTACTGCTATCAGCTATAGCCGAAGGCAGTAATCCCATACCAAAAATCCGACAGACTAGTTGTACTGTAGTCAATCGATTGATCAACTTCAGTACAATCAGCCAGCCCATACATTGACAGAATCAACTCCGGGTCCTGCTACACCGGCCGGCTTTATCAAATTGAGGGATTAGATAAGTTAAAGGTCTTTTTACTGGTACCCTAGGAATAAACAAACATTTAATCCTTGCAGTGCAGGAGGACCCACACGACAATGGATTTTTGTTTTCTCTAGAGTTTAGCTTTAAGACTTGCACCACAGGTAAAAAGCTTCCTAATTTTCTAAAACATAACACACAATTTTCATCAAACTAGATCCATCATAGTAACACATACTGGGGGTTATTTACACACATATTTCACACGTACGGATCCCGTGAGGGTCCGTACCTTTCTCATCCGCTTGCTCAGGGGGGATCGCTCCGTTGATCCCCGCTGAGCCGGCAGATGACAGGGCGGTCCCTGCAGGGACCACCCTGTCAGATCTCCGCTCTCCTCTATGGATTGAAAATTTTCCCCCGTCTGCAGAATCGGACCATATCGGGGACCGATGAAATCGTATGTCAGCGAATGTTCATCCGCTGACACCCTCTATCTCATAGCTGGATGAAATGTATGTCCGTATTTCATCCGAAAACGGATGGCTGAAATTCAGACATATTGTCTGCACGTGTGAAAGGGGCCTTAGTAAGTCAATACCCCATTGTCTTTTATTGTGTGGTGTATGCATAGGTGATTATATTGTCTATACCAGGGATCTCCAAACATTCTAAACAAAGGGCCAGTTTACTGTCCTTCGGACTACTTTAGGGGGGCCAGACTGTGGCTACTGAGAGTAGAAAAGGTTACAGATGTCAGTGGGGGTAAATAAATAATTCCCCATTGTTTGTTTGCCCCATCTCTGGTGTCATCAGGAACAATAGTGCACCATCATTGAAAGGATTAAAAGATAAGTTCACCTTCAGGAACATATTACATGTTTTTTCACTCGTAAGTTATGTTGGTCAAAAAAAAAAAAAAACCTGGCTCTTAACTTTTAGCTGGCAGTTAAGTGAAGCTGTGTGTAGGTGAGTACAGGAGAGGCCACTGGCTGTGGTGGAGGGTCAGGTGGAAAGTGACCGCTTGCTGAGGGTGAATCCACATCCTCTGGATCCTGACCTGGCCTGAAGGGACCTCCTATCCTGTTCTGGAATTGTCCTGCGTGGTGCGCAGATGGTGATAAGCGTGTAAGAGGGGCCAGAGAGCATACAGAGGGCATTGTATATAGCTCAGAGAGTTTTGGTAGTTTGGGAAATATTGTACATAGGGGATATTGTATATAGCTCTGGGAGGTGAGGGGATTGTAAGTATAGGGACTATTGTATGTAGCTCAGGAGGGTATTATAAGTACAGAGGCATTGTATGCAGCTCAGGGGGCTGTTTGTAACTCAAGAGATATTGTTAGTATAAGGGATTTTGTATGTAGCTCAGGGGGTATTAGTATAAGGTGTATGGGTGTTGCTGCATTTACAAGTTGTATTTTGGGTACCTCTACTGGCCCTGCAGGGCACCTTGGGTAGTACTGTATGTACAGGGTGTATTGTGGGTGCCTTGGGTGGTGCTGTATGTACAGGGTGTATTGTGGGTGCCTTGGATGGTGCTGTATGTATAGGGGGTATTGTGGGCGCCTTGGGTGGTGCTGTATGTACAGGGGGTATTGTGGGCGCCTTGGGTGGTGCTGTATGTACAGGGGGAATTTTAGGCACCTTGGGTGGTGCTGTATGTACAGGGGGTGTTGTGGGCGCCATGAGTGGTGCTCTATGTACAGGGTATATTGGGCACCTTGGGTGGTGCTGTATGTACAGGGGGTATTGTGGGCACCTTGGGTGGTGCTGTATGTACAGGGGGAATTTTAGGCACCTTGGGTGGTGCTGTATGTACAGGGGGTGTTGTAGGCGCCTTGGATAGTGCTGTATGTAGGTGTGTACAGAGGTGTATTGTAGGTATTATGACTGTGTAGGACAATCCATGCAGTCTGTTATTCATTTTGCTTAATGAGACTATTATTTATGTATCTAATGTACTATTCAGCTACCTGTATAGTCATATGCAGGTTGTGGCTCCTAGATTTTAAAAGTTACTACTTAAATCAAGAAGGAGAAAGGGTGAGGGGAGTGAAATTCTGCTTTAAATATGTGGTGTAGTAACACATATCTAGTGGTCGGAAATATTTTAAATTAGTAGCATATTTATAATACAACATTATGGCCCAACCAAGAGCATATTGGTGTATAAAAAAAGCTGTGTGCTCTATATACACTCACCAGCCACTTTATTAGGTACATCTGTTCAATTGCTTGGTAATACAAATTGTTGTTCAGCCAATCACATGACAGCAACTCAATGCATTTAGGCATTCCGGTCACTTCGCCTCGGTGACCGGAAGTAAGTCACCTCTCCCCCTCCCTCTCCGCAATCATCTGGGACACATCACAGGTCCCAGATGATTGCTCCGCCAATCACGGTGCGCAGCGCGCCGCGGGGAGGAGGGCGAGATGAGCGGGGCTTCGTTCCCCCTCATCGCAGGTAAGTGTCCGATTATTAAAAGTCAGCAGCTGCAGTATTTAGCTACTGACTTTTAATATTTTTTTTTTTAGGCGGAACACCCCTTTAAGGCAGTTCTAAAGGCAAAAAGGGGTCCAACCAGATTCTAGCAAGGTGTACCTTATAAAGTTACCATTGAGTGCATGTGCTTTGTGGGTCGCTGGTTTCTGGACTCTAAAGCAAGAAAAGCGATCTAGAATTCTAATGAATAGAGAAAAAGAATGCTGGGCGGAGGAGAAAATCTCTCATATGACTTTGACAGATCACATAATGGGGCTCTTCTATCTAGGAGTGTTCTTTGTAGTATTATTCAGACAACACTGCAGGACATCAAAGGCAGTGCGCTCTTTATTTTGTAAATAATACATAACGTGGAGGTGCAGTTTGGAGTAATTAGAGCAATGTCCTGTGGTGTGCAGAGCAGACTCTGCTTTCCATTTTAAATAGGGCTGTGCTTTTTGACCAACAACTTGGTTAACTGAATTGAAAGCTGAAATCGAATTGCTATTATTAATTGCATTTGAGAACACAAACCCTGTAATGACTGATGTCTTGTGGGCCCTGCAGGTGCCTAGAAGTTTACCTATGGAGCCAACACTTTTAAGATCAGCACAGGCAGCTCTCATAATTCTGTCCTCACAGGTCCACGATTTTAGGATCCGTAAAAGTTACAGCAGAAAGTATTATTGCATACTGAAAGGTTATACATCACGCAGCGTAATTGGATGGCTTTATTAGGAGACTGCAAGGAATACATATTTCTGTTATCTAGAACTGCCAGTGAGATTCCACATGACATTTTTGTTATATTTTTGCAGGAATTTTATGCATTTATAGCATCATATAAACCAATAATGGTGAATCATTTATACATTTAAACAGACTTATAACATGGCACATATATACCGTATATAGTTAATTATCCCTGGCATGGGTGTCCACAGGTAGGGGCAAGGAGGGTCAAGTCCCCCCCCCGGCAGGTAGGCAAGTGTGCCTATCAATTGGGGGCACTGCGCTGCATGTCCCAGGGTCGTCACATACACAACACGGAGTGTCAGGGAGTGATGGTGTTTGCAGCCCCTGAGCTGGGGGGAGGCAGCGTGGCCAGTAGCTGGAAATACAAAGCTCTCCCACAGCTTGCCTGTTACCTTTCACATGCAGCAGACAGTTGATTCAGGTATCTGTGCCTAACGTTAGGCAGGAGTAGCGTACCTCATATACGCTACGCCACCGTAAGTTAGAGAGGCAAGTGCTGTATTCACAAAGCACTTGCGTCCTAATTTACGGCGGCGTAGCGTAAATGTGCCGGCCTAAGCGCGCCTAATTCAAATTGTGAAGAGGTGGGCGTGTTTTATGCTAATGAATCGTGACCTGACGTGATTGACGTTTTGACCGAACGGCGCATGTGCCGTCCGTGGACATATCCCAGTTCGCATGCTCCAAATTACGCCGCAAAGACTTATTGGTTTCGACGTGAACGTAAATTACGCCCAGCCCCAATCACGGACAACTTACGCAAACGACGTAAAAATTTAAAAATTCAACGTGGTTCCGACGTCCATACTTAACATTGGCTGCGCCATCTTTTTGGTGGAATATCTTTAGGCCTGAAAACGCCTTACGTAAACGGCATATCTTTACTGCGACGGGCAAGCATACGTTCGTGAATAGGCGTATCTCGCTGATTTACGCATTTTAGGCGTAAATCAGCGTACACGCCCCTAGCGGCCGGCGTAAATAGACAGCTAAGATACGACGGCGCCAGCGGTCGTATCTTAGCTAGATTTAAGTGTATCTCAATTTGAGAATACACTTAAATATACGACGGCGCAGATTCAGAGTTACGACGGCATATCTACTGATACGCCGGCGTAACGCTACGTGAATCTGGCTAAGTGTCTGCTAATGCTCAGCCCGACCAGACCACTAATGATTTATCTCCTCTCCTCCTCCTCGGCTCAGACTGCCAGCTGTGTGTGCTCTGCCTAGACATGTGTGAAAGGCCCAGCGCTTCCTTCTAGATAGGGGCCCCCCGAGAACACCCGTTGCATAGGGCCCCAGCCTCATCTGAGTTGCTTGGCATGTGCAGGAGTTTTTGGGGTTAGTTATCCATTTAATTCTCTCTAATGTCATCTGAAGCTTGCAATATAGAAATTTATTGGAGGGGAGTTCTCCATACTAATGATTGTGTGCGTATGTGGGTGTAATGTATCTGGGTGTAATATGTGTGTATGGGGGTGTAATGTATCTGGGTGTAATATGTGTGTATTGTGTGTATGAGGGTGTAATGTATATGTACTTTGTCCGCAGTCTTGGACCATCTCCTGTAGTATGTCTGCAGTCTCTGACGGTAATGACATTGTTGAAAAGAGGCAGAGCATGGGTGACCTTAAAATGATGCCCCTTCCCTGAAAAAAGTTCTGCGGACGCCCATGATCCCTGGACAGTATAGTATAGTGACACCATATGATATGGTGAGAAAAAATATTTATTTCAGCTGCAGTATAGGTCTATGTGCTTAAAGTAAAATTATAGCCCAAAACTTTTTTTTCCCACTTTGGATAGAGCAAGGAAAGGTTATAATCCCTATCAGATACCTCCCCCCCCCCCCCCATCACAGTGTAGGCCCAGACTCTACAGACGCTACAGTATTTGAGCTGCTGACTTTTAATTTGGGGGGGGGGCTGGAGCTCCTCTTTAACTACTAGCCGACCACCCACTACTTTCACAGGCAAACTGGACAACGTACCTGTACATCACAGGCTTGCTTCTGCATGTAGTGATCAGCGGGAGGCAAGCCTGCCGAATGTGACACATTCAGAAATGGGGAAGCCACACAAATGCCCTGCCGCCATGCTTGTTGTCAAAAATGCGGTTAAAACACCTGATGAAGAGGCATCACATCACTTCCCCGCCGCTTGTCAGTAACCTCTGAAGCGCAATCCAAACACGGATCTTGCTTCAGAGCAAAATGTCTCCTCACTTTTAGTTGAGATTAATTTACTGCAGTTTAACCATTTAACCAAAAATTTGGAATTGCTAATGAAAACAGAGCGATAAAGCAAGAGTTAATACAATCTCTGGTATCATGCACCCACTACTATTCCCTTCCTGTTTATTTAGAAAGCAAAGCTTTAATATGCAAACAGATGTAAGGTACAGAGGCTTCCTGTGATTGTTTATGTATATGTTTATATTATATGCTTATCATGTTCTTCCCATGTATATGTTTATTTAAATATATTTCCATTTTTACACAAACACGAGTACTTCTGTACCTTTCAATACATAGGAAGGAAACAACTTGGTTTGCTTGAATATTTGACTTCTCTTTGACTATGTAGCATAGCCCTTTCCAGACTTTTACCTCAGAGGAACCCATAAAGTAACTTTCAGATCTCAGGGAGCCCTTACTAATACCAATTCATTGGGGGTTAATGGCAAAAACACCCCATACAGCGCTAGTCAATTGGAAGTGTGCAACTTTTAGGCCTCCTTCACATGGGTGTTTACTTGTACACCGCCTCCAAGGAAGGGCTGACAGCAGCCACCACTGTTTACATCTAGCCGCGGCGCACACCTGAGGTGAGGGACGGTGATCCGAGCCTGGACGCAGTCAAAAGGCTACATGTGAACAGCAATGGCTGCTATCAGCCTATAATTATTTTGTACAGGCTGAGCGGGTACCACTATTCGCATAGTGTCATTCCAGCCAAAGAATCAGCTAACTCTTGTAGCTGGAATCCAGTTTATGCGGGTAAACGCCAATGTGAAGGCGGCTTTACAGTGGTGGTCAGAATACCACCTTTTCAGACAGCTAAATAGACCAATATAGTGTCATGCTGCTGGCTAGGCCAAGTGGCTTTGGACCTGAAACAATGTTGGTACCATCAGATGGGAGGTCAGTCAGCCACAGCTCAAGGAACCCTTTGCAAACAAAGGACGTATCCTACTTGAACATAGATGTTGTAGTTATTGGAACAGGTGCATCCGAGCTACCTTCTGTGTAATGTTCCTGGTCAGCCTCAAGAACACAACACTCAGACTGGGAAGTCTCTGCAAACCTTCAATGTACAAACCGTGCAAAAAAGGTAGAAATGCTGGTGCCATGGAAGTCGGCTAAAACATTGTTTAATTGCTGCAGGTGATCAACAGTAAAAAAAAAAAAACATGTTTCGGCCAGGTTCAGGATGACTAAACCGCGTTGGATTTTTTAACTGTTGTAGCTACGGTATGTACAGTACATGCATTGATAGCTATCATCTTCAGGATGCTGCTAAAGCCAATGCTGTATCCTGGCCTAAGCCAACAAGGCCCAGGCCTAGGGCAGCACTTTGCAGCCTGGACCACAAACCTTCCTCACTGTGCTATGTTTTCTGCCACACCATTGGCATTGTTATATCTTCTTAGTCCTCTCCATAAAATTATCAGAAATTTGTGCTTAAAGTAGAACTATAAGCAACACTTTTTTTTTCATTTTTGGATTGAGTAAGGGAGGGTCATAGCCCCTGTCAGTTTATTTTTTTACCATCCCTGTCCGATTGCAGAGATTTCCTTTCACTTCCTGCCCCATAGCCAAACAGGAAGTGAGAGTAAATCTATGCAATCCTGTTCCTCCCCCCCAGGCCCTAAGAACTAGTGTCCCCATTCCAAAATTTCAGGGTGGGTCTTAAACAGAAAGGGGTGTGACCTTGACAGGAAGGGGTGGGTCATATTAAAATTAGGGGTGCACAAGTTTAGTTAGGCCTAGGGCAACACAAAACCTAAATACACTACAGCTACCTCTTGGCACACTAAACACAGTGGAGTCACTCGCTTTGGTACCACAGACATCAGAGAACGCCTTGTATTTTTTTTTTTCAAGAAAATACAATGCAGTGGAGAGGAAGGACAGTGACATCACAATCTCTTCCTCGTCCAATCAGGATACACCTTTTATTCACAGAAAGAAATACAAGGTGTTTTTGAATGGTGGTGGTGCTGAGTTAATTAATCCTCCATGTGTAGTATGCAGAGGTGAAGCTGCTGGAGCAGCGTGAAGAGGATCACAGCTATCTTTGTATGTAGTATGGATTACTACAGTGAATCAGCTGTCCTCCATATATTAGACATTGACACTTACATTGAGACAATCTGGACCAGTGAAAATTTGCAGAGAAGTTCATTCCTGGAGTTTTACTTTAATTTAAACAGATCTACCATTGTACACTACAAGAAAGTTCCTGTTTACATTGAAGTCCTACCTTTTTCGAAAAGGTATGTTTATCTTTTTAACAGACATTGAGCATTTTTTAGCTTTGTCCCCAAAGGAATGGTGTTTTGACAAGGAAATTGCTGTTTTGCGGGAACGTTATGCAGAATAAAGAACGATTCTCAGGCAGTTGTGAACCTCCACTGTTAAAATATCTTTAAAGAGAAATAGTATATATTGAATATACAGTGAAAAAACAGAAATATTTGCTCAGATATAAACCTTTAATTTCATTGAGTTTTTTAAATGAATGTATGTATCTGATAGGTTGTTCATTATGACGGCACCTTTGTTTAATATAGAGGTGCAGCATTGAGGGTCTGGTGAGGGCTAATTTAAAGGGATTGTATGGCTTAGGTTTTTATTTTTTGCAGTGCAGCTGCTGACTTTTAAAATATGGACACTTACCTGTCCAGCATGCCCACGATGTCGGCAGCCGAAGGCCGAGCAATCGCTCATCCCTCAGCTGCACCCGCTGCCATCCTCGGTGAGGGAATCGGGAAGTGAAGCGTTGTGGCTTCACTGCCCGGTTCCCTACTGAGCATGCGCGAGTAGCGTGGCGCGCTGTCACTGGTCCCCGCTCTCTCCTGGGAACAGTGTGTTTCCCAGAAGACAGCGGGGCGTGCGGGTAGGGGCGTGACTGCCGCAGAGTGTATTCCCAGAAGTGGGTGCAAATACAGGTATCTGCACCCCTCTCTCCCTGAAAGGTGCTAAATGTAACACCGGAGGGGGGAGGGGTTCCGAAAAGCGGAAGTTTCATTTTGGGTGGAACTTTAAGGTGAAAAAATACAAAGCTTTACAAACCCTTTAATCCTTCCAAAATTTAAGTTACTTTTTGTATTAGGGTGCATTAGGATTGCATTGTCTTTTCTCACCATCTATCTGCAGCTTCCTCATTAGCATCTACAGTAAGGGCAAGATTTATTAGGAGCATATCTTCCTGTGTATTTCAGATAGAAAGTTATGAAAGTGAACATGGATTTCTCACTAATTATTGGTCTCAGTCGTCCCAGTCTAAGCTGGTTATCGACATAACATGGCAGGAGGAGGGCAATTTTTTTTTTTTTTTAAGATGCACACTGGTAAAGGATGACTGCATCCTGTTCCTGCAATGGGCAGAGAGTGAATACATTTATTCCAGATTTATTGTAGTTAAGATACAGTATATTAAACAGAATACAAATAAAGTTGAGACTTTACAATTGAATATTACTCCTAAAATGGTACCTACAGATATACTTGCCCCATGTATATACAGTATCTCACAAAAGTGAGTACACCCCTCACATTTTCGTAAATATTTTATATCTTTTCATGTGACAACACTGAAGAAATTACACTTTGCTACAATGTAAAGTAGTGAGTGTACAGCTTGTATAACCGTATAAATTCGCTGTCCCCTCAAAATAACTCAACACACAGCCATTAATGTCTAAAACGCTGTGAACAAAAGTGAGTACACCACTAAGTGAAATTGTCCAAATTGGGTCCAAAGTGTCAATATTTTGTGTGGCCACCATTATTTTCCAGCACTGCCTTAACCCTCTTGGCTTGGAGTCCACCAGAGCTTCACAGGTTGGCACTGGAGTCCTCTTCCATTTCTCCATGATGACATCACAGAGCTGGTGAATGTTAGAGACCTTGCGCTCCTCCACCCTCTGTTTGGGGATGCCACACAGTTGCTCAATAGGGTTAAGGTTTGGAGATATGCTTGTGGCAAGTCCATCACCTTTACCTTCAGCTTCTTTAGCAAGGCAGTGGTCGTCTTGGAGGTGTGTTTGGGGTCGTTATAATGTTGGAATACTGCCCTGTGGCCCAGTCTCCTAAGGGAGGGGATCATGCTCTTTTCAGTATGTCACAGTACATGTTGGCATTCATGGTTGCCTCAATGAACTGTAGCCCCAGACCATTACACTCCCACCACTATGCTTCACTGTAGGCAAGACACACTTGTCTTTGTACTCCTCACCTGGTTGCCACCACACACGATTGACACCATCTAAACCAGGGGTCTCAAACTCAAATTATCTGGGGGCCACTGGAGGTAGAGGCTGGGTGAGGCTGGGCCGCATCAAGTATTGGACCAAAATTCTAAAATGTACAACTGATGCAATCTTAATAATAGTTCTAAATATTAACGGTTGTAAAGAACATAGGTTTCTCTTACCTCCTACTTCTTGTTGCCAGAGACCTGGCAGCGCTTCCTCCTACACAGCTCAGCAACATTTGGCTTGAGTGAGGAAGCAACTGACACCCTCAATATGGCTTGAAGATGCTCATCAGTAAGTTTGGCTCTGTACTTTGACTTATTAAAGTTCATGGTGGAGAAGAGCTTTTCACACAGATAGGTACTCCCAAAAAGGCACATGATCCGCTTGAACATCCTGGAAATCTCAGGAAAGTTGGTGGGCAATTCCCTCATAAATTGTCCAAGCTTGTCTGTTTTTCCATTTATATCCCTGAACTTAGCTTTGAGTTCAGAATTGCACTGCAGATCAATTAGCTCCATTTGAAGCACAGGGGGTGCATCTTCCACATTGAAGAAGAAGGGGTCAGCAAACATTTGGAAAGTGGCTGTGTGTGTCTTGAAGTCCACAAACCTGTCATCAAATTCTTCCTGTAGCTTTGCAATGGCATCAGTATACTTAATGCTGCTGAATGGTGTGCCTGAGTCCATGAGCACCTTGCATGTTGGTAAATGGCAGAGGTTTGTCTGAGAAAGCTGGGCTTTCCATAACACGAGTTTTGCAGTGAATGCCCTGACATTGTCATAGGCAACAGTGACAAGCTGCCCCTGGCCTTGTAACTTCTTATTTAGTATATTCAGCTCCTGTGTGATGTCAACAAGAAAAGCCAAGTCCATGAGCCATTTGGGATCACTTAGTACAGGAACAACCACCCCATCCATCTCCATGAAGGCTTTAACTTCTGCTCTCAACCCAAAAAAACTCTTTAAGACGTTTCCCCTGCTAAGCCAACGCACCTCGGTGAAGTAAGAGAGTGGGTAACCGCTCAAAGAGAACCAGGTAATCTGATTCCTGTGGTCCAAGCCAAGGGTGCAGGCAGTGCAATCAAAATGCAGGTTAGGATGAAGGAAAAAAGCTGGGACAGCCGCACTCCAAAACAACTCCTCCTTTAATTAAAAATCACAAATACATGCCACAGCAAAAAACAGCACAACAAAAGAAAAGCTGACGTTTCGCACTATGCCTTAGTGCTTCTTCATAGCTCGGTGAAGTATATAACATCCTCATATACTGACTCTATTTCCTCTAAAAAGGCGCGGAACTGCCGATGCTTCACGCCCCTGGATCTGATATGGTTGATCAATTTCACAACGTCAGACATTGTCAAACTTCAGGCATTTGCTGCATAAGGCCTGCTGATGGATAATGCAGTGCAGAGCAATGGCCTCTTCCACACCCTCCTCTTGTAGCTTTCTTTGAACCTGTGCCACAAGTCCATTTTCCTCCCTGTCATCGATGGCGCTCCATCAGTTGTTATTCCTACAAAATTCTTCAATAATAAGCCAGCATCCACAATGGCTTTACACAGCTGGCGGAATATCTCCTGAGCAGTGGTCTGGCCATGCATTGGAATAACTGTGAGCAACTCCTCCAACACTTCAAAATTGTCATCCACACCACGGACATATATTGCGACCTGCGCAGTGTCAGTAACGTCTGTGCTCTCATCAAGAGCGACTGAGTATGTGTGGAAATTTTTAGCTTTTTCACACAATTGCTCATAAATGTTACCTGACAGGTCAGAAATGCACTCTGCCACTGTGTTGGCTGAAAGGCTGATGTTGTTAAACTGACCCTTCTTTTCTGGACAGACTATACCTGCAGCCTGTAACATGCACTTTTTGATGAACTCGCCTTCTTTGAATGGCTTTCCTGCCCTAGCTATCATCTCACTCAACTGTAACTAGCTTTGACTGCTGCATCACTCTCTTTATTTGCTTTCTTGAAAAACTCTTGTTGCCTCAGTAGACATTTTTTTAAGTTTAGTGACCTGGGCCTCTCTCTCATCTCCCTGGTATTTGGCATACTCCTCACCATGTCTAGTTATATAATGATGTCTGATATTGTACTCCTTGTGCACCGCAACATTCTCGGTGCATATAAGTCGGAATGCCCCTGTGCTCCACAAAAAAATATTCCATCTCCCACTTCTTCTGAAAAATTCTGTGCTCATCATCAACCTTTCTCTTTAAAGCAGGTTTTGAGAAAGACATGACTGGGGCTGGAAGACAAAAACGTATTTGCACTGTACATAACACTAGTTTGTCTCAACTGTACTGCCTACAACAGCTCTATCCTACAGGGACGCCACTGCGTCACAGATTGCGCCTCTGCCACCTCTAATGTTCACTCTCCAGGATAGTCCCTATGACTCTGGCTGCAGTCACATACACACTCACTCTTCTCTATATGGGAGGGCCACCTGCGAACTACTCCTTTTTTCCCTCTTCTTCTTTCTGCACTGCCAGCCAATCACATGGATGAGCGCTCAGCCTATCAGGGCAGTGAGACAATATTCGCTCAGCCCTGATAGGCTGAGCGCTTGTTCCACCCACAGAAATTTACTATCAGGGCTAAGCGAATATGGTCTGACATACAAATAATGCCCCCATCATGTGCCCCTCACATATAATGCCCCATCATGCGCCCCTCATCACCCAACAACACCCTCCACCAGAGGTAGCACTCCCATCATCCACCGGCAACACCCCCTCCCATTCCCCTACCCCCCTGTGGTGATAGCATGAGCTGACGGATTATGGGGATGTTGCTGCTGGGGGGGGGGGGTTGTTGGGATGCAGTATCCCCCCTCATCATCCACCAGCAACAACTCCCCCCCAGTAGTAGCACCCCCATCATCCATCAGCTTATGCTATTACCACAGGGGGATAGGGGGAATGGGGAGGGGATGTTGCTGGTGGATGATGAGGGTGATACTGCATCCCAATCATCCAACAACACCCCACATCCTGCAGTAGCACCCTCATCATCCACCAGCAACACCCCCCCCCCCCCAGCAGTAGCACCCCCATCATCCACCAGCAACATAGCACCCTAACCATTCAGTTTGTAGGCCTGCGCACACCCCGCACCAATTCATCAGCGACACCCCCAGCGCCCCCTTTTCTCCCTGGCAGTACTGGTATTGACTTACCAGGGTCAGGTGCACCGCACTAGCTGCGTAGGTAGGCAAAGCAGGCCGAGACTCGTCGCACCAGGTCAGTGCGGACGGCGCGTCACGTCGGCGCCGCCCCCACGCCGCTGACGTCACCTGACGCCGACCCCTGCTTTGCCGGTGTCTGTGAGGTACTTCACCGGCAGTAAGGGAGGCAGCGGGAAAGGTACGGGGAGAGGGCCGTGGCCCGCAAAATATCGCACAGCACGGGGAGGGGGCCGCGGGCCGCCAAATTTCGGTCCATGGTTCCAGTAATCTATGTCCTTGGTCTGCTTGTCTTCAGCAAACTGTTTGCAGGCTTTTTTGTGCATCATCTTTAGAAGAGGTTTCCTTCTGGGATGACAGCCATACAGACCAATTTGATGCAGTTTGCGGGATATGGTCTGAGCACTGATAGGCTGACCCCCCACCTCTTCAACATCTGCAGCAATGCTAGCAGTACTCATAATTCTATTTCCCAAAGACAACCTCTGGATATGACGCTGGGCACATGCACTCGACTTCTTTGGTTGACCATAGCGAGACCTGTGTGGAACCTGTCCTGTTTAACCTCTGTATGGTCTTGGCCGCCATGATGCATCTCAGTTTCAGGGTCTTGGCAATCTTCTTATAGCCTAGGTTATCTTTATGTAGAGCAACAATTCTTTTTTTCAGCTCCTCTTAGGCCTCGTACACACGACCGAGTTTTTTTTTTTGCCGAGGAAACCGGTCGTGTGTACACTTTTCGACGAGGAAACCGTCGAGGATCTCGTCCGGCCAAAAAGAGAACATGTTCTCTATTTCCTTGACGGGAATGGGAAAATTTGGCTCGCCGATATCCTTGGCGGCTTCACAAGGAACTCGACGAGCAAAACAATGTGTTTCGCCCGTCGAGTTCCTCGGACGTGTGTACGAGGCTTCAGAGTTATTTGCCATGAGGTGCCAAGTTGAATTTCCAGTGACCAGTATGAGAGAGTGAGAGCGATAACACCAAATTTAACACACCTGCTCCCCATTCACACCTGTGACCTTGTAACACTAACGAGTCACATGACACTGGGGAGAGAAAATGGCTGATTGGACCCAATTTGGACATTTTCACTAAGGGGTGTACTCATTTTTGTTGATAGCGGTTTAGACATTATTAGCTGTGTGTTGAGTTTTTTTGAGGGGACAGCAAATTTACACTGTTGTACAACCTGAACACTCACTACTTTACATTGTAGAGAAGGGTAATTTCTTCAGTGTTGTCACATGAAAAGATATAATAAAATATTTAGAAAAATGTGAGGGGTGTACTCACTTTTGTGAGATACTGTATATGTAGGCACCTTAAAGGAAACCTGTCACCATGTCACGCAGACCAATATGCACCCCACCCCCACTGCATCCCTTAACCGATGGGGGGAGTATTCAGGAAGCACAGGGAGTAGTACAGAAAGCAATGATTCTCGGAAAAAGAGGGCTGCAAGCAGTACAGATTCCTTTCCAGCAAAGAGAACAGTAATGACCTCACCAAATCTCCTTCCAAATCTTGTGAGACTAGCAGTCACAGCCAGCAAATGCAGTACACAGCCTAGGCACCTTCACATACTAGGATGCGCAGTGCTATTTTTCAGGAGAAATTCAAGAGAAACATTTTTTCAAGATACTACTTGGTTACAATTAAAACAAAAGAAAATACAATTAGCACAAGCTTATCTTCATTGAGATGTGTCCCTTGTGCTGCTGTCCTCCTTTCGAATAAATCTTCCTTCTCTGAAGCCCCACTGCTGTAATCTTCCAGGTCACTGAGGGTAAAAGAACCAAGGGGCTCTGACTGGCGCTTATCAAGAGGGCTCAACGATGTCCACCATTTCTGCCCAGCTCCTCCATTCATAGAAGCCGCACTACAGCTTTTATGAACAAAACATGATCATGATGAATGGTGGGGATGGACCTATCAATAATCAACCTGTCCTCCATTTGCAGATCCTCATTCATTAAAGCTGTAGTAGCTTCTATGAATGGAGGCAAGGGGGCGGAAAGGGTGAGCATAGTTGGGCACACTTGATGAAAACCTGTCGAAACCCCTTAGTTCTATTAACCCCCACCACACTGGAATTTCATGGTGGCAGGGGGGTGGGTGGTTGTATCGGAGGAATAATAGGAGGACACAGCAGCACAAAGGGCACATCTCACTGAAGTCATGTCCCTTGTGCTGATTTTTTATTTTTAGGTAAACTTAGGTTTGAACATTCCTAGATGTCCCCTGTAACATAGCAAATTTTTACTTTTTTAGTTGAGGATGTGTGTGAATACAAATAAAATTAAAGCATAGTAAAAATAGATGTGACATCTGTTGGTCATTACCATAAACAACAAAAACAAAACCAGTGCCAATCTGAGCAAATGAAGCATTAAAAGCTGAATTCCAGGAATTGGAGAGAGGTTATCCTTGCGGTGGTGCCTTACTGCACTGTAAAGATCAGATGCTTGTTTAGTCTATGGGTGCAGGGATAAGGTTTATTGCTCACCTTAACCCATAGTCTGGCAGGCTTCAATGCTGTTCTCTTCTACCCAGAGCTCCAGGCTGTGGTTGATCCCCCGGCACCATTACATATGGTATAGGGCTATTACTCTGCATTGTACGTGCCGGAGGTGAGCATGCAACTGCCTGAGAGCGCATTAGAGATTTAGCAACGATAGATCATTTGCATGGATAGAGGGAGCCTGCTGGAGCAGGACTGTAGATATTACACCTGCACCCCTACACTAAATAAGCATTTAACATTTTCATAATTTTTTTTTTCATTTAACCAGCTGGTTGAATGAAAAAATTATCTGATCCCCCCATCCACATATTTGTTGTGAATTACTCCTGCTGCGCTATTGTGTGCTGACAGTGGTGAGCCTTCCCGGTATCAGAATACAGTGACCAGTGCTGCTGGATATATCCGGCAGCACTGATCAAGTGGTAAAAATCCGACAGGCTGATCATAGCGCCTGGATAGCGATTGGATGCTAAGCGCCTTGAGGCGATTAATTTTGCATTTGTTGCGCTATACAAGTTACTCACTCACTCACTCACTCACTCATACAGAAGTCGATGGGTAGAGTGACTTCTGTACAGTCAGGGTGCCCATACACTAATTGAAATTTGTCCGGTCCTTGCTGAAGCAGCCACATTTTGATCCATGTATGGCCAGCAATAGTGTACACTTTTGGCATCGGCTAATATGATTGAACTACTTGAGTCATCTTGGCCCAACCAATCAAGATGGCTGAAGCTTTGAACCCAAAAAAATACCTGCCAAAGATACCGGCTGCCGGTGAGAGAGCTGGTGGACACCACATCATTGGGGCAGAAGTGTGTGTAGTTGTGCTTTAAGGCCCTGTTCACACTAGTGCAATTTCCTCTGCGTCTGTCGTCGTACTGCAATGCACAACTTTGGAAATCGCATTATTCTCTATAATGCACATCAATGCAACATGGTGCAGTGCGATTTTTGAAAAAGTGCAGGTGCTTGTTTTGGTGCACCTTACTGAAGTTGTTGCCCCATAGATTTCAATAAACTAGTCTCCCCCTAGTAAAAAAAACACATTAAAGCATGAAAAAAAGCATGCTACAAAATCGCATGATTATGCAACAGCACTAGTGTGACCTTAGGCTAAGGTGAATTACATACAAGCTTATGCAGAGTGCAGCAGTTCAGTTGTATAGACCCAGGATAGGGAACTGCAAGTACCCAGTACATATGGCAACAGAGAGGATCTGCTGTCTCGCAAAGTAGCAAGCAGGAACTTGTATTTACATAGGGGAATGTAACATAATATGTAACATAATATCTGGTTAGCTGCATACCACCCATGG
This sequence comes from Rana temporaria, assembly GCF_905171775.1. NCBI lineage: Eukaryota > Metazoa > Chordata > Amphibia > Anura > Ranidae > Rana > Rana temporaria. The sequence goes on along the minus strand of NC_053495.1, from coordinate 126,603,696 downwards.
CAGCCTTACCACTTTAGGCCATGGGCTATGTTGGCATGCAGAAATCCAGCATTGTTAATGCGAAAGCAAACACTGTAATGCTGATATCTCCTTAGCCAGGTGATACTGTATTGTAATTGTATACCTTTATTTTTAAAAAAAAGCTATATTTCTGTCTAGTGCTGGCTATACACTAGCAGAATTGTGGTCGAACTTTTTTGTTTTAATTACGTTCCTTCATTTTTCTAATCATTAATGGGCTAAAATCAGCAAATGTTTTTGACCACAATGACGAGAGATTTTGAAGGGGCGAAATGTAAAAGTTTTCTCAAATGAACATATATCTAAGTTTATGTAGTTTTCGTTTGGTAAGGTCAGTTGATTTCAAATTAAATGTTAAAAGCAAACAGAATTTTGAAATACTATTGAGCATCGAGCGTTAAGCGTTGAATGTACTGAGAATTTTTGTAAGCATGTACGTAAAAATCTACACAATATTATGGCCAACTTACGTTAATACTTAGGCCCCTTTCACACGGGGCAGGGGAGGTGCGGTATAACGGCGCGATTTTTAGCGCCACTATACTGTCGTATTCATCGCGATATTCGGCCGCTAGCGGTGCGCATTGCCGGTAGTATTACCGCGGTTTCCCGTTGATTTAAATGGAAATGAGCGGTATAGGAGCGGTAAACACCCCGCTCCTATACCGCTCCAAAGATGCGGCTAGCAGGACTTTTGGAGCGGTCCTGCTAGCTCACCGCTTCAGTGTGAAAGCCTTCGGGCAGGGCACGATTTTTTCAGGCGGTATAGCAGCACGATTTTTAGCGTTAAACCACCTGAAAAATGTGTCAGTGTGAAAGGGGCCTTAGAGGAATTTTTTTTTGCAAATTAAACAAATATGTAGCATATACAATTGTGACAGTAGTCTTATTGTAATTGAATGTTATTAAAATCACCTTTACTTTTCAATCAGCAGCGCTGTACAGTTTTGTAAAATGCAATGCAATATGGCTACCTGGAGGCCTCCTGTACACAGATGGTATACAGAATACTCCCAAGATATGTAATTTCCTGCTTGAGTGATTGGCTCACTGATTTTCCCAGAACTCTGTATTAAGATACAAATCAGATTTTACGCATTCCCTGCAACAAAAATAACATTTTTGTTGAGATGCTTCCAATAGCAAATCACGTCTAAAGGGATGCAGACCCTGCAACTTTCCTAGAGCCCTGCAGGTGCAGCAACTGATTGATAATTATAAAACCACTCCTATACAGATTCACTCTGTAAATGGACACAAACAAACAGCTTTTCCTTTAGAATAACAAAAGGTAGCAATCTGCAACAAAGTTTGTTAAAATCCCTGCAATGTCACTCACAAGAAAAAAATAAATTCTCAACAAAGGTGAAGTTATTCTTTAAAGCGGAGTTCCACCCATAAAAAAAAAAAAAAAAGAAAAATTTTTGGAGAATTTTTTATTTTTTTTACTTACCTTTCAATGCCTGTTGCTACGTGGTCCCTTCTAATCTTCCCCTTCCTCAACGCGGCGCCTGACGTCATTTCCCTAGGCGCCTCTACTCGCTACTGCTCCTGGGAGATGTGTGTCATCATTCCCTAGGAGTCAGTGGGCAGCGCCGAGGGCTAGGTTGCCATAACAACGGGGCGGGCACTTCCGACAACGCCGCCCGTTAATATGGCAACCTGTATACTTTACAGCGCTGCTTCGTGCCATTACTGCGCATGCGCGAGAATGGGCGCTGCATGTTGGTCATTCAGCTGCACTGTATCCCGGAAGATAATGCTTGTGGGCTTCACATGCCCACAAGCAAAAAGGAAAACGGCCAGGACACGATTATATAACTTAATTTTTTATATTAAAGTGGACATCTTCTAAACAAGTAAGTGTTATATGTTAATGTTCTGACCTTTAGAAGTGTTTAAAAAAAAAAAATAGAAGAACATGTCGTTGGAACTCCGCTTTAATAATAACATTTGAAATTTCTAAGAAAAAAATATATATTTTTGTTGACCTAATGATAACATTTGTATCTCTTTGCAGTCGTTCAGCTTGTCCAGGAAGAAGATAGTTCATTACACCAGCTATGATCAGCGGAAGAGAGCCAACGCAGCATTCCTGATTGGAGCATATACAGTAAGTTCAGATAATAGGAAAATACATTTGTGTTAGTGTCATTGCCTGTACTGATGGTGATTGAGTTCTCGTGCAGGGTGACAAGTTCCTGACCCGCCGCAGTTCCTTTTCTGATCCATTCTTCCTATTGTCTGTCAGCTTCTTTTTCTGCCTTGTTAATATTTTACAACAGGACAGAAATAAATCAAGCAGGTCTCATATGTCAGGGTCCAGCTTAGCCTTTGTAAATTTCACATGCACATCGCTCTGTGTGCAGAAACCCGTATAATCGAAAACAACACAAACATTGGATATTTATAAACGCATTATGTACTGCCGGATTGGCATTAGAGGGCATCTGCTATTGTTACAGTCTCTGAAAGAGCTCACAGGTTTTCATATCTGGATTTAAAGCTGAACTCCAGGCTGATATGATAAACTAGCATTTAATCCAGTTATGCATTCGTCATAGTAGAATTGGAATACGCATTTGAAATATATGTCTGTTTACTGTTATACCTGTTAAAAAAAAAAAAATTAAATGTTGTTTATTCTTGTGATTGGACAGTCAGGCAGGTGGCACGCTTGTTTCTGCTTCCAGTGTCATCTCTCCACCTCCAGCTTAATTATTGGACAATAAATCAGTATCACCACCCCAGTCCAATTAGCAGGGAGATGAACCTGGAAATAGACTGATCTTCCTGCCTTTGCAGTGTGCAATAAATGTGTGGATCATATGTCTGGCTGGACAAATTGGAAATCCTATGACAGGTAAAACAGTGAACATACATGCTGCTGTTGTTGAGCAGTGTGGCCGTACAGCTTGCCCCCCTTCCTCCTGCTGCTATCCAGAAACTCTACTAGCAGCCAGACAGCTTGCCCCCTCCCCCTCCCCTCCTTTCTCCCACTGCTATCCAAAAATGCTGCTAGCAAGTATAGGTGTGAGCGACAGCACTTGTCACTGCCAGCCGGTGTCACAGGAGAGGATTGCTGTCATTCATCATGGAAAAAGAGATTCTTCCTGCTGTGGTTAAAAAAAAGGCAACCAACAATGCTGGTACTTGTAGTTCCTCAAAGTGCTGCTCATTTGCTCCGGTAATAAAAAATAGAGTTGTACCCCGTAAACACGATCGGAATTTCCGATTGTGTGTAGCCCCATCTGAGTTTTTTCATCTGGAATTCCGATGAATTCCATCAGAGTTTAGATATAGAACATGTTCTATTTTTTTTTCAATGGAATTCCGATGTGATTTGGCCGGGCAAAAGTCTGATCGTATGTACGCGACATTAGACCGCACTGAGGTGAAACTTAATTAATCCTGTCTAGCTGCTGTCTAATTCAGAAATCTCAACATCAAATAAATAAATAAAAAGAGACAGTACTTAACCAAGTGTGTGTAAGGCTGGGTTCACACTAGTGCGATGCGGGAACCCTGTGAATCCACTGCGCATCACACCCGACTCGCACGGCAGTTCACACTGCCATATGCAAACTGCTGGTTAGTGTCAATACAATGTTAATGACACCCCCATTTCAGCTCGCATATCGCACTGAGAACTGTCAGTTCGGACATGAATCGGATCGCATAGGTGAACACCCATGCGATCCGATTCTGGTGACCAAAAAAAGGGTCCTGTGTGAGTTTAGACTGAATGCGATGCGATTTTAGCCATACCATCTGTATTGTATCTGTAGTGCGGTGAGAATCACATGCGATCTCGCACAGTGCACCAATGTGAACCGGCCCTAAAGGTGATCTATCATAGAAAAGTGTACTGTATCTATAATATATGAAATATATAATGATGCAAATACTATAATCTCTATCAAAACTAGTGATGATAATACTATAATCTCTATCAGATTAGGTCATAATAAGATAACCTAAATAATGAATCAAATTAATGTAATGTGATGTATGACCACACCAATATGTGATGAAAAAGTGGGTAACTAAACCCACAAAAAACATTCACTTAAATTTATTTGTGTCTATATGTAGCCAAAGAACAGAAACTAAAAACAAAAGTCCATGAAAGTCACAAAATATTAGTGCCAAAAAAATGTAGCCAAAAAATGATATTGTTGGTAAACATATGTTCAATCCCACAAGTGTAAGGCCCGCCTGTTAGTTTTGTCGGCGGACCTGAACGGCCGCTCCATACATCTCTATGGAGCATCGGATGTCAGTAGAGACATGTCCGCTGACATCCGACCCGATACGCTAAAATCAGACGGATGGCGATACGTCGCCATCCGTCCATGGCTGATCGGATCGGGTGAGATCTGATGAAAACGGACATGCTGTCCGTTTTCGTCTGATCTCTCCATAGGAGACAGCGGCGCCCGACAAGCCCCTCCCTGCTCAGTGAGCATAGAGGGACCTGTCATCCGCCGGCTCAACGAAGATCAGCGGAGAAATCTCCCGCTGAGCTGGCAGACCGCTAGAAGCGGATCCGTCCCCGTGTGGAAGGGGCCTAAGTAGCAGATTCTTCGTATGATATATCCTCGACCGCTTAGGATTGAAATGACTCACCAATGTTAGTGGCTGGTAAAAGAAAACCAGCAAACATGATTTTCCTTAACAGGATGCAATACTCTGCAGATCTATAGTAGATAATGATATCAGCTTTCCTCAGTAGCAGTTAATCCAGACCTCCAGCAGGCAATTTATTTTCCTTTTCAGAGTATAGTGGTCTGCAAGAGCCCAAAAAATATCCACTCTGACTCTCCTCCACAGTGTGTATGATCAATCTTTCCAGAAAGGTGTGGATGGAAAATAAAGAAAGCACAGCATAGCAAAAAAAAAATGTAAAACTTTTTTTTATTTATGTAAATCACATAGCGCTCACATTTAAAGACACTGGTAAAAAAGGCATGGATAATATATGTCTCACGATCCCATGAGTAGACATCAAATGTGACGTAGTAACGATGCCTCCAGCAGCTCACCCTACGTTAGTTTTGTTGCTAGACGTCCATTCGTGACTATTTGTAGCTGCAGACATTTTAATATAAGGACACTCACCTGTCCAAGGATCCCACCATGTCAGCACTCAGAGCCGGTTCGTCAATCGGCTTTGTGCAGGCGCCAGCATTGTTAGTTAAACGAAACCGGCAGTGAAGCCTTCAGACTTCAAAGGCTGTTTCCTGCTGCGCATGCGCGAGTCGCCCTGCTATTTTTGAATGGTCCCGCTGTCTTTGAGAACCTGTGTGTATCCCAGAAGGCAGCAGGGGGAAGGAGGAGGGGCCGGAAATGTAGTTCCCCGATGGGCGATCTTATCCGAAAGAGCCAGGATCACAGCTACTAATTCCTTGACAAGAAACCAGTTAACCAATAAGTATTTCAAGTGTGTATTTAGTTGTTTTACTGGAGTTCACCGTAAAATGACTGTAATAATAATAATCACAACAACATTATTCACCCTCTGTGCATTGTCTAGGCTTTCTTAACCCATTTATGCCTAAGGTTGGATTTTCAATTTGTGCATAAAATTCATGTTACCTAGAGCAGTATAAAAAACTTACATAACTACTGTTTCAATATTTGAACAAGAAGCATTAATAGGTTAAATGCTGCACTGTTTCTATCACTATTGGTGTTGCTATGTTAGGCAGTCATTTATATAATTCCTTGGCTGCACATTGAAGAGCAGCTTGCTCAATAATATCAGAAAAAGCATTCGCTGACCACTAAACACCAGTGGCTGTAGTAGTTTTTTTTTAAATAAAAAAAAGGTGTTTATTGAACATATAAAAAAGAAGAATAAACAGCAATACTTTCCAATGCACAGACATATAATGGACCTAAAAAAATGTACAGCATACACGTATAAACAGTTGCCCCTCACTCCACCCATAACCATTCTCCTCCCCACTTCGCCACATACTATACCATACCGCCACAGTAAATGTCAATTCAACTCACATTCTAGCACGGCAACAGTACTATATCCACCTATAAACATCTTAAAAGTCTAGTCATGACAAGTTCTCTGGGGCTCAAACCCGGCGTATCCAGCCACATTGACCATATCCGCTCAAACCTGCCCGGACACCCCCTATGTTGGTATATTTTTCCATAACCAGAGTGTTTCCCACATGAGTGATCCAGGAGGAATGGGCAGGCGGAGAGGCGGACTTCCACCCCATTAGAAGTAGCTTCCGGCTGTAGCAGTTTTAATGAGATTATAAGCTTTATGAGAAATGATAAGGATCATTTACAATATCTATAGGAAAAAATATACCGTATTTATCTGCACATAACACGCACCTTCTTTTTAAGAGGGAAGTTTCAGGAAAAAAACTTACATTTTAAATAAAGAACTTTGAAGCAAAATAAGGGTCAGTGCCCATCAATGCAGCCTCTCAATTGCCCATCAATGCAGCTTAAAGCGGATGTGCCATGGGAACAAAATATTAAAAGCCAGCAGCTACAAATACTGCAGCTGCTGACTTTTAATATTAGGACACTTACCTGTCCTGGAGTCCAGCGCCGATCGCAGCAGAGCACGAGCGATCGCTCGTCACTCTGCTGCTCCCCCCGCCATCCACGCTGAGGGAGCCAGGAAGTGAAGCGCTGCGGCTTCACTGCCCGGTTCCCTACGGCGCATGCGCGAGTCGCGCTGCGCCCGCCGATTGGCTCACACGCTGTGTGCTGTGTGCTGGGAGCCGAGTGTTCCCAGCACACAACGGGCGACAGACGGGATGTGACGGAATGCCCGTCTTTTGCCCGTAGCGTGTGGCCGGAAGTGGGTGCAAATACCTGTCTTTAGACAGGTATCTGCACCCCCCTCCCCCCTGAAAGGTGTCAAATGTGACACCGGAGGGGGGGAGGGTTCCGATCAGCGGGACTCCACTTTAGGGTGGAGAACCGCTTTAATCAATGTCTATCTGTAGCCTCATGATTGCCATGAATGCAGCCTGATTAATGCCCATCTCGCCTCAGATTACTGCTGACTCAGAGGGGACAGGGAGGGGGGAAAGATGAGCGCCGTCAGATAACATACAGCGAGAATCTCCTGTTTACTCGGCGGCCTCTTTAATACAAAGTCCCGCCTCCTGGACCGGCTTCTATGATAGACAAAACACTGGTGCAATGCTGGCCCAGGAGACGGGGACTTCCTGTTACGGTGGCCACTGAATAAACAGGAGATTCTCACTGTATGTAATCTTATGGCGCTTGTCCCGCCCCATCCCCATTATCTCTGAGTGAGCCCAAATTGCAGTATCTGCATATAACACGCACACGCTATTTGCAACCGATTTGCAGGGTGAAAAAATTTGTGTTATACGCCAATAAATTCAGTACTTATGTTTGGTGACAGAGAATATTCAGCATGGATTCCTCTATGAGTAGTAGTACAGACTTCTGTTGCTTCTAAACCCTATTTGTGGTCAAAAAGTGGTAATTATTACAAGCAATGCCTGTATCAAAAACATTACTAGGGAGTCAGCTAGTATATGGCTAGTATTATTAAAATAGAAGTCCACCCTACACTAAAAGCCTGCATCTACAGACATCCACAATCTAACACTAACCTATCTAGCCCTGTAAAGAAGAAATCAGCATACATACCTTTTTATGAAGCCGATCCAACCCGATCACACTCTGAGCTGTCAGCTGCAGCTTCACTGTGGAGGTGGGTGCAGAGGACACAGCCGACAACGGAAGCCCCATAGTAAGTCTATGGGTGATGTCACTCCATATTCATTTCACAGCCATTGTCGGCTGTGTCCTCTGCAAAGCTTCTGCCGCTGAAGACAAGATCGGATCAGCTTCAAAAAAGATATGTATACCGATATAGGGCAAGATAATCCGTAATTTTTCTTTATAAATTTTGGCCAAAATTTATACTGCTACATATCTTTGGTAAAAATAAGTACAAATTGGTGAATATTATTTGGTCTTTGTGAAAGTTCTAGCGTCCACAAGCTATGGTGCCAATATCTGAAAATTGTGCGGGGGTATTGCAGAGTATTGTGCGGGGGTATTGCAGAGTATTGTGCGGGGGTATTGCAGAGTATTGCGCAGGGGGTATTGCGCAGGGGGTATTGCAGAGTATTGCGCAAGGGGGTATTGCAGAGTATTGCGCAAGGGGGTATTGCAGAGTATTGCGCAAGGGGGTATTGCAGAGTATTGTGCGGGGGTATTGCAGAGTATTGTGCGGGGGTATTGCAGAGTATTGCGCAGGGGGTATTGCAGAGTATTGCGCAGGGGATATTGCAGAGTATTGCGCAGGGGGTATTGCAGAGTATTGCGCAGGGGGTATTGCAGAGTACTGCGCAGGGGGTATTGCAGAGTACTGCGCAGGGGGTATTGCAGAGTACTGCGCAGGGGGTATTGCGCAGGGGGTATTGCAGAGTACTGCGCAGGGGGTATTGCAGAGTACTGCGCAGGGGGTATTGCAGAGTACTGCGCAGGGGGTATTGCAGAGTACTGCGCAGGGTATTGCAGGGATGGCTGAGCAGTGATGGCTGGATCTGCAATAGTCACAGATCCAGCCCACAGTGCTGCTGACACCCGCTCTCTCTCCTCTCACACTGTACCGACTGGTACAGAGAGAGAGGAGGGAGGAACCGGCGTCATCAAATGACGCTGGTTTGTTTACATGTGATCGCTCTGTCCCCTGGACCCGGCGGTCACGGACACTCCCGTGTGCGCGCCCCAGGGGAGCGCGGGAGCGCGATTCTGGGAAGACGTCCATGGACGTCCTCCCAGTGTTAAGGAACCGCCTTATAGCCGTAATTCGGCTATGAGGCGATGATTAAGTAGTTAATCTGACAGATAACTTAAAGTGGTTGTAAAGTCAAAATAATCAATAACTGCCATCCCCTTTGTTTTATGAAGATATAAAGTACTGTGTGTCTAAACTCTTTTTCTCCTGGAAGGAGAAAAGCTGATCAAAGGTGTAAATTGGCTGCGCCTAACAATACATTACGAGTCGGTTCACACGGGGGCGACTCGTCAGGCAACTCAGCCGCCTGACAAGTTGCGCTCCGCTCTGTTCAATGAAACCGTTCTAATAGGAGCAACTCAAGTCGCTCCGACTAAGGGCCCTTTCACACGGGCGGACAAACGGTCCGTTTATTACAAGTCCATTTACGGACTTGTAATGCTTCCCTATGGGATTGCAGACGTTAGCGGATTGAGCATCCGCTAACATCCGCAAAGATCCGCCTCTGCAAAGATCCGCTTTTTCAGACGGAAGAAAGCCCTATTTTTCTTCCGTCTGGCGGAACGGATCGGATGAATACGGACACATGGTCCGTATTCATCCGATTCCCCATAGGGGAGAGCGGAGGAAAGACAGGGCAGTCTCTGCACAGTGTGCGGGGACCGCCCTGTCCGCCGACAGCACAGCGGGGATTTGCGGATGATCCCCGCTGAGCAGACGGACACACACGGGGCGGATCAATATGGATCCGCTCCGTGTGAAAGGGCCCTTAGAGAAAGGTTCTTGTACGACTTTGGGGGCCTCTGAAGTCGGCTTGAGAACGCCTTGCCGAGTCGCCCCCAAAGTAATGCCGCCCCTGTGTGAACCGGGTCTAAATCTAAAGCTTCGACAATTTGCATCCAAATGTAAACATCCAGTGACATAAGTGATGAAAAAAATCTAATAAACAAAACCAAGTGTATATTTTCAGTGGAAACAAAGGGCCAGATTCACAAACGAGATACAACGGCGTATCTACTGATACGCCATCGTATCTCTGTTTCTGACTATGCGACTGATTCATAGAATCAGTTACGCATAGCTAGCCCTAAGATCCGACAGGTGTAATTGAATTACACTGTCGGATCTTAAGGATGCAATTCTAGGCTGGCCGCTAGGTGGCGAGGCCATTGCGGCCGGCGTAGAATATGCAAATGAATACTTACGGCGATCCCCGAACGGCCCGTCGATCTAACTCTACGTCGTTTCCGTCGAGTTACGCTGAGCCCTAGTTGTCTTAAGCCATGTTAAGTATGGCCGTCGTTCCCGCGTCGAAAATTAAAAATCAACGTCGTTTGCGTAAGACGTCCGTGAATGGCGCTGGACGCCATTTACGTTAACGTCTAAGCAAATGACGTTGGTGCAATGTCAGTTAGCGCAATGCACGTCGGGTAATTTACCCGACGGAGCATGCGCAGTACGTCCGGCGCGGGAGCGCGCCTAATTTAAATGGGACTCGCCCCATTCGATTGGGCCCGCCTTGCGCCGGACGGATTTAGGATACACCGCCGCAAATTTCCAGGTAAGTGCTTTGTGGATCGGGCACTAACTTGGGAAATTTGCGGCGGTGTAACTTAAATCGTTTAAAGCGGAGGTTCACCCGCACATGACACTTTTTCCCCTTAGATGGATGCTCGTTTTGTCTAGGGGAATCGGCTAGTTGTTTTAAAATATGAGCCGTACTTACCGTTTACGGGATGCATCTTCTCCGCCGCTTCCGGGTATGGGCTGCGGGACTGGGCGTTCCTATTTTGATTGACAGTCTTCCGAGAGGCTTCCGACGCATCCATCGCGTCACGATTTTCCGAAAGAAGCCAAACGTCAGTGCGCAGGCGCTGACATTCGGCTTCTTTCGGCTACTAGTGACGCGATGGATGCGACCGTCGGAAGCCTCTCGGAAGACTGTCAATCAAGAAGGAACGCCCGCTCCCGAAGACCCATACCCGGAAGCGACGGAGAAGATGCATCTCGAAAACGGTAAGTACGGCTCATATTTTAAAACAACTAGCCGATTCCCCTAGACAAAACGAGCATCCATCTAAGGGGAAAAGAGAAAAAAAAACATAATTGGGTGAACTCCCGCTTTAAGTTACGTTGCGCCCGGGCTACGTGAATCTGGCCCAAAGTTCATAAATGTCCAACTCTTTCTTCTACGTGTATATTCCTTTATGTGATCCTTTTATTACACTTTTCTTCACCCTTGTGGGTCTTAAATAATATTTCCTCCTCCGTTCCTCAATTAAACAGAATTGCTCCCATGGTGTAGTATAAAGGGTAATTTTTTTTAGACAATAGTAAACACTTACATAAAAAATAGCAGTCAAATGCTTCCACATAAGTATCTGACTGGGCTGCGGCTCCCGTTCCACTCATGCTCCACAGTGCAATGTCACCCAACTCCGCCCAATGCGTAGGAGAAAATGTGCCTAAAAAAGCTATGTTTTCCACAAATGTTTAGACATGTTCAGGCGCGTCAAACATTTCAGCATTAAAAGAGACGTAAAGGATTTTTTTTCCAGTTTTACACTTACCTAGGTGGATGCAGCATCGGTGCGATGCTGCATCTGTCCCCTGGCGCCTCTGCACTGAGAACCGAGCAATCGAACTCCGCCAATGGCTTACGTCTCACAGCTTCCCAAGCAGAGAGATGCTGCCTGATGACTGTCAATCAGCAGCTCTCCACTCTGCTCCCCCTAGCTGACTGGAACACTGAGCTGTGGAGGGGGCGGAGCGGCCGACTCGCTGAGAAACTGAGCTGTGTGTCAGTCCAGGCACCTGGCAAGTCCAGACTCCCATTGTCGGGATGATACATTGCCTGGACTGATCTCTGTGACTTCCGCAGAGAGCGGACTTCAGCATGGACACAGATGTGTGGATTTACTAAAACTGGAGGGTGCAAAATATAGTGCAGCCATGCATCGGCTTCCAGTTTTTTTGGTCAAATCTTAATTAAACAAGCTGAAGTTAGAAGCCGATTGGCTACTATGCACAGCTGCACCAGATTTTGCACTCTTCAGTTTTAGTAAATCAACCCCATAGGCTAACATGGAGGTGAATTTAGAGGCAGAAAAAAAAGTCAAATGCCTGTAAATTGGAGCTCCTGAAGTTGGCCGTACATGTACAGATCTCTTTTGTTCGGCCGGTAGGCTGAATAAAATAAATCTTAACAGATTCCTCCATCCATGCCAACAGGGCATATGGACCAACCCCCCTGCCCCCACACCCCACTCATAGATAAATGCCAGCTTGACAGACCATGCATGAATCTCTAGCTCTGTGAACTTGTGAACTGGGATTGAATTGGAGTGATTACTCAATCACCTCTGGGGCAACTGGTCATAAAAAAAAATCCTCAACAACGTCTTTTACATTGAAACTTTTGACTCCTTTAAGACCCATGTAAAATAACACATGTTCTGTTAGGGCAGCTAATGTATTTTAATAGTCCGCCTCTACCTCACAAGGAACCAGAAAACACACCTGCACTATTTTTTTTAGGAATGCATAATAGTGTGTTACTATGCCTTGTGGTTCGTTGCAATGTGGGTTAATTAAATGTGTGTATGGCTGCCATTTAAAATGTTATTCTAGAATTGCCTACCGGTTATTTGTTGACTACAGTTTTAAAAGAAAGTAGGAGTCTGGCCAACTCTTTTTTTTTTTTCATTTTTTCTAAATGAGGCTCTTTCCTAGTAATTTAACTGTTTTCTGTTTAGAAATCAGATCTTTTACAATTTTCTATAGCTGATGACTAATAATTTTCCTTTGTCTTAAATCTAGGTGGTCTATTTAAAGAAGACACCAGAAGAGGCATACAGAGCGCTTCTTAGTGGGTCCAGCCCTCAGTACCTCCCTTTTAGGTAAAAAAAAGACCTAATGACAACGTTTATCATTTCCTTTCTTCTGCATTATATAATTACACATGTTAATTGTTACTTTTGATCTTGGGTTGAAGTCGGCTGTACAGAAAATACGTCACAAGATCGAGGTATAGACAGAAAATTAATTAGACCTCATGCCAAAATGTGTCTAAATGGATAGAGAGTATTTAGGCTGTACAACAAATAGGACTAGTACAGTATTGCTCAAACTTACATTCACTGGAGAAAAAAAAACGACTTTACATTTCATTATCAATATAATAATGAAATTAATAATTTAGACTGGAATTCTCATACCAAAACTGTCACATTAATTTATTTTCTGCATCTTCACACTGTGTACCTTGTGTGATAAATCCCCTCCAGCGTGTGGGACATTTTACATTTGTTAAAAAAAAAATACTTCTCATATTTTTAATGTGTGTATAGATATATATATATCTCTATCTATCTATCTATCTATCTATCTATCTATCTATCTATCTATCTATCTCTCTCTCTCTCTCTCTCTCTCTCTCTCTCTATCTATCTATCTATCTATCTATCTATCTATCTATCTATCTATCTATCTATCTATCTATCTATCGTATATATAATAATTTAAATATCTATCTTTGTTACTATCCTAAGATCCGTACAATATAAAATTCCAGACGGAAATTCTTTACTATCGAGTTTTTTGATTTTGGCAGGCAGATGCTACAGGTAATGCATACTTTCAGCTTTGTAAGCAGAATTTTTTCCACGTGTCTTTTATACCGTAGGGGAATTCATTCTGAGAATTAACTCTTTCATGACCCCAAAGTCTGCTGCATATTTACAACCCAATGGGCAGGTTTTGGAATACCATGCTATAAAAATGCAGAAGTCATTTAGTAGTGTAGTTTGCAGCGTTTAGTTTAAAAAGGTAAAATACTAATATAATGAAGATAAATTAACCAGCATATTAAAGTTGGCACACGTTGCATTATGAAAGACAGACTTTCTAAATATCAACCACACTATCAAAAATGTTATACATGCAGCTTTCCACAGCTAATAATCCCAGACTGCTGGACTGCATGGCCCTTGGACAAAGATGTAAGGATGTCAGATGCTAAAAGAATATACACATCATGGTGCCCTCTAGCTCTGTCTGAATTCATGAAATCTTCAGCTCTTGTTTTAGATGACATTTGGTAGAGCTGTAGTTAGGATTACCTCCTTACAATGGTCACATCATATTATCACCTCAATATCATAATCTTAGTCTGTGTGACGAATCAAACACTGTCTGCTCCTTCAATATATCCAGCAAATGAATTATCAGACTAGTGTTAGGGGTTCTTACCTGCAGTGTCTCAAAATGCTGCGTTTTGTGGCTCGTTTAAATTTCTATATTCTTTTTTTTCACCCTTAACTCGTTGTTTAATACCCCTGTAGCCCTGTTGTCCCTGAATAGTTTCATACAGCAGCTCACACACAAGCTGTTCTAATTTCTGAGCGTGTCCCAACATGTTCTTCTGTCATTTGGCCAGATATAAAAAGCTAATGACTCAGAGTGAACCATATGATGTGTCTGTACCACAAGAAGAAAGTTAAATAATGGATATCCTGGGTTGCACCTTATTGCATCAATTGGAAAGTACAGACCAATAATACATGTTTACTTTTGTGTGTGTGTCCTTTTAACATACAGGTAGTGCAGAATTATTAGGCAAGTTGTATTTTTGAGGATTCATTTTATTATTGAACAACAACCATGTTCTCAATGAACCCCAAAAACTCATTAATATCAAAGCTGAATATTTTTGGAAGTAGTTTTTAGTTTGTTTTTAGTGTTAGCTATTTTAGGGGGATATCTGTGTGTGCTGGTGACTACTATTACTGTGCAGAATTATTAGGCAACTTAACAAAAAAAAAAATATATACCCATTTCAATTATTTATTTTTAACAGTGAAACCAATATAACATCTCAACGTTCACAAATATACATTTCTGACATTCAAAAACAAAACAAAAACAAATCAGTGACCAATATAGCCACCTTTCTTTGCAAGGACACTCAAAAGCCTGACATCCATGGATTCTGTCATTGTTTTGATCTGTTCACCATCAACATTGCGTGCAGCAGCAACCGCAGCCTCACAGACACTGTTCAGAGAGGTGTACTGTTTTCCCTCCTTGTAAATCTCACATTTGATGATGGACCACAGGTTCTCAATGGGGTTCAGATCAGGTGAACAAGGAGGCCATGTCATTAGTTTTTCATCTTTTATACCCTTTATTGCCAGCCACGCTGTGGAGTACTTGGACGCGTGTGATGGAGCATTGTCCTGCATGAAAATCATGTTTTTCTTGAAGGATGCAGACTTCTTCCTGTACCACTGCTCGAAGAAGGTGTCTTCCAGAAACTGGCAGGAGGACTGGGAGTTGAGCTTGACTCCATCCTCAATCCGAAAAGGCCCCACAAGCTCATCTTTGATGATACCAGCCCAAACCAGTACTCCGCCACCACCTTGCTGGCGTCTGAGTCGGACTGGAGCTCTCTGCCCTTTACCAATCCAGCCATGGGCCCATCCATCTGGCCCATCAAGACTCACTCTCATTTCAGCAGTCCATAAAACCTTAGAAAAATCATTCTTGAGATATTTCTTGGCACAGTCTGGACGTTTCAGCTTGTGTGTCTTGTGCAGTAGTCGTCGTCTTTCAGCCTTTCTTACCTTGGCCATGTCTCTGAGTATTGCACACCTTGTGCTTTTGGGCACCCCAGTGATGTTGCAGCTCTTAAATATGGCCAAACTGGTGGCAAGTGGCATCTTGGCAGCTGCACGCTTGACTTTTCTCAGTTCATGGGCAGTTATTTTGCGCCTTTGTTTTTCCACACGCTTCTTTGGACCCTGTTGACTATTTTGAAAGAAACGCTTGATTGTTCGATGATCACGCTTCAGAAGCTTTGCAATTTTAAGAGTGCTGCATCCCTCTGCTAGATATCTCTCTATTTTGAACTTTTCAGAGTCTGTCAAGTCCTTCTTTTGGCCCATTTTGCCAAAGGAAAGGAAATTGACTAATAATTATGCACACCTGATATAGAGTGTTGATGTCATTAGACCACACACCTTCTCATTACAGAGATGTACATTACCTAATATGCCTAATCGGTAGTAGGCTTTCGAGCCTATACAGCTTGGAGTAAGACAACATGCATAAAGAGGATGATGTGGTCCAAATACTCATTTGCCTAATAATTCTGCACTCCCGGTATATGTATTTGGTTCGCATTGCTTACACTGACCAGGGTTATGCTAGATAAAGATAGCTACTTATATACCTGTTTGTAAAATTACACAGGCCATCCAGATGAGTGGATAGTATTAAGAGGTGTCATGATAACCTTCTGATATTGCACAAAGGGACAGGTGTAGATACAGACGTCAGTGCTCATCGACACTCAGCTGGATGCTTCATACATGAAAGACTGTACAGCATCAGAAGAGTGTAGACAATTGTGCAAGGTCTTGCAAAGCTGAATCACAAATTACATTTATCCACAGATTTTACTGATAGCTGAATAGTGAATGATCCATCTGGGTCACTCTGCAGGAATCCAGGAGTGCCAAAGCTACAGGTGAAACTCGAAAAAATTAAATATCGTGCAAAAGTTCATTTATTTCATTAATGAAACTTAAAAGGTGAAACTAATATATGAGAGAGACTCATTACATACAAAGCAAGATAGTTCAAGCCGTGATTTGTCATAATTGTGATGATTATGGCTTACAGCTCATGAAAACCCCAAATCCACAATCTCAGAAAATTTTAATATTACATGCAATCAATAAAACAAGGATTGTACATAGAACAATATCGGACCTCTGAAAAGTAGAAGCATGCATATGTACTCAGTACTTGTTTTGGGCCCCCTTTTCAGCATTTACTGCCTCAATGCGGCGTGGCATTGAAGCTATCAGCCTGTGGCACTGCTGAGGTATTATTAAAGACCAGGATGCTTCAATAGCGGCCTTCAACTCTTCTGCATTGTTCGGTCTCATGTCTCTCATCTTGCTCTTGGCAATGCCCCATAGATTCTCTGTGGGGTTCAGGTCGGGTGAGTTTTGCTGGCCAATCAAGCACAGTAATCCCACGGTCATTAAACCAGGTTTTGGTGCTTTTGATAGTGTGGGCAGGTGCCAAGTCCTGCTGGAAAATGAAGTCAGCATCCCCATAGAGCTCGTCTGTGGAAGGAAGCATGAAGTGCTCCAAAATCTCCTGGTAGACGGCTGCGTTGACCCTGGACTTAATGAAGCACAGTGGACCAACACCAGCAGATGACATGGCTCCCCAAATCAACACAGACTGTGGAAACTTCACACTGGACTTCAAGCATCTTGCAGTGTGTGCCTCTCCATTCTTCCTCCATACTCTGGCTCCTTGGTTTCCAAATGAGATGCAAAATTTGCTCTCATCAGAAAAGAGGACTTTGGACCACTGAGCAACAGATCAGGTCTGTTTTTCTTTAGCCCAGGTAAGACGCTTCTGACGTTGTTTGTTGTTCAGGAGTGGCTTGACAAGAGGAGTACAACATTTGATGCCCATGTCCAGGTTTCGTCTGTGTGTGGTGGCTCTTGATGCACTGACTCCAGTCCACTCCTTGTGAAAGTCCCCAACACTTTTGAATGGCCTTTCCTGACAATCCTCTCCAGGCTGTGGTCATCTCTGCTGCTTGTGCACCTTTTTCTTCCACACTTTTCCCTTCCACATAACTTTCTATTAACATGCTTTGATACAGCACTTTGGGAACATCCAACTTCTTTTGCAATTACCTTTTGAGGGCTTTCCCTCCTTATTGAGGGTGTCAATGATGGTTTTCTGAACAACTGTCAGGTCAGCAGTCTTTCCCATGATTGTGATTCCTACTGAACCAGACTGAGAGACCATTAAAAGGCTCAGGGACCCTTTGCAGCTGTTATGGCTTAATTAGATGATTAGAGTGGGACACTTTGAGCCTAGAATATTGCACCTTTTCACAATATTCTAATTTTCTGAGATTGTGGATTTGGGGTTTTCATGAGCTGTAAGCCATAATCATCACAATTATGACAAATCACGGCTTGAACGATCTTGCTTTGTATGTGATGAGTCTATCTCATATATTAGTTTCACCTTTTAAGTTGCATTAGTGAAATAAATGAACTTTTGCACAATATTCTAATTTTTCGAGTTTCACCTGTAAGAGTTCTGAGCCAGCTGTCAGTGCAGAATTTTGGAAGTGTGATGCCTAAGGTGTCAGGCTGAAAGATTCATCTCTTCCTAGTATGTGGCTGGTTTGGTTTCCAAATGCAGGTGTGGTTTCAAGCCTCATCTTTACCCTGTGTCACCTGAAGAGTTAAAAAAGGGCACAATTTGTAAACAATTTAAATCATGTTCAAGAACGAAACATTTTCCAGGGTGTATTGAATTATAGAACAAGGGGGGTACTGTTTGAGATTGGCAGACAGAAAGGTCAGGTGTAACCTTAGAAAGTGACATTTTACTGACCAACTAAGTTGATGTAACCAAATGGAAACACATCTTGGATAAGTTCAGATCTATGTTTTGGGACAATGATATTAAATTGTTCATTGTTCGTTCTTGTTGTTTAGTCCTTTTGTAGTTGGCCTCCCTGGCATCCAGGTGCGGTGAGTGCTTATTTAGCCCTTCAGGCTAATCCTTTGCCTGTGGCACCCCCTTCAGTTGCTTATCATCTCCCCTCTGCTACTGCGCTAATGCGCTTTTAGCCTAGTACTTTTTCCTGGCATCCCTATTGTGAGACACTCAGACAACCTCCTCTCTCCTCTATTTTCCGAAAGAGCCCAAAACCTGCAAGATATTTGGTACTGCTTAGCGACTCTCTGTTCCAGAGTGGCCCTCCGATCTACTATATCGACCTGGACTGACTCTTATTGTACCTACGTACATAAGGAGTTGGATCTTTAGGGTCATATTAGCACATCTGCTACTTTTTAAAGCATTAGCCCATGTGTTTAGCTTAGTGTTTTTTCCTGGCATTCCCATTGTGGAACACTCAGACAACCTCTTGTCTCTTCCATCTTCTCAAAGGGCCTAACACCTGCAGGATCCATCTGAATCTGGCTACGTTAGGTTTCAATATTGTTAACTGTCTTTACATGTGTAGTTCAGTTATCCTTCAGCCTGTCCAGATGGCCTGCACAGTTCTTCTCCCTGTATCTGGAGTGTTTTGCCCATTAGATAATCACTATCACTAGGGCTATTTTCTGGCTGTTCAATACAGGTAGTTATTTCCATGTTGGGGGATCCTACCTTTGACATGTCTCCTGGTTCAGACTCCGTTAGATGCTGTTCAGGTTCTCCCGTGCCTTCACCAAGAAGAGGGAGTAGGAGTCCTTCCTGTGCTAGACGATGCAGAGAGATTCAACCTCACTCACATTGATTCCCTTAAGCACAATGCCATGGGAACTAGTCCAACTGCACTGGTAGGCTCTGGACCGGGAGGCAGGGTCCATGTACTTAGGTGCTTCTCAAAACCTGCTTGGCAGGTGGCGATTGTCACGAGAGGTACCTGTGTATCCTGGAATTGTCAGCAGTGGGAACGCATCCTGCTGCAGATATCAGAGTATGTCTTGATGACTTTATAGGACCTATCCACCTGGGGATTCTTTGGCAAATATGCAGTCTCTTGAGGTAATGCTAATCCTACCCCTTGCTGTTCGGCAACTGAGTTTTGTCTGGATCTGGGGGTAAGGAGCTTTCTTAGCTTTCCTAAGTTTCACTTACATTCTTGCCTACCCCTGTGGTGGTGCTTTCTATGAACCCTACCCCTTCAATCACAGTAATTTTTCGAGATCCAACCACTGACTTCTCTGTTAGACTCAGGAGTCGCTTTACACCCCTGGTGAGCTTTTGTGCAGGTTCCTGGTAGGTCTCACCTAGAATACTGGTTGTGAGACCAGACAATCTCTTTAATCATAGAGTTTTCCTCTCTATGAAAAGGTCAGGGGTGCAAAGGTTTTGGGCCTTTTCATATAGACTGAGTGGTCTTTTACACCTCAACCTGTTTGAGCCTAGCTTACTTCTTGGGATGTGTTCTTTCTAGGGATCAAGTTTGGCTCTTTTCTTTCCTTCATGGGAAGTAGTTATGGGTTTTGGTTGATCACCATTTCCTTTGATTGTGACTTTTCTTTTAGGTCTTGAGCATCAGGTTCATTCTCAATGTTCTCCCCCTGGTTGTGTTAGAAGGTTCCCCTATTTAGTGCAGGGCTCAACCTCATACAGTCTAGATTCGGATATTTGTTCTTCAAGAGGCTCCTGGCCGCAAGTAGTCCCCAGTTTTCTCGTTGGACCTGGTAGTGAATGCTACTGTGTTGCCCTCCCTCTGCTGTTGAATAGTTTTGGGATTTGGTATATTCTAACCGTATTTGAATTCTTATGTCCCTCAATGGACAAGAATAAGTTTATGATTTTTTTACTTACAGTAAAATAATTTTCTTGGAGTCCATTGAGACACAAAGGTCCCACCCTTTTGTGCTTATGTTCATGCTCTCAGTATGGCTTACTACAAACAGGGCATACTGGGTAAAGAATGAGTTATTCTGGTGCTGGTCTACAGTTTTTTAGTTTCCCCATGTCCATTCCCCCTGTAGACCGCAGTATAACTTGACAGTTTCTGAAATCCTGTATCCCTCATTGCTGTCCTTGTCACCACTGGGGAGATTTTCCTCACTTTCTGTGTTGTTTGCAGGCAGTCAGAAAGAAAGGGTGTCATGGAAAATTAAAACAGAGATAGCAGCAAAATTACATTTTTTGAATAGTGTAAAAGACTTGAAACTCTGAGAGTATGTTATTGCTATCTTTTACCTTCTGTTCTTGATCTCAGTTCCCATTATTTTTTTTGTTCTTGTGACAGAGTAGTAAAAAGCGAGGGGGATCTCCCGCTGGGGGTCACATAAAGCAATAAAAACCAAACATAGGTTCTAACCCTTCCTATCTATATTTAAAACTAGAAAAACAGTTTTGACTGGAGATGGGCAAGTATTGACAAGTAGCTGGGCAGTATTGAGTGATCACTTATGCAAATCAAAAGAAAAGGAGTAATGGCCACACACCAGCACCTCCAAGCAAAGAGTCTTTTATTATTTTTCCATTATCAGGTAGAAAGCACAAAGGACTAACTAACTGTTGACACGTTTCACACACTAACTGTTGACACGTTTCACACAATTAAGTGCTTATTCATAAAATTATTGATGATATGAATAAGTACTGAATTGTGTGAAACGTGTTTCACACAATTCAGTACTTATTCATATCATCAATAATTTTATGAATAAGCACTTAATTGTGTGAAACGTGTCAACAGTTCATAAGTCCTTTGTGCTGTCTTTCTGACAATGGAGAAATAAAATACTTTTTGCTCATCGCGCCACGAGTAGCCGAACGTCGGTGCGGCTCTATACGGCGCCTGCGCACCGACGTTCGGCTACTTTCGGAAAATCGTGACGCAATGTATTCGACCGTCGGAAGCCTGTCAATCAAATAGGAACGCCCAGTCCCGCAGCCCATACCCGGAAGCGGCGGAGAAGATCTCTCTCTAAAACGGTAAGTACTGCTTCGATTTAAAAAAAAAACACCCGATTCCCCTTGACAAAATGAGCCTCAATCTAATGTTAAAAATTAACTTTTTGGGTGAACCTCCACTTTAATCAGCTGTCTGCTCATCTTAATCTGCCATTGATGTTTTATATAATTTTTCCTGGTGATTGCAGCAGAAATATTTGACAACTCTGTATATATAAACAGATTGTCTCTTAATATTCTGAAAAGGATGGGACAGGAAAATATTTCAGCCTCTTGTTCTGGTGTGCAAGTGAAATATTTGTTCCTTTCCATTGAGTGTTGTGGGCTTGCCCGAGCTGTGTAGATCTTCTCCAAGGGCAAAAAATATCTAGCTATAATGAGGCTTGGGAGTGCTGAAATCTTGTACAAAGCTTGGTTTCTAGAAGGACAGTGGTTTTGTATCTTGCTCTGCCCTATAAAAAAGTAACACAGAAAAAGCTTTTTGAATCGGCGCATTCTAGAATGCTTACACTGCACATTGACAGTCTAGATCGGTAAGGTGTTCATTATTAATGTAAGGCCTCAACATGCTCTTTGATTTCTGTTTTATAGTGTTAAAAACAAAATGTGTCATATAAAAGTTATGTGTTCAGCACAGAATGCATCTAGGGATTAGGATAAAATCCTTAGTTTCATTACCACATTAGAGATAATTGAATGGATCTGCAAATCTGCTGTTTTCTAGCCAATCACAATTTTACATGTGATCACATGGTCACACTGTTCTAGCACTTCATATGTTATATATGAATGCTGTTTGGATTTGAGTGCAGCACATTTTTAATTTCTGTAGCAGAGTGAATGGGTCATTAACCAGACCTGCTTCTGTATCTCTCCTCTTAGTATGCCAGTTAACCCCATATTGGCACAGTATGTACATGTAAGTATTTGCCAGCTTGACCACAGAGGGATTACTTTGATACAGTTGACCAGCTTGAATATATCTATTGTAATATGTGCAAGCCAAGAATCTGTTTTTATGCAGACTTTGCTAACAAGGGTGTATACAGTACCTGTGAGCAGAGGGTTAATCGAGAATCTTACATCCCAACTCAAGGTTGGGCGGCATTCCCTCTCCTCGAGGATGCCCCCAGCATTCATTTTTTAGATGTGTTTTTTTTTTTTTTACATACAGGGGTTGTCCTCTATGCCGCAAAAAATTGTGCTCATTCTTTGCACCATTCTCCCCACCGCTTTAATAATGCCACCCCAGGTGGTGTGTCTGTGACCCCCTTATCTCACCAGAAGCAAGTTAAAGGATACTTTATAAAAACATATTTGGCAAAAAGGTCAGAAGCATTCATGCAGGTTAAAGGTGTTGTAAAGGTTTGTTTTTTATTTTCTAAATAGGTTCCTTTAAGCTAGTGCATTGTATGTTCACTAACCTTTTCCTTTGATTTCCCTTCTAAATTTCTCACTTCCTGTTCCTCCTCAGTAAGCTGTTCTGGCTGACTAACCCCCATGGATGATTGGGGCAAGCTTACTGAGGAGAAACGGACAAAGAAAAACATTTTTTAGAAAGGAAATCAAAGGAAAAGGTAAGTGAACCAACAATGCACTAGCTTAAAGGAACCTATTTAGAAAATAAAAAATAAACCTTTACAACCCTTTTAAATGAAATGTCCTGTAGTATTATTATTATTATTATTATTATTATTATTATTATTATTGTTTGTATCTTCAGCTCCATCTAGTGGCCAAATTGTGGTAACGTTTTCTGAAATCTCTCAATGAGAAAACAATACCGCATTTTGGCCACTAGATGGGGCTGATGATACAGGCATTAATCTCTTCGAAAAAATACAGGACATTTTGTTTAAAGTTGTAGTAAAGCCCTTGTAATGATTTATACCTACAGGCAAGCCTTTAAATATCACCTAAACATGCACCACTTAGGAGATATTTACTTTAGCAACGCTGGTGATGTCACCGGTACATGCACACTGCGCTCTCAATAGACGGCATGCTGTGACTCTCAGCTAGTCCAACACCCATAACCTGGAAGGAAGACGAAGTGAAGATGGAAGACCCGGGAGTCGTTACACCACCTGCAAGACAAAGGCATAATGAGCTAGTATGCATAGCATACTAGCTCATTATGTAATACTCACCTCAGATCGAAGCCCCCGCAGCCGTCCTCGTTCACCGCTCAGGCGGCCAACATCTCTCCCGACTGTTACTTCTGGGTATCGCGGCTCCGGCCAATCACAGCGACTTCACTTCTGCGTGTGCATACGGGAGCTGCCAGTCACGGCATGGCCTCCATTAGGAATGGCACGATTTCCGCTGATAAAGTGTGCCTGCGCTGTTGTCTACAGTGCATGCACCGTAGACATAGGCGCCCGTGATTTTTGTAAATATCTCCTAAACCGTGTAGGTCTAGGAGATATTTCAAGTACCTACAGGTAAGCCTTAATCTAGGCTTACCTGTAGGTAAAGTGGTTGTAAAGGGTTTACAACCACTTTAACTTGCAGGGAGGAGATTTTTTTTTGTTTTTATTTTTTCCGGTTTACTACCACTTTAAAGTGGCATTAAACCAAATGCAAACATTTATTATATTGCAGCTTTTACGTATTCTTAGATGTGATGGCTGTATTCATTTTCTTTTTAGGCTTTCTTTTACCTTTGTCTGGTGATCTGGCCTGTAAGTTTTTCAACAGGACATGCTTTCCTGCAGATGTATCTGTTTACAGTTTTGTGACAAACCATTTACCACTGACAGGGGTTCTAACAATGGTCAGCTTTTATATATTCATGTACAAATTGGTTAGTGTATCTAAATCTACTAGTCCATCTAACTCTCCCCTTCCCTCAGATTAACAATGCTGCAGTCTGCTGTGCCCCTGTGCCTCTTTTGCTCTAGCAAAGCGCGGTGACGTACAACACGTACGACAGCACTATAAAGGGGAAGTTCCATTCGGATGACGTCACCCTTTAGCTGATTTTGTGTTAGTAAAAGACGATTCGCGCTTTTCTGTCTGTTACAGCGTAATGAATGTGCTTACTCCATTACGAACGGTAGTTTTACCAGAAGGAGCGCTCCCAACTCCCCAAATAACTTGCTTCTGAGCATGTGTGGGTTTTTAACGTCGTTTTAGCCCACACACGATCTTTTTTTACAACCCGAAAAACTACATCGTTTAAAACGTCGTTAAAAAATGCAGCATGTTCGAATTTTTTGTCGTTTTTCAGAACCCGAAAAATGATGTGAAGCCCACACACGATCATTTTAAATGACATTTTTTAAAAACGTCGTTTTTTACATGCCAAAAAATGATTGCGTGTACGCGGCATGAGAAATTCTCACTTCCTGTTCTTCTGTCTGTAACTACACACAGTAATGTGAGGCTTTCTCCCTGGTGTGGAGAAAGCCTGTTGAGGGGGGAGGGGGCGAGCAGGAGTGTCAGGACGCCCACTAGCACACAGCTCCTTTCTCTATCTGCAAAGTAGAGAGCGTCCTGACTCTCCTGCTTGCCCCCTCAAGATGCTTTCTTCACACCAGGGAGAAAACCTTGCATTACGGTGTGTAGTTACAGACAGAAGAACAGGAAGTGAGGATTTCTCAGAAGAAATAAGGACATTTAAAAGCAAAATGGAAGGATGAGGTAAGTGAAGGAGGACTGCACTAAGGTAAAGGAAGCTATTTAGGTTTTTTTTTTTTACCTTTACAACCCCTTCAAGAATGGGGGCACTTTAATAGAGGAGGTGTGTTACTGGCCAGATTATCAGGTGAAAATAGAGTGAAAACAGCTTAAAAAATAGAAAACAAATGCAGCCATAACATCTAATTATTGGTAAGCTGCAATATATTACAACTTTGTTTTGGGTTTAATACTGCTTTAACTTGCCTGAATGCTTCTGCATTTGTGCAATGAATGTTTTATAAACAGACCCCTATGTGTCAATCAGCCCAGAAAGTGGAGGGCCGATTCATAATTTTTTTAACCTCCCTGGCGGTATGATTCTTTCAGAAAAAAGGTGCTGAAAGCGGTACCATTATTTGCAAGGAAATTTGGCGTTTAATACTGTAGGTCTGTAATTTTTAGGAATAACTCACTTAAATCTGACCAAACAAGAGTATTGTAGGGATCCCGGGTATGACATTTTTTTAAAAATAAAATTATAATATAATAAATAATTATAAATAATTATAACAAATAATAATATAATTATAATAAAAATTATTCAATAATGTAATCAACTCAAAATCACTGAAATTTGCGCAGTTGCAGAATTGTCGCTGTCATTACTTTTATTTTTTTATGACGAATTTCCCCACAAATCGCTATCGCACAATTCTGCAAGTGATTATAATTTATTATCGCTGTTTTCTAGCTGCTCTAAAACCATTTTTGACATAAAGGGACACTTTTGGTTGCTATGGACAATCTACAGTTTGCAGGCAGAAAGAACAGTTTTTATTATATAAAAGTACATGTAGGGCACTGGGCAGACCACTAGGGACAAGGGGGGGGGGTGTATTTTTCACATACAGTACTGTATACTGTATGTAATGTGTTTGTTTACTTTTTTGAATTTGGCGCCATTCTCCGCTCCCGTGCGTCGTAACGTCGCAGGGAACGGAGATCGGCGGCACAGGAGGACGCTGTGTGAATCGAGCGAGGTCCCGCTCGCTCACACAGCGCGGTGGCATCGCTGGATCCAGGGACAAGGTAAGTAAACACAGTCTGTGGATCCAGCAAAGCAAGCCCGAGTCTGACTCAGGGGGTTACCGATGGCAGCACAGAAATCTAACCCCGAGTAAGACTCGGGAACACCGCCAGGAGGGTTAATGAAACTGGAATTGGTGCTAAAAATTTTAACATGTGGATATTCCAATCTAGAACCTAAATGCTATATATGTAAATGCTGTTTGCATTTGACTAAAGGATTTTTTTAAACATTACTCAATGTTATGACTGAATACATGGAGGTTGATTCCTCCAATGCATTAAATAATCATGCAGTTTGTGAATCCCAGTTGCCTGGCCTCATGAATTGTAGAATTCTCCAAATTGGACAAATCTGTATGCACAAATTCAGAAGGTTAGCAATGTTACAATTGACAGGAAATCACAATTCACCAGACTTGTATCTTGATTCGCTCCTCTCTAATATAGACATATATTTGTTTACCGTATATACTCGAGTATAAGCCGACCAGCATATAAGCCGAGGCACCTAATGACCGTTTAACATGGGAGTCTATGGAAGGGGTGCCCCGCTTTGAAAAGTCGGACAACAAACTTTGCACACTTGTAGAGGAAGAGTGGGACTACATGTGTGCCAAGTTTGGCCGGTACCGGGTCCCCAAAGTCCGAAAGATGAGACGCAAAAAGGTGACTCGAGTATAAGCCGAGTGGGGCATTTTCAACAGAAAAAAATGTGCTGAAAAACTCGGCTAATACTGGAGTATATATGGTACATTTAAAGTAGCCTATTAGTCTTCATAGTTTAACATTTCTTCTATTAGTCTAGAATTCCAGATCTGTAAGTTATTGGGAGTATCACATACAGTTGAATGACAGCTGGTGTCCATAATCTGGTGAAGTAACGTATATGTTAATTTTTCAGTGTGAAGGTCAGATGTTAGGAAGAAATGTACATACAATCCAATAAAAGCACCAAACAAACGTCCAAGAGTCCAAGGTAATTTAGTGATAAAAACTGATTCACAGCAAATTACTTTGGACTCTTTATCATCATTTTATCATTAATTTACCTTGGACTCCTGGACATTGGATTGTATGTATGTGGATTCCCAACTATTGTTTTTTTCACTGTTCCTGAGATTAGCCCCCGTTTTATGGTGTGCTCAGCAACCCTTTAAATATCTGAATCCAGTGCCATGTTTCTTTTTATTTTAGGAAGAAATGTGATTGCCAAAGATCATTCCTAGCCAAAAAAGCAATGCCATAAATATGCACTGGTGCCTTTACGGGCACAGGAGACTTCTCCAGGACTGCAAATGCATTTTTTAAATTCTTTTTATTGAGTGTTTTTCATGATATATAAAATATAAAACACAGGTGGCAACAACAAACAGAGCCACACAACATTTAGGCAACGCAGGGCAATTGGAAGGACGAGCATCTAAAACATTGACTA
Source organism: Rana temporaria (assembly GCF_905171775.1). NCBI lineage: Eukaryota > Metazoa > Chordata > Amphibia > Anura > Ranidae > Rana > Rana temporaria. The sequence continues at coordinate 126,576,262 of NC_053495.1, read as the reverse complement.
TTACTAACAGAGAACTACTAGCACTACCTTAACACTTGTCCAAAACCCACCACCATCCCCAATTCATCTCCCTTCACACTGAGTCCAACAATATACTTTACCAGGAGATATAAATAAACAAGAAAAATGTGCCCGATTTATATCAGGTTAACTTTAAGTAATGGTGTTTAGAATGCTAGATGGAGGATAAACAAAGCGTTCTGGCTGAATTCGGACCTGAAACTGACCAAAAGACTCACAGGGCTCCTGTGCAATTTCGCACCAGAGCCGCAGCGGAGATATGTGAAGCGGCTCTATAGAGAGCTGGTCAAAATCTCCTGCTATTGCGAATTGGATGCGGAGAATCCACATCAAATTCGCAATGGTGTGAACCCAGCCTTAAATGGATGCTTGTTCTTTAGTTTGAGGTTGCTGTCCAGTTCCAAAAACAGGAACAGATCTCTATGATGGACAAACCATTCTGCCATTTGTCATTTAGATGATCTGAGGGATACTATTTGGCAACAAACAGATTTATACATTGGAGAAGTGTATTGCTGTCTGGCCTGCAAGCTAAGGTATCTTTGCCAGCCTGGGTGTGGATGGGCTTTATTCTTGTGTATAATAGGAAAGCTAAAATGTTGGATGTTAATATGTATTTGGCAATCCAACTTTGTTACTGTATCCCTTTGCCTCTTTCCAGTGACTAATAACATGAAATCACTTTATCTCTCTCTTTACAGAGATGCGTCTTTCGGGAATTGCACATATAATCTTACCATCCTGGACTGTTTGCAGGGAATCCGCAAGGTAACATTTTTGGTTATGTGCTTACTTTAAAGCTTAATTTACATAATTAATATGCATCCACCGCACAAGGAACTTCATTTTATACAACATGTTAACGTACAGAGAACTCTAATGCAATGTTAGGTTTCTGGGTTAGATAACTACCCTGGTATCATTCAAATACATCTGGCTTGTGAAGAAGCCTGTAATGAGAGCACAGATGATGAATTTTGAATCACTGATCCAGAACAAGTATGTAGACAATGTTTTGGGATTTTTCTGTGACTTTCCTGGTGTGCATTTTACTGAGTCATTGACTCAGAAATCAGTATTGAAGTAGATCAACACATAACAACCTCTAGGTTTCCCTGAAGTCAAGTTTATTTCTGCTAATGACTTTGAAGCTAAAAAGAAACTTCCCCCTCCCCCCCTCTGTTTTTTTTACCCCCCTCTTACCTTTTTTGCTGGGCTGTTCTTCACTTAAATACTCACATGCTCAGCCAATACGATAAGGTTTCCTGCTGTGATCCGTCAATTCACTGCCACTGTCTGGCTTCCATGCTACCATCTTTTCTGATGTAATCGGAGGCCCTTCTGTCTCTTTTGGGTTCAGGCAGCTTGCTTTGATGACGAGTCGCTAGCTCTGCCCATTGTCCACTGTGTGTCCTTACTTCTGCAACCTCCTGGGATATGTAAAGGGCATATCCCAGGGGACTGCGGGAGCAGAGACACCTCATTATTGCCTAGGCAGTAGGTAAAGAAAGACTAAAAAACAAATGTATGTGTAAACAACCCTCCCAACATATATCTTTGTAAACCTGCTGACGGTTGCAGAGAGGAATAGAAGATTTTTGGAAGGTCCGTTTTATGCAGGCAAAGACTAATGGAGGGCAATATTTACATTTTCAACACAGATTTCTGAGGTCAAAGCTGAACCCGCTATCTTTGCCTACCCCATGCCCACCCATGTTGCAGTGTAGCACTTAGGGAAATGATTTGAGGGATGTGAGTGGATGTGGCAAAGCTTCGACAAAAAAAATTAAGAATATGTAAATCTAAACATTTCATTCCTGATATGTGCCTGCTGTACCATGTACTTGTATGAAAAAGTATCCTGTTACCTTTGTATTGCTTCCTTTGTGTAAGATCCTTGGTGTTCCTGCCAGTCCCTCTGCTTTCCTATTAAAAACTGACCACCCTAAGCAGGAGCACACAGTGTAGTCAGGTCTATAGCTATGCTGGAAGCTACTGTTTACAGAGATTATGGTGTTGTTTTACTAAAGGCAAATCCGTGTTGCACTAAATCTGAGGGGAAGATCTGAAATGAGGGGAAGCTCTGCTGATTTTACCATCCAATCATGTACAAGCAAAAATACTGTTTTTTATTTTCTTTGCATGTTCCCCTCGGATCTACAGCGACTGCACTTGTAGTGCAAAGTGGATTTATCTGTAGTAAATAAACCCCTATGTGATCACTTATAAAAAAGAGGGGAAACATTTTTTTATAATGTTTTTTTTTTTTTTGTATCAATACACAATTTTTTGTTTCTATTTTAAACTAAATTGGTTGTTTTACAAGGTGAGGGTTTACAATCACTTTAATCATCTTTTTGTTACCAATATTTATGTTACGTGAGGAACATAAAGGATCTGAAAAAAACTTACACACATGGGGAATAAAAAATTCCAAATTTTTATAGGACTATATAGTCTTTCAGAACTATAAGCACTGTAATAAACAGGAATGCCCTGAACATGGCTATACAACACTGGCTGATAAAACTAGAAAAATCAATTCTAACATTTAACTTTTGAACCTTATTTTTTATTGATGTCGTTAGCAAAGTATAACAAAGTACAGTTCACTTCTACCTGTAAACGTATCTGACTGCTTCTTGAAGTCTGCCTTTAAACGTATCTAAACCGAAAACAAAAAATGATAAAGTATATTGCAGCTTATCAGTCCTTAGATGTGGTGGCTGCACTTTAGTTTTAATTTGTCCAACATGGATAAAATGTTTGTACATTTCCAATTACCCAACCATGGTGTCAAACTCATATAAACATGCAGTTCCTTTAACATTCAAGCAATTTTGGCCATGCAAAGGATTGCCAGGATAAATAATACGAGGGAATTATGTGTGGTTTGTCACTGTGTTGCAGCTGAAACAGCTATTTTAATTTGGATTATGGCATTAGGATTGTTTGCTTAGCAACTGAGTGTGCCAAACTCTTGGAGAGTGTAGGATCCTATGATAACTAGACCAATACATGGACAAGCTGGGTGCTAAAGTTACAGGACAGATGTTTATGAACATGTAAATCATATGTACATCAACAGCACGCATCTTTCTTCATGTTTGATTTCACCATATAGACAACTGCAATATTTTGGGGACAACAGGTTCTCTTTCATGAAGGCAGCAGTGACCCAAATAAATCTTTGATAAATGACAGTCCAACGTTTCAACATCATCATATTGTTATTGTGGAGACATGGTTTGATATAACTTAGAAATAGGTTAGCTTATGGCTAGTTATATATACTGTACAAATTATATAATATATATACAGGGCCGCTGATAGGGGGGGACCACCAGTCCTCCTGTAGGGGGCCTGAGCACACAGGGGGGCCCAAACACCAGAGGGAAGGAGGGGGAATTACAGGATTCCCTGGTCGGCTCTCGGCAGCAGCTGAAAACCCTCCCACCGACTTTTAGCGGTTGCAGGGAGAGACACAGACATAACTGCTGACTTCCTTGTCCTGTTAAAAAAAATAACAAATTTAAACCCTGTATTGTTTTAAACCCCTGTAAAAAAAAATTGAAAATTGTATAAAAATAATTTGTAAAAATTGTAAAAAATTGTAAAAAATATATTAAATGTTTTTGTTCAAAAATTTTGAAAACTTTTTAAAAAAGGGCTAATTCGCACAGCTTCTCTGTTATTTTAGTATATTTATTGTGAAAAATATTTTTCTAACAGCAGCCCTGTATGTATATATATATATATATATATATATATAAAAATTGAAACACAAAATGTAAGTCCTGCTGAATAATAAGTACAATGTGAATTTTTTTTTAAATATGACATTTTTTTTAATGGAATTTTTTAATGGAAGCAAAAGGAAATTCTAGTAGATGAAATATGGATAAATCCACAGTAATAAATAACACATCAATGTAAAAGTATTTCTTCTTCAGTAATGTCCATTGTCAGGTGCGGGGTGTTGTACAATCTCAGCTAAATGTTCAGAATAAATGATTGGACCTAGAGTTTAGTTACTGAAAAATTATTATTATTATTATGTTTGCTCAGAATGTAAAAGTGTTGCACAGAGTGTTGCTACAGTACCTGAATTTGTCACACATATCGGAAATACTAACAAGACATTTGCATGGCTTTTACAATTTTAGGGCAATGCTCCAGAAAGGTGTTACAATTGTTTTATTGAATCACCCCCAGAAAGTCTTCAGAAAATGGCAAAAATCTATTTACAAAATAGGTTTTTGCACCATTTCACTAATTTTTATGGATATTATTTTTAATTGCCTAGAGCCTTCCTATAAAGTAATGAAACATCCAAAAAATGATCGTATAAGTTCATGCACGTTTAAAAGTAGCTGGTTGTCCTAGATTGCAAGTATTATCACTATCAGTATTATGTTATTAAATATATCCTGTTATGCTTTACCTGCAATTCAGTTAACTGTTATGTTTCAGACAGTACATGTACTGTACATTTACTGTAATGTGGGTGGCACAGTGGTGTAGTGGGTAGCACTCTTGTCTAGTAGTAAAAAGGATCACTGGTTTGACTCCCAACCATGACACTGCCTGCCTGGAGTTTGCATGTTCTCCCTGTGCCTGCGTGGGTTTCCTCTGGGTACTCTGGTTTCCTTCCACACTCCATAGACATGCTGGTAGGTTTATTGGCTTCTGTCTAAATTGGCCTTAGTATATGAATGTGAGTTAGGGACTTTAGATTGTAAGCTCCTTGAGGGTAGGGACCGATGTGAATGTACAATGTATATGTAAAAGCACTGTGTAAATTGACGGCGCTATATATGTACCTTAAAGGGGAGTTCCAGCCATTTGTATGTTTATTAAAAGTCAGCAGCAACAAAAAGTGTAGCTGCTGGCTTTTAATAAACAGGCACTTACCTGCTCCAGCGCTCCAGCGACGCGCCGGCCGGGGCTCCGCTCCTCTCCCCCCCTCCCCGGCCGGCGTCTTCATTTTCAGTGTGGGCACCCGGCCGTGACAGCTTTCGGCTTCACGGCCGGGCACCCACTGCGCATGCGCGAGCGGCACTGCGCATGCGCGAGCGGCGCGGCCTGGCGCCGCGTAATTGGCCAGGAGATCGCCTAGGACCTGTGACGTGTCCTAGGCGATCGCCTACAGCAGCCACTTCCTGAAGGCGATTAAGCTTAGTCGCCTACAGGAAGGAGGAAGTGGGACAGGAAGTCCCACTCGTGCTGAAGCCCCCACTCCCCCCCAAAAAAATTACATGCCAAATGTGGCATGTAAGGGGGAGAGGAGTGGGTTAAGAGGAAGTTCCAAATTTGGGTGGAACTCCTCTTTAAATAATAATAATAATAATGTACTGTGTAGTTAACTCATATATCAGACTGTTACAATCTCTAATGTACTGATTGCCACCCAGTGGACACAAGTGTTATTGCAAATCAACTTTTATTTTGTTTGATTAAAGGGGTTGTAAAGGTTTGTTTCTTATTTTCTAAATAGGTTCCTTCAAGCTAGTGCATTGTTGGTTCACTTACACTTTTCTTTCAATTTCCCTTCTAAAAGTTTTTTTTTTTGTCTGAATTTCTCACTTCCTGTTCCTCCTCAGTAAGCTGTTCAGTAAGCTTTTCTGGCTGACTAACCACCGCTCAGATGATGGGGGCAAAGCTTACTGAGGAGAAACAGGAAGTGAGAAATTCAGACAAAGAAAAAAAACTTTTAGAAGGGAAATCGAAGGAAAAGGTAAGTGAACCAACAATGCACTAGCTTAAAGGAACCTATTTAGAAAATAAAAAGCTAACCTTTACATAAAACTCCTTTAATTTTTTTTAAGTCAAACCTGAAAGAAAAATTGGGACTATCACTGCTGACCTCTTACACAGATTAGTTCTGACTTTTCTTTGCCGTTGCTAATATGATTACTACCAAGTTAGCAACTCAAAATACTAAAGCAGAACTTAAACCTAAAATGGGAAGTTCTGCTCTTCCTTTCCTCCCCTTCTCTAATACTGTTGGAGGTTTTCTGCTAGGTACCCGCTCCCACTTCTCATCTAGCCCCTCCACCCTTTCAGCCTCTTGGGACCCATCACAAGTCCAAGGAGGCTGATGGACCAATCCAAATGAGCTGGTTTCCCACAAGCAGGGTTGCAGCACCGGGGACTCAAAGATCAGGGGAAAACCAGCCAGGGTGGTGACAGCACTGGATTGTAGCTGCTGAATTTTAGTTATTTATTTAGAAAAGACTGTAGCTCTAAAAACAGCCAGGCAGCTGGAATTTTCAAAACATCAGCAACGGCATTACCCCCTTTTCTCTCATGATGAACCTACTTTAACCACTTAAGGACCGCCTAACGCCGATATACGTCGGCAGAATGGCACGGCTGGGCACAAGCTCCGTGGACCCGTGGACCCGATCGCCGCCGGAGTCCCGCGATCGGTCACTGGAGCTGAAGAACGGGGAGTGGAAGTTCTTCACAGTGGCGCTGTCATTGATCGTCTGTTCCCTGATATAGGGAAAGGCGATCAATGATGTCACACGTCCAGCCACGCCCACCTACAGTTAGAAACACATATGAGGTCACACTTAAAGCGGTTCTCCACCCTAAAGTGGAGTCCCGCTGATCGGAACCCTCCCCCCCCTCCGGTGTCACATTTGACACCTTTCAGGGGGGAGGGGGGTGCAGACACCTGTCTAAAGACAGGTATTTGCACCCACTTCCGGCCACACGCTACGGGCGAAAGACGGGCATTCCGTCACATCCCGTCTGTCGCCCGTTGTGTGCTGGGAACACTCGGCTCCCAGCACACAGCGTGTGAGCCAATCGGCGGGCGCAGCGCGACTTGCGCATGCGCCGTAGGGAACCGGGCAGTGAAGCCGCAGCGCTTCACTTCCTGGTTCCCTCAGCGTGGATGGAGGGGGGAGCAGCAGAGAGACGAGCGATCGCTCGTGCTCTGCTGCGATCAGCGCTGGACTCCAGGACAGGTAAGTGTCCTAATATTAAAAGTCAGCAGCTGCAGTATTTGTAGCTGCTGGCTTTTAATATTTTTTCCCCGTGGCACATCCGCTTTAACCCCCTTCAGCACCCCCTAGTGGTTAACTCCCAAGCTGAAATTGTCATTTTCACAGTAAACAATGCATTTTATAGCACTTTTCGCTGTGAAAATGACAATGGTCCCAAAAATGTGTCAAAATTGTCCAAAGTGTCCGCCATAATGTTGCAGTCTCGAAAAAAATGATCGCCGCCATTAGTAGTAAAAAAAAAAATTATTAATAAAAATGCAATAAAACTATCCCCTATGCCTATTTTATAAACACTATAAATTGTGCGCAAACCAATCGATAAACGCTTATTGCGATTTATTTTTTACCAAAAATAGGTAGAAGAATACGTATCGGCCTAAACTGAGGAAAAAAAATTTTTTTTTATATATTTTTGGGGGATATTTATTATAGCAAAAAGTAAAAAATATTGCATTTTTTTCAAAATTGTCGCTCTATTTTTGTTTATAGCGCAAAAAATAAAAACCGCAGAGGTGATCAAATACCACCAAAAGAAAGCTCTATTTGTGGGAAAAAACGGACGCCAATTTTGTTTGGGAGCCACGTTGCACGACCGCGCAATTGTCAGTTAAAGCGACGCAGTGCCGAATCGCAAAAAGGGGCCTGGTCCTTTACCTGCATATTGGTCCGGGTCCTAAGTGGTTAAATAACGATGCAAGTGTATTTCTATAGATATAGAAATTGTGGTCAGTATTGACTTTGCTTGTAGACTTTTATGTGTCCATGTTGGCTATTATAATTACAATTTAGTGCAATTCTTAGCATCTGTAAAAATGATTAGAGCGTTTATGTTTCTACGCCTCTACATAAGATGAGAGTCCTGACCTGCAATTCAGAATTAAAGTCAACGTAAATTTCTGACCCGACACTGAAAATCTTAAACTATATGTGTAGACATACCAGCCTATTGTACTATTTATATTTATATTCAAAAATTAGGAGTCAATAAATAGAAAAAATCCTATTTAGCATCTTGTCATGGATATCATATATTGTATATCTTTAAGTCTGATTAAAATAAACATTGGAAAACTGATCTCTCATTGTTCTGAATGCATTTTGCATGTGTTAATAAATAAATCTTAGCATCCCTCAATAACATAACTATAATATATAAAATGTATATCTGGATGTTCATTTTTGGTTTCTATTTCAGGCACTTCATCTTGGGTTCTTTAATTTTGAAAACTTTGATGTGGATGAATATGAACATTATGAGGTGGGTTAATCCCTTTACATCAAAAGAGTGGCATAATCAGTAGAGCATATGAATATAAAATATGAATGGACAAGAAAGAAAAACGATTACCCCCAGATGGGACTTTTAAGGCCAGACTCCAATGTATATATAAAATTTTTTAATTTATTAGATATTTGCACCAAGATGGGTAAACACTTAATTACAGAGTAATTCTGGATGTTGGATTACAGAAATCTTCTGGAACAGTCAGAAATTATGTATAATAAGAATAAAAAACATATAAGAAGTAGTGATAAAGTGACACCTGGGGCACACGTCCCATGTGTGAACCCAGGAGAAAATAGGAAACAACAAGAAAGTACTCAAATAAAACCTCGTGAAGATACAATACAATTAGATTAAAAAACACTCTGTAGAGAGTAGTAGAGAAATGCCCGACGCGTTTCTGGTCTATTGATGGAGCAACAGACCTTCATCAGGGGCCACAGGAGTGTGTGATTACAAGCTGTTTTTCTCTCTCGTTTGTGGTAAACCAGGGTTTGAAAATTGACCCTCAACTTGTCGGTTTAGGATATCCCCAGGGCCGACTTATGGGGTCTCATAAGTAAGAAAAGAGAAAGGGGAGGGATGGCTCCGATTGATCCCAAACACACGGTATCCCAAATGTAGGGCTTGTTAGGGCAATAGTGCAGCAGGTCAGGGGGTTTTCTGAGTCCAATGCGGACGATCCTCTTAGAGTTGCTAGGGGGAATCCCGAGCTCTATATGTAGAGAGGAACCTGGTGCCGAATGCCGTGATTGGGGTATTGTAATACCAGCGTTACTCCCTTCACCCTGCGAGCTGAAGGGAGTAACGCTGGTATTACAATACCCCAATCACGGCATTCGGCACCAGGTTCCTCTCTACATATAGAGCTCGGGATTCCCCCTAGCAACTCTAAGAGGATCGTCCGCATTGGACTCAGAAAACCCCCTGACCTGCTGCACTATTGCCCTAACAAGCCCTACATTTGGGATACCGTGTGTTTGGGATCAATCGGAGCCATCCCTCCCCTTTCTCTTTTCTTACTTATGAGACCCCATAAGTCGGCCCTGGGGATATCCTAAACCGACAAGTTGAGGGTCAATTTTCAAACCCTGGTTTACCACAAACGAGAGAGAAAAACAGCTTGTAATCACACACTCCTGTGGCCCCTGATGAAGGTCTGTTGCTCCATCAATAGACCAGAAACGCGTCGGGCATTTCTCTACTACTCTCTACAGAGTGTTTTTTAATCTAATTGTATTGTATCTTCACGAGGTTTTATTTGAGTACTTTCTTGTTGTTTCCTATTTTCTCCTGGGTTCACACATGGGACGTGTGCCCCAGGTGTCACTTTATCACTACTTCTTATATGTTTTTTATTCTTATTATACATAATTTCTGACTGTTCCAGAAGATTTCTGTAATCCAACATCCAGAATTACTCTGTAATTAAGTGTTTACCCATCTTGGTGCAAATATCTAATAAATTAAAAAATTTTATATATACATTGGAGTCTGGCCTTAAAAGTCCCATCTGGGGGTAATCGTTTTTCTTTCTTGTCTAAACTACCAGGGATGTGGCCAGTCCCCACTTCCAGGAACATATGAACCCTTCTCCTTCTTTATATATTTGCATAAAATATGAATGAGTTTTGTAGAAATTAAAAGGACAGTTATCATTTGGGCCACTAGATGGCAATATGCAGCTTGTTACAGGATTTATTTTGCTGTTCACAGAGGGTAGAAAATGGGGATTTCAATTGGATTGTTCCAGGAAAGTTTTTGGCGTTCAGCGGTCCTCATCCGAAAAGCAAAATTGAAAATGGTAACTATGAACTTTTAACATTTTTATAACATTTAAATCTAAGTGAAACTATAGCATTGTTTAAACCTCCCTTGTGTTGTTCTGCATATACATTGATTTACGCTTGCTTCTTTCAAGTGGTATTTTATTATCTTTTTTTCCCAGTTTACTAATAAAATTGTTACAAATTAGTTGTTTTGTATGAGGTTGGTGCAGAGCATGCAGTCAGTGTTGCCCAGTAAAAGGCGGCAGTAGCAGGAGATTGCTGATTGTGTAGCTTAGACTGCTGTTTCTAATCTAAACAATCAGCAATTAAAATAATGTATAATCCAAACGTTTTAGCTGTCACACATATTAAACAAGGGAACATTTTGGTTTTTAATTGGAATTCCACTTTAACCTGCTGTACACAAATAAAATTTACGTCCTTTTTCCCCACACAAATGGAGCTTTCTTTTGGTGGTATTTGATCACCTCTGCGGTTTTTATTTTTTGCGCTATAAACAAAAGAGCGACAATTTTGAAAAAAAACACAGCGGGGGTTATTTACTAAAGGCGAATCCACGTTGCACAACAAGTGCAAAGTGCACTTGAAATTGCACTGAAAGTGCACTTGGAAGTGCAGTCGCTGTAAATCTGAGGGGTAGATCTGAAATGAGGGGAAGCTCTGCTGCTTTTATTATCCAATCATGTGCAAGCTAAAATGCTGTTTATTTTCCTTGCATGTCCCCCTCGGAACTACAGCGACTGCATTTCCAAGTGCAATTTCAAGTGCACTTTACACTTGTAGTTTGCACTTGTACTGCAAAGTGGATTTGCCTTTTGTAAATAATCCCCAATATGTTTTACTTTTTGCTATAATAAATATCCCAATAAAAAAAAAAAAAAAAAAAAAAAAATATTCTTCTACATATTTTTGGTAAAAAAAATTGCTATAATCGTATATTGATTGGTTTGCGCAAAAGTTATAGCGTCCACAAAATAGGGGATAGATTTATGGCATTTTTATTATATTTTTTTTACTAGTAATGGCGCTGATCAGCGATTTTTATTGGGACAGCGTTATTGTGGCGGACAGATCGGACACTTTTGACACATATTTGGGACCAGTGACAATTATACAGCACTAATTACTGTATAGATGTCACTGGCAGTGAAGGGGTTAACACTAGGGGGCAATCAAGGGGTTAACTGTGTTCCCTAGTGTGTGTTCTAACTGTGGGGGGGGGGGTGGGACTGACTAGAAGAGATGACAGATGGGTGTTCATACTTTGTATGGACACACGATCAGTCTCCTCTCCCCTGAGAGAACCAGGATCTGTGTGTTTACACACAGATCCCGATTCTCGCTCTGTCACGAGCGATCACGGGTGCCTTGCAGTCATCCCGCCTGCCGGGCGCTCACATCGGCTTCAGCAGTGAGTCATGGGCGTGCAAACCCCCTAGTGGCCAAAAGGTGAAGCGATGTAAGGTAACGTTGTTTCGCCCAGGGGAGCCAACCTGCCGCAGTAAAATTGCAGCGGCTGGTCCAGGAAGAGGTTAAGCACTAGAAATGCCAATCGAAGCAGCTATCACTAATTAAAATGGTTATCTAAAGCCCCATACACACTATTAGATTTTCTGCATTTTTTTGTCTTCAGATTTATCAAAACCATGTAGTGCAAGGTCCTGCCTGATTGCAAACAAATTAAAACTCTTAAGGGTTGACCTCATATTATATAGTTTTGGTGAATCTGAAGACAAAAATCTGCAGAAGATCGAATAGTGTGTATGGGGTCTTATTACAGTCTTGTAAACACTGTTGATTTTGGTCTGCTTTTGCTTCAGAAAGTATATCACATTATTGCTTTCTTGGTGCTTCGCAGCATCTCCAAAGCCTCCACAGATGTCTATCACAGTCCTCCCTAAACACACCTGCAGTGGTAGAGGGGCGCTTCAGAGTTAGCTTTGCTAAAGAAATAGAAAACAAACGCACACAAGGCATTTGCCAAGCTCCATTAAAGCTTCAAAAAGTATCACAAAAGCCTTAAAAGCATATTAGAAAATGCATGGTAAAGCTGTAGGCCCTTAGTGGAAGTGTTTTATTAACCACTTCAGCCCCGAAGGTTTTACCCCCTTAATGACCAGGCCATTTTTTGCGATACGGCACTGCGTTGCCTTAACTGACAATTGCACGGTTGTGCAACGCTGTACCCAAACTTCATGTCCTTTTTTCCCTCACAAATAGAGCTTTATTTTGGAGCTATTTGATCACATTTGCGATTTTTATTTTTTGCGCTATAAAAAAAAAAGAGCCACAATTTAAAAATATATATATATTTTTTACTTTCTGCTATACAGTAATACACACCAAAAAAAAAATATATAAAAAAAATAATTTACTTATCAGTTTAGGTCAATATATATTCTTTTACATATTTTTGATTAAAAAAAAATCACAATCCATGTATATTTATTGGTTTGCGCAAATGTTATCGCGTCTACAAACTATGGGAAAGGTTTATGGACTTTTTATTATGTTTTTACTGTAATGACGGTGATCGCGCCCACAGTGTCACATGCACAGACCGCTGTATGGGTACGGCGGATTGCACTATCGATACTGTGATTTCTGTGAAAGATAATAAATACCTACAGTCAGGTCCATAAATATTGGGACATCGACACAATTCTAGACTTTTTGGCTCTATACACCACTACAATGGATTTGAAATGAAAACAATTTACATTCAAATCAGGTGAAAGGTGTAGGAATTATAACAGTTTGTATATATGCCTCCCACTTTTTAAGGGACCAAAAGTAATGGGGCAATTGGCTGCTCAGCTGTTTCATGGCCAGGTGTGTGTTATTCCTTTATTATACCATTTACAAGGAACAGATAAAAGGTCCAGAGTTAATTTCAAGTGTGCTATTTGCATTTGAAATCTGTTGCTGTCAACTCTCAATATGAGATCCAAAGAGCTGTCACTATCAGTGAAACAAGCCATCATTAGGCTGAAAAAACAAAACAAACCCATCAGAGAGATAGCAAAAACATTAGGTGTGGCCAAGTCAACTGTTTGGAACATCCTTAAAAAGAAAGAATGCATCGGTGAGCCCACCAAAAGACCCGGAAGACCACAGAAAACAACTGTGGTGGATGACCGAAGAATTCTTTCCCTGGTGAAGAAAACACCCCTCACAACTTTTGGCCAAATCAAGAACACTCTCCAGGAGGTAGGTGTATGTGTGTCACAGTCAACAATCAAGAAAAGACTTCACCAGAGTGAATAAAGAGGGTTCACTACAAGATGTAAACCATTTGTGAGCCTCAAAAACAGGAAGGCCAGATTAGAGTTTACCAAACAACATCTAAAAAAGCCTTCACAGTTCTGGAACAACATCCTATGGACAGAGGAGACCAAGATCAACTTGTACCAGAGTGATGGGAAGAGAAGAGTATGGAGAAGGAAAGCAACTGCTCATGATCCAAAGCATACCACCTCATCAGTGAAGCATGGTGGTGGTAATGTCATGGTGTGGGCATGTATGGCTGCCAATGGAACTGGTTTTCTTGTATTTATTGATGACGTGACTGCTGACAAAAGCGGCAGGATGAATTCTGAAGTGTTTCGGGCAATATTACTATTGGCTCATATTCAGCCAAATGTTTCAGAACTCATTGGACGGCGCTTCACAGTGCAGATGGACAATGACCTGAAGCATACTGCGAAAGCAACCAAAGAGTTTTTTAAGGGAAAGAAGTGGAATGTTATGCAATGGCCAAGTCAATCACCTGACCTGAATCCAATTGAGCATGCATTTCACTTGCTAAAGACAAAACTGAAGGGAAAATGCCCCAAGAACAAGCAGGAACTGAAGATAGTTGCAGTAGAGGCCTGGCAAAGCATCACCAGGGATGAAACCCAGCGTCTGGTGATGTCATTGCGTTCCAGACTTTAGGCTGTAATTGACTGCAAAGGATTTGCAACCAAGTATTAAAAAGTGAAAGTTTGATTTATGATTGTTAATCTGTCCCATTACTTTTGGTCCCTTAAAAAGTGGGAGGCACATATACAAACTGTTGTAATTCCTTCACCGTTCACCTGATTTGGATGTAAATACCCTCAAATTAAAGCTGAAAGTCTGCAGTTAAAGCAGATCTTGTTCGTTTAATTTCAAATCCATTGTGGTGGTGTATAGAGCCAAAAGGAATACGAATTGTGTCGATGTCCCAATATTAATGGACCTGACTGTAAAAGTGTTGTACATACACATTGCCTAGCATATATAGTTACATAGTTAGTTAGTCAGGTTTAAAAAAGACACAAGTCCATCCAGTTCAACCACAAAAAATAAACAAACAAAATAAAAAACACAGTACAATCCCATACACCCAACTCCATACCCACAGTTGATCCAGAGGAAGGCAAAAAACCCCAGCAGAGCATGATCCAATTTGCTACAGCAGGGGAAAAAATTCCTTCCTGATCCCCTGGGAGGCAATGGGATTTACCCTGGATCAACTTTACCTACAAATCAACTTTACCTACAAAAATATGCATGTAACGTGTGACAATCTATCTGATGATAAGTCAATCATACCAGATAACACCGGTCTTGTCTTCCTGCACAGGCTGAGCATTATGAACAAAATCTGTTGTCATCTTGGATAGCGCCATTATTTTTTATTTAGCTTATTTAGCTTTTTTATCATGATATCACACCGTTTTCTTTTTTATTATGTTGTAATACCTGTTTATTTGTAAAATGTATAAATATGTTTACACAACTGCATAAAAAATACAAAACCCCAAAAAGTTACTAATTCCCGAAAATATCAATATTTCTCCGAAGGTTACCCACTGCATGCCCCAGAAGCCTACTTCCCATATTTCCGGAAACAGAATGTCACCACAATCATTCGGCTCAATAAGAAGATTTATGATGCTAGACGGTTTACAGACGCTGGATTCGACCATTATGATCTGTTCTTTGTGGATGGGAGCACACCTAGTGATGGCATAGTGCGCAGGTTCCTGAACTTGTGTGAGAATACAGACGGGGCTATTGCCGTTCACTGCAAAGGTAAGTCCAAAAATGGTTAATTTCTGTATGGCGGTGGTTGATTCGGCACCATGACAGTCTCTGTGCTTTGTACAGTCTCTATATGGCATAAGAAATGAGAGTCTTTGCGGGAGTTAACTATCCTTACCACTTACACCTCGTTTAACAAATATTTGGCATACCAACGCTGCTGCCTGCTGTTCATTTATAGCAATCACGAGATTTTAGTTAAAGCCTCGCTACTTCATAGATTTTTAGTTTTTTTAATTGGAAAAATTTGCCTTTATTAGATGGCAAAACAAAAACTGTACAGCAGCCAAGGAAATACAGCATTACACTATGCAGATCACAGAGATAAATGCAAGTATACTATAGGAACATAATGGCAAATAGTTCTATGCAGTATTCATTTTGACATTATCTAGTTGTAGTCATGGGCCCGGATTCACATACATCGGAGCATATTTATGCCGCCGTAGCGTATATATTTTACGCTACGCCGGCGCAGCGCACAGATGCAAGCATAGTATTCACAAAGCACTCGCCCCCAGTTGCTCTCAAATCTACGCTGGGTTTCCTCAGCATAAGCCAGCGTAGGTGGAAGTGGGCGTGAGCCATGCTAATGAGGCGTGACCCCATGTAAATGAAGGACTGAGCGTCATAAAGTTATGAATAACGTACGGCGCATGCGCCGTCCCGTAGACGCATCCCAGTGCGCATGCTCAGAATCACGTCGAAACAACTGCCTAAGATACGTCGAATCACTGCCTATGACGTGTACGTAATCTACGCCTAGCCCTATTCACGTACTACATAAACGACGTAAAATACGACGGCTGTGTTCCCTGGTCCATACCTTTGCATGACTTGCGCCTCCTATATGGGGAATAACTTTACGCCGGACGTACGACTTACGCAAACCGCGTATATTATGCGCCGGGCGCAACTACGTTCGTGAATCGGCGTATCTCCCTCATTTGCATATGTACATAGAAAATGCCCTCGGGGGTAAATATGCGCCCACGATACGACGGCGTAGGCAAGTTACGTCGGTCGTAGGAAGCCTATTTTTAGGCGTATCTCGGATTGTGGGCACGGCGCACAGATACGACGGCGCATAGATAGACTTACACGGCATATCTCGAGATACATCGATGCAAGTGCTTTGTGAATCCGGGCCATAGTCTTTTGACTAAAATGCCATTTTATAGTTTTTGTCATATTTTAGTCATCTGGATTGTTTTAGTTGTATTTTAGTAGACTAAAATATACTAAAATATTTTAGATAACGATATCAATACTGGTTCTATAAAAGTAAACCAGAAAATATACCTAAACAAGGCTGTAACTAAGAAAACCTTGAGTTAGGCTTTGGATACAGCCTAAAGTAACAAGGAACATAAACCACTAAATATGTGGCTACTGTTACACAACAAAGCTGATGAATGTTAAAGTTTGATGGTAAAGGTTAGAGTGCTGTGTGATTTCATCCTTCTACCTTACACATGTAACTTCTACCGCACATTGCGAGGAGCGTGTGGAATTTCTTCTTTACTAGTTGTCTGGGGGAGTTTAGTCATGGAGCTATATATTTTTTTTAATCTTAAAAATGTGAAATTCAGACTATACCACAACAGTATATATAATAATATAATAAAGCATAATAATAATATAATTATTGAGCCTAATAATAATGTAATAATAATATAATAATAGAGCATAATAATAATAATATCATAATAGAGCATATTTAAAGCAACAGTAGGCAATATCCTTATTCGCCTAAAATAATCCATACAAATCATTACTTAATTACTTAACACCTTTAGTGTTGATGGAGGAATTCCTCTCAGGAAACCATTGTGCCACTGGGAGAACACAGTGATTACTGCTAGCGGCTATAATAGCCACTAGCAATACTCACATGTAAAATCTGACAGGCTGGATGTACACAAGCTAATCGATCAATCAACTTGGGTACAAAATCTCGACCGGTCCTTGCTGAACCATCCAAGTTTTCAACTGTCTATGGCCAGCCTAAAGCGGAGTTCCACCCAAAAGTGAAACTTCCGCTCATCATTCCCCCCCGTCCGGTGCCACAATTGCCACCTTTCAGGTGTGAGGGGGGACATAGGGCCAGATTCACATAGAATCCGGCTGCGCTGCGGCGGCGTAACGTATTCCATTTACGTTACACCGCCGCAAGTTTACAGCGTAAGTGCTTGATTCACAAAGCACTTACCTGTAAACTTGCGGCGGCGTAGCGTAAATCCGCACGGCGCAAGCCCGCCTAATTCAAATGGGGCGGGCACCATTTAAATTAGGCGCGTTCCCGCGCCGAACGTACTGCGCATGCTCCGTCTCTAAAATTACCCGACGCGCATTGCACTAAATGACGTCGCAAGGACGTCCTTGGTTTCGACGTTAACGTCAATGGCGTCCAGCGCCATTCACGGACGACTTACGCAAACGACGTGAATTTTCAAATTTCGACGCGGGAACGACGGCCATACTTAACATTGGCTAGACCACCTAGAGGGCAGCCTTAGTTTTACGCTGCGTATATCGACGGAAACAACGTAAATTTAGAGCGACGGGAAAATCGTACGTTTGTGAATCGGCGTAACTAGTCATTTGGATATTCTACGCCGACCGCAATGGAATCACCACCTAGCGGCCGGCCTAGAATTGCAGCCAAAGATCCGACGGTGTAAGTCAATTACAGATAGCGCTGATTATCAACTAGTGCAAGGTGAGTACAATAAAATCAAAATAAACATATTCAATAGTGTAAAATATAAGTATAGGAAACAACAACACTATGTCAATATTGCCTATCTACATGAAAGTGAGTCCATAATGGGTTAACTGGACTAGACCCATATGCAGCCCTGCAGGAAATCAGCTGATGTCTCCTTCTCACTGCTTCAGCATAGATAGAATAGATCTTCCCAAAGATTCCAGCCAGAAACTCCACATATAAGTAATAAAAGAGAAGAACAAGAGGACGTATCGTCACTCGTCACGTGACTTAGTCATGGGTTGCAACCCATGACTAAGTCACGTGACGAGTGACGATACGCGTGGGGGAGGAGCCTATGTGACGGGACACGATCCGAGTGAGGAGACCATCACACTGAGCGGCAACCAGATTCAGAGCCTGTGTTAATCGGCGGATTTGTGAGTTCACACACCGTCGGTGTAGTCCTTGTCTCCCCTCCTTGTTTCCAACAATATTGCACTAGGAGGCTTGTCCTCTTGTTCTTCTCTTTTATTACTTATATGTGGAGTTTCTGGCTGGAATCTTTGGGAAGATCTATCCTATCTATGCTGAAGCAGTGAGAAGGAGACATCAGCTGATTTCCTGCAGGGCTGCATATGGGTCTAGTCCAGTTAACCCATTATGGACTCACTTTCATGTAGATAGGCAATATTGACATAGTGTTGTTGTTTCCTATACTTATATTTTACACTATTGAATATGTTTATTTTGATTTTATTGTACTCACCTTGCACTAGTTGATAATCAGCGCTATCTATACTCAATTCATTAATATCTTTGTTTGGTTCACTTTTTTTGATACGCAGCTTTTATCATTTGTTGTTTTTTGCTGGGTTTTTTCCTATTTTGGTTTTATTTGGTAGCGCATTAGTACCACTCTTTTTATGTAAGTCAATTACACATGTCGGATCTTTGTGAGAACTATGCGTAACCTGATTCTATGAATCAGGCGCATAGTTACGACGGGCGGATCTCAGAGATACGACGGAGTATCAGGAGATACGTCGTCGTATCTCTTTTGTGAATCTGGCCCAGGATACCTATCTTTGACAGGTATACTTTCCCACTTCCGGAAGCCTCAGTCACGGGTATTGATGTCACCACTGGGGCTCCCTCCTCCTCCCCCGGCCGCCGTGCCAGTAGGAGAGAGGAACGGGCCTCGCGCATGAGCAGTAGGGTTCCCAGCCTGAAGCCAAAGACAATGGCAGCACCTGACAGCTGATGAAAACATCAGCTGTGGTGCCGACATCGCTGGACTCCAGGACAGGTAAATGTCCTATTGTTAAAAGCCAGCAGCTGCAGTATGTGTAGTTGCTGGTTTTAATTTTTGTTTTTTGGGTGGACCTCTGCTTTAAAGCGGTGGTTCACCCTAAAAAAAATTTTTTTCTAGCATGCCATCCAGCACTAGCGCGAGCTACAGTATGCCTTTATTTTATTTTTTGGCGCCGTACTCACAGTTTATTCCCGTAGTTAAGTTTCAGACTCCCCGCGGGGAATGGGCGTTCCTATGCAGAGGGAAGATGATTGACGGCCGGCTATGGCGCGTCACGCTTCCCGAAAATAGCCGAAATAGGACTTGGCTCTTCACGGCGCCTGCGCAGTCAGCTCCTAGTCTGTGCGCAGGCGCCGTATAGCGCCGTGAAGAGCCGAGTCCTACTCCGGCTATTTTCGGAAAGCGTGACGCGCCATAGCCGGCCGTCAATCATGTTCCCTCTGCATAGGAACGCCCATTCCCCGCGGGGAGTCTGAAACTTAACTACGGGATTAAACTGTGAGTACGGCGCAAAAAAATAAAAATAAAGGCATACTGTAGCTCACGCTAGTATGCTGGATTTCATGGTAGAAACTTGTTTTTTAGGGTGAACCACCGCTTTAAGAGCATAGAGATTATTTTTTTGTTAAAATAACATACTAACTAGAACTCTTTTTTTACACCAGAGTTTAGTGGCACTTTAATTAAACAAGAAAGCAAAACCACTGAATACGTGGGTACCGTTGCACAACAAAGCAGATAAAAGTGAAATTATTTATAAAGATTGTACTGTGTGGTTTCATCCTTTTGTTTACACATATACGCCTGCTGCACATTATAAGGAACATGTGGGATTTTCCTTGACTTGGTTTATGGGAAACGTTATAGATATAATTTTTTATCTTTCTAAAAAATAGTAAAACCAGACTATATTAAAATACTGATGCATTTAAAGGGGTTGTAAATGTACATTTTTTTTCCCTTACTGGCCATAAGACATACAACATTATCTATCTATCTATCTATCTATCTATCTATCTATCTATCTATCTATCTATCTATCTATCTATCTATCTATCTATCTATCTATCTAGCAAGGAGCACATGAAAGGGTGACGCATGTCAAACAAAACCAAAGACAATTCCCAGCTCAACTTACCAACCAGTCTACAACCAACCAATATATCCTCTGTAACAGTATGCTTTAAAGTGGTTGTAAACATTTACAACTACTTTAACCTACAGGTAAGCCTAGATTAAGGCTTACCTGTAGGTGCTCGAAATATCTCCTAAACCTCCACGGTTTGAGATATTCACTATAATCATGGGCGCCGCTGTCTACGACGCATGCACCGTAGACAAGCGGTGCAGGCGCACTGTAGTGTGCCATTCCTCATTGAGGCTGCGCCGTCACTGCCGGCTCTGGCGTGCATGCGTGGGAGTGACGTCATCGTGGCTCCGGCCAGTCAGAGAGCCGGAGCCAGGATATGCAGAAGTAACCCCCGGGCAAGATGTCGGCTCTCTGGGCATTGGAAGAGGATGGCTGCGGGGGCTTCAATCGGAGGTGAGTATTACATAATGAGCTAGTATGCCATGCATACTAGCTCATTATGCCTTTGTCTTGCATGTGGTGTTTTTTCCTTTTTTTTCCCTGGGTTTACTTCCTCTTTAAAAACAGGGGTTTAGTTTGCACACATTTGCAAATACATGTGTAAGCTGCAGAGCCACTTTAGGGCCCCCAGTATCATCTGCAGTCCTAACTCAAAATTTTGAGAGCTTCCACAGTGGAAGCACCGGCATTATAAGGGATAGACAGAGAGCAGGTGAGCCTGGAAGGAGCCCACCCCTCTTTAAAGGCACAGTGGGTGCACTGGACACCCAGAATATAGCCCAATGTCCAGTGCGTCCCCTTACCATTATTCCAACAGTACAAACAAGCCAGCTCTGTTCATGTGGCGGGCCTGCCCTCTGGCCTACCCAAGAATCCTAGGAGGCTGCAGGAACATGTCGTTCTGGCCTAGGCTGGAAGGACGACGGGGGGCAAGGCCAAAATTAAAACAAAAATTGAAATAATTGCCAGTATTTCTGCTTAGAGAGGGAAACGGAACTCCTTTTGAGAGTTATGTTCCACTTGTAAGATAGTATTTCTATCCTAATTAGAGACCAGCAATGGTATTCTGTGAGTTTCAAAAACATGACTGTTTTCTCCCTTACAACTATGTCAACATTCTTCAGTTTGTAGGCAAATTCTCTCATCTCCTATTAGTGGCTTTTTTGCTTTACAGAACTACTATTCAACTACTTTGATGTTGCCCATCTTGGAATACCTATAATTCATTTTTTTTATGGCTTATAGTGTGGACAGAACCTTCAATTTAGCATTCGTATTGAAAAATATTGCACTGTCCTGGTTTATTTCAGTATCTAAGGTTCCATTCATACCTGAGCATATTGATCTACTTCCGTTTTTTAGGCTTTTTTTTTTTTTTAAGCTTTTTTGCAGCTTTTTAGAAGCTTTTTAAAGCATTTAAGAAGTGTATTACAAGTGTGGTACAACTTCAGACGTTTTTGTTTAGCCAATAGAAAGCACTAGGGCAGTTATGGCGAACCTATGGCACACGTGCCACAGCTGGCACGCAGAGCCCTCTCTGTGGGCATGCGAGCACACACTGACCGGCCATTGCTTTTACATCACCTCAAAATCCTATATGCGAGTGAGCCTTCATGTCAGCCTCGCTCTGTGCTCTCCAGTGCCCCCTGCTGGCTGCTCAGCGAAGCAAGAGAAGGCCAAACAAAGCAAAAAAGCGACTCCGTTCTGTGCCTGACCCACCCCTGGCAGACTCCGATCTCTCGGCAAAGACAGACCGGGAGGGAAGAGTGGGTACTCTGCCAAGGCTTCCAATTGTCCTGGGGGGTGGGGGGGGGGGCAACAACCCAGAGCCAAGATGGTAAAGGCTAATATATCTTCTGCCAAGAAGGCAGCTATGAAGAAGCAGAGTTCGGAGGACGATGTGCTAAAGCAGAGTGTCAGCCCCGAGGAGACTGCCAAACCTCTGCTGGACTCCTAGTGAGTATATTCAGAAATACACAGAACTTGATGAGAGTGTGCTGTGATGTCTGGGGGTGAACATAAGACACATCAGAAATCGTTGGGCTGTGTCATGATGAGGAGCAGTGATCTGATTACAGCTATGTGTTATGACAATTCTCCAAACACCATATAAAAAGTTTAGACAATGTTGTCACCCTAAAAAACACACTCAAGGGCCCAGGCACCATACACACACACTCCACTGTCAAACACGCA
Organism: Rana temporaria; assembly: GCF_905171775.1. NCBI lineage: Eukaryota > Metazoa > Chordata > Amphibia > Anura > Ranidae > Rana > Rana temporaria. The sequence goes on along the minus strand of NC_053495.1, from coordinate 126,553,769 downwards.
CAGCATAGTCAAAGATAGTTACAAAACAGTTTTCTAAACTAAAACTTCAGTATTCAGGTTTAATTGCAGTGTTGGCACTTTGAAATAAATTAGTTGGTTTTGTGTCGCAGTTTGGGCACTTGAGCTCAAAAAGGTTCGACATCACTGCACTAGGGGGAGGAGAAGAAGAGGAAATTAGGGGTGGAGAGCTGTTATTTGAGCATTTTACAAGCATTTTTTTGCTCAAGTCAGGTGTTTCTATTGAAGTCTATGGGGCCAAAAACGCTTGTAATCTGCCAAAAAGAAGCTTGTGTACTTTTTTGAGCTTCAGGGGTTTTGCTTCAGGCGACAGAACACTCATATTTGAACAGGGGACATTGAAATGAATGGAATTTTGCTTGTAGGGTGTTTTGGAGCTTTAGAGCTAAACATTTTACAAGCTGAAAATCGCTCAGGTGTGAACGAGGCCTTAAGAACACGGGAAGGCAGAACTGTATTTTGTTTGTACAAATTTGAACGATCTTGCAATCATGATAGTCTTGCTGATTTCACTTGCTGGATCGAATCGAATCCAAAGAAATTTCATTGCTGTATGGAATAAAGCATTCTCAGCAAGTTACTTTACCTTATTACCTATGTTATTCAAACCCCCAATTAGTAAACTGCAGTTAAATGCAGTCGTTCTAAGGTTATTACTGTACTATTTATACAGTAAGACTGGTCTCTGCACCATCTTACTGAATATTTCTGGTGGTGTTATTTGCCATCTGCTATTAAATACCATCAGCAAGAAAGCCTGCATTGAGACAAATAAAAAAGGTTGGCATTGCAGACCTCTTTATGTAAATGGAAGATACTTGGCTATAAATGACATTGGACCATGATTCCAGCCGGACAACTAGCATTTTCAAAAGGAGAGGTCAGCAATGGCTGCCTACATACTGTATATCTCCCAGTACATAAATACATTTCAATGCTATTCCTCCAGAGCCCATCAGGTGGCGCTACATCATATCAACCAAAGTACAGCAGAAACTCCTATTATTGAACTCGAGGGAGTATTCATGTAAATATTTCTATTTATACGCCAGTAATTATTGCGCGCTAAACACACTACTTGGCTCCAAGTCATGTAATTACAACCACAGGGGAGTCAATGTGTACGTTTTCTAGAATCTCACTGGCACAGTGTAGTGCAATCACGTGTAATTCTTTAGCTGCCAGGCTGGTCTTTATTGCAGCATGTAAATCTCTGGTTTGGTGCTAAAAGCACACCAGCCCTTTGCATATAGAACAAAGAAACAGGTTCACTTTAATACCCCCTTCCCCTACAGCACATACCTTTATTTCAACCAGTTCAATGAAAATACTATGGACTGCCATTCTGAAAATCTGCTCACTAACTGAACTGTGTAGCCGACACCTTATATTTATTAGGATGTACTAAATACAGTAGGCATTTGAGTGCTGCAGTTGTAGCCGTAAACAAGTACAGGTTTCAATCAGCAAAAAAGTGAACTGCAAGGGGAATTTGGTTAAATATAAAGGATTTTCTCATTTCTACTCATCAGTGAAAATCTCCAAGCTGTGTAAGCCCTGTGTAACATTCAAGCCACAAGCATTTTCTGTACTGAAAATATCTCTTTTTATGATGTTTTGACACTTTAAAGCAGACCTTCAGTTTCAAATACCCAATTACTTTATAGTCAACCTCCTTCCTCCTTTAACCTCCCTGGCGGTATGATTCTTTCAGAAAAAAGATGCTGAAAGCGGTACCATTATTTGCAAGGAAATTTGGTGTTTTACATTGTAGGCCTGTAATTCTTAGGAATAACTGACTTAAATCTGACCAAACAAGAGTCTAGTAGGCATCCCGGGTATGAATTTAAAAAAAAAAAAAATATATAAATTATAATATAATAAATAATTATAAATAATTATAACAAATAATAATATAATTATAATAAAAATTATTCAATAATGTAATCAACTCAAAATCACTGAAATTTGCTCAGTTGCAGAATTATCGCTGTCATTACTTTTATTTTTTTATGACGAATTTCCCCACAAATCGCTATCGCACAATTCTGCAAGTGATTATAATTTATTATCGCTGTTTTCTAGCTGCTCTAAAACCATTTTTGACATAAAGGGACACTTTTGGTTGCTATGGACAATCTACAGTTTGCAGGCAGAAAGAACAGTTTTTATTATATAAAAGAACATGTAGGGCACTGGACAGACAACTAGGGACAAGGGGGGTGTGCATTTTTTACATACAGTACTGTAATCTATAAGATTACAGTATACTGTATGTAAGGTGTTTGTTTACCTTTTTGAATTTGGCGCTGTTCTCCGCCCCCATGCGTCGTAACGTCGCAGGGAATGGAGATCGGCGGCACACAGAGGCACTGTGTGAATCAAGCGAGGTCCCGCTCGCTCACACAGCGCGGTGGCTCCATCACTGGATCCAGGGACAAGGTAAGTAAACCAAGCCTGTGGCTGCAGCGAGGCGAGCCCGAGTCGGACTCGAGGTTACCGATCGTAGCCCAAAAATCTCACCCCGAGTCAGACTCGGGAATACCGCCCAGAGGAGGAGCTTCAGTCTCCTGTGTACAAATTAAGTCAGCAGCTACAAAAACTGTAGCTGTTGACATTCAATAAACAGCCATTTCCCTGTCCCACAATCCAGCAGACTAGTTCTGCACTAGACTTCAGGTTCCCCGCGCTGACACCTTAAATCGGTGCTCCACTCAAAGGGGGAAGCTCTGCTTGTCTGCCTTCCTCCCCCTTCCACTGCCACATTTCCCACCTTTTGGGGGGAGGAGCGGTTACCTGGTTTTGACGGGTCCCCGCTCCTACTTCTGGCTCCGTTTGCTGGAATTTCGGCCCCCTCCTCCTTCCCCCGCAGCCGGCCCATTCACAAATCGCAGCGCACTTTTCCCATGCGCAGTAGAAAACCGTCTGTGAAGTCGCAAGGCTTCACTTTTCCCTTAGTCAAGATGGCAGCACCAGCATTGAAAAAATGACTTGGGTGAGGACACGGCTGGATTCTTGCACAGGCAAGTGTCCTAATATTAAAAGTGAGCAGCTACACTTTTAATTTTTTTTTTTTTTAAGAAGCTTCTCTTTAACTGTGGGCTTCATAGCCTCACTACGCATGTGCGAGCCAAGCTGCGCATTGTGAATGGTCCCGCAGTCTTCTAGGACCTGTGACGTGAAAGGTGGGAGGGGGGAGAAGAACTTCAGCTCTGATCGCCTAGGCAGTCAAAGGGGAAGTGGGTGCAGTTACCTGCCAAAATCACCCCCCCAAACATGCTTTCATTGTTGAAATAGGAGAGGGGGAGGAGGCTTCAAAGCAGGACTTAACCTTAAAACGGCAACCCCCCTCCCCATTTCTTATTTTTACTTTTATTTCTAGATTGTTGGCCTGGCCCAAACCCTCCCTTGATTTTTGCCAGGGACAAATTTACTGTATGTCAGTTCGGCTCCAGTAGCCTTTGGTGATATCTATCAGATATTCCAGGAGGCATTGGCTTATATTGTGTGGCTGGAGGAGGGTAGAATCAGCAATGTGTCATCAGGGGGCAGCTGCTCCATTCCAGGAGAGATAGCCATCTCCCAATGATGTCAGGAAAGAAGATGGTGGCTCAGGACCCAGTGAGCAGCAGTTAAGCCTTGGATCCCAGTGTGACAATGTTGGATTCACTGGGTGAACAAGGATATCCTGGCAAACCAGGTAAGAGTGAGTTAAAAATAAAATCAACCCTTTTTACGTTTCACTTATCAGAAGTGTACTAGTAGTAATAACTCAATGAACACTGCAGAAGGAGGGTGGCTGATCCACTTGACAATATGACAGTATATGTGATGAATTTCCTCTCCAATCTCTGGAGTGCCACTACATCATCTTTCCACTAGTGTTGTCTAGTTGTCTGAGGACCTTGAAATTCTTCCTGGTGTGGGCTTCTTGTGTGAAGAAGATTGATACAGAACTGTCTGTTTTGACAATAGCCACCATTCCAATATTTCTTCCATTTTCTCATCTTTTCAAGAAGAATGGAAATAGGTAGCTGAATCTCTAAAGCCTTGTACACACGACCGGTTTTCCCAGCAGGAAAACTGCCAGGAGAGCTTTTGGCCAGGAAAACCGGACGTGTGTATGCTTCCTCACAGTTTTCCCATCAGGAAAACAGCCGGGAATCCTGTCGGAAAAATAGAGAACCTGCTCTCTATTTTACCGTCGGGATTCCCAGCGTTTTTTTTCCTGACAGATCTACTACTTACCTATGGGAAATACTGCGAGGCAGTCCTGAAGGAGCATACACACGGTCGGGATTCCCGGCCAAAGCTCCATGGCAGTTTTCCTGCCGGGTTCTCGGCTTTCTCCTCCGTTTTCTCGGCAGGCTTTTTATCGCCGAGAAAACTGAGCGTGTGTACAGGGCTTTTGAGTAACGCATACAGAGAATGTGTCTATCTTTTCAAATGCTTTGTGAAGGATTGTGACAATACATTAATCCTGTGCACTTATGTTATTTCCTATAGCTGGCCTAGGCAGGACGGGCTCCCTTATTGCTTGTTATATTATGAAGCACTACAGGTTCACACACTCTGAAGCCATAGCATGGATAAGAATATGCCGACCTGGCTCTATTATCGGGCCTCAGCAGCACTTCCTAGAAGAGTAAGTAATGGCTTTGTCTCTACTTTTTGATGCCTCTTTGAACATATTCTAATTTCTTTTACAGTTTGATGTTTTTCTTTTTAATTGTACAGTATTAATACGTATACTATTGTTTTTTAAATATTTTTAATATAAAAAGGAAAAAAATAATATTGTTACTCATAGCAAATTATCAGGTGTTAGATTTCTAAGTTTGGTGTTATTCAATGAGGCCATTTATATTTTTAGTATTAGCAAATTTCTCAGTCATGCCTTGCTGTGTTACTATACCTCATCTGCACACCACAAACCAAAAATGCTGATTTCTAACATTCATAGCAAACTCACCCATCTATCCATTTCTCCATGCTTTATTTTGTTGAGAAATCACCTATTTCTAGCTGTGGCCATCTTGAGTTAAGGCAGATAGATGATTTATGTAGCATTTACTTTCTGGTATCCACCTGGCTCAGGATTGCAAGCAGGAGAGGGTGTGCTTGGCTAAGAAAGCCTCTTCTCCCCTACTGAAGACTCCTGGACCACATGACATAATTTGCCTATACCTGAAAACCAGGAGGCAACTGAAGAAATGTTAACAAAAGTTGAAATACTTCAATACTGGGCACTTTCATCCTCTTCCTTCCTAGGCCAATTTTCAGCTTTCAGCGCTCTCGCACTTTTAATGACAATTGCGCGGTCATGCAACGCTGCGCCCAAATGAAAATTTTCACACAAATGGCGCTTTCTTTTGGTGGTATTTATTTACGGCTCTGTTTTTTTTTTCTATATAAGCGAAAAACGAGCGGAAATTAGAAAAAAAAATATCCTTCTTTCTATTTTAAAAGAAATCCAGTAAAATCTAAATTTGTCATAAATTTAAGCTAACATTTATTCTGCTACATGTCTTTGGTAAAAAAAAATCCTGTTAAGTGTAAAGTAATTGGTTTGTGTGATCATAGACATATGTGTGCAGATGATCATTGGGACATACAGTATGTGGGGGACAAGTGTTTTTACTGTGTGGGGACATGTGTTTTGGGGACACTATATTGGGGACTTTCTGTGTTTACATTGTGTTGGGACGTGTGTGTGGACACTGGGCTGGTGATCAGTGTGTGAAAAGCTGTAAAAAACAGCTCATACTCTCTAAACACCAGCTGGCTGCAGAGATTCGCTCTCCTCTACTCATTGACAACTTCCATGTGAGGAGAGCAACCAGCTCTCTATTTGCATCACATGACGGCTGTGATTGGACACAGCCGTCATGTGATCAGGAGGGTCAATCGCAGAGAGATCAGAGATGCGCCGTGTCCGGGTGACCCAAGTGCATCGAAATTTCACCGTGCGATCCCCCTCCTGAGGGACGTTCCTGAACATCCACTCAGAAGGAGGAAGCACCCACCTGGCCGTATATGAGCAGTGGCCAGGTGGGAGGTGGTTAAAACAAGCAAATATGATATACTTTCTTATCCATTTACTAATGCTAGCAGCATAAGGATTAAATATAGTCAATGTTGTTTGAGAGAGTGAAGTTCCGCTTTAATTTTCAGGCAAATAATGCCATATGTCCTTGTGAAGGTCGCAGAGCTATATGAGGATGGAATGTGTGCATACTTTTATTTACACTGAATTGCTTTCTGTAGTCTGTCACAGACCTGCTCATTGTCAGCAGGCAGACTGAAGTGATTCTTGTCAGTACAAAGCAAAGGCATGTTCACATGATAGCATTGAAAACGTCTATTCAAAACTTTTTTTTATTGTTTTGGATAGACGGTGATGGGAATAGGTTTTGTTTTATAAAAAGTCAGTAGAATTCAATGAACAACTGAGTTTTGTTTAATATAACCACCAGCCTTCCCATGTGCCTGCTCCATAATTTCCTTCCACTAGATTGCACTTGGGGCCAGTTCACACTGCTGCGATGTGAGAACACGTGCAAATTCAGTACGGGTTGCCGCATCGCATGTCACCCGCCGGCGGTTCACACTGCCCTATGCCAACCGCTGTGGGTTTCAAAATAAAGTTAATTACACCTCCAGATCGGTTTGCATATCGCAGTGTGAACTGTCAATTCGGACAGGAATCTTTGGTAGTAGGTTATGGTAGTAGCAATAAATATACAGTTCAATTTAAAAAAAAAAGTTTTTCTGTATTTTGGGCCATCCATTATCAGTTACCATCAAATGAAAGCCCAATTTGTCCTAAAAAAACCCGAGGTATAGCACTTGGATGCACAAAGTAGTTTTTAGTCGATTTTACTAACACATTTTAAAGTTTAAAAATTGGGCTTAGACATTAAGATTTCTTTTACCCTTAAGCCTCGTACACACGCTCGGTTTTCTCAGCAAGAACCAGCAAGAAAACTGCTGGCAGAGCTTTCAGGTTTCTCGTCTGGAAATCTGCCCAGAATCCTGCTCTCTATTTTCTTGTCGAGATTCTTGTCGGCCTGACGAGAAACCTGAGCGTCTGTACTTACCTGTTGCTGTGGAAACCCCGCGCATGCTCGAAATGACTTTGACGCATGTGCGGTAGCTTCCACGGCATAGGTAGGGTGAAGCAAGATGGCGGGGACGGCATCAAATGTGATGAGCGCTAGCTCTTGGTACACGATGACGCCACTGCGTTCTTGCCTTTCAAAAGAACCGCGGTTCTTTTGAAAGGCGTGTGTGTACACTCGGGCGACAAGAGATTCTTGCCAAGAATCTCCTCAGGAAAAACAACGTTTTTTTTCCTGACGAGATTCTTGCCCGTGTGTACGAGGCTTAAGGCTAGGTTCACACTGCTGCAAATTTCAAAATCGCAGTAAAATCAAATTTTCTGCGATATTGCCGTGATTTCAGGGAACGCCAGTCTATAGAGTTGAATTTGCATCGCACACGGATCAAACTTGCACAGGACCCTTTTTTCCCGTAGCTTATATTTGCAACGCATTGATGTGAACGGCACTAATATGTTAAACTATGTAATTTAAATGACTTGGTAATTTGAGAAATCGCAACGGCTCAAATTCGCAATAGAATTCGCAGCAATGTGAACCTAGCCTTAGGTGCAAAGGCGTTAAGATGAGCTATTCAAATGAAACCAATGTTCAGGTTTTGTTTGGTAATGTAATACAGAGTAAATTAACAGTTTCATGCAGCCATGCACAGATAAAGTTGCCTCTTTCTGATTATTTTTATAACATCAAAGTGTTTTAGTAATGCAAATGTGAACTAGACGAAAAGAATATTGTAAACTAGATTAAAATGATTTAATTACATGAGTGTCAGCTTTTTATCATGCAGTGTAAATAACTTGTTTTGATCTTTCAAAGAATGCTTCACTTTCTAGTTATGACTGAGTAAGGTATGCACACAAAGTTTAGTGGTTTAATCTCATCATTTAATTAAAAATAAATAAATCATAAAGCCTCCCTCTCCTTGTCAAGTGAAGGATGCACGATAGAATAAAATTACCTGTTTATATTCCATCCTGGGAAAATTTACAGAAAGGTCTTCATTTTCTTAAAGACGCAAAGCGTATATATGGTCAGAATGTAAAACTATATACTAATTTTCACATTGTATTCCAATTATTTCTAACCTTAAGGCTCCGTTCACACTTGTGCGACTTGTCCTGCAATTTAGAACTGCAAAGTCGCATGACAGATTTTACCCCATGATTTCCAATGAGTACCGTTTACATCTGTGCGACTTCAAGTCGCAGCGACTTCAAAGTAGTCCCTGCACTACTTTGGCCTGACTTTGATGTGACCTGAGGTCCATAGACCTCAAGATTACACAGGCATTGCTTCAAGCCACCAGTTTGCTGCAGTCATCCAGTGTGATCATTCCTGCTGTATACACAGGAAGAAATGAACACAGAGTTGCAACAGAAGTTTGCTTTGGACAGCAGTTCTGGCCTTCCCTTTCCTTGATTGTGTTTCACTTTGTACAAAAATATATATTAATAATCTATCTAAATGAACATCCCCCCTTTTTTTTGCTATCATTTCTAGAAAACAGGCCTGGCTGTGGCTGCAGGGAGATCTTCATAGAAGTAAACAGAAACAAAGCCAGCTGGAAGACGGGACAGTGAACCGGATCTTGTCTGCATTTGATGATTTGTCTGTGGGAGCGAGGTTAAGTCGACATCAAAGTTTGGACAGGTCAGGAGAGGTAAGTGTCACTACTTGTTGTCTGGTTTTCTGAGATTTAAAGAGGAAGTAAACCCTCTTAAAAAAATCTGGGGGAAAAAAACCCTGCAAGAGAAAGACATAATGAACTAGTATGCATAGCATACTAGCTCATTATGAATTACTTACCTGAGATCAAAGCCCACAAAACGGTCCTCAATCACCTCCTCCACCACCGCCATATCTCCCAGAGTGAGTTCTGGGTATCGCTGCTCCGGGAGCCGCTAGTGACGGCATGATCGCCTTCACTAACGGCACACTCATTGCACCTGTGCCGTTGTCTACGGTGTGCTTTTTTGGAAAATATCTCCTTAAGCCCTGGTTCACACTGGGTACGATTTGGAACGATTTGAGATGCGATTTGACATGTCAAATCGCATCTCAAATCGGCGGCAATTGTCGGCAATGGCACTGTCCTAATCAGTGCGACGCCGCATCTGCGATTTCAAAAAGTCGTTTCTTTACTTCTTTTTACGATTTCGGGCCGCGATTTACATTAAATTGCGGCCGAAATCGCGGCAAATCGCGGCTGCGAAATCGCGGTAAAATCGCGCATTTTACCGCGATTTTGAATTCGCAGCAGTGTGAACCTAGGCTCACAGTGTAGGTTAAGGAGATATTTCTTGGACCTACAGGTAAGCCTTAATCTAGACTTACCTGTAGGTTAAAGTGGTCTGTAAGGGTTACAACCACTTTAAAGGTGAACGTATACATAAATCAACACACTAAAGCTCTCCAAACCTTGAATACATCTCTGTGTAGTATATCTTTCAGATTTCTCTTCAATGTACATATGTCTGTTAGAGGTCAAATAACTTCTTTATGCTTATTATTCCCTATTATTAAAAGAGTGTAGGTACGCTAGCCAAGGAGTCTAAAATGTATCAGAATTTTTCGATAGACACAGGTGTCATAGGTCATTTTATACATCGGTAGTTCTTGATTGAAAAGCCTTTGCCAGAAATTTAAAGAAGGAGGACAAGAGGATTTCCACTGGATTCCTATAACTTTTTTAGTACAAAAAAATGGTAGACATGAGAGCAATTTGGTATTGGCAGGCATATCCAAATCTTGTAGATATTCAAGGAATAATTGGGTTGTATACACCATATCAATATGACCACTGATGTTTAAAGTGAATAACATTGATTATCTCGGGATGATGGCACCTGAAAGTGGGTGGGATATATTAGGCAGCATGTGAACATGCTATTGCTGTCTCTGAAGTTGATGTATTGAAAAAGTGTAAAGATTTGAGTGACTTTGACAAAGGCCAAATTTTAATGACTTACAACTGGGTCAAAGCAACTCCAAAACTGCAGCTCTGGTATGATGTTCTTGGTCTGCAGGACCTACCAAAAGTGGTCCAAGGATGGAAAACCTGTGAACTGATGGTAGGGTTATGGGCAGCCAAAGCTCATTGATGCAAGTGGGCAGCAAAAGCTTGCCCGTGTAGTCTGATCCATTAGAAGAGCTGTAGTTTAGATTGCTTAAAAAGTTCATGCTTGTTCAGATAGAAAGCTGTCAGAACACACAGTGTATTGTAGTTTGTTGCATATGGGGCTGCATAACCGCAGACCTGTGGGGTGGGTAAGCTGACCCATGTCCACGGCTAAAAGTGCCTACAATGGGTATTTGGCATTTGAATGCACTGTGAGAAGAAGGCAAGATGGGGGAGTCCATGTTTTGATGGATCAAGGCTGTTTTGGCGTCAAAAGTGGGGCCTACACATCATTGGGTTGGTCATAATGTTCTAGCTGATCAGTGGGTACTTGGTATTGTTAGGTTACATCTGATGTTAATTGCTGAGTCCCTTAGTAAGCTGCGCCTTGAAATTTACCCCAATTTTTTTGAATTGTGTCTACTACTCAAGAGAGATTTGCATATAACCCCCCCCCCCCCCCTACATGTTATATATGCTATATCCAGCGGCAATTTTAGTATGAAAGACCCAGTTGTCCCTCAGCATGGGGCAGATTTCTTAAAAGGGGACCTCTTTTTAAAAAATTACCCACTTAAAGCATTTAAATTAATCCAAAGGGTGCATAGAGGTTTTAGTGGCCTTGAACTGGCCTGATCTACATCTAATTTTGAACTCTGCAGTTTGACCCCTTCTTCTGTAGCGGATGGTGTACATTTTAAAATATATAATATTAGAAAACTAAGAACATATATAGTGCAAAATTTCGAATTTTAATACTTACCGTATATACTCGAGTATAAGCCGAGTTTTTCAGCACTATTTTTTGTGCTGAAAATGCCCCCCTTGGCTTATACTCGAGTTAATTTTTTGCGCCTGATCTCCCGGACTTTGGGGACCCGGTACCAAGCTTGACACACATATAGCCCCACTCTTCCTCTACAAGTGTGCAAAGTTTGTTGTCCAGGGGACCTACGGAAGGGGAGCACCGATTTTTCAAAGTCAGGCACCCCCTCCATAGACTCCCATGTTAAACGGTCATTTCTCCGGTGATTTTGGGACCCGGTACCGGACGGTCGTAGGTCCCCTGGACATGTAGCCCCATTTCTCTTCTACAACTGTGCAAAGTTTGTTGTCTGGGGGACCTACGGCTGGTGAGCACCGATTTTTCAATGCCGGGCACCCGTTCCATAGACTCCCATGTTAAACATCAGTCTAGTCATGGGCACAGTGAGGCATGGGCACAGTGAGGCATGGACACAGTGAGGCATGCACATGGACACAGGGAGACAAAGTGAGGCACAGTGAGGCATGCAGATGGACACCCTAGGCTTATACTCGAGTCAATACGTTTTCCCATTTTTTTGTGTTAAAATTAGGTGCCTTGGCTTATATTCGGGTCAGCTTATACTCGAGTATATACGGTACTTTGGTGATTTATTTTCTAGATAAACAAGCTTATATTTACGTATGCCACTAGGGACTAAACAGCAGCAAAGATACTTAGTTTCATGATAAAGCTACCTGATCATTTTGTTTGCATACAAAATAAAACACACATGGCAACTTGTAGATATGGCTTTTATTAAAAAGAAGCCCCATCAGTTTATATTATATCTAACCGGTTTAGGATGTGTCGTATACATTTTTATGTTGCTAACATTTTGACAAGCAAATAAAATGGGTTGGGATTTACGATTTTGGTATGATATTTTATGGGTCATCCCAAGCTCGTTGTGTCACCAGTTGTTCATATTATGATACAGCCATTACAGGCTTTTGATTCACTAAGCAATACCATTGTGTCATTTACCATAGTTATCATTGTTTCAGCTAAGTGACTGGTATTTTTAGCAGGCATTGGCTCTCTTTGCTAAAAATAATGCTCATTATGACAAATAATATGAATAAAAGCAGAGCTCCAGGGAGATTAAAAATGCTCGCTTGAATTAGGGCTGCTCCTGCACTGTAATGGTAAATACTCATTTAGGTCCAAGATAACAATATTTAGCACATTAACTTACCTCCTGTCCAGCAAACTCCCTTTGTGCTGCAAGACAGGTCCCCATAGTGTCTTCTAACCCCTGGTGCAGGTCCTCTTATCAAGTCCAAATGCAGAGCCGATAGCCATGCATTGGACGTGAGGACACTTTTCCCATCCCCTAACCCTAAATAAGCATTTAATCCTTGCAGTTTTGGGGCAGCCCCATTGCAACTACTTGCCGTCTAGGGCAATTTTGATATTTCTCACATACATGTTAAAATCTGTATTTTTCTGCTAGAAAGTTACTTCAAATCCCCAAACATTATATATTTTCTGGAAAATAAAATGGTTTCTGTTGCATTTTTTGTCACCCGATATTTGCACAGCCGTTTATCAAAGGCAAATTTTCAGGAAAAAATACACTTAAATTAATTTTAGTGCAGGGGTTGACAAATTTGCTTGGAATCTAGGAGCCAGCTAAAAAAGTTAGGAGCCAGAAAACGCTCCCCCCGTCCCGACGAGCTTGCGCGCAGAAGCGAACACATACGTGAGTAGCGCCCGCATATGTAAACGGTGTTCAAACCACACATGTGAGGTATCACCGCGATTGGTAGAGCGAGAGCAATAATTCTAGCCCTAGACCTCCTCTGTAACTCAAAACATGCAACCTGTAGATTTTTTTAAACGTCGCCTATGAAGATTTGTCGGCATTCCACGAGCGGACGCAATTTTGAAGCGTGACATGTTGGGTATGAATTTACTCGGCGTAACATTATCTTTCATAATATAAAAAAAAAATGGGGATAACTTTACTGTTGTCTTATTTTTTAATTAAAAAAAGTGTAATTTTTTCCCAAAAAAGTGCGCTTGTAAGACCGCTGCGCAAATACGGCATGACAGAAAGTATTGCAATGATTGCCATTTTATTCTCCAGGGTGTTAGGATAAAAAATATATATAATGTTTGGGGGTTCTAATTAGAGGGAAGAAGATGGCAGTGAAAATAGTGAAAAATTACATTAGAATTGCTGTTTAACTTGTAATACCAATGGCCACCACCAGATGGCGCCAGCTTACACATCTGGTGGTAATAACTTGTAATACCAACGGCTCACCACCAGATGGCACCAGCTCACAAAAAAGCCCCCCTTCCAAGCCAAGTCGCCAGGACCCTATTTCTAGTCGCCATGGCGACCTGGCGCCCGGGATTTGTCGAGCCCTGTTTTAGTGCATACCAACAAAATATAATACCCACTTTTTTTGTAAATGTAGCGGCATCCCCGACCTACATAGTTGACCTCCAGAGTTGGGGAGAGCTGACATCCTTCTTCACAGTATGGGTTACTAGGCATGGTAGGTGTAATGAAAGTTGAAATCATGGGTGCCAGTCACTTTTTGAATGTGAACAAAAGAAGAGACTTATTGTTTCTTAACAAGAACTGAGGGATAGAGGGTTTAGGGCCCAGTCATCCTTGGGCAGATGCAATAGCAATTGGCAGACACCAAAACAAAATAATAGGCAGGCAGCTATACGGGTAGAGGGCCTTTAAGCTGGATGCAGCAACTGTATTTGTAGAACTGCTGTCTCCTATGGCAACTAAACTTTGAACAGTCAATAGAGATCCATACACGTAACTCACAGTAACCCGTTATAGATCTTTTCTCACATCTCACTGTATCCTACTGTAGATCTTTACTCACTGAGCCCCCAGTCTCTCACTAGACTTCGAGATCCCAGCTAACCCTCTATATTCTCCACAAGCGTCAACCCTGCTAACTTGCTGGGTCCCTAGCTTGGCACTCTGGCGAAGCTTTCCCACTTGTTCACCATCCCCGGCTAGTGAATAAGACTGCTCTGCTACTTCTTCAGACTTCCATAACTGGCCTCTGATAACCAGAGTGGTTATCCCTTAATGGCGACTTTATTTTTTTCCTTGATCCTCTGGTAACAGGAGCGGTTGTCCCAAGTGGCAACTTCCTCTCACTCACTGTTGGCAACAATGTTGTTCCCCGTCTGCATCTTGGAAGAGGAGAAGTGACCGCTCCAAATAGAAATGCTTGGCTGATATATCTCCTCTTAGAGACCACGGGTGCTGGCGATGCTTATAGCAGAAAACAAAGAAGAAGAATATAATAATAATAAGCACTTATTTCCGTTTGCTGTGGATTGTGGTGTTTTCCATTTTTACCAATAAAGGACATTGAGGAATTTTTTCCTGGTCTGCATCTTGGTTGGTCTTCCGGCTGAAAGCCCCAACCCCATGCTGCTTCTCTCCAACCTCGATAGGCCTAAGACAGCCCAGCAGCCAGGTGCTCCCAGGATAGGCCTCTGGCTTCTGACCTAGCAACCCGGAGCCCCATAACACATGTCCACCCAGACAGCCGTCCAAGTGGCACAGAACCCAGATTATCTGACTCCTCCCGAATAAATAGGCGCTCCCAGCATGGCAAGGGACCAAAGAGAGACCCCTGTCAATTATCTGAGTCAACCTTTTCACTCCTAGTCTGGATTCCCTATGCCCTTATCACTCTACTGCCACAGTGACAGAAGAGAGAGGTGCATCAAATCTAGAGTTAGGGAAAAAGCCAGTGAATCCCCTATCAATCAGCCAGGCTAGTTACCACATAGCAAACCAGATTTTTTAGCAACCCTGCCTACTATCAGGGTGCTACATAAAATATAAAAGATTATGCGGTATTGAGTAAATAGATATCAACATGTCAAGATTTAAAATGGCGCATGCCTGTGAAATGGTGACAAACTGTGGTACCTAAAATTATCCATAGGTGGCACTTTAAAAGCCTTTACAGTCTATCAGTTTAGGCCTCATGCATACTGGGCATTTTTACAGCTGCTGTTTTTGGCTTCAGGCATTTTTTTTCAGCAGCCAATAAACTTCCCAGCATGTTATCCCTTTGTGTCTGTGCACACATGAGCTGTTATTAGTGTTTTTTGGCAGGGGCATTTTCTGGCTGGAAAACCCCCCAGAACTAGTGGGTTTTAGGAGGAGTTTTTTAGCTGTATAAAAGCTTAAATGTTAAACGCGGCTATTCTGCGTTTATTAGCCATAAGCTTTGTGAGAGTATAGTTTTTCTAAAATATAAGCTTTCTCCCGCTAACGCTACTGCCATTTTTTATAACATCCAGTGTGCATGAGGCCTTAGGCCGCGTACACACGGTCGTTCCAAACCGTTGAGAATGGTCCGACGGGCCATTTCCATCGGTTCACCGCTGAAGTGGCCTGATGGTCTGATATGAGTACACACCATCGTTCCAAAAACCGATCGGGTCAGAACGCGGTGACGTCAAACACACGACGTGCTGAATAAAACTAAGTTCAATGCTTCCAAGCATGCGTCGACTTGATTCTGAGCATGCGCGGGTTTTGAACCGATGCTTTCTGTACTAACCATCGGTTTGGACCGATCGGGCAGCGGTCCATCGGTTCGATTTTAAAGCATGTTTTAAAATTTTGGACCGAAGGACAACGGACCGATGGGCCGTACACACGGTCGGATTTGACCGATGAAACTGGACTTAAGGCCGTTTTCATCGGTTTGGACCGACCGTGTGTACAAGGCCTAAGAGTTAAACTTGAGTTTTGGCACTAGTATTATTGCTCTCACTCGGCATATCTACCGTGCCACATGGCGTGCTCCCAGCACAGAGACCTGGGTCGCACGGAGAGCCCCGAGCCCCATTCTAACCATCAGGACCCAGAACGTCCGATTCCGGATCACCTCATTGCTGTGATCATTCACTGTGAAGCCCGCCCCCATGTTTTCTGTCTCTATGAATGGATAAGATAGATGCATTGTATCTTTCTCTGTTCTTGCAGAGATAGGGAAAATAAAAAAGTATGTGTAGAAAAAAAAAATAATAGTTATAAATAAATAAAAAATGTTTTATTTAGGTCAGCCCCAGGGTTAGTATGTAGGTTAAAGTTGGGGTCAAAGGTTAGAGTCAGTATTTTTTAGACAGGATTTTTTTTTCTTTTTATTAATATCAGTTGGTGTCAGTGTTTTAGGTAGGGTA
The DNA here is from genome assembly GCF_905171775.1 of Rana temporaria. NCBI lineage: Eukaryota > Metazoa > Chordata > Amphibia > Anura > Ranidae > Rana > Rana temporaria. The sequence continues at coordinate 126,537,514 of NC_053495.1, read as the reverse complement.
AAAAAAAAAGCAAAATGTGCACTATTGTTTCTGGGCTGTACTTCGGGTACAAACAACAACTAACATACACATACAGTGATGATATGTACAGTTTTACTAACACATGTCAAAGTTGCAAAATTGGGCTTAAGCAGATTTGTTTTACCTTTAGGCGCGAAGGGGTTAATTTCCCATCATCCCTTCTTGCAAGATTAAAATTTTACTTTATCACAACTACAGAGTGTGTGGCTACAAATACTTGGGAATGTCTAGGCTCTTATAATACAGGCAGTCATTTGAAGAATGATGTTTCCCAACGCTCAAACCTTTATGATTCCTGATATGTCAACACTTACTATAGATATGGGGACAGCCACTGATCCAATTATTGCTCATTCTAAGTGCATGCTTTTAACTCCCTTTTCCCCTCTAAATTTCTCCTAGTAATCCCACACAGTTTTTTTTTGTTTGTAGACTGGGGACTTATCCCCTACACCATTTTACCTGGTTGAAGTTGAAGTTAAAAAAATAAAAATCCCTGCAGCTTTAGTCACATCATTTACATGTAATGTCCCATGTTGTGTATGCAGCTGGATCCTGGAGAAATCTTTACTGCAGGGATGCCTTTCCTCTTCCTGTCTCTGAACTTAAGGCGCTGCAATGGTTAACAGCTTTAGTTCTTTAGGTTTAGCAGCAATACAGATGGTCACATGGGGACATGCCCCCTCATCTCTCCTCCACTGAGAAAAGATATTTTATTGATTACATTGCTTTTAATGTAATCTGTCAATGGTGGAAGAGTCAGATCAGTCACAAGATTCTCCCCTCATTCACAAATCATGTTACAAGCAATGTAATCAGGGCTTTTTTTCAGGGGGAACTTGGGGGAACTCAGTTCCACCACCTTTGGCTCAGACCCTTTGGTGCCTGCTCACCACAATCACTGGTAAACACAGAAGTCTGGTTTCTGTGTTTACAAGTGACAGCTCTGCACTCTGTGTGTAACCCCCCTGAACTCTGCACTCTGTATGTAATGCAATCCTGGTATTTAATGCCCCTTTAAGACCCTTCTACTGTTTTAAATCTGAACGGGTCGTGGTTGAGTTCCTGCACCTCTTTTCTGAGAAAAAAAGCTCTGAATGTAATCACTTAAAGGGGTTGTATACCGTCATGTTTTTTCACCTTAATGCATCCTATGCATTAAGGTAAAAAAACACCTGGCAGTGACTGGCCCAGCAGCACCCCTTCCCCCCATTTTACTTACCTGAACCCTGGAATTTCCCACAGCAGAGACTCTCCTGGGGGTTCTGGACTCTTGATTGGATAGATTAATAGCAGTGCAGCCATTGGCTCCCGCTGCTGTCAATCAAATCCAATGACGCGGGCGCCAGGGGGCAGGGCCAAGTCCTACATTCGGCATTTATGGACGTCGAATGATGGACTCGGGAACACGCCCTCAAGATAAACCCCCCGGGAGAGTGCTTCTCCTAGGGGGTTATACGATGCAGGGAGGAGCCGTGAGAGCTGCCGAGGGACCCCAGAAGTCGAGGATCGGGCCACTCTGTGCAAAACGAACTGCACAGTGGAGGTAAGTATGATATGTTTGTTATTTAAAAAAAAAAAGTGAAGCTTTACAATCACTTTAACCACTTCAATCCCCAGCCATAGTAATATGACGTCCACAGATGAGATCTACCATCCTGGGTGGACGTGATATTACGTCCTGGGCTTTGTGGGAGGATATCTGAATGATGCCTGCAGCTAGTGGCATCATTCAGATATCCTTCTCTTCTGCCGGCGATTCTGCGCACGATAAGAACGATCATAGCGGCAGTTCCGCCGATTGATCGTTCTTATGGCGGGAGGGAGGGGACATCACGCCCAGGTTCCCAGAAGTAAACAAAGCCGCGATTGCAGCTAGTAAGCATGAGATTGATGATTTTTTTTTCACAATCTCATGCTTTCCAGCCTGGAGGAGAGATGTGGGGTCTTATTGACCCCGCATCTCTCTATAAAGAGGACCTGTCACACACCATTCCTATTACAAGGGATGTTTACATTCCTTGTAATAGAAATTAAAGTGATCAAATTTTTTTTTTTTAAAGTGTAAAAATAAAAAAAATACCTGTCCCCGGTAGCTCGCGCTCAGAAGCGAGCGCACACGTAAGTCCCGCTCACATATGTAAACGCCGTTCAAACAACATATGTGAGGTATCGCTGCATGCGTTAGAGCAAGAGCAACAATTCTAGCACTAGACCTCATCTGTAACTCTAAACTGGTAACCTGTAAAAAATTTCAAATCGTCGCCTATGGAGATTTTTAAGTACCGAAGTTTGGCGCCATTCCATGAGTGTGCGCAATTTTAAAGCGTGACATGTTAGGTATCTATTTACTTGGCATAACATCGTCTTTCATATTTTACAAAAAAATTGGGCTAACTTTACTGTTTTGTTATTTTTTAATTCATGAAACCACTTTTTTTTCAAAAAAAAAGGCAGTTGAAAAATTATTGCGCAAATACAGTGCAAGATAAAAAGTTGCAATGACCGTCATTTTATTCCCTAGGGTGTCTGCTAAAAAAAAAGATATATATAATGTTTGGGTGTACTGAGTAATTTTCTAGCAAAAGAATGATGATTTGTACATGTAGGAGATAAGTGCCAGAATAGGCCTGGTATGGAAGTGGTAAAAAAAAGCCCTGTATTAAAGTGGTTAAAGTGGAAGTAAACCCATTGGTTTAACTGTTTCAAATAACAGTTACATTCCCGACACGTGCAAGGAATGTAAATGTCAAACCATCCATTGGCTGGTGTCATAACTGATAACATGTGCAGCATCATGGCAGTTGAAGATTAAACAGAGGCCAAGATGGCAGCTTCCTTGGCTGAAAACAATAGGAGGGTTTACTTTCACTTTAAACAGAGGCCAAGATGGCAGCTTCCTTGGCTGAAATAGGAGGGTTTACTTTCACTTTAAATAACTTTTCTCTTAAGAGGAAGGGAGCATGGCCCTGTTGGATCATCTGTACTCCTGTTCTGCAAAGACCCTGAAGTCAGAACTGTGAAAAGATGAAATAGTTTTGAATGTGACACATTACTGTTTCGTACACTAAATAAGATTTAAAATAGAGCTCTGGGCATAGGTTGGAATAATGTTTTTTGTAGGTCCCCCATAGCTAAAACGCTATTCTCCTGCAACACATAAGAATGTCTTTTGATTCTGCCAGCAGACCCATTGGTACAATTTTTCTTTCAGCAGGGTGACGAAGCTCTTTCATTGCTAATGAATCGACTGCAGTGTTGTCACTCTTTGCAGTCCCTGTAGCCAGAGCGGAGGGGATAGCCCTACTGCATACTGCCTGTCATCTTCTGGACATACATTCACTTGTTAGCTTTCTCATCCTCTAAATTTGCTGTCTATGTCAACCGCCTACACTGCTCATGGAAGGCAAATGACTGAATTGATCTCCCCCCCCCCCCCCCCCTATTTAAGAAAAAGGGGCCTTTAGATGTTCAATACATTTGGTGTTATGTTGATTTACAATTATTAAATATCTCGGAATAGTGGAATAGTTTTACAGATTTATGGAAGCTGCTACGTGACTGCGTTATTACAGTGTTTTGTGACTGCTGACAGGCTACACATTTGTATAAGTGTACTGCGGGGGCACAGAGCACTCTGTGTAAAAGCTCTGCGTGTCTCTTACTAATCACCCGTATTGCATCCTGACACGCCTTCTCCTTCCTATGTAACATAATGGGGCCATTATCCTTATTAATGACTGACATTCTCATAAAGGCACTGACCAATCTTATGAGGGTTCTTTCTACATTTACATGTCTTTGACCCTTTCGCTTCTCTCTTTTAATTATAATTTCAGCACATTCCTTTACTTATTAAAGCTACTCCCATCTCTTTTTTTGTAGTGGCGTGCCCATTTACTCACCATGCTTAGATGCAGGCACATGCCCCTTTAACTTCATTTTATACAACTTCCTGGGATCTCTGCTTCCCTCCCTCAGCTGCCTGATGAGGCAGAGGTAGCTGGGTAGGTTATCTGCAGCCAGGAGAGCGGTCCTCCACTGATCAGAACTGATGTGGGGGCAGACAGGCCATGCAACTTCTCTGGAAGACCCAGGTACTCTGGGACCCCCTCCTCAATTGCACCAGAGTTCTCCAGTTGCAGCGGGCTGTCCTTTGTCCTTGGATGCATCCAGAGGTTCTCCTGTATTACCAGCTACCCTGGACTTAACTGAGAGGGATACTGTGCATGAGAATAATCATGAGTTCGTGTTCTGAACTGTTTTACTGAAATAGTGATTTTCAGCTTAAAGCGGAGTTCCAGTCATGTTTGTGTTTGTTAAAAGTCAGCAGCTACAAAAACTGTAGCTGCTGACTTTTAATAAACACTCATCTGTCCCACGATCCAGCTGTGCACTTACCCCAACCATTTTCACAATGTGTCCTCACTCAGTGGTGCCGGCATGTTTACTATGGGCAGCCAGCTGTGACATCTTGTGCCTTCACTGCTGGGTGCCTACTGCACATGCGTGAGCGGCACTGCGCTCTGTGACTGGTCCCAAAGTCTTCAAGGACCTGTCGTGTCCCAGAAGACTTCAGGAGGGAGGGAGGGGGGGGGAATTTCTGCTTCCGATCACCTGAGGCCGGGTACACACGGACAAACATGTATGGTGAAAGCGGTCCGTCGGACCGTTTCCACCATACATGTCTGCCAGAGGGCTTCTGTACGATGGTTGTACACACCATCGTACAGAAGTCCGCGCGTAAACAATACGCGGGGCGTGTCCGCGGTGTCGCCGCGTCGATGACGCGGTGTCGCCGCGACAATGACGCGGCGACGTGGGCGGCCCGCCTTTAAAATGCTTCCACGCATGCGTTGAAGTCATTCGACGCATGCGAGGGACGGCGGGCGCCTGGACATGTACGGTAGGTCTGTACTGACGACCGTACATGTCCGAGCGGGCTGAATTCCAGCGGACTGTTTTAAAACAAGTCCAGGAATATTTGTCTGCTGGGAAAAGGCCCGGCGGGCAAATGTTTGCTGGAATTCGGCCCGCTCGCGCCCACACACGACCAAACATGTCTGCTGAAACTGGCCTGCGGGCCAGTTTCAGCAGACATGTTTGCTCGTGAGTATGGGGCCTTAGGCATCCGGAATGGAAGTAGGAGCGGGTATCTGTCAAAATCGGGTACCCGCTCCCCCCTCCTCCCCAAAAGCCCAGTTTCACAAACAGGGGCTCAGGAGGAAGGCTTAAAGCGGAACTTCCACTTTTGTTTTAGAGTCTTACAGAGACTATTCTATACAGTCACATGTTATACTGAATAAGGAGACTTTGCTGTGGAAAGTACAGTATATGTTTGTGCAGCTGTTATCTGTTTTTGCACAATTCTGCAGTGTGTGCATATTCTTTGCCATCCTGAACTTGTTTTGGAATAGTGATTCTAACTTTGCACCTGTATTTCAATGCTTGCCTAACCTGTGCCATTTACTAGAACTAAATATTGCCATGTTGGTAAAGATTTTTGATTTGGCTCATGTACGCTAGGAATCAATACAAAGGTGTTGGCAGACGCCTAGATTTTGCAAAGTGTTTTGCTTTAATATACTACAATAGCAAGCATATAATAGTGTGTTGCCTAATATGCATGCATGCTAAACTGGACGTGATATTTTCTGTACCGCTATAGTAAATAATAATTTGTGATTGTGTAGACATCTGCTAAATCTGAGAAGCTACCTTGCCTTTATCTCCATTATGATGCTAAGCAGTCACTCTGCAATAACGTCTACCTAATGTAGCTTCCTGTCATGGTGTGGCAAAGATGCTACACTAGTCCGGAATTCATTGTGCCTTTGTGGACTACAGTGGATGAAAAACATGATGCAGGAGTGTGGCGATCAGCATGCTTACTGCTTTCATGATTCATAAGCCTTGAGCTTGTCAATCAGCACCTGACCACACCTAGTCCTGTTCATTGCTTTTTGGATTGACATCACTGCCTCTGTTGCTGAAGCTGCAATGAGCTGCAGAGTCTGGTAGGGGAAGTATGTGGGACACAAAAGAGGATATGGGTCAGTCAGGGAAGGTAAAGTAAGTTTTATGTTTACTTTATGAGGCTTGTGCATCTCATAGTAACTGGATTTGGTACTTGTTTGGAGGGTAATACAAGAACACTTAGTTGAACTTAGGCCTCGTACACACGACCAAGTTTCTCGGCAAAAAACAGCAAGAAACTTGCTGGGATTTTTTTTTTGCCGAGGAAACCGGTCGTGTGTACATTTTTCGACGAGGAAACTGTTGAGGATCCCGTCGAGCCAAAAGGAGAGCATGTCTTCTTTTTCCTCAACGGGAATGAAGAAACTTGCCTTGTCGAGTTCCTCGACAGCCTGACAAGGAACTCGACGAGGAAAACTATGTGTTTCGCACGTCGAGTTCCTCGGTCGTGTGTACGAGGCTTCATACATTAAACAAACTGCATTTTCATCTACAGATTAATTCTGAGGATGAGTCGGATGAAAGAAATGGCTTGACACAGGGTGACAAACTACGTGCCTTAAAGAGCAGGAGGCAGCCACGGTCGGCTACCACTGGAGCACTACGGTAAGAAAACAGTGCTATCTTCAGGCAAGAGATAGATGACCATATTTTCAGTAATACACCAACTCCACCTAATGATCTTTTGGTTTAGTAAAAATGATCAGGCTTGGGTATTTCAGTGCAACTTTACCTGGTTACAGTGCAGTAGACAACACTAACATGGTTGTTTGATTCTTGGCCTGTGCAGACCCTTTTTTATAGATATTTACATTGTGCGACAAACCAGAATTATGAATATTTGGGAGAGGAATACAGCTAGGTATCCAGGAGTAGATACATCTGCATTCTTTATCCGAATAATCTATCATTTTTATTGGGTAGCCCACACACATGCAAGTCATGTCTTGGTTTCTAGTAGGTTATTGACACGGCAAAAGTAACTAAAATGTAAATGTGAAAGAACTTATGCGCTACTCTGTGTTTGAAAACAATGTGAATTAAAATAAATATAAAAGATGGTGATGCTGCCTAAGTGTGATAAAACAATAACTAATGTTCAAAAATATAAAGCTGCCATTCCCTGTAGTGTCCCCACATACATAAAAAGTAATATTAATCGCATAATATGGAAAAGCGCTAAACCACTATAGAGTATATAATAAAGTGCTCACATATATAATATGAATACACAGGCAGAATAATATAATATATACGAATAACACAAGTATAAAAATAATTTACATAAGTGGTCACCACAAAAATATTATAAACCAATCCAGTGAAGAGTTTACAGTGTAGTGCCAAATACATATTCAAAGGTGACTTTAAAATTAATGCAAGGTAAGTAAAAGTTCAGTGCAAAAAATGTGTCAAGACAGGCAGTTATAAGTAAAAGTGCTGCAAAAATGCAAAGTTTAGTGATGCTGTGTTGCACATGCAGTCCAGTGTTTTAATTCAGGGAAGTGAGTGAAATCCATCAATATGTGGAATGGTCACTCAAGGAGATTGCATGGAGATCAGTGGTTTACTCATTGCCTGATATTCTCATTATTAGGGTGAGCGGCCATTACACATATTGGTGGATTTCACTCACTTCCCTGGATTCCCTGTCTTGACACTTTCTTAGCACTGAACTTTTACTTACTTTGCATTTATTAACTTTAAAATCACCTTTGAATATTATTTGGCACTTTATTATACACTGTATACTCTTCATTCGTTTATAATATTTATGTGCTGATCACTTATGTAAATTGTTTTATACTTGTGTTATTCGTATATACAGTATTATATTCTGCCTGTGTATTCATATTATATGTGAGCACTTGATTATATACTCCATATTGGTTCAGCCCCTTTCCATATATTGCAATTATTACTGCAAAAGTAAGATTTCCCTACCATATTTCTTAAGGGTACTTTCACACTGTACAGGAGCTTGGTGCGCTGGCGGTAAAGCGCCAATATTTTTAGCGGGACTTTACCTTTGTGTTTGCCGCGATTTTCGGCTGTTAGCGGGGAGATTTTAACCCCCGCCAGGAGCAGAAAGGAGCAGCTCTTTCAGGGCGCATTACAGGGCGGTGTGAAAGCAGCCTAAGTCGGTTCCTGTCTGGAGGTTCTGAGTATTCCTGTCTATCTTGGTGTTCCAGCACCATTTGCTGCTTTCACCACAATATAAAAAAATATCAAGTCAAACAGATTGTGGGAATGATGATAGCAGGCGTGCACACTCAAGAACACGCATAGATAGAATCTTAAAGAGATATATGGAACTGTCAGGCCCCGTACACACGTCCGAGGAACTCGATAGACAAAACTCATTGTTTTGCTCGTCGAGTTCTGGGTGAAGCTGCCGAGGATCTCAGCGAGCCAACTTTCCTCATTGAACAACGAGGAAATAGAGAACATGTTCTCTATTTGGCTCGACGAGGAACTCATCGGCTTCCTCGGCCGAAAGTGTACACACGCCGGGTTTCTCGGCAGAATTCAGCTCCGATCGAGTTTCTGGCTGAATTCTGCCGAGAAACTCGGCCGTGTGTACAGGGCCTCAGGTGGTTTAACTCTAGCATTTGCCAAAACTCAAATATCATTTTTTTGCATGGATTGATGCTTTATACATATAAATAATGTGAAAACCTCCAGTCATGTAGCTGTCACTTTTGGTGTCAGAGCGGGGGTATGATGATCTGATGGGCAGGACTATGGGGCCAGAAATGGGCTTTAGACCCCTAATGTTTCTGTTGTTTTTTTTTTTACAGGTTAGATGAAATGAAACCACATACAAGATCAATGTCTCAACCTTTCAGGTATTTTTCTTTTTACATATCTATCTCAGCTCAGAGGTGTCCACACCTAACGAGCCACTGTATTTTTTCAAAATGATGTCCTAATATTTCTCCATGGAAAGCATTTTCTTATATCTGTCTATTAAGTGCAAAAAAATACCTTTTGACCATGTCAGAAATTCAGAATGGTCCTGTGCCCTGTGCACATTTCCTGTGGTATCTCAAGGAGTCCATTAGTTTTATCCAAAGAAAAATGAATGCGTATGAGGTGGAGATTATAAAATAAGGAGGGAGTCAGTACAACTAGGCAGGGCCAAGCTTTGCAATTTCAGCCAACAAAAAAGCATGTGGTATGATTCAAAAAGAGGAAATTAAAGTGTTACTAAACCCAGGACCCTACATTCACTATATCTGGTCTCCCACAGTACACAGGACTGCAACTGGAAATGCAATTATTTTAGTAAATATAAACTTCTAAATACCTTTTCTCATCAGCAGTATATTTCTTTGCTTAGTCATAATCTATTGGATTTTTTAAAATCTACTGGATCACTTTGATGCAGAGTTCCAGACATGCCTATATTTACGGATCTATTTGTCCCTTGGGATTGAAAGCAAAGCCCTGTCTGGGCTCATGCAAGGCAGTAGATTCCCATGTGACAACTCTAATCGGACCCGCAAAGGTCCTGATGCTGAATGGAGCTGTGGGGAAGCAGGAAAAGTATTTGCTGCCTGGGATTGGGGAGAGGATTAAAGCAAACCTGTTGCTTTGTCTTAAATAGAAAAAGCACAAGTTTTTTTAAAAGGTTATATTCAATTTTTAAAAAGAGCATCCATTCCTTTGCCTTTTTGCTAAGCTAACCTGCCTTGCTATCTTGTCACGGCCTCCGATGCTTGTGTACATCATGGCCAGTCATCAGTGCACTTGCTGTCCCTGTGCAGTAGCCTTCTATAGGAGTCTGTTGGGCTGTTTCTCTTGTGGCAAGAGAGGCTGCAGCCTTTTATGCCTTGTACACACGGTCAGACTTTTGACCGTGCAAATGTCCCCCGTGAGTTTCCGACGGAAAGAAAGAGAACAGGTTTTCTATCTAAGGTCCGTCGGACTTTCGACAAAAAACGTCTAATGGAGGCTACACACGGCCAGACTTTCCAAGAAAAAAAGCCCGTCTGACTTTTTTTCTGGGAAAGTCCGGCCATGTGTACGAGGCATTATAGTCACTTTCTGACTATTTTCTCCCGCTGTGGTGTGAGTGATACATATTTTCTTTGGCCCTGGCTTTAATAATGTAATGGTGAGCAATTATCACTTTATACCTGGGCAATGTTGTTTTGTAAAGCAGCTTGTACTCTTCACCATGGGTTCATGTGACAGTGTGACAACACAAGAGCACAATTGGAGGGGAAAGACAGAGCATTACCACTCTATAACTAGAAATGTCTGAAGAAGGACCTTCATGGCAGAAGCACCAAGATGGCTTTTGATATTACATTAATATGCTAAAGCTTATATGATATTCAACTGATCGGGTTTAGATCTATCTGAGGATACTTGCAGATAAAAGTTGGGGCATATTAGTGAGACCCTAAAGTAATTTAGTTTGCCTGGAGTTCTTGTTCAACATTTTATTAATAATTTTTACATTAAAGGGGTTGTAAAGGTTTGTTTTTTATTTTCTGAATATGTTCCTTTAAGCTAGTGCAGTGGTTCTCAACCTGGGGGTCGGGACCCCCTCGGGGGCCAAATGATGATTTGCCAGGGGTCACCAAATCCTGGGCTGTTCTTGAAGCCTGCACTGTTCTCCCAGGAAGGGAGATGATAAGAGGGGGAGGAACAAAAAAAAGGGAGACAAAGGAAAAAAATAGAGAGCAAGAAAGACAGTTAGGCCTTGTACACACGACCATTTTCCTCGACAGAATCCATTAAGAAACTTGGTGGAAGAGCTTTTTTGCCGAAGAAAACGGTCGTGTGTATGTTTTTCATCGAGGAAACTGTCGAGGAACTCTTTTTCCTCGACGGGAGTCTCAATTTCCTCGTCGTGTTCCTCGTCGGGCTGGTTTTCGACGAGAAACACGTTTGTGTGTATGCTGAGAAACCCGCGCATGCTCAAAATAGAGTATGAGACGGGAGCGCACCTTCAGTAAAAGTAGCGTTTGTAATGGAGATAGCACATTTGTCACACTGTAACAGTCTGAAAAGTGCAAATTGTCTCTCACCAAACTTATACTTAACACGCAGTAACATGAGATTGTGCCAGTGGAATCAAACTTTCCCTGCCGTTGTATGTGTTGTACGTCAGGAGATGATTTGGTCTTGACAGTGTGTACGCAAAGAAAGCTTGTCAAGTTTCTTCACAAGCCTGACAAGAAACTCGTCGAGGAAAACAATGTTTAATTTACGACAAATTCCTCGGTGTTGTGTACAAGGCCTTCGAGGGAAAGATGGGGGGGAAAAAAAAGGAATTAGGATATAGAGAGATAAAAGGTAAAGAAAGGAGAACAAAGAGAAAGACTGGTGCATCCTAAAATGTACTATAAGGGGTTTTAATACTGTACGAGTGGAAAGGGTCTCAGGGAGCGCTAAATGTCCGCGGGTTAGGGGCGCAAATTACTTGTCTTGCCTTGGGTGCTTTTAACCCACGCTATGAAAATAATTTTACTGTTAGGGGTTCCCACAACTTGGGAAATTTTATCAAGGGGTCACGGCACTAGAGGTTGAGAACCACTGAGCTAGTGCATTGTTGGTTCAATAACCTTTTCCTTCGATTTTCCTTCTAAATGTTTTTTTTCTTTGTCTGAATTTCTCACTTCCTGTTCCTCTTCAGTAAGCTGTTCTGGCTGACTAACCCCCAACCAGAACAGCTCGGATGATGTGGGCAAGCTTACTGAGGCGAAACAGGAAGTGAGAAATTCAGACAAAGAAAAAAAAAACATTTAGAAGGGAAATTGAAGGAAAAGGTAAGTGAACCAACAATGCACTAGCTTAAAGCGGGGGTTCACCCTTAGAGGGCACTTTTCCCCCTTAGATTCCTGCTCGTTATTACTAGGGGAATCGGCTATTTATTTTAAAATATGTGCAGTACTTACCCGTTTACGAGACGCATCCTCTCCGTCGCTTCCGGGTATGGGCTTCGGGAATGGGCGTTCCTTCTTGATTGACAGGTTTCCGAGAGGCTTCCGACGGTCGCATCCATCGCGTCACGATTTTCCGAAAGAAGCCGAACGTCGGTGCGCAGGCGCAGTATAGAGCCGCACCGACGTTCGGCTTCTTTCGGCTACGAGTGACGCGATGGATGCGACCGTCGGAAGCCTCTCGGAAGAATGTCAATCAAGAAGGAACGCCCGCTCCCGAAGACCCATACCCGGAAGCGACGGAAGAAGATGCAGCTCGAAAACGGGTAAGTACTGCACATATTTTAATATAAATAGCCGATTCCCCTAGACCGAACGAGCAGGAAGCTAAGGGGAGATTTTTTTTTTTTTTTTAAATGGGTGAACTCCCGCTTTAACTGCTTAAGGACCGACGCACGCAATATACGTCAGCAGAATGGCACGGCTGGGCACAAGGGCGTACAGGTACGTCCCCATTAAGATCCCAGCTGTAGGTCGCGTGCGCGCTTGCAACCTGGTCCTGAGCTCCGTGATCGCGCCCGCGGGACCTGCGGACCCGATCGCCACCGGTGTCCCGTGATTGGTTCACAGAGTTAAAGGATAGTGAGAGGTAAGTGTAAGCAAACCTCTCCCCGTGCTTCCTAGTGAGACTGTCACTGATCGTCTGTTCCCTGTAATGGGGAACGATGATCAGTGAGGTCACACGCCAAGCCACGCCCTCACACTGTAAGAATCACACAATAGGGCACACTTAACCCCTTCAGCGCCCCCTACAGGTTAATCCCTTCACTGCCAGTGCATTTTTATAGCACTGTTCGCTGTAAAAATGACAATGGTCCGATGTGTCCGCCATAATGTCGCAGTCACGATAAAAATCGATGATCGCCGCCATTACTAGTAAAAAAATAATAAAAATGCCATAAAACTATCCCCTATTTTGTAGTCGCTATAACTTTTGCGCAAATCAATGTCAATAAATGCTTATTGCAATTATTTTTTTTTTTTTTACCAAAAATATGTAGAAGAATACGTATCAGCCTAAACTGAGAAAAACATTTTTTTTATATATATATATATTTTTGGGGATATTTATTATAGCAAAAAGTAAAAAATATTGGCTCTATTTTTATTTATAAAAACTGCAGAGGTGATCAAATGCCACCTAAAGAAAGCTCTATTTGTGGGAAAAAAAGGACGCCAATTTAGTTTGGGAGCCACGTCGCACGACCCCGCAATTGTCAGTTAAAGCGACGTAGTGCCGAATCGCAAAAAGGGGCCTGGTCAATTAGCAACAAAATGGTCCGGGGCTTAGGTGGTTAAAGGAACCTGTTTAGAAAATAAAAAACAAACATTTTCAACCCCTTTAAGATAATCAGAGTCATGATATCTATTTTAAGAACTGTGGACTCTCTTTTGATCTTGAATGTTTCCTGATAGTTTGGCATGCTCTTGTCTTTTAGAGTAATCGCACCTAACAGTGCACAGGGCTCCATGTCCCCACTGAAGTCCTCTAGAGTTACTGCATCTTCATCGCCAGTTGCTAGGAGAGTTGGACAGAGTTCAGGATCTTCAAGCAGCAAAACAAAAAAGTGAGTGCCAAAATCCAGTGGGTGTAATCTGAAAACTGAGCAATTTCCATGTCTGAACTACTAAAACCACAAATTCACTAAGGCTCTTCGTCAACAGTAAATTTCAAAGTAATAATAAATGCCATGAAACTATTATTGTTAATATCATTTGGTATTACCGGTTGTACTGTATTTAAGACTGGACATAAGGCTTTTTTTTTATATAAAGGGAAATACGTATTCAGTAAAAGTTACATTTAAAGTGATATTAAAGGCAGATTTTTTTTAAATAACAAAAATGTCATACTTACCTGCTCTGTGCAGTGGTTTTACACGGAGCAGCCCCGATCCTCCTCTTCTCTGGTTCGTTGCCGGCGCACCAGGACCCTCCCTACTGCCGAGTACACTCATAGCAAGCAGCTTGCTATGGGGGCACCCAAGCAGGCACACCCCCAAGCCGCTGCTCTGCGATTCACACAGGAAGCACAGTTCGGCCCTTCCCCTTCTTTCTGGCTACTGACTTTGATGTACAGTAGTGGGAGCCAATGAGGAAAAAGAGACATTGGAGAGCCGCTGCTCTTGTGCACATCGCTGGATCAAGATGGGGCTCAGGCAAGTAATTGGGGGGGCTGCAAAGAGAGCATGAAGGTAAAAAACCTTGTGTGTCTTTACAACTACTGTAAGGCCTGATTCACACAGCTGCACAAAGCCATACAGCATGAAGGATGTGTGTATTTATATGGCCGGGAGAGGCCCTGGAGTGACAGGAATATTTTTCATGTGTACAGGGACAAATGAGCTTATGCGTGCAAACTCTGAGATTTACAGCTCCTCTCATGACCGGCTTCTGTAGAATGGACATGCTGTAAAACCAGCATCCGATGAGCACTGCCAGACTCCACCATGCATCATCATCAGTCATCATAGGCATAGTACCTTTCTTTGGGAGTGTTCACTATAAGCTGTAACTATTTGTTTCTCATTCACGTGTGGCCCAGGTTTTTTTTCATCTTCATTGTCACACACAAGCATTAGCAAGCATTGGGCAGGTCTTGTTTTAGTGGCAGAGTACCCTAGGGGTGTATTTATAAAAAAAAAAAAAAAAGTAGAGCTATTCACCCTAGAAAAATGCATGTACATTCGTTTTGTGCAAATGTGGACAAAACTGAATGTTTTTAGGCTGTTTTCTCTCCTAGTTGACTATTTAAAAGAATGAAGTGACTCAGGAAAAACAAGCATTATTGCCACTAGATGGAGGTGATGGTCATCATAAATACATACAATACAATATAATCAGCTCCATCTAGTTGCCCTAATGTAGTATTTTCCTGATTTCTTTTGTATTCTTTATTAATAACATTCACCCTGGAGAAAAGATAGCCTTGTATTATTACATTTTGCCCCCATTTGTACAGAACAAATGTACATGCAGCTTCACACAACGAATAGCTCTGAGAATAGTTTTTCATAAATAAACCCCTTGTGGTAGAGACAGAATCAAGAGCTTCTGGCTAGTTTTCTGCTTGCCTTCTTTGTATTTTAATAGCCCTGAGCATTGAAGAATTTTTTATCCAGTGAATGATTCCTATGCCCTCTTTTTTCAGTGTATTTTTATTTTTCCACCAGGATATCTTTTAAATGCGTGCTCAGGTTCAAAAACATATGACATGTAGGAACTGTATAAGATTTTTTTTTTTTTTATCTAATTATCTTTATAAAAATGGATTTTTACTCTGGAAACTGGATCATTAAAATAAATTGGCCAATTTGTCAGCAGAGCAGAATTTTTAAGAAGTTTGCTTTACCCAAAGAGTACCTGAAAAGTTTGTGGTGGCTTTAATGACCTGGTAAAATGTCAATTGACATCAGCATACTGGTTTTAAATAAGAAGATTTTTTGTAAAAGGGAATCAATAGCTATAGGACAAGAGGCATCAAAACAGAGGAACTGGCAGTGTAGATGTTAACACCTTTGTCTCTTCTAGATTTCAGGCTTCTGAATTTCTGCGTGGGATAATGTAGTACCTTTGCATGTGACAGTATAATTATGTAATTTCCCTAATGATTGCAGTATCAGTTAGAAATTCTGTGTCAGTTCAGTTGAAAAGGTACAATATAGGTATTTACAGCCTACGTGATTTAAAAATGGCCATGAGTCCTTTTTTTAAAAATTGGCATTAGTGATAGATTGATCGCCTCATGAGAGCCTCAAGATATGCAAGAAGCTCATACATTCAAATATATGGAGACCTGCCCTAACTCTGATACAGTTAACGTGTTAAAAATACATTTTAATTTGTTAGAAAGCATAATTTTTTTTTTAACCCTATACAGTGGCGAAAATAATTATTTGATCCCCTGCAGATTTTTTAAATTTACCCACTTACAAAAAAATGAAGGGTCTATAATTTTTATCATAGGTGTATTTTAAATGATAGAGACAGAATATAAGCCAAAAATTCCAGAAAAAAACACAATACAAATGTTATAAATTGAGTTTGCAGTTCAGTGAGTAAAATAAGTATTTGATCCCATAGAAACCAACAATAATTCTGGCTCCCACAGACTGGCTACAGTATGTGCTCATGTGGTACACAGATTAGTCCTGTCAATTTAAGAAGGTGCCCCCAACAACAACTTGTTATGTATATAAAAGACACCTATCCATAGAATGTTTCTTCCATTCAAACCTCACCATCATTGTTAACCTGCCTAGCGGTATTCCCGAGTCTGGCTCGGGGTGAAATTTCAGTACTATTAGCGGTAACCCCGAGCCAGACTCGGGATCGCATCGCAGTATACAGGGAGAGTTACCCCCGCTGTGTGATCGAGCTGTCTCCTCGCTCAATTCACACAGTGCCCGTGTGCCACCGAGCTCCGTTCCCTGCGACGTTGTGCCCCACGGGGGCGGAGATCCGTGCCAAATTAAAAAAAGTAAAAACACAGTATACATACAGTACACTGTAATCCTACAGATTACAGTACTGTATAAAATAAATACACATCCCCTTTGTCCCTAGTGGTCTGTCCAGTGTCCTGCATGCAGTTTTATATTATAAATACTGTTTTTTCTGCCTGGAAACTGTAGATTGTTCATAGCAACTAGGGATAAGCTTCGAGTTCGAGTCGAACTCATGTTCGACTCGAACCTTGCTTGTTTGGCGAACAGTAAATGTGGGGTGTTCGCGGCAAATTCCAAAAAGCCGCAGAACACCCTGTTAAAGTCTATGGGAGAAATCTAAAGTGCTAATTTTAAAGGCTAATATGCAAGTTATTGTCCTAAAAAGTGTTTAGGGACCTGGGTCCTGCCCCAGGGGACATGTATCAATGCAAAAAAAAAGTTTTAAAAACAGATGTTTTTTTCGGGAGCAGTGATTTTAATAATGCTTAAAGTGAAACAATAAAAGTGAAATATTCCTTTAAATTTCGTACCTGGGGGGTGTATAGTATGCCTGTGAAGCAGCGCATGTTTCCAGTGCTTAGAACTGTCTCTGCACAAAGTGTCATTTCTGAAGGAAAAAAAGTCATTTAAAATCACTCTTGGCTATAATGAATTGTCGGCTCCCGGCAATTCAGAGAAAAGTCATTTATAAAAAAAAAAAGGTGGGGGTCCCCCCAAATTCAATTACCAGGCCCTTCAGGTCTGGTGTAGATGTTAAGGGGAACTCCACCCCAAATAAAAAAAAATGGCGTGAAGTTTCCCCAAAAATCCACACCAAACCCCTTATCCGAGCACACAACCTGGCTGGCCGCAGAAAAGAGGGGGGGACGAGAGAGCGCTCCCCCCTCCTGAAACCTACCAGGCCACATGCCCTCAACATTGGGAGGATGCTTTGGGGGTCTGTGACCCCTCGAAGCACCATGTCCCCATGTTGATGGGTACAAGGGCCCCATCCCCACAATCCTTGCCCGGTGGTTGTGGGGACCCCCAGATCCCGCCCCCCCCATGTGAATTGGTAATGGGGTACATTGTACCCCTACCATTTCACTAGGAAAGTGTAAAGAATTGTAAAAATAAAACACACACCGTGGAAAAAGTCCTTTATTTAAAAAAATCAAGCGGTGGTAATCCACTCTCGGTCCCCGCTCCAACGTTGTCGGTATCCTGCGATGGGTGATCTCCTCTCCGCCGGGGTCCAGCAATGAGAAGATTTCTTCATCCAGGTCCATGATCCAGAGTGCATGCATCGTTGGCCGCCTGTCTCCACCGGAGACAGCCCGGCGAATGACGCGGCTTGAGCCAGTGACAGCTCCTATATAGGTGAGACGGGGCCACCCGTCACGTGACCCCGCCCCCCTCTGATGCAAGGGAGAGCCTGGGCTTTCCCAGTGACGTAGTCAGAGGGTGCGTCAGAGGGCGACGGGGTCACGTGACGTGACGGGTGAATAAGCTTGCATGTCACATCTATTCATTTAAAGTGTTACTCCAGGCAAACAGCTAAATGCGTATTTGGAATACCTTACATATATGTTTACAGGTAATCCCAAGAAAATATTAATTTTGTCCAGATTTACTTATAATAAGTACCTCTGCTAGTTTGTAAGATCTCTACTATTCCCTGGTTTAGCCCCTGTTCACACAGGTTGCGGCTCTGAAATCACGTTACACGCAATTTCAAAGCTTCGCATCAGTGCTATTTGCACTACCGATTTCATTGTGGCTTGCGCCTTCATTTAACAGATGAACAAAATCGGTAAAAAGTATTGCAGAAACCTTTTTCACAAGTCGCGGCAATATGAATGTTCCATTGCCGGCAAGGGGGGGGGGGGGGGCGAATTGGAAGAATTTGCATGGCAAGTCACACCTGTGTGAACGGGGGTTTAATGTTACTGATCTCTAGACCAGTTTTGCTGCTTTCTAAGTCCGCTCCCTGCTCACTGGACAGAAGTGATGATGCCAAATCAGTGCCCATGAGGGGAGGTGATATAGGAAGTTGAAATGTTGAACCAGGAAGACAAACTGCTTATTCACGAAACTGGCCACGCAATGCAAAAATGTGTAAAAATCACAAGATTGACTTTGCAAAATAACAAACATTTTGCCAGTTAAAATGGTAAACAGTAATGCATTTTAACTGTGTATTTGGTTGTTTTCCTACAGTTTTGCTTTACTAATTAGTACTACCATAGTTCTGCTTAGTTTCCTTTGCTGCCAGTGACTGAGACACTGGAGTAACAATCTATTCCAAGTTATGTATTATATCACAACATAATTATCAGCGACCGGTTTCTATGCACTCAGTATGCTATAAGGTATTAGATTCTTGGCTATACTCCATTAGAAATTTTGGAGTGATAAGGTCAGTACATGCCAATTATTAAACTCCTGACTCACTTCCAGATCATTCTTATTTTAAGAACAATTCTCACTTCACTTCCGTTCACCAACACACGGCTTCCTTCACATGGAAACTCCAACGATGTTTTGTTTTGTTAATTTCAGGGAAAGTTTTTGTTTCTTCTAGCTTACATCAGTCCTTTGTGTTGGGGGGTCAAAAAAAACAAACGATGAGCACATTTTATTTTATGCCGTTCATTTGATAACTGAATTGTATGTATTTTTTCTGTTAGATCGGGGTTTCTGTATGTGTAACATGTCCATGTGATTGTTATATGTCCTTTATATGCATTATGCATGATATGCATGTTGTCAGAGCATGTCTGTTTGTTGTTTTCCTGCTTGTTTACTAAATGGGTCAATGCACACATTCTGTCATTCCCCCCTCATGTTTTTTCCTCTCAGTTTCTCTGTAAATACACGGTTTGCTGGCTCGCTTGGGAATCTGAACTCTGCTTTGGAAGAGCTAGATGATACCCGCAGTTCCTCTCCCACCCGTCCCAGCTACTCCCCAACACACCCTTCCAGCTTGTACCCCACCAGTCCTCCTGGCCGAAGCCAAGGCGAGTTCAACAACAACCGTAACTGGAACGTGTCTGCTGCTGGCAATGATTCTTATGGATCCTACCGACCCTCATACACAGGCCTTTCCTCCACTGCACGTTACCTGAGTCGCTCTATTCCTGTAAGTGTCCTGAAATCACTCCATAACTTGCATTAAGAGAAGCCTGCTAATTACTGCTTTATTCCTGCAATGGCTTGTATTACTGCTATCCTGCTTATGTCGGCTAACTGGTATGCTGCTTCTTTGCCCTTTAAACAACATCTGTTTTATATGGGCTAACGGTAAGGACATGTTGCATTGTACACGTGGGGCATGCCAAAGGGCTTTTGTACTGTGCTTTACAGTGCAGTTTTACTTATTTATTGTTAAATAACTTTCATGTCATTTGTAAAATCCCAAAGTGAAAACTACTGTATGCAAAGTAGCATGTAAAAATGCCTTTTGCTAACTAGATAAAGTTTCTTAACCTGCCTGGCGGTCTTCCCGAGTCTGACTCGGGGTTAGATTTTCCTGCTGCGAGCGGTAACCCCGAGTCAGACTCGGGCTTGCCTCGCTAGATCCACAGGCAAAGTTACTTACCTTGTCCCTGGATCCAGCGATGCCACCCCGCTGTGTGAGCGAGCGGGACCTCGCTCGATTCACACAGTGCCTCCGTGTGACGCCGATCTCCGTTCCCTGCGACGTTACGACGCACGGGGACGGAGAACGGCGCCAAATTCAAAAAAGTAAACAAACACATTACATACAGTATACTGTAATCTTATAGATTACAGTACTGTATGTAAAAAAAACACACACCCCTTGTCCCTAGTGGTCTGTCCTGTGTCATGCATGTCATTTTATATAATAAAAACGTTTCTTTCTCCCTGCAAACTGTAGATTGTCCATAGCAACCAAAAGTGTCCCTTTATGTCAAAAATTGTTTTAGATCAGCTAAAAAACAGCGATAATAAATTATAATCACTTGCAGAATTGTGCGATAGCGATTTGTGGGGAAATTCGTCATAAAAAAAAAAAATAATGACAGCAACAATTCTGCAACTGAGCAAATTTCAGTGATTTTGATTTGTTTTTATTATAATTATATTATTATTTGTTATAATTATTTATAATTATTTATTATATTATAATTTATAATTTTGTTTTTAAAAAAATGTCATACCCGGGATGCCTATTAGAATCTTGTTTGGTCAGATTTAAGTGAGTTATTTCTAAAAATTACAGGCCTACAATATAAAACGCCAAATTTCCTTGCAAATAATGGTACCGCTTTTAGCATGTTTTTTCTGACAGAATCATACCGCCAGGGAGGTTAAGCTTCTTCTTAATATTATTTCTGTTAAATAACAGAATTTGCCAGGTGCCAAGTACTAAACAAAAAAAAAAGAAAAAATAAGTGAAATAAGTGAAACAGGTAAAAATAGAATGAAATCTAGTGCTGGATTTTATGTACATAATGCTGGGAAGGTTGGGCAGGTAGTGATGGACCTAAAGGGGTACTATATATAATGACTAGGCAGGTACTGTAATTAATGCTGGAGAGGTTGGGAGGGTACTGGTGGGGTTAGAGGGGTACTGTATATAATGCTGTTGGGGTAGGGAGGTACTGTATATAATGGTTGGGGTGTTCTGGTGGGTTTAGGGTGGTACTGTATATAATTCTGGGAGGTTTGGCAGGTAGTGGTGGATTTGTAGGGGTTCTGTATTTAATACAGGTGTGGTTAGGCTGGTAATGTATAGAATGCTGGATATGTTGGGAGGGTACTGGTGAAGTTAAAGGGGTACTATATACAACGTATAATGCTTGTGGGGTTAGAGGGGTACTGTATATAATGGTGGAGAGGTTGAGGGTACTGGTGGGTTTAGGGGTACTGTATATAATGCTGAAGAGATTTGGAGGGTACTGGTGGGGTTAGAGGGGTACAGTATATAATTCGGCAGGTCCTGTATATAATGCTGGGAGGTTGGGCAGGTAGTGCTAGGGTTGAAGGAGTACTGTATATAATGCTGGTGAGGTTAGGTGGGTACTTTATATAATGCTGAAGAGGTAGGGAGGGTACTGGTGGGGTTAACGGGGTACTGTAAATAATGCAGGTGAGGTTAGGAAGGTACTGTATATAATACTGGTGAGGTTGGGAGTGTACTGGTGAGGTTAAAGGGGTACTGTATACAATATATAATGTTGGTGGGGTTAGATGGGTACTCTATATTATGGTGAAGGGATGTGGGGGTACTGGTGGGTTTACTGAGGTACTGTAAATAATAATGGGAGGTTTGGAGGGTACTGGTGAGGTTAGAGGGGTACTGTATACAATGTATAATGCTAGTGGGGTTAGAGGGGTACTGTATATAATGCTGGAGAGTAGGGTTGCACCGATACAACTTTTTTAAGACCGAGTACAAGTACCGATACTTTTTTCAAGTACTCGCCGATACTGATTACCGATACTTTCTTTTATGTCATGTGAGAGTAGCACTGATAGGTGGCACCGATGAGGTGTGGATTGTGTCAGTAGTTTTTTTTTACCCCTGACATTTTTTTACCCCCTCCCCTTTGAGACAGGGAAAGGGACTGAGGACACAGATTCCCCAGTCCCTTTCTCTGTAGCCTCAGCTGCACTGGAGATGAATGGACAGGAGACAGAGGCTCCTCTCCATTCATAAATTGAAGCATCGTAAACATAGTCACTGACTCTGTGCATTCAGAAAAGGAAGGAGCCAGTAAATTACATATTTACCGACTCCTTCCTCAGCTCTCTATCTTGACAGATCTGAGACCGGTGGGAAAGGAGGGGGAGCGGAGAAGGACGCAGGGGGGGATCGGAGGAAGACATGGCGGGGACCCTAAGAGCATGGAGAAGGAAACGGAGGAGGACACAGGGGACAGCCAGGGGATGATCGGTGCGGCGGTGGGGGCCGTTACAAGCACCTATCGACCTGTATAGATTTCAATAAAGCAGCTGAAAGCCGCAGGAGGGGGAGGAGGAGAAGCAGCTGGTACTTTATTGAAATCTATACAGGCAGATCCGTGCTTGTAACTGTCCCACTGTCCCACCGATCAGCCCCTGACTGCCCAGGTATCGGATTACGCATCGGAGTACAAATGCTCGGTATTGGCACCGATACTAGTATCGGTATCGGTGCAACCCTACTGGAGAGATTGGAAGGTTACTGGTTAGGGCCGAAACAACTAATCAATTACCATTTTCATAATCGATTAATCGACCAGTAACATAATGGGGTTAAAAAAAAAAATAGCCCTTTATAGTACAAAAAGATCAAATCTCTACTGTAGATATTATTTTCATTGTTCCACAGTAAAAAATTAACCCCTTACAGTAGCGATTTGCTCTTTTTGTACTAATTTTTGTTTTTTTAACCCCATTATGTTACTAAACATCTCAGGCCTGGGTCACACCTCTATGCTTTTTGCAGAAACACACTACAGTCCATTTACATGGTTTCAGATCAATGATTTTTTAAGCTGCTGAAGGATTTGGAAATGGCAAGGACTTTTTTTTTAACACAAAACGGTGCTATTTTGTTTTTTTGGTTCAATATACTTCAATGCTTCAAAACTGCAGAAAAGCATTTTTGTGGCAATTTGCGTTTTTTAATCTGCCCAACAACAAATTGGTGAAAAAAACTTAAAACTGCAAATCGCAGAAAAATTACCTTTTTTTTTTTTCCTTTAAGGTTATTAACCGATTATTCGATTAATCGAAAGAATAATCGGCCAACTAATTGATTATGAAAATAATCGTTAGTTGCAACCCTAGTACTGGTGGGGTTAGAGGGGCACTGTATATAATGCTGGTAGGGTTAGTCAGGTACTTTAAATACAGTGCATTGAAAAGGTACTCATACCCCTTGAAATTTTCCACATTTTGTCATGTTACAACCAAAGATGTAAATGTATTTTATTGGAATTTTATGTGGTAGACCAACACAAATTGACACATACCGTATTTATCGCGGTATAGCGCACTCCCGCGTATACCGCGCACCCCTAAAGTTGCCCCCGAAATTCCTGTAAAAAAAAATGTTATATGATTTTATTACTTACAGTTTTGGTGTCTTCCCAGCGTCCATCGTCCGGTCCGGCGTCCGTCTGCGGCCTCGATGGTGTCCTCCCGGCTTCTCCAGCCCGCGCCTCAAGTCGAGTCCCCGCTTCCCGCGCTCAGTTCGAACGCCTCCGCCAACATATACCGAGTGCAGTACACTCGGGTACACTCGGCAAGGCTCGGCTTCGCTCGCGCTCACGCTCTGTGACGTTTATGCGTGAGCACGAGCGAAGCCAAGACTAGCCGAATGTACCCGAGTGTACTGCACTCGGTATATGTCGGCGCAGGATTTCAAACTGAGCGCGGGAATCGGCAATCAGCGTATATCGCACACCCACTATTTTCCCCTTATTTTAAGGGGAAAATAGTGCGCGATATACGCCAATAAATACGGTAATTGTGAAGTGGAAGGAAAATGATAACTGGTTTTCAATTTTTTTTACAAATAAATATGTGAGAAGTGTGGCGTTCATTTGTATTCAGCCCCCCATAGTCAATACTTTGTAGAACCACCTCTCGGTGCAATCACAGCTGCAAGTCTTTTTGGGGGATGTCTCTAGCAGCTTTGCACATCTAGAGAGTGAAACGTTTGCCCATTCTTCTTTGCAAAATAGCTCAAGCTCTGTCAGATTGGATGGAGAGCGTCTGTGAACAGCAGTTTTCAAGTCTTGCCACAGATTCTCAATTGGATTTAGGGCTGGACTTTGACTGGGCCATTCTAACACATGGATATGCTTTGTTCTAAACCATTCCATTGTAGCTCTGGTTGTATGTTTAGGGTCATTGTCCTGCTGGAAGGTGAACCTCCGCCCCAGTTTAAAATCTTTTACAGACTCTAACAGGTTTTCTTCTAAAATTGCCCTGTATTTGGCTCCATCCATCTTCTTATCAACTCTGAACAGCTTCCCTGTCCCTGCTTAGGAAAAGCATCCCCACAATATGATGCTGCTACCACTATGTTTCACGGTGGGGATGGTGTGTTCAGGGTGATATGCAGTGTTGGTTTTCAGCCACACACAGCATTTTGCTTTTAGGCCAAAAAGTACAATTTTGGTCTCATCTGACCAGAGCACCTTCTTCCACATGTTTACTGTGTCCCCCACATGGCTTCTCGCAACGGGACTTCATATGACCTTCTTTTAACAATGGCTTTCTGCTTCCTGCTCTTCCATAAAGGCCAGATTTGTGGAGTGCATGACTAATAGTTGTCCTGTGCACAGATTCTCCCACCTGAGCTGTGGATCTCTGCAACTCCTCCAGAGTTACCATGGGCCTCTTGGCTGCTTCTCTGATTATTGCTCGCCTTGCCCGGCCTGTTAGTTTAGGTGGATGGCTATGTCTTGGTAGGTTTGCAGTTGTGCCATACTCTTTGCATTTTCGGATGATGGATTGAACAGTGCCCCGGGAGATGTTCAAAGTTTGTGATATTTTTTATAACCGAACCGTGCTTTAAACTTCACAACTTTATCCCTGACCTGTCTGGTGTGTTCCTTGGCCTTCATGATGCTGTTTGTTCATTAAGATTCTCTAACAAACCTCTGAGGGCTTCACAGAACAGCTGTATTTATACTGAGATTAAATTACACACAAACAACATGACAAAATGTGGAACATTTTGAGCTGTATGAATACTTTTTCAAGGCACTGTAAGTTAAAGGGGTTGTAAAGGCAGTGCTCACAATCACTGCTTGCCCCTCTGCTAGGATAACATGTAGTATACAGTGTTTGCCGTTTTTTAAAATTCTTCTTCTAAATATCTTATTTCACCTCGCCAATCAGCGGTCACGTGACCACCCGTCGTTTTCATCCTCTGATGTATGTACTACAGAGGAAGGGGCCAAAGTCTCCCTCTGACGTCTGCCAGGCGGTTATGAGTAATAAGGCATTTAGACGAATAATATTTAAAAACGACATTTACTGTATAGTACATGTAGTAATTTTTATACTGCTCGGAATGGTACTAGAAGTAGAGGGGGGGGGGGCTCACACACAGGAGCTGGCAGGGAGGAAAGGGGGAAAGGAGGACAGAGGAGATCTGTGGATGATGGAGGCGCGTAAACTGACCACAGTGTTAAGGCTCAGCAGCCATAATAAACCGTGGTCAGTTTACAAGAGAAGGGTAGAACCAGGTAGGATCAGCCAGGTATTTCAGGTGATAGAAGGGGCCAAATTACACAGCACAAGCACTGTGTTGTTTTTCATGCTTTAACCGCTTCAATGCAGGGCATTTTCACCCCCTTCCTGCCCAGACCAATTTTTAGTTTTCAGCGCTGTCGCAGTTTGAATGACAATTACGCGGTCGTGCCAATTTTTAGTTTTTCAGCGCTGTCGTAGTTTGAATGACAATTACGCGGTCGTGCGACATGGCTCCCAAACATAATTGACATCCTTTTTCCCCCACAAATAGAGCTTTCTTTTGATGGCATTTGATCACCTCTGCGGTTTTTATTTTTTTGCGCTATAATCTAAAGAAGAGCGACACTTTTGAAAAAAAATGACAATATTTTTTACCTTTTTGATTTAATAAATATCACAATTATTTTCCTCAGTTTAGGATATGTATTCTTCTAAATATTTTTGTAGTAAAAATCGCAATAACGTATATTGATTGGTTTGCGCAAAAGTTATAGCATCTACAAAATAGGGGATAGATGTATTGCATTTTTTTTCTTAATAGGAATGGCAGAAATCTGTGATTTTTATTGTGACGTGACATTGCGACTGACATATCGGACACTTTTGACACATTTCTGGGACCATTCACATTAGTGCTATAAAGCTGCACTGATAACTGTGTAAATGTGACTGGCAGGGAAGGGGTTAACACTAGTGGGCACTGAAGTGGTTAAATATGTTCCCTAGGGAGTGATTCTAACTGTAGGGGGAGGGGACTCACAAGGGGAGGAAACCGATCTGTGTTCCTCTGTACTGGAAACACACATCGGTCTCCTCTCATCTGACAGGACGTGGATTGTGGGCAATCGCGGGTGCCCGGCGGACATCAGGTACGTGCACCAGGTCCAGAGCGATGCCGCCCCCAGACGACTAGGAAGCCCAGGACGTCATATGATGTCCACCCACGATGGGAGATCCCATCTGTGGATGTCATTTGACTATGGACGGCACCTGAAGTGGTTAAATGAACATAATTTTTTCTTTTTGCTTTAAGTTTTGTATAGTAAACACTCTTCTATATAATTCATATGCTCATATGTTCTTGGATACAAATATACGTGTAAATTACTGCACTCAAACGTTAAAGAAATTATCAGTTTTTTTCTGAACACATTGCTGCATTATGGATCGGCTTTATGGGGGGAAAAAAGTACATAGGCAAAAAAAAAAAAAAAGCAAACACGTTTGTAGCTATGTGCAGAAGTCCTTATGGTACATGTGTTGCTAAAGTAAGTTCTGAAATTGAAAGAAAAAAATGGTAGTATGTTTCTTACGTTTGAACGAATTACATTCAATTTGTCTTTTTCTTTTCATCATTGCTTTCTATTTGATTTGTATTGATTGTGGAATGGTTTAGGATAATAAAAAATTTACGCACATTTGTGTTCTTTCAGTCCCTTCAGTCTGAATCTGTTCAGTTCTAAAGGATCTCACAGTCCTGTTAGCCCTCTCCCAGATCCAAATCCTTTGCCATGGAAGAATGGAGGAGAGACAAAGGGAAGGAATCCTTTGTCAAGATAATATCTACTGTGCAACACAAAGAAGCTATCGACGATATCTACTTGCCGTAGACATGTACTGTTAAGATTTACTACTGACTGTTTGTTTTTTTTTCTTTGTTTTTAAAATGTTGGCACCACTGTTGATTTTATTTTATTGTTTTAATATTATTTTTTAGCTTTTTTTTTTTTTTTTTTAGGGGTCCATTCTGTTTTGTACATATTTGGTCTTAAAATAATGTCCTAATAAGACAAGAGGATATTTTGTCATGTTTTAGAAGATGTATGTAATTTGTATATCTTACAGAATATATTTTCACATTAGGATTGTTTGTAACCAAAAATCAAAAGATATATTTTTCTGTCTAGAATGATATTTTTATAATAATGTGTGCTGTGCTGATTGATTCTTGTCAGGCGTGTGATTCGTGAAGAAAACATTTGAAACACTTGCAATATTTGGTGAAATAAAGGCTGTGTGTTCTGCAGAAAGCAACTGGCAATTTAAAGGGAACGAGAGGATTATGGGTACTTTGCTAAGTTGATTTTTATTTTATATTTATGGGCACTGGCTTTCCTGCTGTTGCTGATTATTATTTCTTTCAGTGGCACATGTTTTTCAGCCACTGCTGTGATGGTCATGACAGGGCTGTTCAAGGCAGCCACCTTTTTATATAATTTTTTTTCGAAGTATTTTTTTGTATAACCTGATTGAAGTAGAACATGTTTTTATAGGACCAATAATTCTAAAATAGGAACTGTAATTATCATGTATGAATATATACACTATATACACAATCATATCATATTTTTTTAGCTATAAAATTGGTAAGCACTTTGTTAAACAGAGCTGACTGTAAGGGCTTGTTCATGCCACAATTTCAGCATTCAAGATGCATTTTTGAATACTCATTTACACATACTTTTGATACATTTTTTTAATGCATTTTCAATACAGTCCAATGCATTTTTTTCTTCTTTTTTAATTTTGACACTTGGGGGTTGAGTTATTAAAACTGAAGAGTGTACAGTCTCGTGCAGCTCTGCATAGGGATCAATCAGCTTCCATTTTTTTTGTAAAGTCTAATTGAACAAGCTGAAGTTAGAAGCTGATTGGCTACCAAAGCACAGATGCACCAGATTTTGCACTCTCCAGTTTTAGTAAATAAGCCTCTTGGTGTACCTTTTGGTACTTTTGTTGTAAGCACTGGAACTGACTAATCTGTTGTGAATTGGGCCATTGGAATAAATGCAAACACTGTGAGTTTGATTTGCTAAAACTGGAAAGTGCAAAAGCTGGTACATCTGTGCATGGTAGCCAATCAGCTTCTAACTTTAGCTTGTTTAATTAAGCTTTGACAGAAAAATACTGGAAGATGATTGGTTACTATGCAGAGCTGTACCAGATTTTGCACTCTCCAGTATTAGCAAATCAACCCCTGTGCAAGCAGTTTGGATGCAGTTGAAAAACGCACACTGGAAAGCATCCAGTGTAAACCAGCCCTTCATAAATAGTAGCTTTCTTTGAAATAAACTGAGATTTAGGATTACAACTGGAAAAACATTCACATTGTGACTTCAAAAAGTGTTGTTACAGTAAAATGAATGCAATTTGCCTTTGAAGGTTACAGCTTATCCTTGCTGTTTACTTAAAACTGAATGCTGCAAGCACATTTAAGTTGAAATATATATAAAAGCCAATTCACCTGCGAAAGGACTTGTATGTCTGTCTATCCAGTTCATATAATAAAGCTGATTACACATGGATCGAAATTCAGCCAGTTCAGCAGGAACCGGACAAATTTCGATCCTGCGTGTAGCTCTCTCTATTTAACAGAAGCCGATCGGTACACTGGCTTCTGTTGAGCGGTCCTCCTGGAAAATTAGCATTTGATCAGGGTCTGCAGCTGATCAGTGTATTCTGATAGGAGGAGGAGTTCCCGCTGTCAGAATACAATATCACAGTTCATGCATTGAATCTGAGTTTTTTCGTTCATCCCCCTGCTTAAACAGAAAAAAAAAAACTCAGTGTACCCAGCTTCATACGCCTCTCCCAGACAATAAAGCTAGGCCACTGACCTGACTTTTTCATTATTCTAATTAAGCCATCTAGCTAGGTCACCTCCTTGCCCCTAGATTGCGAATAACAAGTCAACTACACTAAGAAGATAAAGGCAGTGGCAGTGTTCTATTATTGAAAAAAAATCTGTTAAGCTTTGTAAAACATTTCATTTTCTTTCAGAAATATATTTAGAGCTAGTCTAAAAAGAATAATTTGGTGAAGAAAAAAAGAAAAGCATTGCTTTAAATTGCATTCATTAAAATCGTTATATAAATGTGTGCCCTTTATAAAAAAAAAAATGATTGGAAGCTTGTTCTTTCAATTTTTTAACGATGTGTTTATGTTCCAGTTGTATTTGAAGCTTTAGCAATTTTCAACTTCATTACTACTGTGCCTGAATTCAAAGTAATTATGCTGCTACACATATAAACTGAACTGTATATTGAACATTGGAGCATTTTGATATTATTGGTTATTGGTTTGCATGTCTTTCTTGCCTAGGATGTTACTAATTTTTATTTTCTTTGAATATGACATAAAGCAGATCTGTAAATAAAACATTTTTTTTACTATGTACCCCGGGGGGAATTAGAGACAGCATGGGCCCTTAGTAGAGCTCAAGCTGTTGATCTTCACTCCAAATGCATCACTTTGATCTGATCACTCACTGAAAAATCCTTTGTTTACAAAGCATTAACACACATCATGTGCTGTGTTGGAATATATTCCATGTTAACAGCAGCTTTGTTTTCTCTCATGAAGACAGTATTTGTATCAATCTACTTTAAAGGGGACATTTCTGGGCCTTAGGCTCCTGCCCAGATCAAAATATGCTGCTGATGTACATAGAAATAGTTTTGAGATGACCAGTTAGGCCCCGTACACGCGACCGAGTTTCTCGGCAGAATTCAGCCAGAAACTCGATCAGAGCCGTATTCTGCCGAGAAACCCGGTCGTGTGTACACTTTTGGCCGAGGAAACCGACGAGCAACTCGTCGAGCCAAATAGAGAACATGTTCTCTATTTCCTCGTTAGTCAATGAGGAAACTTGGCTCGCCGAGATCCTAGGTGGCTTCACAAGGAACTCGACGAGCAAAACGATGTGTTTTGCCCGTCGAGTTTCTCGGACGTGTGTACGGGGCCTCAGACAAATACCAATGTGCAGATGGCAGTAATGCACAAAATCCAATCAGAATCCATTTTTCACTCATCTGACAGTAATATAAAATATTAGTAGTTGCTAAGGGTCTTTGCATGTGGTACTTTATTGAATAGTCCGATCAAACTTAAGGAGTAGAAAATAAAATACTTCCCCGATTTTTCGGTTGTTAAAACAAATCTGTGTATTTAGATGCACATCAAGTGTGGAAACCAATGCATTGAAGGTGGTACAATACTTTAACGAATGTCTGGCATTATTATAAAGGTTTTTGATACTGCACAGTAAAAATGAAGCAAGCATTGTGCGACATTAATCTTGAAAGTGGATCCACAATGGACTAAAATTAGGTGTTAAGGCATAACTGCATGTTTTGTTAGCATAATCAGAAGATATTTTAGCAGAAAGCAGTGTTATTTATGTTAGACAAAAACACTGGATATATTGTGACTACAGTATTATAATTTAACTGTCAAAATGTCATTCTTGAGTAGTTTGCAGGGTTTAAAAACATGAACGCTGTCAGATGGTCAGGTTGTATGAAACATACTGTAACTGTCCATACACATAAGGTCGTGCAATCAGAATGTGCATGTTTAAATGTGAACATATAGGCAAATTTATTGGAGGATGGTCAGATCACGTCTACATGCCTGACCATCTTTTTATGACTCTTTTTGAGCATTATTAAGTTGATATTACAATTGCAGACAGAAAGCATTAAAAAGTGCAGACTGACATTCCATATGTGTTTTAGGTAAAGCAATACCTACAAAGTACTTTAATTACTAATACTGTACAAAAGACAGTTATGTACAATAATCATTAACAACCAATCAGAAAAATACTTTCAGCAGGTGAAAGTTGATTTTGTATTAGTAAGGGTAATGCACTTTTAACATGTTGCTTCTATCAAGTTTGTACATATTTGTATCCCACGCATTTGTTTGTTTTCAAGCTTTTAATGAAGAATTGTTAGAAAGGAAACAAGTTCAAAGACCCAATCCTCTGCTTGGATGTACATATGAACAACAATAATAATAATAACCAGAGAGCAACATTTAATAAAGGAGTTATGGACCAAAATTTTGGATTGTGCTTTTTTTGTGTTCTCTCTGTCTGGTGAAAGCAAAGAGAATGGGTTTTTAGAACTTCCTATAAACTTTGGGCAAGATAAAAAACTACATACGTGATGCAGACTGTCACCACTTTGCACAGAAATGTGTCTGAATGTCCATGTGCCATAGATTTCCTTTTGTCAGTTGACTTCAAAGCAGAGTACCCCCCCTCCAAAAAATTTAAGTCAGCAGCTACACATACTGTAGCTGCTGACTTCTAATATTAGGACACTTATTGTCCTGGATTTCAGCAATTTCGGCACCCCAGCCAATGTTTTTGTCGGGTGCTGCCATTGCCAGTAAGGGAACCCAGCGATGAAGCCTTGTGGCCGGGTTCCTACTGTGCATGCACGAAGCATGCTGCGCTTTCTAAATGGCCCGGTTGCGGGGGGAGGAGGTACTTCTGACGTACCTCGCTGCAGCGAGGTCCGAATGAAATGGGGAAGGGTACCTGTCAAAAACAGGTACCCACTCCCCCCCATAAAGTGCCAAATGTGGCACCGGAGGGGGGGGATCAGATAAGCAGAAGTTCCACTTTTGGGTGGAACTCCACTTCAAGGCTCAGTACAAACTATTCACATTTTAAATAGATTGTAACCCTAAAATAATAATAACATGTTCCCTTCTAGCAGGTTAAACAACATAGTGCTTGTACTGTCTATTCTGTCCCTTTCTATGTTGTAAAAAACCTGGTTGACCCCGCCTGGTCCTGTAAACTGACAACAGTAATCATGGCTGCTGATCCATGATACCATAGTCAGTTTACAAGTCTCATTATTCCACTGCTCTCCTCTCTTCCCCCTCACCCACTCCCTCCCTGCCTGTCAGCTCCTGTGTGTGAGAGATCTCTTTCCCGCCCCTCCCCTCCTGCCGCTATTAGTATCTGCCAGTAAAGTCAAAGACGGATTACTGCCAGCCCCTCTGTTTTACCAAACTATACTACACAGTGTAAATGTTTGTAAAAACGTATGCCTCTAAGTACCTATTTCAGATAGTTTCTGTTTGGTCACGTGATCTCTGGCTGCTTTCCTCCCCAGATCTCAGGCTACAGCAGGAGGGGCTGAGCGGACAGCACAGCAGTCATGTGACTTCCCGGCTGACATCAGAGGGAAATCTTAGCCCCTCCCACTGTAGCCCTTAGATCGGGGGAGGACAGCAGAAACGATCTAAAAAAAGATATTTAGATGCATAATTTTAAACAAACATTCACACTGTGTAGTATGGCTTGATAAAACTGAGGTGCTGGCAGTATTTTTTTTGACTTTACAACCACTTAAAGTAGCGCACATAATCTTGTGCACGTTTCCAGCTTGTTGTACTTGAGGGAAAGCCATTAATTTCAGTGGGCTTCACTACACGAAAGGAACATGTAAAAGCGCCTGACCCAAAAATTGTGGTACACCAAAACACATGGCACTTTAAAATGTGCATGCGTTACCAAGATGCGTGGGGGTGCCATTAGCCTCTGGAACTAAGCCTGTGCGTGGGTGAAACCCATTAGGAGTGCCTGGTTTTAGAGGGGACAAGCTGAAGCCGATCTGCTAATCCATAGACCATGAGGTTTCTCGGCGTGTGCTTCTGTGTTCTTTGGATAGCTAATTACAGAAAATGGTTCTCATTTCTTTTTCAAGAAAGGTTTTAAGCCATAAGAATTAAAGTTGACCATTGTAAACACCCCTGACATTGTTATAACTGTAACTGTCGCCTGATATAGGATTTGGAAAAGTAAAAGAGCTACTAGCAGGATCAATGGGTTATAAAACTGTTATGGGGAGAAAAACAAGATGCTATATTTTTTTACATTAACAGATTGAATTATCTTTATAATTTTATATTTTGCCTGGAATTACACTTTAAGTCACATGGGGCGCACTGACATCAGCTTTGTGGTCGAGGACCAGGCCAACTTAAAAAGGAATAATCCTGACCCCCCCCCCCCCCCCCACTTAAAAAAAATACCTAACGCTTGTACCTGACTTATATTTAAAAGAAAAAACATACTTGCTAGATCACCATGTGAAAACAGAGGGGAAAAAGCCTAATAAAAGAAAATGAATACAGGCACTATATCTAATGATTGGTAAGTTAAAATATATTACATTTTTGAAAGAGGTCCCCATGACATCTCGTGAACGAATTTTGTAATGGCTATTTTACACATCCCAGGAGGCAATTTGTGAGATGTTGCGCATTCCACACATGCCGCAGGGTCTCTGTAGGACCTGGTGTATCTGCACATGAAGGGAGCCATGATATGATTCTAGGCCAGTCGGTGGTACAAACTAGTGTTTCACACTGTGCCCCTTAGCATTTTCTTGTGTTAAACCAACCATAATCTCCTCAGGGACAATCAAGTTTGCAAACTGCCCTAAACCATCTCTTGTCCCAGTGTGTAGTTGTTCCTGTCCCTCAGGAGGACAGGTTCAAGGCGTTCTATTCAAACCTGTTCACTGTATCAAAACTCATTAGGGGTATTCATTCTATCTTGGATCTTAAATCCCTAAACAAGTAGATTCACATTTCAAAGTTGGAATGTAATCCACAAGGTCGGCTATTACTTCTATGAGACGAGGAATTTATTGAGCATTCAAGACACTTATCTACATAATTACATTTACCCACTTCATCAGCACTTTCTGCATTTTGCAATAGGAAATAAACGCTTCCAATTTGTTGCCCTGCCATTTGGCCTATCCTCTGCACTCAGAGTATTCCTGTTAAGAACCCAGGGCATTCAGGTAACAAGGTACCTGGATAACCTTATTCTGGAAGACTCATCTTTTAACCATCTGCAAATGTCAAAAAGACTATTCAGATACTCCAGGCTTTCAGTTGGTGAATCAGCTTTCAAAAGTCTGTCCTCCAACCTTTCTTTCGCCTGGAATATTTGGGCCTCCTTTTAGACACAGCCCATGTAAAGATTTTTCGTCCAGATAGCAAACTTGTAACGGTCACCACCGTTTACGACCTTCCATCCCATCCCAGACAGCTTATCGACACTCCAACCAACAGGACCCGATCCATCCCATTTCCCCAGAATCAAGACGAGACACAAAGCTCTGTACTTGTTCCAAGACAACTTTAATGGTTCACTCTCAGCTTTTATACAGTTTTCAAGGCACATGAACAATCAAACTCTCCACCCACACCCTGGGGGGCTTCAATACACCTTCAGATGGCTAATTGCTAAACATTCTAGACATCTCGGCGCCGGGCTATAATTATCATGACCTAATCACTGCACATTCCTTCATTAACAGAACTAAAACAAAACACCATCACACAATGATCTCTTCTCAATCCACATCCCTAGACAGACATTCTGTCTCCGCATACAGCTTGGCAAGTTCCATTACACATCTTATATCAATAGAATTCACACAAAGCAGCATCACACAATGAGAGGTCTTTCAGAAGCAGACTCAATTAGCATGTCACTAGCCAGGGCTAATCATAGAAATGAGTCACTATTGACTGGTTGGGTCACAATTAACCAACAACTTGCAATATCTCAAGATCCTGCAATATGAACTATCAGTGATGTCCCCTGTCCTGTAATTTAGGATATAATTTCTCAGTCACCCTATGGCCCTATCGGACATAAGGTGACCCTAGACATAAGACTCCTTGGTGACGCCGTTACAGGAGTACCCCTCATCCTTACAAAGTCTCTGTTTGTCCCGGGTCATTCCGTTACATCTCTCCCCTTTCGGTGGGAGACTGACACAGGAGGAGACCGCAAATGGGTTGACTCCGAAGTTAGTCAGTAGTACCAGTCCTTCAATGCTGGTATCCATACTGTACCCCAAATAAATTGCTCCAAACAGAGCATTACTCACCCTGCCAACCTCTGTCTCTCTCAGAGAACCTGCCTGCCGCTGGAGAGAGGCCTGGACTGGCCCTTCTCCCTGGAGTCCTTTCAGCCGCTGGAGAGAAGACAGGGTGACTGGGCTCAGTCCATCATGTTGTTGGGGATCTGGGCCAACTGGCCCCCATCCCTGGGGTATACCAGTGGAGACTGTAGTCCCATCCACTGGTGGTAGAAAATCCCCTGATGCTTGCAAAGCAAAGCCGACATCCTCCTGTCTCGGTGACGCACCATTTTCTGGGGTTGTGTCAGTGGAGACCACAGTCCCATCCACTGCCCCAGGAACTCCCTCTTCCGTTAGTAGAGAGCAGAGGCTTGTAGCACTCTGCTCTGTTGCCAGCTCTTCCACTGGGTTGCTTTGAGTGGAGACCACAGTCCCATCCACTCCCACAGGAACTCCCTCTCCTGCTAGTTGAGAGCAGAGGCTTGTGGCACTCTGCTCTGTTGCCAGCTCTTCCACTGTCTTGCTGTGAGGGGAGACCACAGTCCCATCCCCCGATGTCAGCTCAAGCTGCAGTTGTGTGCAGCAGCCAGTAGCATTCTGCCCTGCTGCCAGTGATTCAGCTGGGAGTAAACGCTTTACCACCACAGCTTGTTGCTGGGGAGAGGGGCCAATTGCCCCGGCTCCCTGGAACTCCACTTCCATGGTGACTGGCATCTGTACCTCTCCCCTCTCTTCAGTTGGTGCTGCTGTGACTTCTGCTGCTGCAGCACCTCTTTGCTGTAGCCAAGTGGCATCCACAGCCGCTATAACCCGGTCTATGATCTCCGGTGGAGGATTAGGTCCATACTGTGCCAGTCCACGTCTAACAGCCCGGTCAAAAAACTCTTCATCGGGTGTCCTGTCTGTTATGCTGGGCCTTTCTGTTACGCTGGGCCTTTCAGCTCTATCCATTTGGACAAGCTCTGTAATAATGTCCCTTCTCTTACGATTGCAGGCCGATCTGCCCTGGCTCTCCAGTAAGTCCTTGAGGGATGAGAGCTTCAGCCGTTCATACAGCGTCTCCATTGTCCTGTGTCCTTGTAGCTGTCCTTCTGCCGATGGAAACATCCCACTGCTGCCACCACTTGTAACGGTCACCACCGTTTACGACCTTCCATCCCATCCAAGAAAGCTTATCGACACTGCAACCAACAAGACCCGATCTATCCCATTTCCCCAGAATCAAGACGAGACACGCAGCTCTGTACTTGTTCCAAAATGAAGACAACTTTAATGGTTCACTCTCAGCTTTTATACAGTTTTCAAGGCACATGAACAATCAAACTCTCCACCCACACCCTGGGGGGCTTCAATACACCTTCAGATGGCTAATTGCTAAACATTCTAGACATCTTGGCGCCGGGCTAAAATGATCATGATCTAATCACTGCACATTCCTTCATTAACAGAACTCAAACAAAACACCATCACACAATGATCTCTTCTCAATCCACATCCCTAGACAGACGTTCTGTCTCCGCATACAGCTTGGCAAGTTCCATTACACATCTTATATCAATAGAATTCACACAAAGCAGAATCACACGATGAGAGGTCTTTCAGAAGCAGACTCAATTAGCATGTCACTAGCCAGGGCTAATCATAGAAATGAGTCACTATTGACTGGTTGGGTCACAATTAACCAACAACTTGCAATATCTCAAGATCCTGCAATATGAACTATCAGTGATGTCCCCTGTCCTGTAATTTAGGATATCATTTCTCAGTCACCCTATGGCCCTATCGGACATAAGGTGACCCTAGACATAAGACTCCTTGGTGACGCCGGTACAGGAGTACCCCTCATCCTTACAAAGTCTCTGTTTGTCCCGGGTCATTCCGTTACAAAACTCATCTCTAAGATCTCATTCTTAGATCAATGAAACTTTCCTTAGAGCCCTTTCACACTGGAAACGCCTATAGTGGAGCGTTAAAATATCGGTAAAACACCGCTATTTTACCGTGATTTTACCACGTTTTTACAGCGTTTTTAATTCATTTCAATGGAGAGGGGCGTTTTTGGAGTGTTTTTTTCAGCACTCAAAAGCTGCTCCAAAGATGCTGCTTGCAGAACTTTTCTCAACGCTCCTCCAGCGCAACGCCTCAGTGTGAAAGGGTCCATTGAGATGCATGAGGAGCGTTTTAATAGTGCTATTTTTGCCGCAAAAACGCACCAGTGAAAGGGCTCTTTTATGAGAGTTCTGGGCAT
This sequence comes from Rana temporaria, assembly GCF_905171775.1. Taxonomy (NCBI): domain Eukaryota; kingdom Metazoa; phylum Chordata; class Amphibia; order Anura; family Ranidae; genus Rana; species Rana temporaria. The sequence continues at coordinate 126,499,974 of NC_053495.1, read as the reverse complement.
CGTGGTGGCCTTATTTGAGGCAGTTTCTTTCACCCAATTCTATTCAAGGCCTCTGCAATGCAACATCTTGTTGGCCTGGAACAAACATGCTACTTGTCTCAACCTCCCTCTGTTCCACTTCAACCAAGCAAGGAACTTCCTGGCTTGGTGGATTTTAAATCCACCCTTAAGAAAGTTGTTTCTACCACACATGGAAGGTGATAGCAACAGATACCAGCCTCACAGGCTGGGGAGGAGTGTTTAAGTCTCAAAGTTCAGGAAACATCATCTCACCCACAGAATCCACACTTCCCACCAACAACCTGGACCTCAGAGCGATAAAACTAGCTCCGCATCACTGGCATTGGCGGCATATACAGTAAATACAGTAGGTGAACCCGATTTTGTATCAATCTCGCTCTCTTTCTCGGCGAGATTGAGCACCTACGAGCCCCATCGCGGGAGCCAGCGCCGAGCTGGCTTGCCGCGATGGAGACAGAGCCGTCATAGAAGCGACGGGAGATCCGACTTGGATTCCCGCCAATTCTACACGTGTGCGGCGTTTGCTATGAATCCTGAGGGGGAAGTCCCCGCCGGATTTTAAATAAAAATCCGGCATGGGTCCCCCCCTCAGGAGCATACCGGGCCCTTAGTACTGTTATGGGTTGTAAGGAGAGCCCCCCTACGCCGAAAAAAACGGCGTAGGGGGTCCCCCTACGATCCATACCAGACCCGTATCCAAAGCACGCTACCCGGCCAGCCAGGAAGGGAGTGGGGACGAGCGAGCGCCCCCCCCCCCTCCTGAGCCGTACCAGGCTGCATGCCCTCAACATGGGGGGGTTGGGTGCTCTGGGGCAGGGGGGCGCACTGCGGCCCCCCCACCTCAGAGCACCCTGTCCCCATGTTGATGAGGACAGGGCCCCTTCCCGACAACCCTGGCCGTTGGTTGTCGGGGTATGCGGGCGGGAGGCTTATCGGAATCTGGGAGCCCCCTTTAATAAGGGGGCCCCCAGATACCGGCCCCCCACCCTAAGTGAATGAGTATGGGGTACATCGTACCCCTACCCATTCACCTGCAAGAAAAGTGGTAAAAACACAAATAAACCACACAGTGTATTAAAATATTTTATTAGTCTGCTCCGGAGGCCGCCCCCTGTCTTCTTTATTAGCTCTTTTACCAGGGGGGCTTCTTCTTTGACGTCTTCGGGTGGGTGGGGGCCGCCGTCTGGTTCTCTTCCACCGCCGGGGGGGGGTGGCTTTTAAAAAAGCCCCCACCCCCCCTGGCGGGTTTCCTCCGGCGTCTTCGGCGGGGCTCTTCTTCTTCCGCTATCCCGACGGGTCTTCTCCGCTATCCGGGGGGTCTCGCCGCTCTCCGCTGTTGACTCGTCGCACCCCGGTTCTTCATCTCGCAGTCCGGTCCCTTCTTCCGTGCTGTACGTCTTCTTCCGTGCTGTGAGTTCTTCTTCCGCGCTGTGACGTCATGTTCTTCACTTCTCTTCTTCTCCCGATGTTGACACGCCGGTCCTCCTCGCTGAAATGACGGATGCGCGCCTTGCATCGGACCTATATAGGCCTCACAGTCCCATCATGCTCTGTACCTACCCATGTGATACCTACCCACGTGGGGTCGGGAAGGGGCCCTGTCCTCATCAACATGGGGACAGGGTGCTCTGAGGTGGGGGGGCCGCAGTGCGCCCCCCTGCCCCAGAGCACCCAACCCCCCCATGTTGAGGGCATGCAGCCTGGTACGGCTCAGGAGGGGGGGGGCGCTCGCTCGTCCCCACTCCCTTCCTGGCTGGCCGGGTAGCGTGCTTTGGATACGGGTCTGGTATGGATCGTAGGGGGACCCCCTACGCCGTTTTTTTCGGCGTAGGGGGGCTCTCCTTACAACCCATAACAGACCTAAGGGCCCGGTATGCTCCTGAGGGGGGGACCCATGCCGGATTTTTATTTAAAATCCGGCGGGGACTTCCCCCTCAGGATTCATAGCAAACGCCGCACACGTGTAGAATTGGCGGGAATCCAAGTCGGATCTCCCGCCGCTTCTATGACGCGCTTGCTGGGATGTGCTGTCACTATTCCAGTGAGTGCAAGATGTCGGCGAGATCTCGGCACCATGTCGCCGAGTATCAGCGCGACGCTGTCGTGCTAAAAGCACAATATCACAAACACCTACTGTACCTCCTAAATGGTGCAAGTTTTCGGAGATATTTACAGTACCTAATAGGTAAGCCTTATTATTATAGGCTAGGTACAAACAAACCAGAGGAGTTTACTTCCTCTTTAACTTCATCTTATCTCTTCAATCCCCTCACCACTCCTCTGTAGTTCAGTTGCTTCCGGGACTGAAGAAAGCACAGCAGGATTGAGTTGGCAGTATTATGTTAATACTGCTTTCCTTAGACAACCTTCCCTCTTCCAGCCCCATGATGATGGTTTTGTCAACTCTCTGAATCCATCTGGTTTTCTTTGTACTTATACAGGTCAAATGACAATATCTGTGATTGTATTTATATCTTGCCTCTTTAATCAACACTGATTTGAATAAAAATTGGAACTGTTTCACCTTCCATATAATGTGTAATTCTCTCAGTGTATGGATCAGAAACTTGTTTAAAGTCAAACTGTTACTTATGCCGCAGGCATAAAACCCATGCCTGCATTTTGGTCACGTTAGAAATTAATAAATAAATGTATAGCTTCCGGTGCTAGGGTGCTACTAGACACTTTGGTAGTTGCTCAGTTTGCAACCCCCATACAAGAAAATATTTAACAAAATATTCAAGCAAACAAACAAACCAACCTGGCTTTATTTAAGGCGGCGTACACGCGGTCGAACATGTCCGCTGAAACTGGTCCGCGGTCCAGTTTCCGCGGACATGTCCGACCATGTTTACGGCCTAGCGGACAGGTTTCCAGCGGACAAAAGTTTCTTAGCAAGCTAAGAAACTTGTCCGCTGGAAACATGTCCGTCGGACATGTCCAATGGTTAGTACACCTAATCGGACATGTCCGCTGGTTATGACGTGTAACCAGCGTCCCGAAATCCCACGCATGCATCGAATTGATTCAACGCATGCGTGGAAGCATTGCACTTCCGTGTTTGAGAACGTCGGTGTCTTCTACGTCACTGCGTTCTCTGTCCGCGGGGATTTTGGTCTGATGGTGTGTACACACATCAGACCAAAAGCTCCCAGGAGACATCGTGTGTACGGGGCCTTAGAGTGCATAACCTGCTATTTAAAACATACACCCATATACTATATTGGACCGCCCACTGTAAATATACGTCACTAGTTTGATGTTAAAGTCCGCGGTTATGGCAGCAGCTGTGAAACGATTCTATTTCACATAAAATTGATCCCGGTGGCGGATTCGTCATGGGATCACTTTTAGAGGTGGTCATCTCCGGCCTCCCGGAACTTTTAGTTAACCCGGAGCCGATCCTCTCAGTGGCTGGGCAGAAGGCAGAGTGAGGGCAAGATAGCCCCCCTCTCGGCTCTATAGCCTTGGAGGAACAGAGCGACGTCCAATGTCACTTCCGCATTACGGCCTTAAAGAGATGTTTTTTTCATCTCTTTATTGCTTTTAGGTGTAAATGTGAGATCTAAAGTCCAACCTATTGTGGTGGTGGCGTGTTCACTAGGTGAAGGGATTGGATAATCTCATCCACAGTTGGATAATGGAGTTTGCCATTTGTCCATTGTGATCCATTTAAGAGAGTTTTCTGGACTGTTATTTATTTATATAACTTTTTCAGTATTTTTAATATCAATCACTGTAGTGCAATAAACCTTTATTTTGTTTCTTGTTTTTTGTGGTAATATCTCACATTTGTGGTGCTGCCTTTTTAACGCTGAATTATCTTTTCACATGCGCAGTATTATTTTTGCATTTATTGTCTGCCTTATATTACCAACTACATTTTAACTGTGCAAGCCGACAAAAGACTAATCTTGGCATTGCCTGGGCCTAATTTCTCCTACATTTATCTTGCTAAATGTAATTATGCATGTCTAGAGGTGGACAGAAGATGGAAAATTGATAACCATTTGTAAATGTTGAGATTTGGTACTGCCCCATTTAACCCTCTGCTCTGAGTACTGACCCAAGAGTGCTATTATGGTAGATACAGCTCCGGTGAAGCCTGCTTGCAAGCCTGTTGTAAAGGGCATGCTCTATCATCAGGTAATTACAGTGATGATAATGATAATGATATATATTTACAATTTCATATGGACAATGCTTGGCCAATAGGGAATAACAAAATGATTAAGTTATATTTGCCTACAGGCAGGCTCAATATGATTTACTATGTGACAATAACATTTTATTACACATTGCTAGTGTCTAAAAGATAGCAGTCTGAAATCAACTGCTTCTCAAAAATGATTTCATAATAGAATTTGCTTTCAAATATAATTATAATGCCAGTGTTTACTCAGTTGTCTTATTTATATGCCATAATTGATAATATGATTATCTCTAAGCATTTTTATTAATTACATTTCTGCTTTATGACTGAAAAACATTTAAGCTTATCAGCTTACAGAGATTTCTCTAAGTGCCACTGTGTGGGTGTAAAATAAGACAGCGCTTCCATTTATGTATGTCTATTCTAAATGATTATAATGATATTAAGTAACAGTTTTAAGTTCATGGTGAACTTCTCAAAGAACAGCGGATGGATTTGCCACAAACATTGTACAGTAAAATACTGTTTTTCTCCCGTTGCTTAATTCCCTGTAATTTTCCTGAGTGAGGTACATGTGCATTGTAATAGCGTAGTTTCTATCTCTATCTTTTATCAAGAGGACTTTTATAAGTCTATTATTCCTTCAGGATATATAACAAAAAAGATCCACAATGTGTGGGACTTCGACAGTTCCCAGATTCATATATAATATACACCACTGTTAAAATAAAATACATGCATTTTTCTTTTTAATTGTTTAAGGCATTAAACGCCCGATACATTCTGGCCAAAGCCGGCTTATTTGTGAATCCACAATATACTGTATTCAACAATAAAACATAAAGAATGGTTTTATAGTAGACTGTTGACTTTTCCACTTCCACCCTACTATAAAGTGTTGATGTTTTTGACTGCATTCACACAAGTGATTTCAAGGATTTTGACTGGCAATAGCAACGGGGATCGCAACAGTCATTCCACGATGCGTTTTGTGGGTTCTAAATATCCTCAGGCTCTGTGAAACGACATAAATAAAACCAACATAAATTTACATCCAATAAAGAAATTATATGACGACAATGTATGAAGCATATCCTACGTTAGGTTAAAATATACTGCATCTAATTAATCATTGACTGAGAATTAATAAGACATTAAACAAAGGGAATATACAGCTTTCTAATTCGGTTTTAATAAACATGTAAAAAAAGATAAATCTGAAAGTATGTTTTTAACGCATGGTAATGTTTAAAAAAATATTTTCATATGTATAATTTGTAATTTTATATGTACAGTAGGCAGACATATTTTCCCATACATATTTTTCCATTGCATATACAGACTCTGTTTCTTACTTTGCAGTGCTACACAGTGGTTTTCTGCTCCTTTTTACAATGCAAGTTATAAAAGAACCTATTACAGTACCTGCCTATGCTATCACATAAGGGGCTTGTTAGCCCCCCTTCTGATAGTAATAACAAAAATTAAGCAGATTTTTAACCACTTAAGGACTGAGCCTCTTTCTGAGATTTGGCGTTTACAAGCTAAATTACTTAGAACCCCGAAACATTATATATTTTTCTAGAGAATAAAATGGCGGTGTTGCAATACTTTCTGCCACACCATATTTGTGCAGCATTCTTACAAGCGCACTTTGTTTTGAAATGATATATTTTTTTAAATAAAAAAAATAAGACAAAAGTAATGTTAGCCCAATTTTTTTTATATTGTGAAAGATAATGTTACACTGAGTAAATTGATACTCAACATGTCATGCTTCAAAATTGCAACTGCTCATGGAATGGCAACAAACTTTTATCCTTAAAAATCTCCATAGGCGATACTTAAAAAATTCTACAGGTTGCATCTTTTGAGTTACAGAGGAGGTCTAGGACTAGAATTATTGCTCTCACCTTAACGATCCCGGTGATACCTCACATGTGTGGTTTGAACAACGTTTTCATATGCGGGTGCTGCTCACGTATGCGTTCGCTTCTGCATGTAAGGTGCATTTAAATTTTTTTTTTTTTTGTTTTACATTTTATTTTTTATTTTTACACTGTTCTTTTAAAAAAAAATGTGTCACTTTTATTCCTATTACAAGGAATGTAACGATCCCTTGTAATAGAAAAAAAAGCAAGACAGGACCTCTTAAATATGAGATCTGGGGTCATTTACACTAAAATGCAATACAAATTATTTTTTTATGTCATTTGAAAAAAAAAATGTCTCTTTAGGAGCTATGGGCGGAAGTGGCGTTTTGACATCGCTTCCACCCTGCAATGGTAAGGAGACGGGTTCCAAGAAAAGGATACCAGGGTTATGGCAGCTAGCTGCTGCCATAACAATGATATCCCTCTTCAAAGTACCGCCGTATAACGACGGTGGGTGGTCCGTAAGTGGTTAATCACACCCATATAAAATGCGCAGTGCAGGGCGAGCACGTGTATGTAAACATCAATTGCGCTTCACTATGAGGTATCGGCGCAAATGCCAGAGTGAGAGTAATAATTCTAGGACCACAAACTAACCCTAACCCTAAACTGATAACCTGTACAGGCTTTTAAAGTGTTGCCTTTGGAGAGTTTCCATTTCAAGGGTGGGCACAATTTAAAGCCATGACATGTTTGGTATCTATTTACTCGATGAAACCCCATCTTTTTTTACCAAAAAATTGGGTATAATATTGTGTTTACACTAAGATTTATTGTAGTGTACCTTTTCCAGAAAATCTGATTTTATTTGTTTCTCCAAAATTATAATAAAACTAATCAAATCTTTTTCAATAGGCCTTCAATACATCGTAACTAATGCAAATATAGAAGTGTATATAGAAATATAAATGAGTATAAATATCACCTATTTATGCTAAAAACCTTATAAGTTAGACGGATAAGAAAATCTATCACAATGACTTAAAACATTAAGTACATAGATTTTCATAAATACCTTCATCAAAATATGAAAAAAAGAGAAAAAATTACCCCAAAGTAACCTTACACTCCTGTGAATTACGGAAAACACTCCAAGCGGCCCATCTACTAGCATAATTATCCAGTCTATCATGCTCAACTGCTAGTAGATATTCCAAATCCAAGATAGTATCAAACTCCCCAATCCATTCCAAAACAGTTGGGATCTTGGAAGATGCCCTGGCTGCTGTCATAAAATGATGGAGCACATCTTAAACTTTACCCACTTGGATCTTGGTCTCATAGATAACAAAAGTATTTGGAGTTTTTTCTGTATACATGTGCCTGTTAAGCCAGCAATAGACGGTTCAAATCTCGTCTGGTTCAGCAGGAACTGGCCTAAATTTGAACCATGTATTGGCAGGCTAAATGTACCCAAGTTGATAGATCTTCCCCCACCCTATTAGCTTGTAAACTCTTATGAGCAGGGCCCTCTTAACCTTCTTGTAATTTATTATATTGTAACTGTACTGTCTTCCTTTTGATTGTAAAGTGCTGCACAAACTGATGGCAATATATAAATCTTGTATAATAATCAGGGCTTTTTTTCAGTGGGAACGCGGGGGAACGCAGTTCCGGCACCTCCTGGACTGACTGTAATGACTAAAAGTATATATAATATTGCGCAAACAGTGACGTGAATCTAGGCTGCCAACATAACAAAAAGGATGTTTTGTGAAGAATATGTGAATAAAAATGTAGCGCCCAATAAATGAGAAAAAGAACCCTTAAAAAAGGATCTCTAAATACCAAAAAGAGAAAGAAAAACGACCCAGTGTTGGATAGTCTTTCATCAGTTTTGGAAAATAGTGAAAAGTGTATAACCATGTGAGGTAAATGTATATACAATGATGAGTAAATAATTGTATCAAGTGCTTAGTGTGGGCACCCGGTCATAATATTTAGTCCAATGTTCTGGGGCTAAAGGCCCTTCCTATAAAAAGGCCTCTAATGTAAATGTCCCAAAAGGGTGCACACTAGTGAGGACACTTAAGTGGTGAGTGAATGCATCAGCTGTTAAACAACAAAGCTATAAGTGGATGGAGGGAGCAGTTCCTATTCACCAGAACAATAATGTATTAACAAATACAGTCCTGAGCTTGCATAACACTCCTGTAACTTGCTTGAAAATTCAGAATCTTGCAATTCCTTAACCCAAAATAAAAAATATTGGTAAAATCAAACAATAACAGTGAACAAAGTCCTGCAAAATAAGTCCCGTGTTGACAAATCAAAAGTGTCTATAAGACTGGCACACACACAACAAGTTCTTGTGAGTGATGTGAAGTAAGTGTATCTAGAACTTCTTCCAATTATGAAATAGAGCGGATATCCTCAACCAGACAACTTTTCAAAGGTAATCTCGATAAATAAAATGAGTGGGTACTCTTACCAGAGCAGTTGGACCCTCTACTCACCATACGGTGGGAGGGTCATCAAGGCTTGTACAGACCGATTGTCTGGATCCTGAAGTTGTCACTTGTATGTTCAAAGATGACTTGGTTATTCAAAGATATTATGCCAGACGTCTCACTGTCAGCAATGGCTCAAAACATATGCAGAAGAAGAAAAAAATATAGAGGTGCTCCTCATGGTGTAAAACTATTATATTTAATAGTGTAAAAATTTCAAAATTCACAATGCATGAAGAAAATGCAAAATAAAATCATAAAAAAGGCTAACACAGCCACACGTGATGAAAAAAACAGCACACCAGAAAAATCAATCACAAATAAAAAATGCAAAAAAACAGTATAGCAGCAAACTCCCACCTTTGGATAGGTGTAAGGAGTAATTCAAAAGTTATAGAATGCAGCGGAGGTACGTTGGAACGGTCACCCTACCGGTTTCGTCGCTATAAGGACTTCAACTGGGGTATCTGACCTACCCACGCTGCTCCCCTGCATTATGTACCTGAAATCCTGATCCGTGAGTGTCCACACCTGTTCCGCCATAACGCTGTGGCGTGCGTTCCAAATCAATCAGCCTAATGGCTGACTAGCGTTTCAAAGACCGGAAATGTGTGGGCAGGCTTAGCTGTGATGTGCTTGTAAAACCACATCATTTCCCTTCTATACCGTGTCTCATAGGGAGAGAAGTGAAGCCTAATCGGCCAATCCAAGTCCTTCAAAGGGTATAGCAACGTGCGATGACGTCAGCGCATTGGCGCTGCGTCTCACAGTGCGTTCCAAGGAAGGGTGGTTTGTATGTAGGCAAACGAGTCACTTCCCCTATCTTCCGTCTCTCGTAGGAAGAGATGGAGCTAGCTGGCCAATAGGAGTCCTTCAATAGCTGTAACATTGCGTCATGACGTCAGCGCGTTAGCGTTGCGTCCCACGGTGCGTTCCAAAGACAAATGTCATTGCATCAATAGCGACCTATTGTTGTTACATGACAATCCTGGGACCAGCTGTATCATGCAAGATTCCAGATATGACACTCGCTCCAATGGGATAATAGATCATCCTTGATTGCCAACACCTATATCAAAACGCGATATAAAAATATAAAAATCTATATATATAAAGATATAGTTGGCTCTCACGGATTCAGGATATAGTAAGAAAGACATCAATTAGACATGCATAGTTTATGGAGTTAAAGGTAACCTCATACTGTATATAAACATAAAATTAAAAAATTAATTTAAAATTACACATTGGTGCAGAATACGCACCCCATATAAATGTATATAAAGAAACTCCATATCAACAAAAAACCTGGTTAGGATTGGTTGATGAACACATTTACGTCCCACTCGACGTTAAGGCCGAATGGTGCGTAACTTTTGAGCGTGTAGATCCAGAAGACCTCGAATTTCGAAACCCCTCTGGTACTTGGCTCCCCTCTCCAGTGTGGAATGAACTTGTCTATAATCAAGAAAGTGGTGCCTTCCAATCTCTTATTATGTGCTTGTAAGTAATGTCTGGGCACTGTATGTTTATCACATCCTTTCTTGATCTTCGCAACATGTTCACCTACCCTTGTGGAAAAGCTCCGAATGGTACGACCAACGTACTGTTTTCCACAAGGGCAGGTGATCAAATACACTATGTGCGTAGAAGCGCAGGTAAAAAATTGTCTCATGGGGTGTTCAATCTTGGTGATGCTAGACTGGAAGGAAATAGTCTTCCTTCTCCCGTGTGTTATTGACACACACTTTGCACTTCTTGCATGGGTGGAAGCCTTTAGATAGCGGAAAAAAGGAGGGTCTAACAGGGGGGTCAATGACATTGGGGGCAACCTGATTTTTAACAGAAGTGGCTCCCCTATATATCACTGTAGCGTTATTAGGCAATGTGGGTCCAAGGATTTGATCCTCTTTCAAAATTCCCCAATGTTTGTAAATAATATCTTTAATCTGTTTATGCTGACTCGAGAAAGTGGTACAGAATGCATTTCTGAATTTCGGGTCTTGAACTGCTTTAGTTTTCTCTATTGTGAGTGTTGCACGGTCAACTCTTCCAATCCTTTCTATTTCTTCCTCAATTTGTTCTTTCAAGTAACCCTTGTCTAAAAACCTCTGTTTAAGTACCTCTGCCTGTGTATAGAAATCTCCAACGTCTGAACAATTGCGTCGTATCCGTAGCAACTGACTTTTTGGGATGGACTTAAGCCAGGCGGGGTGATGGCAGCTATCGATCGGAATATAGCTGTTGCGATCGGTGTTTTTAAAGTACGTTTTGGTTACTAGACGATCATCAATGGCCTGAATTTCAAGATCGAGGAAGTTGATTTTGGAATGACTTGCCTCATAAGTGAGAGCAATCCCTACTTCATTGGCATTCAGAAAGGCCATAAATAGGTCAAGCGACTGGCGGTCACCCTTCCATAGGAGGAGGATATCGTCTATGTACCTGGCCCAGAGAACAATCTCTGGCCGGTTAGAAGCATAGACGACATCCTCCTCCCATTTAGCCATGAAAATGTTGGCAAGGCTGGGGGCAAACTTGGCCCCCATTGACTGTAATGTCAAGGGGGGCTGGGGTGTGCTGCAGGGTATTGATGCTCACTGCTGACGGATCTTTTCTAGCTGGAGGGCATCTATTTTTGCAGGGGGTCTATTGTTGCTGAGGAGGTCTAGTGTTGCTGGTGGGGGACCTATTGTTGCTGGGGGGTCAGTTGTTTCTGAAGGAGATCTACTGGTTGGCAGAACGGTCTATTGTTGATGGCTGCCAGAGAGTCTATTAATGCTGGCTGTGCGGAGATCTGTTGATGGGGAATTTTGTTGTGGGTGGTACATTGTTAGGGGGATCTATTGTTGCTGGCTGAAGGGGAAACCAAATTCCATACAATTGACTTGGCACAACAAAATTATACTTGGTTCTGTATTGTCTAAAAGGGGCGGTACTGGAAGGTGGGTAGGGGATGGAACCAAGGGACGTTGCTCGGAGGTGGGTAGGAGCAGAGAAAACAAGTGACTGTGACTGTAATGTCAAGGGGGGCTGGGGTGTGCTGCAGGGTATTGATGCTTACTGCTGACGGATCTTTTCTAGCTGGAGGGCATCTATTTTTGCAGGGGGTCTATTGTTGCTGAGGAGGTCTAGTGTTGCTGGTGGGGGACCTATTGTTGCTGGGGGGTCAGTTGTTTCTGAAGGAGATCTACTGGTTGGGAGAACGGTCTATTGTTGATGGCTGCCAGAGAGTCTATTAATGCTGGCTGTGCGGAGATCTGTTGATGGGGAATTTTGTTGTGGGTGGTACATTGTTAGGGGGATCTATTGTTGCTGGCTGAAGGGGAAACCAAATTCCATACAATTGACTTGGCACAACAAAATTATACTTGGTTCTGTATTGTCTAAAAGGGGCGGTACTGGAAGGTGGGTAGGGGATGGAACCAAGGGACGTTGCTCGGAGGTGGGTAGGAGCAGAGAAAACAAGTGACTCGGAAAAGGGGAGTTCCTGCACCTATTGTCTGAGAAAAAAAGCTCTGATAATAATAATGATAAGAAGAAGAAATCAACGTGCTTCTGTCTGACAATGACTAAATGAAAGGTGAGTTGCTGGTTCAAGAACCAAGACCATTATCCAGGTAAATTAAAGAAAATATCAGGAGGGCCGGCTGGGGAATGGGCAGAGGAAATTATCAATGCCATTTTACAGTGAGAGGCTTTACTCTAGGGAACAAAGGCTAATCTTTGTATGCCAATGGGAAAAGGATTATCAAATAGCAGTGTCATTGGGCCAACATATGCAGAAATATTAGAAGTAGTCATCCACCTATCTTACAAAATGAAGGTCCACTTATTTGGTTATATCCATGTGAGAACCCAGAGACAATGTGGGGATAAAGGCTGCACAGTCTGGACCCACAACTTAAATAGAAAGTTATGGAGCTGAGAAGCCTTACCAGGAAAGATGCTTGATAATAAAGCATACTTTCTCTTTAGGGAGAGACAATGTTTTACTATTCAATCAAAGTCGTCTTGAACCCCAAACGAAAGCAGTAAATAGTTTCTGCAATAAAAAAAAAAAAAAGGAAAGGCAGGACCTAAATTTGTATAGTTTGAACAGATACAAAAATCTGGGAATGATATTTATTTTAAGAGCATTTATCCTTCCAATGCAGGACAGCATCTTCCTTTCATAATTTTTGATATCTGAAACAGTCTTATGAAACAGGAGTTCGATATTCAGAGCATAGATGCAAGACAACTCAGATGGAATATGGACTCCCGGATATTTCAAGGATGAAGGATAGATCAGAAATTTTAAATTAGTCTTCAAAAGCTAAAAAGATGACTTGGAAAGAGAAACATTGAGTATTTCTGATTTAGAGAGATTAACTTTAAAGCGGGAGTTCACCCATTTAAAAAAAAAATAAAAATCTCCCCTTAGCTTCCTGCTCGTTCGGTCTAGGGGAATCGGCTATTTATATTAAAATATGTGCAGTACTTACCCGTTTTCGAGCTGCATCTTCTTCCGTCGCTTCCGGGTATGGGTCTTCGGGAGCGGGCGTTCCTTCTTGATTGACATTCTTCCGAGAGGCTTCCGACGGTCGCATCCATCGCGTCACTCGTAGCCGAAAGAAGCCGAACGTCGGTGAGGCTCTATACTGCGCCTGCGCACCGACGTTCGGCTTCTTTCGGAAAATCGTGACGCGATGGATGCGACCGTCGGAAGCCTCTCGGAAACCTGTCAATCAAGAAGGAACGCCCATTCCCGAAGCCCATACCCGGAAGCGACGGAGAGGATGCGTCTCGTTAACGGGTAAGTACTGCACATATTTTAAAATAAATAGCCGATTCCCCTAGTAATAACGAGCAGGAATCTAAGGGGGAAAAGTGCCCTCTAAGGGTGAACCCCCGCTTTAAATTACTCAATATGCCAAACTTTGTAAATTCTCGAACAATAGAAGGCATTACTATATGAGTACTTTGGTTAGGAAAGGTGTAAGTAATGCCTTAAATTGCTTATAAAATTTGAGCTGTTTTTTACAGCTTTTTACATACTGTCTCCACACATGTCCCCACACAGTGAACCCACACAATGTCCCCACAACACTGTCCCCACCCAGTAAAAACTCCTGTCCCCCACATATGTAACAGTAAAATCATATGTCCCAATGATCATCTGCACACATATGTCCATGATCATCTGCGCACACCTGTACATGAGCATCTGCATACATCTGTCCGCGATCACACAAACCAATTATTATACACTTAACAGAATTTATTTATTGGATTTCTTTTAAAATAGAAAGTAGAAAATATATATATTTTTTTATTTCCGCTCTTTTTTCGCTCATATCAAAAATAAAAAAGTTGTGAATAAATACCACCAAAAAAAAAGCTCTATCTGTGTGAACAAAATGATAAAAATGTCATTGTCATTGAAAGTGCGAGAGCGCTGAAAGCTGAAAATTGGCCTGGGAAGGAAAGAGGTGAAAGTGCCCAGAATTGTGGTTAAAAAACAAAAAAAGTGTCCCGCGATGTACAGTGAGGAAAATAAGTATTTGAACACCCTGCTATTTTGCAAGTTCTCCCACTTGGAAATCATGGAGGGGTCTGAAATTGTCATCGTAGGTGCATGTCCACTGTGAGAGACATAATCAAAAATTTTTTTTCCAGAAATCACAATTTATGATTTTTTAACTATTTATTTGTATGATACAGCTGCAAATAAGTATTTGAACACCTGTCTATCAGCTAGAATTCTGACCCTCAAAGACCTGTTAGTCTGCCTTTAAAATGTCCACCTCCACTCCATTTATTATCCTAAATTAGATGCACCTGTTTGAGGTCATTAGCTGCATAAAGACACCTGTCCACCCCATACAATCAGTAAGAATTAAACTACTAACATGGCCAAGACCAAAGAGCTGTCCAAAGACACTAGAGACAAAATTGTACACCTCCACAAGGCTGGAAAGGGCTACGGGGAAATTGCCAAGCAGCTTGGTGAAAAAAGGTCCACTGTTGGAGCAATCATTAGAAAATGGAAGAAGCTAAACATGACTGTCAATCTCCCTCGGACTGGGGCTCCATGCAAAATCTCACCTCGTGGGGTCTCAATGATCCTAAGAAAGGTGAGAAATCAGCCCAGGACTACACGGGAGGAGCTGGTCAATGACCTGAAAAGAGCTGGGACCACCGTTTCCAAGGTTACTGTTGGTAATACACTAAGACGTCATGGTTTGAAATCATGCATGGCACGGAAGGTTCCCCTGCTTAAACCAGCACATGTCAAGGCCCGTCTTAAGTTTGCCAATGACCATTTGGATGATCCAGAGGAGTCATGGGAGAAAGTCATGTGGTCAGATGAGACCAAAATATAACTTTTTGGTCATAATTCCACTAACCGTGTTTGGAGGAAGAAGAATGATGAGTACCATCCCAAGAACACCACCCCTACTGTGAAGCATGGGGGTGGTAGCATCATGCTTTGGGGGTGTTTTTCTGCACATGGGACAGGGCGACTGCACTGTATTAAGGAGAGGATGACCGGGGCCATGTATTGCGAGATTTTGGGCAACAACCTCCTTCCCTCAGTTAGAGCTTTGAAGATGGGTCGAGGCTGGGTCTTCCAACATGACAATGACCCGAAGCACACAGCCAGGATAACCAAGGAGGGGCTCTGTAAGAAGCATATTAAGGTTCTGGCGTGGCCTAGCCAGTCTCCAGACCTAAACCCAATAGAGAATCTTTGGAGGGAGCTCAAACTCCGTGTTTCTCAGCGACAGCCCAGAAACCTGACTGATCTAGAGAAGATCTGTGTGAAGGAGTGGGCCAAAATCCCTCCTCCAGTGTGTGCAAACCTGGTGAAAAACTACAAGAAACGTTTGACCTCTGTAATTGCAAACAAAGGCTACTGTACCAAATATTAACATTGTTTTTCTCAGGTGTTCAAATACTTATTTGCAGCTGTATACAAATAAATAGTTAAAAAAAATCATACATTGTGATTTCTGGATTTTTTTTTTTTTATTATGTCTCTCACAGTGGACATGCACCTACGATAACAATTTCAGATCCCTCCATTATTTCCAAGTGGGAGAACTTGCAAAATAGCAGGGTGTTCAAATACTTATTTTCATCACTGTACATCCATAGTACATCCATAGTCAATCATGCCGCCAGATGGACCCCAAAAATATAAAAAAAAGAAAATACTCCGCCTCCATAGAAGGCATCCCGCCGACTGCTGTCTTTTTGCTGTGACAGATCTTATATAGGGTGGGGCCACTTGGTGAAGTAACGGATGACCCCACCCCCTCTGATGGCGCATGATGTCAGAAGAGGTGGGGTTACTTGGTTACCTCACCAAGTGGCCCCGCCCTTGCCTTATAACAGCTGTCACAGCGAAAAGACAGCAGCCGGCCAGCCGCCTCCCTTTGAGCCAAAGCTTTTTTTTTCTATTTTTCATGTTCATCAGGCGGCATGATTGAAAAAAGATGAACATTGCGGGACACTTTGTTTTTTTAAAATAAAGGAATTGTCCAAAACTGTCTTTTGTAGTTTACTTTTTCACACTTTTTTTGGTGAATGGGTAGGGGTACACATTCACGTGGGGGGTGGGATTTGGGGACCCCCTTGTTAAAGGGAGCTTCCAGATACTGATAAGCCCCCCGCCCACAGACCCTTACAACCACCGGGCAACGGTTGTGGGGATGAGGCCCTTGTCTCCATCAACATGGGGACAAGGTGCTTTGGAGGTCCCCAAAGCACCCTCCCCACGTTGAGGGCAAGCGGCCTGGTATGGTTCAAGAGGGGGGGCGCTTGCTTGTCCCCTCCCTATCCTGGCCTGCCAGGCTGCTTGCTCGGATAAGGGTCTGGTATGGATTTTGAGGGGGACCCCACGCTGTTTATTTTTTAATTTTGGCGTGGAGTTCCACTTAAAATCGATATCAGACCAAAGGGCCTTGTATGAACTGGGGGGGCCTTTGGCCCATCATGGCTTTCACAGCAGACCGCACTGTGATTGGCCATAGCATGCAGGTCAGGTGGATGCTTTTCCCAATCAGAAATCAATGCACATCAGACAAAATTTTCAGAATTCGGCGAACACCCAGGGGACCTTCCCTACTTTGGTTGAAGAATCCTCCATACCTCCACCAGATGCAGGTCAAATAACCATTTTTTAAATGTCTTCAATTTCAAATAAGAAATTGATGAGCTAGAGATAGATGAATCAAGAGAAGGTTCCATCATCATGTTGAAATCCCCTCCCAATATGACCTGCCCCTCAGCAAACTCAGAAAGGACTGTGAAATACTGAAGAGCTGCAGCTAAAGTGGTTGTAAAACTCAGACATTAAATATGAACAAGTATATCCCTCTATAGTGTGTACATGTCTCAAGTAAGAACACTAAGTTTGATTTCTGTTTGCTGCTTCATTCCTCTATCTGCATGAGTCACTTCTGACAAGTTTTCCAGGCACCAAGAGGTAAAAAAGGTGACAGAGAAGCGAGGTCCAGCACACAGCTTGTGATGGACAGCCTTGGCTCTGTTCCTGTGTGAAGTGTGTGTCCCTTCCCTCCAATCACTTCTCAAAGCTCTCGTCACTGAGCTCTGCAGAGTGTAATTTCAGCTCTCTTCCCCCTTTTTGTGAGAGTTCAGACAAGCTTTATATATTCTGGACTTTGAATGGATGTAGAGAAGAGAAGACTGCAAATAAACAGGTACAACTTATGTAGGGGGATTTTAACTGATTAGTATTTGGTAAATAAATGTTAGCAACAGTAGATAGTTGACCCCCTAGGGAAATCTTTATGAGTAAGAATCTTCCCTGGGGAACCACCGCTGATCTATCAAAGTTATTAGAAGGTTTTTATGTATAGCGAGGGAAACCCCCTTGAGTTTTCCTTTAGCGTTTGTACTATGGAACCAGCATGGAAAATACCTATTGTAATCATTGTAGTGTCCATGGCACACACACACTAAATCCCGCCTAGGCAGGAATCCTCAAAAACAATGAATGCACAAATCCTGCAGAGGAAGAGAAAGATAGAAAAAAATCTGTATGATCTGCATCAGTGCTAGATCATTAAAAACATGTTACATGGAGGAGGATGCTTTGGTCACATTAGACCAATATGGAACTTTGTGGCCTAAAGGCAAACTGCTATGTGTGGCAGAAAACTAAAGCCCTGTACTCACGCTGGGTTTTCCCGGCGGTAAAAAGTCCCGGCGGAAAGCCGAGAACCCGGCAGGAAAACTGCCATGAGAGCTTTGGCCAGGAATCCCGGGCGTATGTATGCTCCATCGGCACTGCCTTGCAGTGATCCCATAGGAAAGTATTAGTAAGTCTGGCGGGGAAAAAAACGACGGGAAAATAGAGAGCAGGTTTTCTATTTTACCGCGGGATTCCCGGCTGTTTTCCTGTTGGGAAAATTGCGAGGAAACATACACACGTAATTTTTTCCTGGCCAAAAGCTTTCTTGGCAGTTTTCCTGGCAGGAAAACCGGTCGTGTGTATGGGGCTTAACATTGCACACCACCTTGAGCACACCATCCCCAATGTAAAACATGGTGGTGGCAGCATCATTTTGTGGGGATGATTTTCTTCAGCAGGGACAGGGAAGATGATCAGAGTTGATGGGAAGATGAATGGAGCCAAATACAGGACAATTGTCTTCAAAAGAGTTGTTAGTTGTTACTCTAAAAAAAAAAAAAAAAAAATGCTCCTGTTCCTTTAACCACTTCAGCCCTGGAAGGATTTAGCCCTTTCCTGACTGGGCCATTTTTTGCAATACGGCACTGCATCGCTTTAACTGACAAATGCGCGGTTGTGCAAGGTTGTACCCAAATAAAAGTCATTTTTTTCACACAAATAGAGATTTCTTCTGGTGGTATTTGATTACCTTTGTAAATGTCACTCACAGGGAAGGGGCTAACACTAGGGGGTCGATCAAGGGGTTAAATGTGTTCCCTATGTGTGTTTCTAACTGTAAGGGGATGGGACTGACTAGAGAAGGAGTCAGATCGTTGTTCCTACTTAGTAGGAACAGATGATCTGTCTCTACTGCCCTGTCAGAATCCCAATTTGTGTATTTACATGTTTACACACACAAATCCCTGTTCTGGCTCTTGTGCCCACGATTGACCATGCTCCTGCTATGGGCCTTAAAGTAGCCACCTTAAGGGTATGGCCGATCACCCATTTCTGCCATTTTACCGACGTATTTTGGCGTGAGCCGGTCAGCTAGTGATTAAAGCATGATCAGTAACATAGTGCTGTTGCATTGCCATTAGTCCCTTTGTTTTATCTAAAATACCTGGCTGATCCTGACAGTTCCTGTGTCCCCTGTGCTGACCATGTTATCATGCCCTGACACCATGGTCAGTTTACATGTCTCTGTCATCCCGCAGTGTTCTGAGTGTTTCTTCCTCTCCCCCTTCCTCCTTGCCTGTCAGCTCCAGTCTGTGTCTGCAGAGCAGATCTCCTCCAAGCCCCTCCCCTCTCTTCCTGCCTCTATTCCAATGCATTACATAGCACAATGACTTGTATCTTCTCTGTTTTAGCAAAATATTCAGTGCCAGTTGTTTTAAATGATAATCCTAAATACCTTTTTGCCCAGTTCCTCTGTGTGGTCACATATTCTGTCTGTGCTGGCTGGCTGACATCACTGTGGAATCTCAGCCCTTCCCACTGCTGTTCTTAGATCAACAAAGCAGAGTAGAGGGAGATCATGTGACTGCACAGAGGAGCTGGGAAAAAAGTATTTAGGATTATAATTTAAAAGAAACACACCCACTGCACTTAATATCTGGCAAAAACAGAGATGATACAAGTAATTGTGTTATGTGACTTTACAACCTCTTTACAACTGTGGCAGAGGTTTCACCTTTCAGAAGGACAACATAAGCCAGAGCTACAATTGAATAGTTTAGATCAGGGATAAGCAATTAGCGGACCTCCAGATGTTGCCAAACTACAAGTCCCATCATGCTCTGCCTCTGGGTGTAATGCTTGATGCTGTCAGAGTCTCGCTATGCCTCATGGGACTTGTAGTTTGGCAACAGCTGGAGGTCCGCTAATTGCATATCCCTGGTTTAGATCAAAGCATATTCATGTGTTATGCCGCATACACACCCGCGGTTTTAATGTCATGGAAAAAAACGACGTTTTTCTCAACGTGATTCTTGTCAAGCCTGCCTTGCATAAACACGATCGTGAAAAAAAAATGCTTGCGCAAAGCGCGGTGACGTACAACACGTACGATGGCACTATAAAGGGGAAATTCCATTCGAATGGATCCACCCTTGGGGCTGATTATGCAAATTTCCCTTCTCATAACTTGCTTCTGAGCATGCGTGTTTTTTCCCCCGTCGTTAAAGCATACACACGACCATTTTTCACAAAGAGAAAAATTACGACGTGAAAAACTACGAGAAAAAATAGAGCATGTTCTAAATTTTTAATGTCCATTTTTCTCGTCGAGAAAAATTCTCTGGATACTACACACAATCGTTTTTAATGACCAATTTAAAAATTCTACAAAGTAGAGGAGTCTAAATACAAATATATGCCCCACTTTTCACATATTTATGTGTAAAAAAAAATTGAAGTCCGCTAACTCTCTCCCAGCAGTGATTGTACTACTCTTGTTTGACCATTGATGGGGCGTGCCTCACGGATCTCTAATGTCTGGACCTCCGCTTTTGCTATATCCAGGTATTATACCTGATCCTTTTACCACTGTGCCTACTTTATATTTTGCACTGATGTCAGTTTATTTTTCTATGTTTGAGTGTATTGCCTAACGTTTATGACCAGGTTGTTTGGTGTGTTTTTTTGTGTATGTTTTTCTGTTTGTTGGAATGTCTTAAACCTAATAAAAATATCTTTAAAAAAAAAAAAAAATTGAAAACCATTTATAATTTTCCTTCCACTTCACAATTATGTACCACTTTGTGTTGGTCTATCATATAAAATCCCAATAAAATACATTTACGTTTTTTGGTTGTAACATGACAGAATGTGGAACATTTTAAAGTGTATGAATACTTTTTCAAGGCACTGTATGTATATATTTTTTTCTTTTTTACATTCAGTGGCAGAGGTTCACTGACTGAGTTCTCTTTGTCCAGTCTTTGCAATCAGCTGCACATGGCGAATGCAGGTTCATTTTCACCTCAGCATGTACTGATCTGGAAAATATGCCGTCTGTGTGTTTATGTGCCGAAAGCAGGAAAGCATGTATCATTGCTGAGAATATACTTGTGTGATCACAGGGAGACACTGATATTAACCCACCGTGGGCTGCAGTACAATATACAGATCACTGAAAGGAACATACAGTACATCCACTGATGGTAAGTGACTGCATGCCAAAATAAATGCCTTAAAGTGGAGTTCCACCCATAAATATAACATTACATCAGTAGTTTTAAAAAAATGTCATTAGTCCTTTACAAATTTTTTTTTTTTTTTTAGATGCCTTCAAAGTGTTGTTGCTAGGCAGAATAGTTAATCTTCCCACTTCCTGCCCCTAGGTGCTTAATGCTTCCTAACCTACACCGCACAGACTCCTGGGAATGTAGTGGGTGTAACTTTCCAGGAGTCTGTGCACTCCCCAGTTTTAAAGAATCATGTGACTTGGCCAGCACAGGTGCTGAAACCTGATCTGACACTGCTTGTGCAGCACTGAGCATGTGCGAGATCTGCAAGGCTGAAATCCAGGAAGTCATACAGTCTGGCTTCATGATGCCCACACTTAAGATGGCCCCAGTCAATTTCTATTTTATAAAGTCTCTAAATGCTGCAACAACCTAACAAAACGGACCTTAGTTTACAGACTAACTTTACTAGAATACATTAAGCTTGTGTATTACAGGGGTATTTATATTTATAAAGTGAAATTGTGGCCGCAACTCCGCTTTAATGAAGACTTCATTCATATTTATTTCAGAGGTATTGTCTTTGCTCGTTCTATTTTACCTTTAAAATACATTGTTGACAACAAAATGTCTATTTTTATATTGAACATATTCCACCTGAATTCCAGGCAGACATAAAATATAAAAATTAAAAAGTGGTAGTAAACCCTGACATATACCCAGTGAAGTGATTGGCCTCACCTGATACACAGAGATTAAACAAATCTCCCTACATAAATTAACCACTTAAGGACCAAGCCTGTTTTTCAGATTTGGCATTTACAAGATTAAAACATTTTTTTTTTGCTAGAAAATTACTTAAAACCCCCAAACATTGAGGGCCAGATTCTCGTAGATCGGCGTAAAAATGGGCGGGCGCAACGTATCTGATTTACGTTACGCCGCCGCAAGTTTTTCAGGCAAGTGCTTTATTCACAAAGCACTTGCCTGTAAAGTTGCGGCGGCGTAGCGTAAATCACCTGGCGGAATTCAAATTCGGCGGGTAGGGGGCGTGTTTTATTTAAATTAAACGCGTCCCCGCGCCGAACGAACTGCGCATGCGCCGTCCCTAAAATTTCCCGGCGTGCATTGCTCTAAATGACGTCGCAAGGACGTCATTGGTTTTGACGTGGGCGTTAATTACGTCCAGCACCATTCACGGACGACTTACGCAAACGACCTAATTTTATAAATTTTCGACGCGGGAACGACGGCCATACTTAACATTTGCTGCTCCTCATATAGCAGGGGCAACTTTACGCCGGGAAAAGCCTAACATCAACGTCGTAACTTTACTGCGTCGGCCGCGCGTACGTTCGGGAATTCGCGTATCTAGCTAATTTGCATACTCGACACGGAAATCAACGGAAGCGCCACCTAGCGGGGAAAAAAAAATTGCAGTTACGATCCGACGGTGTAAGAGACTTACGCCTGTCGGATCGAATGGATATCTATGCGTAACTGATTCTAAGAATCAGTCGCATAGATAAGACGGCCCAGATTAGGACTTACGACGGCGTACATGGCGCTGCGCCGTTGTAAGCCCTTTGAGAATCTGGGCCTATATTCTTTTTCTAACACCCTAGGGAATAAAATGGCGGTCATTGCAATACTTTTTGTCACACCGTATTTGCGCAGCGGTCTTACAAGCGCACTTTTTTTGGAAAAAATCACTTTTTTGTATTAAAAAATAAGACAACAGTAAAGTTAGCCCAATTTTTTTTATAAATTGTGAAAGATAATGTTACGCCGGGTAAAATGATACCCAACATGTCACACTTCAAAATTGCACCCGCTCGTGGAATGGCGTCAAACTTTTACCATTAAAAATCTCCATAGGCGACGTTTAAAAAATTATATAGGTTGCATCTTTTGAGTTACAGAGGAGGTCTAAAGCTATTATTATTGCTCTCGCTCTAACGATCGCGGTGATACCTCATTTGTGTGGTTGGAACACTGTTTTCATATGCGGGCGCTACTCACGTATGTGTTCGCTTCTGCGCACAAGCTCGTCGGGACGGGGCGCTTTAAAAATGTTTTTTTTTGTTTTCCTATTTATTTTTATTTATTTTATTAATTTTTACACAAAAAAAAAAAAAAAAAAATTGATCACTTTTATTCCTATTACAAGAAATGTAAACATCCCTTGTAATAGAAAAAAGCATGACAGGTCCTCTTAAATATGAGATCTGGGGTCAAAAAGACCTCAGATCTCATATTTAGACTAAAATGCAAAAAAATAAAAAATAAATTTGTCATTTGAAAAAATGACAACCAGAAAATTATGCTTTAAGAAGCATGGGCGGAAATGACGTTTTGACGTCACTTCCACCCTGCTATGCTATGGGGACAGGTGGGGGCCATCTTGCCCTCACTCATATCCCAGCCGAGCAGGGGAGAGGACCCGATCGCCTCCACCGCTGCCGACGGCTCCGGTAAGCGGCGGAGGGTGCGGGAGATCGGCGCCCCTCTCCCACCGCCGATAACGGTGATCTTGCGGCGAATATGCCGTGGAGACCACCATTATCGTTGACAGGACCACTCACTGAAGAGATGATATCTCGGTTGTGGCAGCAGCTGCTGCCGTTACCGAGATATCCATCTTTAAAAAAATGACGTATATATACAGTGAGCGGTCCTTAAGTGGTTGAATGTGTCTATCTGCAGTCTTCTTTTTTCTACATCCATTTAAAGTGCTGAATTTATGAAAATTTATTTTTCTCTGAGAGTTCAGAAAAAATGGTGGAGGAGAGCTGAAGTTACACTTTGTAGAGCTTAGTGAGAAGAGCTCTGAGAGCTGATTGGAGGCAAGAGACACATCCCCTTCACATAGCACACAGGAATAGAGCCAAGGCCATCAATCTTCTGGAGGTCCCTCCCCATCACCATTTTTCTCTTGGTGTCAGGAAAACCTGTCAGAAGCGATTCATGCTGATAGTAGAGGAACAAAGCAGCAGACAGAAATGACACTTATGCCTAACACACGATTGGAATTTCCGATGGAAAAAGTTAGACGAAATTTTTTCACCTGATTTTCCAACCGTGTATGTCCCAGCGGAAATTCCGAAGGCGTTAGAAAGAGAACCCGTTCGTCTGTATGGAACTCTGACCGAGAACAATTTGACGCATGCTCGGAAGCATTGAACTTCATTTTTCTAGGCTCATCGTAGTGTTGTACGTCACCGCGTTTTTGACGGTTGGAATTTGGTGTGTCCGTGTGTATTCAAGACATCTTGAACGGAATTCCGTCGGAAAAACCCGTCAAAGTTTATTCCGACGGAAACTTTGATCGTGTGTACAGGGCATTAGTGCTTTTAACCGCTTCAGCCCCGGAAGATTTTACCTCCTTCCTGACCAGCGCCCTTTGTAAAAACTTTACACTGCGTCGCTTTAACTGACAATTGCGCAGTTGTGTGATGTTGTACCCAAACAAAAACTATGGGATCCCTGAATTGTATGAAAAAACACAGAGAACCCCCTTGGTGGGTGGGACTTTTAAAAGTGACCAAAAACAGTGTAATATATTGTAAAAAGTTTATTTATTGATACAAAAATGATCTAATTATAAAAAGTAGGTCATGTGAGACAATAATGTACAATGGCATAAAATATAAAGGTTGTGATACATATACAGACATATGTAAACTCTCAGATGAACCCGACGTTTCCAGCCCAGACATGTTTCGTCAGTATAGACTTTTTCCTGGGTGTTCTGTGTCCGCCGTGACCGCAATAACCTAACCTCTTACTGCAAGTCTCCTTCATTAGAGAACTTTTTTGATTGAAGTGTCTGTGTGAATTTTATAACATGTGAGTACAATGAGTGAGGATTTGTGAGCACTTTTTAATAAATTGGTTTTACATACTTCACCATTGGAAGCATTTATTTATTTTTTCATGTGGGTTTGATTGATTTGTGATCACCATTGGAATTGTCTATCAACCCGGGTGGGTTATTAAGCTATTGTGCCGAACATGTGAATGTGAGGCATATTGTTCTGGTGAGTTTTTTTCCTTTGGGAGTGGATTCACAAACACATGAGGTGTGGTGGAAAGTTTGTATCAAGATTTCTTCAAGAAAGATACCATTCATTGATCAATCACTGCTTAATCACTTGAAGATTGGCGTGATGTATGGACACTTTTATATGAATTTATTTTCTTTATATGTTTATGGATCATTCACATGCACTATTAAATTCACTTTCACTAAATTTTTATGTGCTCATTTTTATGTGTTTATTTATGTTATTTTAATATAATCACTTTACTAGTACTGTTTTATGAAACAGAGGGCTACTATTTTTTTCACTAAAGATTCACTAAAGACAAGTTGCATGTTTATGCAATGCAGTGTGTTATGACACACTTTAATGCATTGCAAAGCCTTTCTATGCATAGTTAAAATACCTGTCAGGTTTAATAGAGTTTAAAAAAAGAAAAAAGCAGCTCTACTGCACAATGCATCACAGCACATGTGAACAACACACACCAGTGTATGGGTGTTATCTGCACCTTAATGCTCCTGCTGGTTTGAATGGGCTTTACATTTATTTTTATTTATTTTTCTTTCAAATGCACACAATGTACCTGAATTTGACTGAGAAAATGAGAAGCAAGAAGGAACCAATCCAGTGTTCTGCACTGCATCAGCATGGTGCTTCCTCTTCAACTGCGCAGTCACAGTGTATTGTGGAGGAGACCTCCATTAGAGAAAAATCAGGTCTGCTTAGCTGTGCAGCAAAACTGGGTACATCTGAGAACTGGATGAGCAGAATTACAAATCATTTGGCAGGGGAAAAAAACAAATATGAATTTTGACGGTGTATTTACTGTTGGTATAGCTATGTAAAACATTAAAAAATATTGCTTATACTGTATAACATACAGTAATACATTGTCTGGCCCTGCTCTGCACATGCTCAGTTGCTCTCTATTTTTAGGCACTGTGCCAAATTTGTAGAGGCCAATCTGCAGTCAGCCTAAAGAATTACTACTGTTTCGGGGGACTCTGGGCTTCAGCAAAATGGTAGCCTCTGCCAAGAAGAAACAGGGGCAATGCTGGAGGCAATTTACAGCATACACTAATTTTGGTAGCATCATTGTTCATGTGTAAAGCCTCGTACACAGGTCCGATTTTCCCGGCAGCAAAACTGCCAGGAGAGCATTTGGCCGGGAATCCCGGCCGCGTGTATGCACCCTAGCAGTTTTTCCATCAGGAAAACAGCCGAGAATCCCGACGGGAAAATAGAGAACCCTGCTCTCTATTTTCTCGTCGCGTTTCCCGGCAGAGTGTTTCCTGCCGAGAAAAACGGTCGTCTGTATGCTTAACTGTCCCAGGTAAACCTGCGCATGCTCGATAAGAGTTTGACGCATGTGCGGTAGCATACAAGTTTGGTGTGGGGTGTAGCAAGATGGCGGCGACGACATCGAATGTGAAGAGCGCTGGCTCGTCGTAGTCGATGACGTCACTGCGTTCTTGCCATTCAAAAGAACAGCAGATCTTTTGAATGGCCGTCTGTATGCACGGCTTTGCAAGGCAAGCTTGCCAGGATTCCCGTCAGTAAAAACGATTTTTTTTTTTCACGACGGGATTCCCGGCCGCGTGTACAGAGCCGAATACATGTTCCTTGCAAAAATTTTTTTTTTTTTTCACCAAGTGAATGTTGGGCTAATATACATGGAAATAAGTTTTGGGAATAGTGTGAGTGTTTCCCTTTGAATGTTGTGCAAATTACCTGGTAAATCCTATTTAAATATATTGCAAACATTTTGCTAATACTGTTATTTTTACTTCTACTGATATAATTATTTTCATAATTGTATATTGTGTATATGAATTAGGGACCTCAGATTGTAAGGGACTGGTGTGAATACAATATACTATATGTAAAGCTCTGTGTAAATTGACAGCGCTATATAAGTACCTGAAATAAACAAATTATACTTAAAGCGGTAGTTCACCCGAAATTTTTTTTTTTAACATTAGATTGATGCTCATTTTGTCAAGGGGAATCGGGTCGTTTTTTTAAAATCGAAGCAGTACTTACCGTTTTAGAGAGCGATCTTCTCCGCCACTTCCGGGGATGGTCTTCGGGACTGGGCGTACCTATTTGATTGACAGGCTTCCGACAGGCTTCCGACGGTCGCATACATCGCGTCATGAGTAGCCAAAAGAAGCCGAACGTCGGTGCGGCTCTATACGGCGCCTGCGCACCGACGTTCGGCTACTTTCGGAAAATCGTGACGCGATGTATGCGACCGTCGGAAGCCTGTCAATCAAGTAGGAACGCCCAGTCCCGCAGCCCATACCCGGAAGCGGCGGAGAAGATGCATCTCTAAAACGGTAAGTACTGCTTCGATTGTAAAAAAAACACCCGATTCCTCTTGACAAAACGAGCCTCAATCTAATGTTATAATAAAAAGGTTTTTGGGTGAACCTCCACTTTAACAAGTATACAGCATAATGTAAATGCAGCAGGTGTTCAAAGCAACAGCAACCCTAACTTCTGATTGAGATGCTGCTTTTTGTACTAACAGGAGCTGAAAGCCACATGTGAGTCTCAAGCCACTATTCAGAAAACATTGATCTTTATGGAATGTACTAAGATGAATCTTCAATAACAACCCCTAAAATGATTCAAACACATAATAATAATTATGATAATAAAAGGGAGTGACTTGATGTATTTCAGGCAACAATTCCAATTGCAATGGGCGAGTAAAGGTAGAAACATAGATTCCATGTCTTTTACAGCAAATCTCAAATTTTCTTGCTTATGATGCATTACTAGATCCTAAGTACTTTTTTTGTCCTATAATGAGCCATTTTCCACTTTTCAGCATGTTTTCTGGTAAAAGACGCTGAAGAGAGATATGCATTTCACATCGACTGTGGAATCAGCTCCTCATTCTCTACCGTGGAACCTGTTGAATAATCCATTACAAAAGCTTTTTTCCAAGAGTATAATGTCACAAAGACGTAAAGTGAGCTGAGAGTATAACACGGAAAGCTGTCACAGCCATGTCACCCCCTCCCTCCTCAATCTCATATTCTCTCTCCGTCTCGCTGTTTGCTTCACTCTACTGCTCTTTCTCACACATATACTTTCCCTCGTGTTCTTTTTACCTTTCTTTTTTTGTGTATCTGATCTGGGCATGGCTTTTCCATTCTGTACAGGATGAGCAACAGCACCTCTTCCCCAAGCCAATGTGAAGGGCTCTTGGGAACACGTGTACTGGTGGCTACGGCATACTCTGTCTACTCAGTATCTGGCACTTTGGCCAATGTTTTGGTAATTTATCTAGTCTGCTCATTCAAGAAACTCAAGACGACTAGTAATGCTTTCATCGTGAATGGTTGTGTTTCAGATCTTCTAGTATGTGCTTTCTGGATGCCTCAAGAAGCAATATTAATATCCACTGGTCGACTGGAGAATCCCTCGTACAGGGTGTTCATGGAAGGGGTGTTTTTCCTGTGGATGACAGTGTCTCTCTTATCGCATTCACTGATTGCATTGAACCGCTTTGTTCTCATCACCAAACTGCCAACGGTTTACCATACTGTGTATCAGAAGAGGAACACAGAGTGGATGATTGCCATGGCTTGGGTATTGCCCCTTGCATTCTTGCTTCCTTGGCTTTTTGGACAAAGACCGTATGACATTATTTTTCCTTGTCCGCAACTCAGACTTTATGTGTTTTGGGGTCAGGAGGTCCCAGTGTCTAGTTCCTACACGGCCATCCTTTCCGCCGTCACAGTACTGAGCCAGACAGTCATCCTTTTCCATTGCTACTTCCGCATTTTCAGAAAAGTGCAGGTCAGCCTGAAGCGGGTAAGTGTCCTCAATTTCCAGGTGGTCCACAACTTGCCCTGTTCTTGCCCTCGTAAGGACAAGCGTCTGGGACTGTACGTGCTGATTGTGTGCTGTGTTTTCACCCTGACCACAGAGCCCTTTGCATGGTCAGTCCTTTATGCCCTGTTCCAGCCTTTACCCAGTGGGATTGTTGTAGGCAGCTGGCTCCTGCTTTGTCTGCTGTTTGTGCTTAACCCCTTCATCTACACCTGGAAGAACGAAGAGTTTCGAAGGTCATTTCGAGCAGTAGTTGGGGGCGAGCTATGGAAAAGCTCTGCAAACGCTGCTGACCCAGCAGTTCAAACAATATCGCAGAATGATCCATGAGTGGTATGTCATCCATGGATTCTCTAGAGCACCACTTAATCCTTTTGGGAAGGAAGCTACACAGAATCTCAGGAGCATCTGACTCAGAAATCGAAGCTTGTTCTTGTGTTGCCTCTGTTCTCGTCACATTTGTATTGATGGTTACTATGGAAACATTCTGCATTCATCCCCTCTCAGCTCCATGGGCCGGTGTGTATGAGACCACTGTGGACTACACAGGTTGAAATTTCACTGTGTAACATATACTATTCAGTATTAATGCAGCTTCCACTATGGGAGTTTTCAGAAAAACTGATCGTTTTAGTTAATTAAATAAACCATGCAGTATTTTTATTTTGCCAAAACAGTGAAAAGATATGTGCCAAAATATATGAGTAGCTTTAATTTTTTGCAGTCGTTGGGGAAAAAATGAATCATTTGTGACAGTGGTACATGAAAATAAAATATGTTTGCATTTTTTTTTTACTCAAATTAAATGTTTTTTTTCTTTTTTCTAAAATGAACAGCTGAGTGTTGTTGCTATTGCTCTAACAGCCTGTATTACAGCAGACAACATGGGAAGCATTTGAATTCTGAGAGTATATAAATGAAATTAATATGATTTTGCTAATTTTATGCCAACACTAATTTGTCTTTGAATTTAATAAATGTGATGGTAACCTTGGCCCCTGATTATGTGGTATACACCCACTACTTGAGACCTTCCACAGAAGCTTTATTAAGCTTTATTAATGATTTGGATGGATACTATGGCAGTGAAAAATGGACTGTATGTGTGTGTGTTTCTTGCTTACAGTACATATTGTTCTTCAATTTAACATGTTTGAGATGGGAATTCATTTCAAAATTAGGTTGGGAAAATAATAACGTGTAGTTATAGTGATGGTGGCTTTTTACAAAATATAATAGCTTGGTTAATTTTATTTTGACTTAAAGGGATTATACTTACAGTACATGTTTTTAAGCTTCCGGGATGCATTTTACATGCAATGCATTATGTTGGCAAAAATATGGAATTCCATTGATTCTACGAGGATCTGGTTGTGAAACACGTAATCTTCGGGTTACAAGGTCACCCAAATCCACCTCGTTATCAAGAGCAAGTCATTTCAACTAACATCTAAATATGTAATTTGTCAATTATGCTTTTCTTTTACCGATTTACATAAAGCTGCCGTGAGGGGATGGTGTTACTGGATTGTATAGGAAACATGTCATTTTCAGTTCGTAAGGCCACCCAAATCCACCTCATTATCAAGAGGAAGTAATGGCACTTACTAACATTTAAATATATAATATGTCTGTTATGTTTTTCTTGTACCGATTTACGTAAAGCTGCTATGAAAGGTGGTGGTGGTCCTTGATATCAGTAGAAGAAAGTGGCTGACAGGTTTACTTTGCTGGAAGACTCTGTGGACTGTCTAATCATACATAGTGATACCTCAGCATCTCTGATTACAAGTCTGTATATATAGGGATGATAAATTAAGACAGGATGGATTAAAATGCAGCAATCAAACTGTTATGCCGCATACACACGGTGGGAATTTCCGACAACAAATGTTCGATGGGAGCTTTTTGTTGGAAATTCCAACCGTGTGTAGGCTCCAAAAATTTGAGAGCTGTTTCTCAAATTTTCCGACAATAGAACTTGTTGTCGGAAATTCTGAGCACAAAATTTCACGCATGCTCGGAATTAACCCTCCTAGCGGTATTCCCGAGTCTGACTCGGGGTGAGATTTTCATACCAAAAGCGGTAACCCCGAGTCAGACTCGGGCTTGCCTCGCTGCAGCAGCAGACAAAGTTACTTACCTTGTCCCTGGATCCAGCGATGTCATCGCGCTGTGTGAGCGAGCGGGACCTCGCTCGATTCACACAGTGTCCTCCTGTGCCGCGATCTCCGTTCTCTGCGACGTTACGACGCACGGGAGTGGAGAACGGCGCCAAATTCAAAACGTAAACAAACACATTACATACAGTATACTTTAATCTTATAGATTACAGTACTGCATGTAAAAAATACACCCCCCCCTTGTCCCTAGTGGTCTGCCCAGTGCCCTACATGTACTTTTATATAATAAAAACTGTTCTTTCTCCCTGCAAACTGTAGATTGTCCATAGCAACCAAAAGTGTCCCTTTATGTCAAAAATGGTTTTAGAGCAGCCAGAAAACAGCGATAATAAATTATAATCACTTGCAGAATTGAGCGATAGCGATTTGTGGGGAAATTCGTCATAAAAAAATAAAAGTAATGACAGCGACAATTCTGCAACTGAGCAAATTTCAGTGATTTTGAGTTGATTACATTATTGAATAATTTTTATTATAATTATATTATTATTTGTTAGAATTATTTATAATTATTTATTTTATTATAATTTATAATTTTGTTTTTAAAAAAATGTCATACCCGGGATGCCTACTAGTCTCTTGTTTGGTCAGATTTAAGTGAGTTATTCCTAAAAATTACAGACCTACAATATAAAACACCAAATTTCCTTGCAAATAATGGTACTGCTTTCAGCATCTTTTTTCTGAAAGAATCATACCGCCAGGGAGGTTAAGCAGAAGAGCCGCACTGGCTATTAAACTTAGGCTCCTCGTACGTGTTGTACGTCACCGCTTTCTTTACGTTCGCAATTTTCCAAAAACATTTGTGTGACCGTGTGTATGCAAGACAAGTTTGAGCCAACATCCGTCGGAAAAAAATCCACGGTTTTGTTGTCGGAATGTCTGATCGTCTGTATGCGGCATTAGAGTATCGAAGATAATGAGGCTGTACGAAAACATGGAATTTTTGCATATTCTCTTGATTTTACGTGTTATTTATTATTCATGCAATCTTTCTACTTTTCCTTTTCTTCCCCACATTTGCGCATTAACATAATTTTTTATAGTTTGGTATATATTGCTTTCTTAACGAATGAGATACAGATACTCCTCGTTTAACGACCTACCACGTGCACTTACGACCAACTCTCCCCACCCAAACGACGCGCTATATATCATTGTATTGTACAGTACAGAATATTTGTTTGTGTTCTGTACTTACGTAGACATCAGTGCCCGTCATTATTGTAAATATCTCCTAAACTGTGGAGGTTTAAAAGATATTTTGAGCACTTACAAGTAAGCCTTAATCTAGGCTTGCCTGTAGGTAAAAGCACTTGTAAAGAGTTTACAACCACTTTAAGAATGCTTAAAATATTGATTACTTGTGGCTCCTCGTTTAACGACCAATTTGTTTATTGACCTGGTCGCTGGAACGGACCCTGGTCTTTACGCGAGGAGTACATGTATGTTTTATTTGAGTAACAGGCACATATAATCTTTGACTGTAAGGACCTAAACAAATATGGACAGTATCCTTGAAAATTATCCTGTATTTTGCCCATGGCTAACAAATCAATAGGTTTACTTTAAGTGGTTGTAAATGACCACCTTGTAAAATAACACATTCAGTTTGAAATAGAAATGAAAGGCAAAACTTTTGTGTATGGATGAAAAAAAAAACATTATAAATCCCTCTTTTCCCCCTTTTTTTTTAGAAGTTATCACATTCCCTCTATTCTCTGTGACATAAGAGTTGGGGTGTGTTGGGGGAGGAAAAGCAGCAGCACACTGAACTTTCTAATGAAAGGCTGTGCAGGGGGATATCAGGACATTCCCCCTGCAAGCTAGAGAACTGACCACAAGGTACTCCTGCTTAGTGTGGTCAGTTTTTATTAGGAAAGCAGAGGGACTGGCAGGAACACCAAGGATTTCACACAAAGGAAGTAATACAAAGCAAACATGATACTTTTTAATGCAAGTACATGGTACAGCAGGCACATATCAGGAAATTAAATGTTGGGGTAACAAACACTTTAATTCACTTTACTGTTCTACTGTCGGAAGCAAAGAGAGGGAACAATGTGGAAGCTCCAAGGCATGATGTTTATGTAGATATTTACATATTTTTTCCAAATTGACACGCTATAAATAATGAAGGGGTTAAACTTATTTGGTTCTGATGGTGGCAAGCGTGTGAGGCGGCAACCAGGTGAGGAGTACAAAGACAAGTGTGTCTTGTCTACAGTCAAGCATGGTGGTGGGAGTGTCATGATATAACAGATTTTGGATCTTCTACACTGTTTTTCCATGAATAAAGGGTGTTATTTGGAGTGTGGCCGTTCAGCTGTTTTCTTCAATTATCTAGGGTTAGGGCAGTGCTGGAAAATAATGGTGGCCACCCAAAATATTGACATCTTGGGCCCAATTTGGAAATGTTCACTTAGGGGTGTACTGTTGCCAACGGTTTAGACATTAATGGCTGTGTGTTGTGTTATTTTGAGGGGACAGCACATTTACAGTTATACAAGCTTTATTCTCACTACTTTACATTGTAGCAAAGTGAAATTTCTTCAGTGTTGTTACATGAAAAGATATAATAAAATATTTACAAATTTGTGAGGGGTGTACTCACTTTTGTGAGATACTGTATTTTATTTCTCTTTGAAATGATATCAATGAAGTTGTTTATAATTTTGTATACAGTACCAGTTGATTCCTCATTGAAGATAATCTTGTGGACTTTTAGTCCTCTGATTTGCATGCTTTTGGTAGTCTAGACTCTAGAGCAGTGGTTCTCAACCTGGGGGTCAAATGATGTTTCGCCAGGGGTCACCCAATCCTGGGCTGTTCCTGAAGCCCACACCACTCTCCCAGCCTTTTTGCGGCCACCCAGCAGGGCTATCCTTGGAGCCTGTGGCAGCCCAGCTGTTGTGATCCTGGAGCCCGCAGCCGCCCACTCAGCCTCTTCACAGGTGCCTATTCAGTTCACAGCATGGCTGGGGGGCAAAGACTAGAGGTCAGCTGACTGGTGAGGAATGTGAAGTGGGAGGGGCTGGAGGAGACCCTATCTCCTGATTTCGGCATAGGTGTCACTGCTACGAGACACCACAAAGTCAGAGACACAGTGAGTAACACTACCTGTGATTATAGTTGCCATTAAAAGGACTCGGGTAGCGCTAAATGTCCGTGGGTTAGGGGCGCAAATTACTTGTCTTGCCTCGGGTGCTGACAAATTTTACTGTTAGGGGTCCCCACAACTTGGGAAATTTTATTAAGGGGTCACAGCACTAGAAGGTTGAGAACCACTGCTCTAGAGGATCGTGTCCCATGAAGTATATTAGGGGTGATGGCTAATATGCTGGTGACGGGGTGTTTTACTGATCTACAATACCTCTAATCTACCTTTAGCCGAGGTGATGCAGAGCTGATATTTTACCTTTTTGTTTATATGCACATACACCAATGTTGGCATTTATTATTGAATTCACTGACACCAATGTTGGGGGTTATCATGGCACTCACTAATACCAATGTTGGAGGTTATTAATCCTCCTGGCGGTATACCCGGGGTTGATTTTTATGGCTAAAATCGGTAACCCCGAGTCACGCTCGGGGTAGCTGTGCAGAGCCTGCAGCGCGCGCTTGCTTACCTTCTCCTGGATCCAGCAATGTCACCGCGCTGTGTGAGCGAGCGGGACCTCGCTCGATTCACACAGCGTCCTCCTGTGCCGTCGATCTCCGTTCCCTGCGACGTTACGACGCACGGGAGCGGAGATCAGCGCCAAATTCAAAAACTTAAACAAACACAATACATACAGTACTGTAATCTATAAGATTACAGTATACTGTATGTAAAAAAAACACACCCCCTTGTCCCTAGTGGTCTGTCCTGTGTCATGCATGTTATTTTATATAATAAAAACCTTTCTTTCTGCCTGCAAACTGTAGATTGTCCATAGCAACCAAAAGTGTCCCTTTATGTCAAAAATGGTTTTAGATCAGCTAGAAAACAGCGATAATAAATTATAATCACTTGCAGAATTGTGCGATAGCGATTTGTGGGGAAATTTGTCATAAAAAAAATAAAAATAATGACAGCAACAATTCTGCAACTGAGAAAATTTCAGTGATTTTGAGTTGATTACATTATTGAATAATTGTTATTATAATTATATTATTATTTGTTATAATTATTTATAATTATTTATTATATTATAATTTATAATTTTGTTTTTAAAAAAATGTCATACCCGGGATGCCTATTAAACTCTGGTTTGGTCCGA
The DNA here is from genome assembly GCF_905171775.1 of Rana temporaria. Lineage (NCBI taxonomy): Eukaryota > Metazoa > Chordata > Amphibia > Anura > Ranidae > Rana > Rana temporaria. The sequence goes on along the minus strand of NC_053495.1, from coordinate 126,464,704 downwards.
TTTAAGTGAGTTATTCCTAAAAATTACAGGCCTACAATATAAAACGCCAAATTTCCTTGCAAATAATGTTTTTTTCTGAAAGAATCATACCGCCAGGGAGGTTAATACAGCCACTGACACCAATGCTAAGGTTTATTTGTGCACTCACTGACATCAATGCTGGGAGTTATTGTTGCACCCAGTGGCACCAATGTGGGGGGCTGTTATTGCGTCCACTGACACCAATGTTGGGGGTTATTATTGTGTTCACGGATACCAATGTTGGATGGTAATATTTTTATCCACTGACACCAATGTTGGGGTTATTATTTTGGCCACTGACACCAATGCTGGGTGTTATTATTGTGACCACTGACACCAATGTTGGGGTTATTATTTTGGCCACTGACACCAATGTTTGGGGTTATTATTGTATCCACTGACATCAATGTTAAGGGTTATTATTGCATTCACTGACACCAATTTTAGGGAATAGTTTTTGTATTGAATTCACAGATGCCAATGTTGGGAGTTATCATTGAACTCGCTGATACCAAGGTTGGAGGTTATTATTGCATCCACTGACACCAATGTTGGGGGTTATTATTGTGTTCCCTGACACCAATGTTGGGGGGTATTATTTTTGTCGACTGACACCAATGTTTGGGTTATTATTTTGGCCACTGACACCAATGCTGGGTGTTGATATTGTGGCCACTGACATCAATGTTAGGGAATAGTATTGAATTCATAGATACCATAGATGTTGGGGGATATAATTTCACTCACTTGATACCAAGGTTGGAGGTTATTATTGTACCCATGGCACCAATGTTGGGGGTTATTATTGTATCCACTGACACCAATGTTGGGGGTTATTATTGCATCCACTGACACCAATGTTGGAGGTTTTTGTTTTTTTCACTGACACCAATGTTTGGGTTTATTATTGTATCCACTGGCACCAATGCTGGGGGTCATTATTGAATCCACGACACCAATGTTGGGTGCTATTACTGCACACTGACATCAATGCTGGGGTTTATTATTGCCTCTGCTGACATCAATGCTGGGGGTTATTATTGCCTCTGCTGACATTAATGTTGGGGGTTAGTATTGCACTCACTGACACCAATGTTGGAGGTTATAATTACCGCTACTGACACCAATGCTGGGGTTGTTTTACTCCAACTTCTTCAGTATGCATTGCACTACACTAAAAATACAGCAGGACCAATATTTTTGGGCACAGAGGTGCGTTATAGCTCATTCATTTTGAATGGGTTGTCTAACATGTGCTGCTTTTATGTGACCCTGGACATTTTGGAGGCTGAACTTGAGGCTCTCTATAGTTTTCAAGTTGATCACCACTGCCTTAACCTGTAGCAGATAAGTACATACGTATAAACTCCGAGGTGGAATTATAAAAGGAGAACTATAAAAGAAGATCCTTCTGCTGGAGTATCCACCACATACAAAAAGCCCACTGGGCACTTTATGTTCCTTAGGGGACAAACATAAATGATAAGAAATCCTCTTTGTTAGGACTATGTATTTTTGAAAATGAAAAGAACTCTTACAGAGAAATTCTTCAGTAGGTGGAAAGAAAGAATGGTTAAGTTGTAAGTTTTGTATATTGCCTGGAAATGCAGTATGGTTCACAACTTTTATTTAATACGGATGAAAAGTAAGGATTGTGTGCTGAGAATACATAAGGATGTTTGGCAAAGATGTGTGTATTGCAACAGCCTCCTCTCATCTCACCATGTGTACAAAGTGTTCTGTTCCATGCAAGAGAGATTCGAAATAATACAGTGAGGGGGCAGCCGAGTGAGATTCAGACAATCAATGTGTTTACAGCTGGATTGTAACTGCTGGCAGGCCCTGCTCCTGGTTATGACAGTCACAGTGGAAATCCTTTATTATTACTGACTGGTTCAAAGGAGCATGTAATTTTGTAACAGGACAACTACGCTGTCATGTAGGTGTGAATTCATTTCTTAAAGTGGACCTTTATCCCCCCCAAACACAAAAATTCACGGTGCCAGCAGATCTGCATGCACATCCTTAAATGCATTGATAGAGGCAAAGATTTTTTGTTTAGCTTAAATTTTTCGCTTTCCTGGTTTGCAGTAGGCACTGGTGACGCACATCACTTTCCAGGAAGGCTACATTGCCTTCCAGGAAGATCTTGCCTATTCTGGTCCATCACTGTATGAGATCCGGACTGCTTACTTTTGATCAACAACAAGCCATGCCAGATCTAATACAGTGCATACGCTCATGATCTGGTCCTGGGCCATGCTAGATATGTTATTAAACGATAAAAAGCCGCTCCAGATCTCACACACTATGGGCCAGATTCACAGAGCAAGTACGCCGGTGTATCTACTGATACGCCGGCGGACTTTCAAATTTCCCGCGTCATATCTTTAGTTTGAATCCTCAAACCAAGATACGACGGCTTCTGGGTTCGATCCGACAGGCGTACAGCTTTGTACGCCTTCGGATCGCAGGTGCAATACTTCGGCGCCTGCTGGGTGGAGTTTGCGTCGTTTTCCGCGTCGGGTATGCAAATTAGGGATTTACGATGATCCACGAACGTACACGCGGCCGTCGCATTTTCGTATGGACGTCGTTCCCGCGTCGAAATTTGAATTTTTTTTTTCGTAAGTCGTCCGTGAATAGGGATGGACGTAACTTACGTCTAAGTTCAAAAAATGACGTCGTTGCGACCTAATTTCGCGCAAAAGCACGGTGGGAAATTTCTGGACGACGCATGCGCAGTTCACTCGGCGCGGGGACGCGCTTCATTTAAATGAAACCCGCCCCCTACCCGCCGATTTGAATTCCACCGCCAGAAATACACTACGCCGCCGTAACATACGGCGCAAAATCTTTGTGGATTTGAAAGCATGCCAGGTAAGGTACGGCGGCGTAGCGTATCTCTGATACGCTGCACCTGTCCATTTGTCTGTGAATCTGGCCCTATGTGCTCAAGATCAGATGCAGACATCATCAGTGGGCCACCACAGAACAAGAAAGCAGAAGACTGCCACATGTGACATTTAAAAAAATGGTTGTTTAGAAGCATGTTCCTATTTGTAAGCTTATTGGTTTTCCTAAATACATACATTTTTAGCAAAGGCAGTTTATTGCCATGGGTGGGGGTCAGATTTGAAGTAGTTATAAAGGCAGGAGTTTTTTTTTATCCTAATGCATTCTTTGCATTAAGATAAAAAAAACCTTCAGTGTGCAGCAGTCCCTCCCCAATACTTACCTTAGCCCTATCTCGATCCAGCAATGTGCACGAATGCCTTGGCCATCTGGGACTCTCTCTCTTGATTGGCTAAGAAAAAGCAGTGGTGCCATTAGCTCCGGCTGCTGTCAATCAAAGTCAGTTAGCCAATCAGAAGAGAGAGGGGGCAAGGCTGAATGACGGCTCCATGTCTAAATGGACACACAGAGCTACAGCTCGGCTCGGGTGCCCCTATAGAAAGCTACTTGCTTTGGGGACACTCGTCAGGAGGGAGATGCCCGAAGCACCGGCAAAGAAGATCCGAGAAGAGGAGGATCTGGGCTGCTCTGAGCAAAACCATTACCATTGCACAGAGCAGTGTAAGGCCTCTTTCACACGAGGCAGACTCCGTAGCGACTGAGTCCGCCAGTTCAGCGGGAGATCTCTCCGCTGAGCCGGCGGATGACAAGTCCCTCTCTGCTCACTGAGCCTGGAGGGGCTTGTGCAGCGCCGCTGTCTCCTATGGAGAGATCTGATGAAAACGGACAGCATGCCCGTTTTCATCAGATCTCACCCGATCCGATCCACCATGGACGGAAGGGGACGTATCGCAAAAAGATGAATTCCAGACAAAGTTGTTGTACTTGCAAAAGGATTGTATTTCTATCCATATAGTTCTGAGATTTACACAGCTCTGACTTGTAGAACAGCACTGCCTGGCCCGGTAGGAGACCTGACTTTATCCTGCTTCAGTTAAGTGCCACTTACAGGTCTTGCCCCTCCCCCAGCCTGTGACTGAACAGTGAAAGTAGAAGCAGCAGACTGATGAGCTCATCTCTCTGTCAATCTGCTGTGTCCTCCTATTAGTGTGCTCTCTTCGCTGCAGCTCTCTTGGCTCCTGGTGCTGCCTCTCCCTCTCCCAGTCTGAGTTTTGCTAAACAGGGACTTTGAGAAGCCAATACCAAGTCAAATCTATGTACATATATTGATTTTATTTAAACAAAAAATACATTGAATTTCATATTATTTAATACGGAGCTGCAATAATTAGTATCTGCCTGGAGCTCAGCTCGATAAATACGTAAGTGGAAATGCAAAGGAAAACCAATAATGCTACTTCATTAAAAGTGTTTACCAATATCTTGTTCACAGTGGGTGAGCACTTACTGAATGACCGGATGAAAGGATGCAAATACAGATACCAAAGGCACTTGGGACATGCTTGTCTGTTTAGGTGTGGTTGGCCTATGGATCATTGTCTAAAAATATAATATAGGTTTCCTTTTTGTCACCAAATCCAGGACAATGGCAGTTGAAATTGTTGAGCTAACGACCTGTAAAAAACGTGTAAATAAATGTTAAATTGTTCTTATACAATAACACTGACCAAGGATGCAACACATTTGAGTATAGTTTACATTAGGCAGGTATGTTAAAAAAAAACACACCATGAGAGAAATAAAGAGGCAGCCATTGCTGACCTACTTCTAGAAAAAAAAGGTTGCTTGTCTTTCCTGATGACTCCCTAGCCTACATCTAATTTGAGTCAGTGACTTAGAACAAGCATGTTGGCAGCCCCCAATTTGCTGCCAGCTCTTGCCAAGCTGGCCAAGGACACCTCACCTCTTCTTTTAAAAACATAAAGCTTATTTAAAACAGCATTACATACAAAAAGGTAATTAAAAAACATTACATGCAACTGACACACGGATAACTATGTAGAACAATGACATACAGATAGGATGCGGACAATGGCAGCCAGCAATTGGAATGCATGTAACCACGTGGAACAAACATATGCATGTTGAATGCAGACAAAAGCAAACCAACGCGTTTCGAGAATTAGTACATTGTAGCTTTCTCTTCTTCAGGGGGCAAAAAAAAATACAAAATATAGTTATCTATAACAGGGCTCAAAATTTCAAGTCCTAAGCCACTAGCCAGGCCTCAAGAGTTACTCGCCACCAGTTGCCCCACCTAATTCATACACTGCCCTGCGCCTAATTGCACCCGTAAACACGCCCTCGTAGATTATCTCATGGAATGACAATGTTTTATGCAGAATCAAGTTACAAAATTAAATATTACCAACAACAACTTTAACAAAATGGGACAGGGCACTGGGGGCAGACCAGAGGGACAGGGCACTGGGGGCAGACCAGAGGGACAGGGCACTAGAACTGGGTCTCTTCCCCATTCTCTTGCTGTCTCCTCTGCAACTCCCATCCATCCTCTCTCTCTCTCTCCCATTCATCTCATCATCAGGAGCCTGTGTGTGCAGCTCCACACTTGCATGTCCCCACTTCCCCCTTTTATTCAGGCTGGCAGAGAGGAGAGGAGCTGCAGCACAGCGGGAGGGAGTACAATCCAGCGCTGTGATCCACACAACTGCACAGCCATTGACACCATAGCACAGCGCACACTGACAGCGCACAGCACACATTGAGACCAGTCTGTTCACAGTGCTCAGGCTAAACTGGTCACTTACATAGAGCACAAGGAGAAGAAAACTGCACAAACTAGAAGGCTGCCGCTCTCTTGTCAGGGCAACTTTCAGTGAGCGCTGCACCGGAGTGGTCATTTTTGCAATCCTCCACCTCACTCATTACTTTCTGCTCTCCAGCTACATTGGTCGGGCCCGGGGGAGGGGGGCAGGCTCAGAGAGGTCATACTGTTAGGTCCCATGGCTTAAAGAGAATTGTAAGGAGAGCACCTGTGTACTGCTCTGCCTGTGCGCGGCTCACCAGACTACTTTTCCCGAGCATGCACCTTTCCTCTTCGGCCGCCAATCTCATCGGGACTCTAAGTATAGGCACAGATTGGAGGGAGATTGGTCATGCAGCCCTGTCATCACTCGCCCCCAGCTTAAATCCACTCGCCAAATGCTAGTAGGCGAGTGGAAATTTTGAGGGCTGATCTATAATACAAAAAATGATATTAGAAACATAATATTATTACACAAATAGATACTTAAAGCGGAGTTCCACCTAAAAATGGAACTTCCGCTTAATCCACTCCTTCCCCCCTTACATGCCACATTTGGCATGTAATTTTTTGGGGGGGTAGTGGGGGGGTCAGGAGGAGTGGGACTTCCTGTCCCACTTCCTCCTTCCGCCGAGGGGCTGGTAAGGCGATTAGCTTAATCGCCTTATTGCAGCCCCTCCCTGTAGGCGAGTGTCTGTTCAATCGGACGGCGCCGCGTGCGCATGCGCAGTGCCGCTCGCGCATGCACAGTGGGTGCCCGGCCGTGAAGCCAAAAGCTGTCACTGCCGGGTGCCCACACTAGGAATGAAGTGTCTGTTTATTAAAAGCCAGCAGCTACACTTTTTGTAGCTGCTGACTTTTAATAAACTTAAAAAAAGGCTGGAACACCCCTTTAAATAGCATTATAATGGTATTCACTAACCCGTTGAAGAACAGGAAGACGGGCAAGAAATCGCATCAATGATTAAAAGAAAGAGCAAGAGTCGTTATCCTTTGCTGATGCGTGTCACATGGAAAGCACCAGGGGAGAGTGACCATAAGGTCTCCACTACTCCAGTCACTGAGGGATAGGAAACCCTACCACACTAGAAAAATAGAGAAAAATAATATAAACACATAACATATCTGTGTGAGATTCTGCTTATATGTATAACTGTAACTGATGCAAGTGTATATGTAAGGAGACTTAAGCTGGCCATACACCATACAATTTTCTTATAACATTTTATTTAGATTTACGTTCAACTATGTAGTGCAAGGGCCTTTCTGATTGCATGCAAATTGAAAGTGCTTAGTTTGACCTCATATTATATGGTTTTGGTAAATCTAAAGGAAAGTTGTACAAGAACATTGCGTAATGTATAGCCAGCCTTACTTAGATTTCTTGAAAATATAAATGGACACAGTGCTGTCCTTGGAAAGGACGCACCAGGGCAACCACACAAGATCCAGGGGGGGGGGGGGGGGTGGGGTTAATAGATAAACTCCACAGGGATAGGGATCAGGATATCTAAAATAAAATAAAAATTGTATGGTATATTAGTGATACAGAGCAGGATATGTATGGGTGTACAGATGGGTATAACATGGGTATAAGTGAAGCCGTTTTATATTATAGGCCTGCAATTCTTAGGAATAACACACTTAAATATGTCCAAACAAGAGTCTAGTAGACATCCTGTGTATGATTTGAAACACAAAATCATAAATTATAATATAATAAATAACTATAAATAATTATAAAAAATAATAATATAATAATAATAAAAATGATTCAATAATGTAATCAAATCAAAAACACTGAAATTTGCTCAGTTGCAGATTTGTCGCTGTCATTACTTTTAGTGTTTGATGACGAATTTCCCCACAAATCTCTATCGCTCAATTCTGCTAGTGATTCTAATTTATTATCGCTGTTTTCTAGCTGCTCTAAAACCACTTTTGACATAAAGGGACACTTTTTGGTTGCTATGGACAATCTCCAGTTTCTAGGCAGAAAAAACAGTATTTATTATATAAAGGCGCATGTAGGACACATGCACCACTAGGGACAAGGGGGGTGTGTAATTATTTTATTCAGTACTGTAATCTGTAAGATTACAATGTACTGTATCTATACTGTGTTTTTACTTTTTTGAATTTGGTGCCGATCTCTGCCCCCGTGCGTCGCAACGTCGCAGGGAACGGAGCTCAGCGGCACACGGGCACTGTGTGAATCGAGCGAGGAGAAAGCTCGCACATATAGCAGGGAGACATCGCAGGATCCACTAGACAAGGGAAGTAACTATGCCTGGTCACTGCGATGCAATCCCTAGTCTGGCTCGGGGTTACCGCTAATAGTACTGAAATTTCACCCCAAGCCAGACTTGGGAATACCGCTTAGGAGGTTAATAGTCTTAAAGAGGAGTTCCAGCCTTTTTTTAGGTTTATTAAAAGTCAGCAGCTACAAAAAGTGTAGATGCTGACTTTTAATAAACAGACACTTACCTGCTCCACGGTCCAGCGACGTGGCTGCCCGGAGCTCCAATCCCCTCCACCCCTCTCCAGCCGGCACCTCCATTCATAGTGGGGGCACCTGGCTGTGACAGCTTTCGGCTGCTCCCTATATATGGATAGGCGATCTCCTGGGACCTGTCACGTGTCCCTGGAGATTGCCTAAAGGGAGGGGCCGCCTAAAGTGAGAAGAGAAGTCGCAGAGGCGGTCCCTGGGCGGAAGGAGGAAGTGGGACAGGAAGTCCCACTCCTACCAAAGCCCCCACTCCCCCCCCCCAAAAAAAAAATTACATGCCAAATGTGGCATGTAAGGGGGGGAGGAGTGGTTAAAGAGGAAGTTCCACTATTGGGTGGGACTCCGCTTTTATAAAGAAAGGTAATTAGGATTTAAATGATTTCTCCAAGCAAAGATAAAGCACAGGAGGGAATTATACCTGTAGTGTAATGTATATGTACTTATTAAAAAATTATGTTGTTGAGTTAAAAGACCCCAATTACTATTCCCAAAAGGATACGTATGAAAACAAAAAAAACTCAAACGAGCAACTAAAACAGTATTATAGATAGTTTAAGCAACAAGGAATGACCTGTGGGAACCAGCAGAAGCCTAATATCCATAGAGCAGCAAAGCTAACGTTGAACAGACTGCGGCAGGATTATATCCCCTCAAGCTGATTGCTAAGTAGCAAACAGCTGGGAGCTGAATATGTGTGGGTGTACACATAGGTATAACCTGGGTATAGGTGAAGCCAGATGACTATTAATAGTCTTCATATAAAAAGGTAATTAGAATTTAAAAAAATTCCTCCAAGCAAAGATAAAGTACAGGAGGGAATTATAGTGCAATGTATATGAACTAATTAAACATTGATGTTGTTGAGTCAAAAGACTCCATTAACCATACCCAACTCAAATGAGCACCTATCCCTCCGTTTCTGGAGAAGTGGGGACCTTGTGGTCCCTCTCCCCTGGTGCTTTCCATATGACACGAGGCAGCAAAGGATAACCACTCCTGTGCTTCAACGGCTTAGTGAATACCATTATAATGCTATTTAATGCTATTTAAGTATCTATTTGTGTAAAAATATTATGTTTCTAAAATCGTTTTTTTGTATTATAGATAGCTATCTTTTGGCCCTGAAAAAGAGAAGGCTAAAATTTACTAATTCTCGAAACGCGTTGGAATGCTTTTGTCTGCATTCAACCTACATGTGTTTATTTCACATGGTTACATGCATTCCAATTGCCATTGTCTGCATTCTATCTGTATGTCATTGTTCTACATGGTTATCTGTATTTCAATCGCATCTAATTACCTTTTTGTACGTAATACTGTTTTGAATAAACATTATATTTTTATATAATTACTTTTCAAATTATCCAAGTCTCACTTAGAGGGGTTTGCATTCTGGGTTACTAGATTGGTGATTGTTTCCACTCACTTCTTTCCCTAGCAACTATATTTTTCTAATCCAAACCCAGAGAGAACCAGGCCACCACTCACTGATGGCTTGAAGGGGTTGTAAAAGTAAAAAATGTTTTCCCTAAATAGCTTCCTTTCCTTCGTGCAGTCCTCCTTCACTTACCTCATTGTTCGATTTTGCTTTTAAATGTCCGTATTTCTTCTGAGAAATACCCACTTCCTGTTCTTCTGTCTGTGACTCCACACAGTAATGTGAGGCTTTCTCCCTGGTGTGGAGTGTCGTGCTCGCCCCCTCCCTTGAGGGGGGAGGGGGCAAGCAGGAGAGTCAGGACGCCCACTAACACACAGCTCCTTTCTCTACCTGCAACGTAGAGAGCGTCCTGACTCTCCTGCTCGCCCCCTCAAGGGAGGGGGCGAGCACGACACTCCACACCAGGGAGAAAGCCTTGCATTACTGTGTGGAGTTACAGACAGAAGGACAGGAAGTGAGGATTTCTCAGAAGAAATAAGGACATTTAAAAGCAAAATCGAAGGATGAGGTAAGGGTAAAGAAAGCTATTTAGGGAAACATTTTTTTTACCTTTACAAACCCTTTAAGGAGCAGGGTTTTCAGAACTGGGAGAACTTTGATGTTCTATCATCATCTGCTCTGCTGGATCGGCTGGATAGGTTACCTTTTCCCACACAGTGTGCTCTGCCCAAAGTTAAGCCCTGTACACACGGCCGGGAATTTCGTCAGGAAAAAAATATTGGTTTTCCTGACGAGATTCCTGGCAAGCTTTCTTGCTCGCCGAGTGTACACACACACCATTCAAAAGAACCGCCGTTCTTTTGAATGGCAAGAACGCGGTGACGTCATCGACTACGACAAGCATACGCTCGTCACATTCAATGCCCTTGCCTCCATCTTGCTACACCCTACACTATGCCCTGTAAGCTACCGCAAATGCGTCAAAGTCTCATCGAGCATGCGTGGGCTTACCGGGGCCAGGTAAGCATACACACGCTCGGGTTTCTTGACAGGAAAACACTGCAGAGAATCCCGACGAGAAAAATAGAGAGCAGGTTCTCTATTTTTCTCATCGAGATTCCCTGCAGTTTTCCCGACGAGAAACCATACACATGCGTTCTCTCTGCAAAAAGCTCTCCCAGCAGCTTTCTTGCAGAGAAAACCGTGCGTGTGTACGAGGCCTAACTCTTCTCTCACAGGGAGGCTCTCAGGCAGAAAGAACCTCATGCCACTAGGGGGCCCCTATGCCACTAGGGGGCCCCATCAGGGTTGCCAGGCTCAGTAAAATCAGGGACAGTATATAAAAATCTGTGTTTTTTTTACATCTGTCCCTGATATGTCCGAAACCGACATGCTTTTGATGTGAAAATCTCGAGATTTTAGCTGCCCCGCAGCTGCACTGCCTCCTGGCATGGTGGCCATCTGTAAGCCGGGGGGCCAAATAATCTTCTATTGCCCGGGGGCCCCATGAGTTGTCAGTCCGCCCCTGCCCACCACTGTAAAATAAGGATATAAAGAGGTGGAAGTAAGGCTGCAAGAGTTTCTTTGGCAGCCAAAATCACATGGGCTGTGCATAAAAGGTGTGATCCTAGACTGGGCACCCGGTGTACAATATGTTCACTTCATCCACCCTGTGAGAGGAAAACTTTTCCGGCTCTGAATGTATTCACCAGAAGTTGACACTTTTCCATAATATTTTGCTAGGTTGCAATCTCCCAGTAGAACAATACACTTCCTACCATGGCACACGTCTATGAATACTTGTTGTCTGACTGTACTTGGCTTCAATGCTTTCTGAGCTATTCACTGCCAAAACAGACAAGTGTTAGGACAAGTGTATAATTTGGTAAGACTGTGGGATACAGTATTTCCCGATTTGTCTAAAACATGCCTCTTGAGAATAAACAGTTCTCAAAACTTTATGTTCAAGTACACAGTGTTGTCGATTCACATAAAACAAAGTACTCATATTTTGTTATTTTTGTTTTGGAAAATTGGAGTCCTTCAAATTACAATACCTGGCCAAATAGCCAGTATGTGATGATTGCTACCTCCTGCGCTTCCTACTGAAATTACCATGCAAGCATTTTTCCTAATGTTTTGCAATTTCAGAACATCCAGCTAATTGTGACCATTTGTAACCTTTATTTTTTTGTACAAACTGCATTCTGCTGCTTTTTGTGAATTGTGTGGTCAAGGCCATTTACCAAAGACTTCCTACAAAAAATATTGTTCACTTAAAGCATTTAGAAAATAAATTGTCATTCAAAGTACAGTATAAATGTGGCATAGCCAGGTATCCACCTGTACTCCTATGCAGACGACCCACAACTATTTCCGCATCTGCAACAAAAAGGATCATTCTCTTGGACTAGAGAAATGCCTTACTCTAATAGATAACTGGATGACAAACAGTTATCTTAAACTCAATGGTTCGAAAACAGAACTTCTCCTGTTTCACGCTAACCGGAAAAATCACCCCGCGTCAACATGGACTCCCCCACCCATTCTGGGTAAAACTATCACCCCTAGCACCAAAGTCAAAAGTCTCGGAGTCATTTTCGATACCTACATGACAATGGATGCACAAATAGGGTCAGTAGTCAGCGGATCCTACCATCTGCTGCGCCTACTATGCAGACTCAGGCCCTTTATCCCGAAAGAGGACATTGCAGTCGTGGTGGGAACAATCATCAATTCCAGACTCGACTACGCAAATGCCCTCTATCTAGGACTCCCCAAATACCAAATCACTCGTCTGCAAGTCGTTCAAAATACGGCCCCTCGACTAGTGACTGGGAAAAAAACATGGGAATCAATCTCACCTTCACTGAGATCCCTTCATTGGTTGCCAGTAAAAGACAGAATCACTTTCAAGGCACTCTGCCTAATACATAAGTGTATTCAAGGCAACGCCCCCCAATATCTATGCGAAAAAATAAAAGCCCATAACCCCAATCGCATTCTGCGATCCACCAATCAAAACCTCCTCCAGATACCCAAGGCCAGATACAAGTCCAAAGGAGATCGAAGATTTGCAGTCCAGGGACCTCGCCTGTGGAATGCACTACCAACCACCATCCGACTGGAGTCGGACCACTTGGCCTTCAGGAGAAAGATTAAAACCCATCTCTTCTGAGGTCAAGGGGTTCCTTACCCATGAAATGGATACAGCGCCCAGAGGCGATTCAGTTCGCATGTGTTGCGCTTTACAAGTGTCTCTCTCTCTCTCTCTCTCTACAGTTGGTAAAAAAGTTTCTGATCACAAAATCCACTATAACAATATTAAAATAAGAGAATTCGGAACAAAGAAATGTAACTGGAGTGTGATCCAAAGACATAGTTACATAGTAGGTGAGGTTAAAAAAAGACACAAGTATATCAAGTTCAACCTATGTGTGTGATGATATGCCAGTATTACATTGTATATCCCTGTATGTTGTGGTCGGGTGCTTATCTAATAGTTTTTTGAAACTATCGATGCTCCCTGCTGATAGCACCGCCTGTGGAAGGGAATTTCACATCCTTCCTGGTCTTAGGCCCCGTACACACGAGGAGACATGTCCGATGAAAACGGTCCGCGGACCGTTTTCATCGGACATGTCTCCTGTGAGCTTTTGGTCTGATGTGTGTACGCGGTGACGTAGAAGACACTGACATTCTCAAACACGGAAGTGCAATGCTTCCACGCATGCGTCGAATCAATTCGACGCATGCGCGGGATTTCGGGACGCTGGCTACACGTCATAACCAGCGGACATGTCCGATTAGGTGTACTAACCATCGGACATGTCCGACGGACATGTTTCCAGCGGACAAGTTTCTTAGCTTGCTAAGAAACTTTTGTCCGCTGGAAACCTGTCCGCTAGGCCGTACACACGGTCGGACATGTCCGCGGAAACTGGTCCGTGGACATGTTCGACCGTGTGTACGCGGCCTCACAGTAAAGAACCCTCAACGTAGTTTAGGGTTAAACCTCTTTTCCTCTAATTTTAGTGGCCACATGTCTTGTTAAACTCCCTTCCGTGAAAACGTTTTATCCCTTTTGTGGGATCACCAGTACAGTATTTGTACATTTAAATCATATCCCCTCTCAAGCGTCTTTTCTCCAGAGATAATAAGTTCAGTACTCTCAAACTTTCCTCATAACTAACATCCTCCAGACCCTTTATTAGCTTTATTGCCCTTCTTTTTACTTGCTCCATTTCCAGCACATCCTTCCTGAGGACAGCATACTCTAGGTGCGGCCGGACCAGAATCTTGTAGATCGGGAGAATTATAGTTTTATCTCTAGAGTTGATCCCCTTTTTAATGCATGCCAATATTCTGTTTCCTTTATTAGCAGCAGCTTGGTATTGCTTGCCATTACTGAGCCTATCATATACTAGGACCCCAAGGGTATTTTACATTTTTCTAAATTAAACCTAATTTATCATGTAGTTGCCCACCCCATTAATTTGTTCAGATCTTTCTGCAAGGTTTCTACATCCTGCAGAGAAGTTATTGCCCTGCTTAACTTAGTATCATCCGCAAATACAGAGCTTGAACTGTTTACCCCATCCTCCGGTCATTTATGAACAAATTAAATAGGATTGGTCCCAGCACAGAACCCTGGGGGACCCCACTACCCACCCCTGACCATTCCGAGTAGTCCCCATTTATCACCACCCTCTAAACTCGCCCTTGTAGCCAGTTTTCAATCCATATACTCACCCTATGGTCCATGCCAATGGACTTCATTTTGTATAGTAAACGTTTATGGGGAACTTTATCAAATGCTTTTGCAAAATCCAGATACACCACGTCTACAGGCCTTATTTTATCTAGATGACAACTCACCTCCTCATTGAAGGTTAAAAGATTGGTTTGGCAAGAATGATTCTTCATGAATCCGTGCTGATTACTGCTAATGATACCGTTCTCATTACTAAAATCATGTATATAGTCCTTTATCATCCCCTCCAAGAGCTTGCATACTATTGATGTTAGGCTAACTGCTCTGTAATTCCCAGGGATGTATTTACTTTTTAAATATTGGTACTACAATGGCTTTTCTCTATTCAGCTGGTACCATTACAGTTAGTAGACTGCCAGTAAAAATTAGGAACAATGGTCTGGCAATTACTTGACTGAGTTCCATAAGTACCCTTGGGTGCAAGCCATCTGGTCCCAGTGATTTATTAATGGTAAGTTTCCCAAGTCTGACATAAAATTATCTTTATTATACTTGCATAAAAAAAAGCTAAATTCATTTAAAATATACAGAAAAGTAGATGATAAACTCCAGAAGAATCAATCGAAAAAGGCACAAATGATCGATTCCCAGAGGCAGATTCCATAAAAGTATTTGTCACAGATGCAGGTACATGTACCTGAACGAGAATACATCAAAATGGTTTCTACAGTATTTTATTGAGTGCTTATATTAAATAAACTCTTATTTCACCAATCAGTGATAAATAATGCAATTTGAAGAAGTGGCATTTGAAGTGCTGGATCACCACAAAAGCTTATTTATCTATGTCCACAGAGCCTGAATCCAACATCCATAAGGTGCAGTTCAACATGACTTAAAATATGAAGTTCATGTTTTATGCAATAATCCACTTCAATAAGGGATTTCCATTAGTAGTTAGGTAATTAGCATAGTTTTGCATTCCAATCAGCATTACCACATACATATATGTTCCTTACAGTTAGGAGAGATTATTCTTTGATTTTGGCATAGCATACAGACTTTGGGCCAGATCCACGAAGCGCGGTGCTTCTATCCGTCCGGCGTAGCGTATCTCTGATACACTACGCCGCCATAACTTACAGCTTTTTTTTGTATCCTCAAAGAATTCGCGCCGTAAGTTACGGCGGCGTAGTGTAACTTTGGCGGCGTAAGGGCGTGCAATTCAAATGGATGTGATGGGGGCGTCTTTTATGTAAATATGTCTTGACCCGACGTAAATGACGTATTTTTTTGAATGGCGAATGCGCCGTCCGTGGGGGTATCCCAGTGCGCATGCTCGAAATTAACCCGCAACAAGCCAATGCTTACGACGTGAACGTCATTCTACGCTAATCCCTATTCACGAACGACTTACGCAAACAACGTAAAAAATTCAAAATTCGATGCGGGAACGACGGCCATACTTAACATTGAGCACGGAAACGATGTAAAAAAATGCGCCGGACGGACGGACGTTCGTGGATCGCCGTATCTAGCTAATTTGCATACTCGATGTGGAAATCGACGGAAACGCCACCTAGCGGCCAGCGTAAAAATGCACCTTAGATCCGATGGCGTACTAAGACGTACGCCAGTCGGATCTAGCACAGCTTCAGGCGTATCTTGTTTTGTGGATACAAAACAAAGATACGCCGGAGCAAAATAGATACGCCAGCATAACTTCTTTGAGGATCTGGCCCCTTGTTCCTAGAAATAGGTGTAACCAGAAATTAACCCTCCTTTTCTATAATGTTAGCAATACAGTGGGGGTTAGTTAACTAGTGTAGTACATAAAAGTGGATTTGATTGCATATTCATCAAGTGTAAATGTTATGATGTGCTAAAAATTAAGCAAAAGATTTTTGACTTATCAGTAAAGTTCTTGTGCAGTGTGGGATACAGGCTATACAATCATTACAACAGAGTTTTATATGCAGCTTCCTTTAGGTGATTGAACACTGGAAAAAAATAAGGCCGCAGGGACAACTTCGTATATAACCCCTCCCACTCCCAGCCAACTTCAGTTTTGTAGCAAGCAATATGAAGATCATAAGAACAGAGGTGCAAGACCAGCATCATGAACTGTACTTTAGAGCTGCAAGATTCTGGAAAAACTAGAATCACAATTTGTTTGCTTAGAATAAAGGTCACTATTCTCTCATGATTCTCACGGTGTAAATCTTTCACAATATACAAAAAAATTGGGCTAACTTTATTGTATCGTTATTTTTAATTCATTGAAGTGTTTTTTTCCTCAAAAAAATTGTTTGAAAGACCGTTGCGCAAATACAGTGTAACATAAAATATTGCAACAAACTCCATTTTATTGTCCAGGGTTCCTGCTAAAAAAACCATATATAATGTTTGGGGGTTTTAAGTAATTTTCTAGCAAAAAGTACAGATTTTAACTTGTAAGAAACAAGTGTCAGAAAGAGGTTTAGACTTTATGTGGTTAAACTGACCTCATTTTCAGACAGAAGTTCATTCCTTTGATCTAAAAGAACCAAGAGATAAATTTAGGGCTGTTACTGATTAAAATTTTGTGTGTTCGATTAATCTATTTTTTTAATCGATTAATAGACTAATTTAGAATAATTATAACGCACATACATTTTTCGGGTCACCACCATATATAGTCCCCACTGTAATATCCACAGACATCTTCCCACTGTAATATCCACAGACATCTCCCCACTGTAATATTGACAGACATCTCCCCCACTGTAATATCCACAGATATCTCCCCCACTGTAATATCCACAGACATCTCCCCCACTGTAGAATCCACAGACATCTCCCCCACTGTAATATCCACAGACATCTCCACCACTGTAATATCCACAGACATCTCCACCACTGTAATATCCACAATTACCCCCACCGTAATATCCACAGACATCTCCCCACTGTAATATCCACAGACATCTCCCCACTGTAATATCCACAGATATCTCCCCCACTGTAATATCCACAGACATCTCCCCCACTGTAGAATCCACATACATCTCCCCACTGTAATATCCACAGACATCTCCACCACTGTAATATCCACAGACATCTCCCCACTGTAATATCCACAGATATCTCCCCCACTGTAATATCCACAGACATCTCCCCCACTGTAATATCCACAGACATCTCCACCACTGTAATATCCACAATTACCCCCACCGTAATATCCACAGACATCTCCCCACTGTAATATCCACAGACATCTCCCCACTGTAATATCCACAGACATCTCCCCCACTGTAATCCACAGACTTCTCCCCACTGTAATATCCACAGACATCTCCCCACTGAAATCCACAGACATCTCCCCCACTGTAATATAGTCCACATCTCCCCCAGTGTATAGGAAGACTAGTGCTTGCTTAGTCTTACCA
This sequence comes from Rana temporaria, assembly GCF_905171775.1. Taxonomy (NCBI): domain Eukaryota; kingdom Metazoa; phylum Chordata; class Amphibia; order Anura; family Ranidae; genus Rana; species Rana temporaria. Next base: position 126,446,974 of record NC_053495.1, on the reverse strand, counting down.
GAGAAGCCGGCCGAACACGAGCAGTTGAGGCCGGGTGATGACGTCAGCGCGCCGCTCTAGGCTCACCTAGGCCACCGCCCGGTGGACCAAGATGGCCGCCGCTCCGGGAGCTAGGCCAAAGCCGCTGCCTTTCCTATGACCGAGGCAGCAGCGGAGCTCTGCGGATCATGTGGTGTGCCGATCTGCATATGGTGACCCGTTTGGATCATGGATCATTTACGATCGGTTGCACTGTTAGTCCCGATCAAAAGAATTTTGATCGATCAAAAAAATGTACGATTAATCGAGGAATTCATCTTTAATTTCCACAGCCCTAGATAAATTGTTTCTCTTTATCGTTGTTGATAAACATTTGCTGGCTGGGTTATTTTTTTTCTTTTGATGGCTCTGCACGTGTTTAACATGAATCGGGGAAATGCTGTATTAAGATTGTGGGTGGGGTTGAATCGCGATAATGATTTTTTAACGATTAATCATGCAGCTCTACTGTGCTCCAAGAAATAGATTTTATTGGTAAGTCAAAAATCACACATTCTTCGTCATACATTAGAGCAGGGGTCCTCAATCTACGGCCCGCGGGCCACATGCGGCCCGCTGAGGACATGTTTCCGGCCCACCGTGTGTTTTTGCCGCGGCTGCCTGTCTGTTACTTTTTTTCCAACATAAGAAACGGAAGGTCTGGCAGCCGGCCTATCATTGGTGGAAGAGGGAGAGGGGGTGGCGGCCACCGATAGGCTGGCCGGCTGAAGCGATGGATCATGGGAATTGTAGTCCGGCCGCAATCAAGCTCCTGGCGGTGGGAGGAACCAAACACAATCTCTGAGGGAAAGGAAAAAAAAAGAAGAGAAAAAAACCCCACATACAAATCAATGTATATGGCAATAAAGCTAGCATCAGAGTTAGTGAGATAAGACAAAGAAGGAGCTATAGACTGGGGGGGGGGGGGGTGACAGTCACAGAGGGCATCATAAAACTGTAGTATAATGGGTAAGGAAACCAATATCTAAATTTAGGCCGTTATTTTTTTTGTGTCAAAAAGAAGTATCATTCTTAGTTCAAATAATTTTCCTTTACTGGATTGTTCTGAAATTCCCTTTTTTTTTGACAGTAAAAGTTTTTTATTTTGAAGACAAAAACATACACACAAACCAATGACAGTACAAAAGACAAGACGAATGCATAGTTTCACAAGCATACAGAAAAATTCAATACAGCAATGAAGGGATATCAACCCAGCGATATATAGAGTGGGAACAAAACCATTATAAAACAGTCGCCATTCAGGGGGGAGCACTCCAGAGAGGTACCATACGAGTGTCCTCCCCGCATCGTCACCCCCCCCACCCACTCCCAATCGGTGGGGCGAGTGGGGTAGAGCAGGAGGGGGGCCAGAAGGATGAGAGGCGGGGGGGGGGGTGAAATTCCCTTTAAGAACTAAAACATTGAGGTCTTCTATAGTGTGGTCAGGTTGTAAGAAGTGATGTCCCACAGGTGTGCAGAAACTGTCTTCCTTATGTTCCTTGATGGTATGTCTGTACAAATTCATCCTCGCTTGCAACTTCTGTCCTGTTTCACCAACATAAGATCCTTTGCAACATCTTTTGCATTTGATGAGGTACACAACATTATTGGAAGTACAGCTGTATAATCCCATGATATTGAAGGTCCCATTTGTGTGTGTGTGACACTTTTGGATAAATTAATCTGGTTGTACAGTTTGCAGCGTTTTTTTTTATTGCAGGGTTTGCTTCCATTATTTGTGACTTCATAATCAGAGTGAAGTTTCCTGCTGATTAGTTTGTGTCTGAGGTTGGGTGTTTGTCTGAAAGCCAATATTGGGGGTTGTTGGAATATTTTTTTTATAGTTTCATCCTCTGTTATAATGGGTTGTAAATCTTTAATTATCTTTTTGATCCCTTCTAGTTTTGGGTTGTATGTGGTGACTAGAGGTACCATTTGTTTTTTTCTCTGTGTATTGGATCAGATTTTCTCTTCGGGTTTTCAGGGCTGTGTTTATGCTGTTGATGATTTTGTCTTTGTAACCCTTCTTATGGAAGGAGTCTGCCAGTGTTCTGAGATGTTTATTTCTGGGTCTGAACATATTCAGTGTTTTCTGATGGCCTGGCTGTGTATGATGGCCTGTTTAGTGTGTTGGGGGTGAAAACTATGCAGATATCTGCATTGGTCAGTCAGTTTTCTATATATCGAAGTGTGAAGCTTGTCATCCCAGATGTATACAGTGCTGTAGTGTCTAGGAAGCTGACATGTGTGTTCAAATAATACATTTTTAATTTGATAGATGGCTGAAAAGTGTTTATCAATGAGAAAAATTGTTTCAGATTTTCTTCACCTTCAGTCCATATCATGAAGATATCATCACTATAGCAATTATATCTGCATGGCTTTTGTTGTATGCTGTTTTGGAATTTGTCCTCTAGGTCAGCCATAAATACGTTTGCATATTGGGGTGCCATTTTACTTCCCATAGCAGTACCCATATATGGGAGATAGATGTCATTGTTGAAAGTTACGTAGTTGGGTGCAAGAATGAATTCGATAAGCTGTGTAACATCCTCAGCAGTGTATTTGTGGTTTGGTGAGGATGATAAGAATCTGTGACATGCCGCCAACCCATCCTTGTGAGGGATTGTTACTGTACAGAGATTCTACATCGACTAGAATTGTATTTGGTGGTAATTGTTGTATAATGTTAAGCTTGTTCAGAAAATCAGTGGTGTCTTGCAGGAAACTCGCAGTGTTCATGACATATTTTCTACAAGGCCTGAGATATGTTCGGTAAGTATATTCATACCTGTTATAATGGGTTTGCCTGGATTTCCTGGCTGGTGAATCTTGGGCAGCATGTAGAAGTCTCCAATTCTTGTATTGATGATAAGTTCTGAATGTAGGTGGCTTGGTATGGACCTTTTAATTGCTTAGTAAAATCCTGGGTCAGATCATAATCCAGTTTTTTGTAGTAAGTAATATTTACCAGCTGCCTCTGTCCCTCTTGTATATACCGTATTTATTGGGGTATTGCGCGCTCTGGCGTATAGCGCGTACCCCTATAGTGGACCCGACATTCCTGTAAAAGAGATTTTGGTACTTACAGTTTTGGTGTCTTGCGCAGCGTCCATCGGCGGCCTCGTCGGGTCCGGCATCCGTCTGCGGCTTCGGGTGTCCTCTTTGTCGGGTCCGGCGTCCTTCTGCGGCATCCTCCCTGCTCGATCCTCGCTTTCCCACGCCGAGTTTGAATACTGCGCCGGCATATCCGAGCGCAGTACACTCGTGTATAGTCAGGCAGGCTCGGCTACTCTCGCGCTCACGCCCTGTACGTCCAGGACGTGAGCGCGAGAGGAGTCGAGCCAGCCCGACTATACACGAGTGTACTGCGCTCGGTATATGCCGGCGCAGTATTCAAACTCGGCGCGGGAAAGCGGGTATCGGCGTATATCGCGCACCCACAATTTTGCCCTGATTTTCAGGGCAAAAAAGTGCGCGGTATACGCCGATAAATACGGTATTTGTCTGTATCCATCACAATGACTGCTGGTTTGATGGTTATTGCGCAGATCATGTATAGCTCTTCCCTCCAGTGGTGAAAGGTTGTACAGGCATACCCAATTTTTAAGTACACAATGGGACAAAAGCATGTATGTATAACGAAAATGTACTTAAAGTGAAGCAATACTTTTTTTCACTTTTCAATGCAGGTACTGTTTTCCTTTCCTTAGGCTTTGTCCTCCTTCATTGAAGGTACGATGCCTCTACTGTTATTATCTTGGTATTACTCTGTACTAGCTATATAATATACTTTAACACCATTATATTTCTTTATTATTCTTCAGACTGTTACCTTTTATTTTGGGTCGTTTCTATATACCCCTTACAATACGTCCAGCAGCCCGGACATAGTCTGTCTTCTTCCTTTATTATTGCTAGGAAATTTTTATACTCAATACGTATCCTTTATGGATTGATTCCTTTACTAACAAATACTATCTGTAAGTATTCATAGTAGTTCCTCTACCTTATTATCTTCTCCTCCCCTAAACTATTCTACTATATACACATATATACCCTCGTTCCCATTGTATCATTGAGGAAATGCTCTGGGGTTGTTTTTCACCTATCAGGACCCTATTTTCTTACTTTCTTTTCTCTCTCCCCCCCCCTCCTTTTCCTTATTCCCTTTCCTTTCTCCCTCTGTTTTGCTCCTTTTTTCCACCTCCCCCTCCCCAATTCCTTCCCCCCCCCCTCCCTTTTCTACTTGCCCGTATGTATATTTTTTATTTTCATTTTTCATTTTCATTAATGTTACTATCCAAACTGATACATCTTTTTTATCTGTTTTTGTTTTATTGTTCAATGTTGTCCTACAGTCAAAACCACACTGCTGACTCCGTGAGGAAGCGCTGTTAAAGCGCGAAACCGGTTGAGTCTACCAACGCAGCAAGCCATACCACCGCAGACATATCTCTGCCTGCATTTCCACAACCTGACAGGATTACTTATTATGTTTAAGCACCTTATTCCAATTTTTCTTGGAAGTGTTCAATCTCATTGTGGATACATTGTTATATTTTATGTATGATTCCTGTCAACGTTTATGGATAGGCTTGCCTAGTTAGCCTTTCAGATAGTCTTTTGCTGGAAACGGCAATTAATTTTTTCTTTTTTCTTTGTTCTATATACATTACGATATTTTATATCTAAATAAACAAACCTATTTTTTAGAGAAAATCTCTCCTTGTGTGAATATATTCTGACCAACCAAACTGTGCCTAAAAAGTCCAAAAACTAGCCCTTAGTTATCTCCTTTATCACTGTATTGCAATAGTCGATTACAGGCATAACTGATTACCTAGGCAAGCTGGCCGACCCATGTCAATTATGGTCAGGAGCAGTGCCATTTTAAGCTGACCAAGATTTTCCATAGATGCCAATGTTACAAAACGGAGCAGTGCCATGTCAAGCTGACCAAGATTTTCCATAGACGCCAATGTGTCCGTACTCATGAGTGTACGTAAAGTGAGGGTGCAAAAAGCGGGGTATGCCTGTAAAATATTTTCTTTTGCTGGGTGGATATCAGGGATTTGACTCGCAGCCTGAAGCTGTCAATATAAGTGTCCAGTTTGGGGTTGTGTCCTTGTGGAGGTGAGAAGTTGATGTTCTTTTTCTTGTTGTCATCTCCTATTGTTCTAGGATTCCTTTAATTACTGTGAAAATATTCTTTGAGCCTTGGTCTCCTAAAGCAGTGGTCCCCAACCTTTTTGGCACCGGGGACCGGCATTGTGGATGAAAATTGTGCCAAGGCCCGATGATGCGATTTTTTCGTGGCCAATTTGTCAGGAAATGGCTGGTGTTAGCACTTCAGTCATCACAACACCATGATTAATATGGTGTCAGGATGACTGAAGCGCATTACTTTTATTATTATATTGTAATATAAAATTAAATAGTTAAACTCATAATGCAGAATCTGCCACCAGATGCAGATTGCCACAGTACCTGTCACCAGATTGCCACATGCCACAGTCACATGCCACCAGATGCAGATTGCCACATGCCATAGTCACATGCCTCCAGATGCAGATTGCCACATGCCTCAAGATGCAGATTGCCACATGCCACAGTCACATGCCACCAGATGCAGATTGCCACATGCCACAGTCACATGCCACCAGATGCAGTGTTCTGACACCAGCACCCAGATAGAGAACACTGACACCAGCACCCAGATACAGAGCACTATCTGGGTGCTGGTGTCAGTGTTCTATCGTGGTGCTGGTGCCAGTGAAGGAGGTAGCCAATCAGCAGGCAGTGCCAGCATAGGATGCAGAGCGCCCCCGGCCCACCACAACCGAGCATCAGCATTGGACTGGGTTGGGACCTCCCGACCCCTGCAGTGGTGCCCTGCATAGGTGGGGGTAAGTGCAGGGTGGAGGGGTCAAGGGCTGTCAAGCACAGGTTGGCACACTGGCACAGAACTGTGCTGCCCTGGCTGAGGGATGCTGGAGGAGCAGGGGTGGGGGCTGACTCTCTCTGATGATGGTGGTAGCTGGCTGCAGAAGGGGGTTGTGGCATGACACTTCTTCTTTCCTACCTCACATCGGCTTCATACAGCCCTGGTGAGGCTTCCTCCCCGCGGGGCCCTTCTCCCCTCTGCTTACCAGATGCCGTACGCCTCCTCCGGGTGATTGCTCAGTGCAGCACTCCAGTGGCACATTGGGGGTGACGGGGGGCGATCTGCGTCCCCAGAGTAGTGGGAACCATTAACTTTTTTTCTGCTTGGAATGTGTCTCCTCCCCTCCTTCTCCTCCGGACAACACAGTGCTGGCCCCGCCTCCTCCCCAGGACACATACAGAGCCACGGCTCCGTCCTCTCTCTCCAATCTCCACTGCCTGGCTGTAGAGCTCGGGGTGCTGCAGTGTGTGGGCGGAAGTGCCGTGATTCGGGCGGGCGGTGAGAGATATCATCTCTCTGCTTGCCTGCCGCCGCACCTCGCACAGTGCAGCCTTCGCAGCCCGGCTGCAAATAGGCTACGGCCCGGCAGTGGGCCGCGGACCGGGGGTTGGGGAACACTGTCCTAAAGAATTCCTCCATATCTGACCATACCGGTAAATTATCCAATTTTGTGGTTGGGCAGAATGTGAGTCCTTTGGAGAGGACTGTTATTTCTGGTGCGGAAAGTTTATGATTTGACAAATTTATGATTCCAAGTTCATCTGTTATAACCATATTTTCGGTCAGGTCAGTCAGCATTTACACAAGGGATACCTTGGGATTCTGGATCGGGTTCCAAGTCGCTAATAGCAGGAGTTATAGAAGATGTGTTGGTTTTATGTTGTTTAGGTTGTATCTAAAAGGTCTGCTCTTGGTGTAGCTTCCTGTTCACGGCAAGTTTTTGCAGTTGTCTTTGTAAGATTTCAATTTCATTCTTAATTTGTGTAGCACCCTGATGTTTAGGCAGGGTTGCTGTTAAATGTATTTGCAAAGTGATTGTTGCCTTGGCCAAATGTTAGGAGGTCAATTGATTTCGCTGGAACTCTGAATTTGCTACACTTCTCTCTTCTTTTGCTAGGTGGCCTGGTATCTGGGGACATTAGATAAGACAATGGCATTGCAAGGACAAATTAGGAATACTAGGGTGTCTTAGCCAATGAGCAGGGATTTCTTGGGTCTCTTGGCCTGCTGGAAGAACCTATTTATTTGGGTAGAGTCAGGTGATCGGGGTTCTGTGCCACCTGGACAGCTGTCTGGGTGGATGTGTGTTGTACTGCCCTGGCCTGTTAGGCCCGGAGCCTGAGGCATATCTCAGGGGCATCTGGGTGCTAGGCTGTCTGAGGGGCCTATCCAAAAGCAAGGGAGCAGTGTAGGGTTGGGACTATGGGTTGCTGACCAGAGAACCTGTCGTGGTCGGATGTAGAGGGGAAGCTTTCCCTACTAAGGGACCATCCACCTTGTTACCGGGGACCACTGTGAGTAGCTGAAGCAAGCACCTGAGCATTATTCTCACCAACCGGGGACAGTAAAGAGTTGGGAAACTTCAGCAGGTGCCATGCCAGGGACACAGCCAGTGGAGGTGATGCTTGCAGAGCAGTATTGTGTGTCAAGCCAGGGATGGAGCAGGCCAGAGGGGTGACGCCTGAGGAGTATCTGTGAGTGCCAAGCTAGGGACCCAGCAGGGGCGCGGGTCTAGTGAGAGAGACTAGGAACTCTGAGTGAAGATCTGCAAGAGGAGATTGTAGAGGAAGTAAAAGAGTTTGTTACAACTTGTGTTAGAAACAGTTACAAGAATATTGCCATAGAAGACAGCGATCCTACCCGTACAGATGTGGTGTCTTGCTGGATACCTTTCCCTGCATGGCTGTCTACCTGTAGAAGTCTCAAGTCTGCCAATTAACATTTCAGCTACTAAAGGGTGTCCTGGCCCTAACCCTCTCTCTCACAGTTCTGTTTAAGAGACAATAAATCTCTTTGCATTCAAGAAGTATCTGGTGCCCATTAATCTACCTAGGATTGCACCCACCATGCCTCGTAACACACTCTGCATAGAAGGATGTCAACTGTCCCTAACCCTGGAGGTCATCATTAGGCCTCAGGGGCCCCAGAACTTGGCTACATTTGGTTGATGCTTGTAGGTTCCAAACACCAACTGCTTTTGTTTCCTGATTGTTTCCCTTTTACCGTACAGTTTATAAATGAGGTTGTTACTTAATCTTTCGCTGGTACGTTTGCAGAGTCCTTCTGCATAAGGAGTGTTTAATGTATTTGTACAAGTATTTTTTATCCGGAGACCTTGTGGTATGAGATTCCTCTTTTTGCATCTTGAGAGAAAGAAGATGTCACTGTGAACCTGTGTTTCGTTTGTGATCAGGTTGGTTAACTGGTTCTTCATGCGGCTATATGCAAAATCTTCCTTCATTGTGGTGATTGTAGCCATATTCGTGCAATTATGACAGAGAAAATTGAGTACTGTCCGTGATATTTTTTTTATTTGCCCTAACATACAATTTTTCAGGATAAGCTTTCGGGGGATGTGACGAACGCAGGTATCAGATCCCTGCCTCCTCACTAACTCATGACAAGGACTGGCCAATCTCACACCACGCTGTCATAAACGTAACAATGCCACTCTCAGCTGCACCCAGCACAAAGATTTTCCAGCTTGCAGGACCACAATCTAGGTGCCAGCAGCCTGAGAGTGATTGTCACTGGGCTAATTAAGCAATTAACTCTTTAACTGCCACCACCTCCTTGGACCGAGCAGGAGGGGCTCTTAAATTTAGCAATACCAATTATGGTTTTAGAATAATCATCTGTAACACACACTATCACCACAGACAGGTATGCTCAGAGGCTTTATCCTACAGTAGCACTCTTCAAAAGACAGGTTATGGTAGTCCCTGTACTACTTTGGTCTGACTTTGATGCAAGTTGAGTAGACAGGCATTTCAAAATCGTGGCAGCAAAGTCGCAGTAAAATCATGCGATTTTCAATGTGAAGGGGGCCCTATAAAGTTATTACATAGTAATAACACTAATAATAATATAAATAATAATGATAGTAATAATAATTTGTGACACTATAAGTGTGTTTTTCCTTATTTTTATTATATTTTGCCAAGTGTTGAATTCAGATTCCTTTTATTTTCCCTTTTGAGATCATTAGCCTACAAATTCCCCCTCTCCCAATGGGACAGTGATTCATAGACACATTATCAACGTGTTATGAGTGTGAGAATGCTTTCACTTTTCTAATCTGGTTTATACATTGTTGTTTATGTAGTGAGTTCCTGTACTTGAAATCTCACAGTTGTTTGGTTTAAAATACAAGAAGATACTGGACCAGTGAGACCAGAACCCATCTAATTAACCAGACTTTTAGGGCTCAGCATGGGAGACACAACGAATGTATATATAAAACAAAAATCTTGATTTGCACATGTTAAAAAACAAGTTCATAAAAACAATGGCATATAAGCCTAGAAATGGTCCATCCACTGCAGGTAGAGGTTCACCACAGGGACTGGATAGTAATAGGAGGTTGTTATGCCACCACCAATTGAAATACAGTAAATGGTCTGCAGGAGATCTTAATATTCACTACCACTATTATCCAAAAAAGGTGAGGAAGGCCAATATCAAAAGCCAGGTAGTCCCAATGTTGATTTCTACTAGGAAGTATAGTACCCCTGGTCTGTAAAATACCCGTGCACCACCTGCCAGGCCAATCAACATTGGGACTTCCTGGCTTTTGATATTGGCCTGCCTCACCTTTTATGGATACTGGTGAATATTAAGATCTCCTGCAGACCATTTAATTAAATTGTTGGTGGCATAACAACTTTCTAAGGAAGCCATTTAACGCTTACCTAGTAGATTGGCTACCGGAAGCATACAGTCTCCATCTTGTTGTCATGTAATCCCTTAATTTGTTGACACGATTATAGTTCTCCAGTACCTTAGTAGAGTTTCTTTGCAACATTATCTCATGGATAATTTATAGGCTTATATGCCATTGTTTTTATGAACTCGCTTTTAAACATGTACAAATAAAGATTTATTTTTTATATACATTTGTTGTGTCTCCCATGATAAGCCCTGAAAGTTAATTAGACGGGTTCTGGTCTCACTGGTCCAGTTTTTTGTATCTTCTATTTCGGATGTGGCGTATAGCCAAAATTTACCCTGTCTAATAAAAAAAAAAATATTTTGTGCTAAAAAAGTTACTGGTTGTGATTGACAGCAGCAGGAGCCAATGGCTGCCACTGCTGTATCTGACTCAATGAGGAGCCAGAAAGCTGAGAGAACCTTGCCTATTGTGCACATTGTTTGATCAAGTTTGGGCTCAGGTATATATTTAGGGGGGCTGCGGGGAAGCTGCACGCAGAAGGTTATTTACCCTCCTGCAAAAAATGCAGTAAGGTAAATAAATGCCTTTACAAACATTTAAGTTTAAATAAAGCTTTCACACGGACGGATAGAATGGTGCTTTTAGCTGCGGATTTTATCGCAGCTAGAAGCACACAATGCTTTCCTATGACACCATTCACACACTATGGTTACCTGCGGTTTTGTGCGGATAGAAAAAATAGAACTGGATGCGTTCAGCTTCGAAATCCCGCAGCTATCGGCACATAACTGCAGGTAATCGCAGTGCACTGTGTCAGCCCGGCCAGTCAGGAAAGGGGGTGGGGACAAGTGAGCACCCCCCCTCCTTGTTTACACACACAGCTTCCGGTTCTCACTCTGTAACGAGCGATCGTGGGTGCCCGGCGGTGATCGCGCCCGCCGGGCACGCATGTCGGCACCAGGGGTGAGCAGGGGGCGCGCACGCGCCCCTAATGGCTGGATTGCGAAATGACGTATAGCTACGTGACGGCTGGTCGGCTATTGGTTAAGCTAGTGCATTAAATAGTGACTATTAAAACTAAATTCAGTGTCAAAAATATATTAACCTGCCTGGCGGTATTCCCGAGTCTGACTGGGGGTTAGATTTTCATGCTGCGAGCGGTAACCCTGAGTCAGACTCGGGCTCGCCTCGCTGGATCCACAGGCACTGTTTACTTACCTTGTCCCTGGATCCAGCGATGCCACCGCGCTGTGTGAGCGAGCGGGACCTCGCTCGATTCACAGTGTCCTCCTGTGCCGCCGATCTCCGTTCCCTGCGACGTTACGACGCACGGGAGCGGAGAACGGCGCCAAATTCAAAAACGTAAACAAACACATTACATACAGTATACTGTAATCTTATAGATTACAGTACTGTATGTAAAAAATACACCCCCCCCCCTTGTCCCTAGTGGTCTGCCCAGTGCCCTACATGTCATTTTATATAATAAAAACTGTTCTTTCTCCCTGCAAACTGTAGATTGCCCATAGCAACCAAAAGTGTCCCTTTATGTCAAAAATTGTTTTAGAGCAGCTAGAAAACAGCGATAATAAATTATAATCACTTGCAGAATTGTGCAATAGCGATTTGTGGGGAAATTCGTCATAAAAAAATAATAATAATGACAGCGACAATTCTGCAACTGAGCAAATTTCAGTGATTTTGATTTGATTACATTATTGAATATTTTTTATTATAATTATATTATTATTTGTTATAATTATTTATAATTATTTATTATATTATAATTTATAATTTTGTTTTTAAAAAAATGTCATACCCGGGATGCCTATTAGAATCTTGTTTGGTCAGATTTAAGTGAGTTATTTCTAAAAATTACAGGCCTACAATATAAAACGCCAAATTTCCTTGCAAATAATGGTACCGCTTTCAGCACCTTTTTTCTGAAAGAATCATACCGCCAGGGAGGTTAAGCAGTGAAAAATGTGTATAAACCTCTCAAATACACAGTTAGATAATCACAAAAATTAATTATTAATTAATATGAGTAAAATAAAAAAATAGCTACAAAAACGTAATATGTATACTATAAAGGAATAATACAAATAGAACCCGTGAAAAAAGTGTTAAGTGATAAACATAAAGTTCATAAGTGATGTATGTCGCTTGAATCTTCAAAGTCTTCCACCACACCAAAAGTGCTCAGTGAATTCTTCACCCATCAAAATGCACATTTACCAGAACGATAGGCCTAACACTCACGTGTTTTGGCATAAAAGCATAAACAGGACCTCTCAAATAGGTTTGATAGAAAATTTGGGCCAGATTCACAGAGCAGATACGACGGCGTATCTCCTGATACGCCGTCGTAGCTGCTTAATATATTTTTGACACTGAATTTAGGTTTAGTAGTCACTAGTGTTGAGCGGAATACGCCATATTCGATTTTGCGATATATCACGAATATATAGACGAATATTCGTGAAATATTCGCTAAAATCGAATATTCGTGATATTTTATAAAAAAAAAAAAAAATTTGCGAAATTTCGCTAATGCGAATGCGAAATTGATTGCGAAATTTTGACAACTGTGGTAGGAGAACTCTGATTGGCTCTGATGCAAAAGAAGGGCAGAGAAAGTATTCGCGAATATTCGGAAATCGAATATTGGTGATATTTTATCGAAATTTCGCTAATGCGAATGCGAAATTGATGGCGAGATTTTGACAACTGTGGTAGGAGAACTCTGATTGGCTCTGATGCAAAAGAAGGGCGGAGAAAGTATTCGCGAATATTCGGAAATCGAATATTCGCGGTTGCGAATATTCGGCAACATAAAAGGATCGCCTCAGCTTAGCTACTCGGCCCAGGGTCTCTAATCATACCAGCAATGCTTTTAGACGTCGATAGGATGTGATCTGTTTTAAAAATAAATTAGAAAAAATACGAATATTCGGAATAGCGAATTTTGGCCGCGAAATTCGAGTTATTCGCGAATATTCAAATATGCCATATTCGTAACGAATATTCGAAATGCAAATATTCGTGAGCAACACTAGTAGTCACTATATATAAAAAAAAAATCACACTATTTATTTACTTAAAAGCGGCAGCTAGCATCCCTAGGTTTTCTCCAGCCAGCGCGACGGTGGGAAATCAAGCGGGCGGGTTTATCTTGATTACCATTCAATTTATAAGCTAGTGCATTGTTGGTTCACATAGTTTTTCCTTCGATTTCCCTTCTAAATGTTTTTTTTCTTTGTCTGAATTTCTCACTTCCTGTTTCTCCTCAGTAAGCTTGCCCCCATCATGCATGGGGGTTAGTCAGCCAGAACAGCTTACTGAGGAAGTGTCTCTGGTCCCAAAATAGTGTCACATTTGTCCTTTCTGTCAACAAAACATCATCTTTTATTAAACAATTGGGTAATATATAGGGTTTTTGTGCATTTAAAATCCATTGAAGTGTATTTTTTCCCAAAAAACCTTAGCAAATACATATATAATGTTTGGACATTCTAATTATTTTCTCTATCAATATTTTTTTATTATAAAGGTTTAAAGAGTACAGTGTGTGTGCGATGGCAATCAGATATAGACAGAAGCATAATATCGATGACTTACAAGTCAATGGCAGTCAGACATCAAATGGAGAAATTATATGGGCATTCTATTATTTTTTTTTCTACAAAAATAATGATACTTTTTACATGAGAAGTGTCAGAATAGGCTTGTACAGCAAGTAGATGTATAGTAAGTGGTACCACTTAGTTGAATGATTTGTTTGGAGATAAAAGATCATGCAATTTCTTAATCGTAACACCAGACATAAAAATAGCAAGTGTGTGATGTCTTTCATATTTTGAAATAGTCATTAATTTGCTTCAGAGTTGATATATTGAGATATATCATACAACAGATTAAAAGAGAAGTATTGCTTTCTAAAAAAAAAAAACATTTATATTCACCTAGGTGGATGCAGCATCAATGCGTTGCTGCATCTGTCCGTCGGCTCTGTAGTTCAGTTCTCCCCCTCAGCTCTGAGCAGAGGGCTGGGACTGTCAGTCAACTGCTCTCTTCTCCAGTGCTCACTAAAGTGCTAGGCTGTGGAGGGGGCGGGAGCAGAGGCATAGCTTGAAACTTGTGGGCCCGATGCAAAAGCTGACCTGGGCTCCCCCCATTACCATCTGCTGCTTTTACAGCATGCTTGTCCCATCACTCTGTGTAGGTGAAACTGGAAACTCAGAGTGCCCCGGACAACCTCTGAGGAGTGGAGACCTACCTGAATAATATGAAAGAGATCAAAGATCTCCCGGGGTTCAGCGTCCTTATTTAAGAAATTAACCAGCAAGGCCTAACTTAATATTAGGGAAAACTTAGAGAAAGAATAAAACAAATAATGCTTCACAAATGTAAACTTAGCCCACCTTAGTGGATATTGGCAGTCAGTAGAACAATGGACAGAGTCCCCATTTCACATCAGAGCCCCCCATTTCACATCAGAGTCCCATTTCACATCTGAGTCCCCATTTCACATCAGAGTCCCATTTCACATCTGAGTCCCCCATTTCACATCAGAGCCCCCTTTATCACATCAGAGCCCCCATTGCACATCAGAGCCCCCATTGCACATCAGAGCCTCCATTTCACACCAGGAGTCCCCGTTTCTCACCAGAGCCCCCTCCATCACATCAGAGCCCCCATTTTACCTCAGAGCCCCCATTTCACATCAGAGCCACCCTCCATCACATCAGAGTCTCTTTCATCAGATCAGAGCCCCCATTTCACATCAGAGCCCCCTCCATCACATCAGAGCCCCCTCCATTACACCAGAGCCCCTTCCATCACATCAGAGCCCCCTCCATCACATCAGAGTCACCATTTCACATCAGAGCCTCCTGCATCACATCAGAGTACCTCTTAATATCAGTCCCCGTTTCAGGTTGGTGGAAGGAGGGGACCACTCAGGAAGTGTTAGGATTGTTTCCATTACAAAACTTTTCTGACTGTCTGTGAGTCTGTGTTGTGTCTGGAAGCAGGGCCGGCCTTAGGTGTTCAGGCGCCCTGTGCGAGCTAATTTTGTGGCGCCCCCCCCCCTCTTCACCCCCTCGCCCCCTAGTCACCTAAACATACACAAAGAGAAAAAAAATATTTGTAACAAATAATTTGTTTTAATAAACAGACAATTTAAGTGCGTCTCAATGGACCTTTCACACTGAGTCCTGCAAGCAGCATCTTTGGAGCAGCTTTTGGGCACTGAAAAAAAAACGCTCCAAAAACGCCCCTACCCTTTCACACTGAGGCACTGCAAAAACGTCCTAAAACTTTAGGGTCTTAGCGGTGCTTTACCAGCACATTGGGATTGCAGATGAGGCTTAGTTTGAATAACGCCTCAATAACGCTCGAATAACGCTCAAATAACAGTTAAGCCTTTAATTGCCCTAGATCAGGGGGTCTCCAAACTGATGTGGCCCTTTTCTTGCTTTTATCTGGCCCTTGGGGCAATATTTCATCTTCTGACATAAAAAATGGGGCACAATTCCTCCTAATGACACCAACAATGGGGCACAATTCCTCCTAATGACACCAACAATGGGCCACAATTCCTCCTAATGACACCAACAATGGGGCACAATTTCACATGCAGATAAAGTTCATGTAGTAGCAATATCCAAATAAGATGTCCCTGCTGGGTACTGCAACCAAATGCACCAGTGCTGTAAAACATCTAAATATGTGCAAATATGGTGAATAAATAGATAAACCAAATATATTTCATAGGATAATAAAGTTCCTCAATAAAGTGTCCTTTTTTGTGTTTCACTTCCCACATCAATGTGTCCAAGCAAATAAATACATCAAACAGATCCCAGCGGTGATAGAAATGAATATATGACAGTGTGATCACTCCCATGTGTGCTAACAGTTCACCTCAGACCTCACATCAAGACCTTTGATTTTTTACAGCACTGGTGCTTTTGGTTGCAATATCCAGTAGGTTAAGGTTGTCTTATTGTATTTATTTGTTATGTGCACATTCACTTGAACTTTATTGATGAATTTGATCTGTATATAAGGAATTTTTTTTCTTATCAGTTTATTCTGCTTTGTTTGCACATTTTTAATTATGTGCAGCACTGGTGTTCTTAGTTGTAATATAACCCAGTAGTGTGCTAATTAATTTCTGTTATGGGTGTTCCTTATGTTATTTCTACATTCATCTGAACCTCTTGTAGCACTGAATTAGGGATAACCACACAGTCACTACAAGTCCCAGCATGTCCAGGACTCCCCCTTTCCCATGCTGGGTTCCTGGCACTTACTCACATATGGGATGTTCCCAGTACAGGGGGGAGTCCAGGGAAATGTCAGCCCCCCTCAGTGTATAGAAGCCCCCCCAGCCATGTCAGTGTCCAGGCTGGACTTTAGAATGCTCCAACTCCCTCCACAGTCCACATACACCCCCCCCCCTGCATCTGACCTCTTGGTGAACTTGCTTGCAGTAACTTCTCTGGCTCCTAATGGCTCCAGCTTAAAAGCATGTATCTTTCCGCCATGACTGAGGACAGGTGAAGGGGGGTGAGGGAAGGGGGGTGAGGGGAGGGGGGCGGGGTGACAACGCGAGATGAGGGATGTAAGGAGAGATAAGATCGCACTGACTTGCAGTGAGAGATGTAAGAGGTGGAGGGGGCGGAACCAGCTCACAGAGCAGCAGGGACAGGGAGAAGACTCACGCTGCTTGGAGGCAGTCTGGATGCGATGTTCTATGGAGAGCTGATGGCCCGCCCATTCAACTCAGCTGTCCCGTGCGATGGGAGTGGTCTGTCACATTTTTTTTTCACAGTCCCTTCCCTCAAGTAACCCAGCCGCCCACATACAGGCACAGCGGCATAAAACCTGATGTGACAGGGGAGACTGTACGCACAACTATTAGCAGCGCAGGCACTTCACCTGTGCCCCCCTCCCTTTGGAAAATGGTACCGGCCCTGGCGAGATGTGACAGCCGCACAGCGCCCGTATTGTCCAAGGCGCCTTGTGCGATCGCACAACCCGCACAACGCAAAGGCCGGCCCTGGCTGGAAGGCCAGATGCAGTGTCAGTGTGCCTGTTCTAATCTGTTCCATATGAGAGAACTGTCAGAAACCATGTATTAGACCGAGACAGAAGTGCAGTTAAAATCACACTTGTTTAATAATAATTGTAAAAGAAAACAGAGCAACATAGTCAAATCATAGCCAGAGTTTGGTAACCGGAACGGATAGCCAAACAAGCCAGGACATCAGGGAGCCAGAGATCAGCATACTTCAGGACAGGCCAGGAAATCAGGAAAAAAAGTGAGTCTTCAATTTCCTCCAGTTAGTTTAATGTCATGTGCCTAGGCATGAGAGCACAGCGTGGTCAGTTTCTTGGCTATGCTGGGAACTCAGCCTGCTCTTCTCCAATGATCAGACATGCCCTGACATCCCCCCCCTCAAACACAGCCATTTACTGGGAATATCAGTGTGCTGCTGTTTCTCTTTTTTTTTTTTTTTTATCTAACCGAAAATTGTTTGCCTTTCATTTCTATTTGAAACTGAATGAACTGTTTTACAAGCTGAGAGGTCACATATACTTTAACTGCAAAAATCCAATTCACTATGTACAAAGTTCTTTGGGACAGTATATCTGTGGCATGACACTTGATAAAGCCTTGGACTTTCTTCAACAGGTTAGGCTATCCTACTTAGTTATTATCCACACATGCTGGCAAGGCATAATGGTAGACCTCTATATTTGTAGAAGATAATCTCCAATAATGAAAGTATGGGGCCAAAAGAATAAATAAGTAAGTTGAGTAGTCTCCCATAATAACTTCTGCAGGTTCTCCTTACTACCTGTGCAATTTCTGTGCCACACCTGTGAGAGGCATCTCCAATACGGCAAGTGAGATGAAATCTCCCCTAACCTGCACACCGAAACATTAGGCAGACAGACCGCAGACAGAAGGTCTAACCCAGGGGCATTTTTTGAAAGCAGTGAGCCTGTGTTCATGATCATAAATTGGACCCCCTTTTGCAAGCAAAACGAAAACGTGGTGTGCCCAAAAAATGGGTGTGGTATGCATTGCACCGATTAGAGTCCAAGGGAGTATATAGCATATCTGGCATTTGGGGGTTAATATTTTTCAGCCCTTCCCCTCACCCCCAACACACACACACAATTAACTAGTCGTTGTGGGTGTGGCCAAGTCATTCTAACAGTGGTAGGGGCTTAAAGAAGCATGATTAAATTAAACCTGAGTCGACTCACTGTATACTGTAAGCACAGCATAAGTGCGTAAAATACAGATCACTGGATATAATACAACCAAAAATGACCCTCTCCTGAAACTGCAAATCTATCCCCCTAAGCCATATGCCCCACAGTACAAATCTCAACCAACAGCCTCATTTACCTCCCAGTACAGATCTTCCTCCCAATCCTAAACCCCCTCCCCCCTGCCGAAACCCCTGAGTACAGACCTCTTCCCAGCCTAAGCCCTCAGTACAGACTCCCCCTTCTTGGTACAGATCAACCCCTCAGTACAGACTCCCTCCAGTACAGACCTCTCAGCGTAAAGCTTCTGCCCCCCTAGTACAGACACCCCTCAGTACAGTCCCTCCATCAGTACAGATCCCCCTCAGTACAGACACTCCCATCAGTAGGACCCCTCCTCGGTACAGATCCCCTATCAGTACAGACACACCCATTAGTACGGACTCCCCCATCAGTACAGACCCCTTCCTCAGTACACACTTACCAGATGTTGCCAGTTCATAGTTAGTGAAATCCTCCCCTCAGCTGTGTCATGTGACTGGAGTCAATGCAGAGTCTCTCTTAGCTCTGAACTGCCAAAGTGAAGCTTGCAAAAATGGGGCTGCAGTGAAGAGTTATTTGTATCATATGTACTGCACTGTGTGACGCACAAAACATGTCAAGTGGCCAGCTGGTGACACCCCCAGAGTGCCTGTACTACTGTGGAGGATGGTTGTGTAATTAAAAGGCAAATCCATGCACAATTGATATTACTGTAGCAAGGTCTCCGGCCTCCTTCAGTCTAATGAGAACACTCAGGTCCAGAGATAGCTGACATCCTTCTGTATGTAGTGGGTTGTGAGGCATAGTGGGTACAAGGTGGATAAAGTTATTGGGCACCAGACACTTCTTGAATGTGAAAGAGATATGTATTTCACTTACAAACTTCAAGTTCAAATAGCAGACTCCGAGACTTCAATAGGAAACAGCCGTGCAGAGAAAGGCCTCCAGCAAGAAGCCACATCTGCACGTGCAGGAATGCTGTCTCATAAGGCAACAGTCTTTAACAGTTCCTAACACAAAGCGTATACATTTTTTCACCTTCACTACAACTTCTCCTTGTAGTTCTTCAGCCCACTGAGCTCCAGGTCTCTCACTAGACCCTCTGATTCACTTGAGCTCCTCCAATCTTCACGGTGGTATCTTCCTCAAGCGTCATCCCCGCCTCTCTGCTGGGTCCCTAGCTTGGCACTCCAGATACTTCTCAAACTTCACCCCCGCTGGCCTGCTCTGTCCCTGGCTTGACACACAAGGCTGCTCTGCAAGTGTCACCTCCGCTGGCTTAGTCCCTGACTTGATCACCTCCTGAAGTGTCCCGATTCTCTACCATGCCCGTTCGGTGAGAATACTGCTCTGATACTTGCTTCAGTTACTCGCTGTGGTAACAAGGTGGTTGGTCCCTTAGTGGCGACAGCTTCCCCTCTACCTCTGACCACTGACAGGTTCTCCAACCGGCAGCACCGTCACTTCTGGTTGGACTGCAAGCCACAAACCCAAACGCACGCTGCTCTCTTGCCCTCAGACAGCCTAGCAGCCAGATGCTCCCGGGATAGGCCCAAACTCTGACCTAGCAGCCCGGGGCAACACGACACACGTCCACCCAGACAACCGTCCAGGTGGCACTGAACATAGATCACCTGACTCCACCCGATTATATAGGCTCTACGAGCATGCCAAGGGATTTAAGAAAATCCCTGCCCATTGGCTGAGATACCCCATATACCCATAACCTGACCATGAGTTGGCCTTCTCATATCTAGTACCACCAATGACCCGGCTACCTAGTAGTAGAATGGAAAAGTTCAATAAGGCCAAACTTAGGGAGAAATCAATAGATCTCCAACATCAACCAGGATAACTACTCCTGGCAAGAAAATATATGAGGAGCATCCTTGCGTAAACTTCAGGGTGCTACATTACTGTACCATGGAGAGATTAAGATCCATGGAGATCAAGGTGAAGTTGACTTTAAAGTGTATCTAAACACCAGAAAATTTACATTGCAGTTTACCAATCCTTAGATTTATTGGTTGAATTCCTTTTCAGTGTTCTATTGGCCAAGAGTTCAGCTTCAAAATAACCAGTGAAAGAAAGAAAGAAAGAGGACAAGACATAGATTTAATTCAGAATTTTACAAGAATAGTAGTTTCCTAGAAGTCAAGACTTTGTCATGAAATAGGGTGCATTTGGAAGGATATAAATTAAGTTCCTCCCCAGACTATAATATGCTGCCACTAATGAGCAGATGATTACCTCCTGGAATTAACATAGGAAATGCATGTTTTTTCCACAGAATACAGGAAGTTTTCTATCACATCCATTACATCCTTTTGTGTAGCTCTATCAAGAACAATAACATTGCCTGATGTCACTCTATTACAAGTTAAACGTTATTAATAAATTTGTTCTCCATTCCATCTTCCTCTTTTAAGAAGATTAATATCTTGTTTGCTGGATCTAATGGAATTTCCCTAAATTGCCTATGGCAATAAATAGGAAAACGTAGGATGAATTTGAATCCCAATAATTAATCACATGGACTGGGGGATTTAAAACAGGACTCCCAAGGTGAGGTTATTACAAATCAAACGTTAGTAACGCATAGCAGTATAATTGAATATAAAGCATGCAATCTTCTGGGAAACGTTACAGGTCCCAGAAGATTGCCTGGCGCAGTGCGCACCCGGCTGTGGAGCCGCAAGCTGTTGCAGCCAATTGCCCACACTTGCAATGCCAGTGCCACAGAGAGAGGAGGGAGAGGTGTGAGGCTTCGGGAAACCGCATCGCTGGACCATGGGACATGTGAGTGTCTTTTTATTAAAAGTCAACAGCTACACTTTTTGTAGCTGGTGACTTTTAATAAAATTAAATGGATGAGGCATATGTTAAATGTTAAATGGATGAGGCATACTTCCCAAGAAGAAGAGGGGAGGGGGCATTCATTGCAGAAAAAGAAGGCTAGAGTGCTAAAAAGCCCCAAATGTGAATTGGCAGAAGCCAAAGCAGAAGCTGACACAGAGGCGGGCTGGGCTATAGTAAGTGACAGCAAGACAGACTGGACTGGATCAGCTGGCACTATTCAGCTTTAATTTGTTAGTCACCTCAATCTAAATCAGTCTAACACCCCCCCCCCCGTCTGACAATTCTGCTCTCCAAAGGTGTCTGCTTTACTTCTTCATCCAGAATGCAGACACACTTAGACAGGAAGTGTGTTACTGGCAGGATCACCAGGTGAAATAAAGTAAAAAGAGACTAACAAAATAAAACTAATGCAGCCACCACATCTAAATATTGATAAGCTGCAATCTATTATATTTTTATTTTTGGGTTTAATACTGCTTTAATCAATGGTTCACAAAGGAATGAGACAAATTAAAAATTTACAATAACTTCTCACATGATAGGGCCCGGAAAACCTGGCAGTAAAGATGAGCTTCAGTCAACCCAGCCTGCTTGCAGTTTGGCGAAATTGTGAAGAAACTTGCCATATTTGTCCAGATCACCCGCCAGAACAGCTGACTGATGTTTGTAAACAAACCTCAGCCAGGAGGTCTGTCATGCGGCATTAGCACTACCGGATCTCCAGCAGGCATCTGCTTGTAAACAAAGCAGCTGGGAATCCTTGGTGACATTATTGACCAAATTTGGTCTTTTTTTGTATTTGGCCTATGATGTCATCCAGGACATTGCAGCAGAATAGTGAGAGTAGTGTTGGGGCAGCATAGTTGGTTGGCAGATTGGTGTGGTGGTGGGTCAGCTTCCTTGGGAGACACTAATTTGAGATTGATGTGGATCTACCTCACTGAACCATATGATTGAAGGGACATTGTTTATTTTTTCAATAAATAACTTTCCTTATTTGAGCAGGATAAGAGCGCTACCATACACTATACATACCCAAATAAATCAAATATAAAATAACAATATATAAAGTCCATAAATTCAAGAGAACAAATAAATAAATATATAACGTTCATGTGACTCCAAGGAGGTTTTTCCAGTGCAACTTCAACTTAATCTTGGGTGACCAGACATCCCTGGTTTCAGGGGACAATCCCCAGATTGAGGACATTTTGAATTACACACCCCTACTCCGACGCTCTTACTAGCTTAGGGGGGTGTATTTTTTTTCCATTATCTGTGCCCCTTTCTGATAATCATGTGCTGGTCGGAGCGGAGGGAATATTTCTTCCGTTTCAGGTGCATGCCCATTCAGCTCCGCTCTCATGTTCTTCGGTCTTGGCACAAGTCCCGGCCAGTCACCTGCCTGCTTATCTCCTTGCCTTCCCTGGGGAGTGATCTTCCTCCGCACCCCACCCAGTAGTAGCCGGGCCTGGAGAGTGAGACTTGACAGGCTGTGAGGCGGCGGCGACAGGCAGAGAGTCGCTGATTGCCGCCATTACTAGTATAAAAAAAAATGTCCCCGGATTTCATTTAAAAAATCTGGTCACCTTAACTTAATCGGATGTGCAGTATAAAGTGACAAGTGCCAAGACAAACATCAGTGCAAAATTTGTGCTCCCCTCTGTGTACCCTCTCACTCACCAGAGATCCTGGACTCCCATAACAGAAGTTGGATTCACTTTTAGAGGGTGGCTGGACTTAGTAGTCCCACTGGCTGTATTACTGGCGTTGTCTTCACTGAGCCATCAGAAATCCCAGAATCCCATTGAGAAGTGTGCAAACGTTATAGGGACTGCTGGGCTCTGTGGTCCTACAGGCTGTAACTCCAGCTACAAAAGGTATTGTCCTTATTGAACCTCCAGGGATGGATACAAATGGCAAAAAAAGCTACATAGCGTAATTCTGTATATTTATTGTATAAAATACTAATGAGTTAATCCACTCATATTAAAACATTAAAAACAATGAAAACTGAAACCGGAAGTAGTCGGCCAGAAATAATGTCACCACCTGTGGTCACCTTAAGCCCCATACACACGTTCGGAATTTCCGATAGAAAAAGTCAGACAGACTTTTTCCATCGGAAATTCCGACCGTGTGTATGCCCCATCGGAGTAATTCCATTGTAAATTCCGATGAATTCTATCAGAGTTTAGATAGAGAACATGTTCTCTTTTACTCCGATGGATGTGATTTTGGTCGGACAAGGGTCCAATCGTCTGTACGGCGCTTATGAGATCCCGAATTGCTATCCTTGTATACAGGCATAGAGTACAAAAGCTGTCAGCTCACAAGGTTTATGACAAAATTAACAGGTATTTTTTGTATTTATTAAATCGATACAGTATAACAAAACACATTCAATGGCATATTTAGCAGACCAAAAGGGAAAAAAATTGAGCTGTACAGTACAGCGTTCATCCCTATCCAGCTGCAGCCTGCCATAGATTTTGATAGGCAGCAGGCAGTGGGGCTGGATGCTGTACCTGTCCCTCCCAGGCACACTAACATTCCGGGGAGAGTTACACAGCAGACAGCCCTGTGTGCAAGGGGCCTAAAGCTGAGCTGTTTTTAGATTTCGACCTGGAAAAATTACCATAAATAGTATATACTGTATATTAATACTTTAGTTGAATTAAAGTGGGAGTAAGCTTCCATGTATGAATTGTACCTACAGATAAGCCTATAATAAAGCTTGCCTATAGGTACTGTAAATATCTCCTAAACGTTCACAGTTTAGGAGATATTTACTGTAGATCACATCACTGATGCATACACTCTGAAGGAGTGGCATACCAAGAGTCCTGTGCTGTAAACGGCGGCTCCTGCATGTCATCATGGCTTTGGCCACCCACACATAGCCACAGTACGCAAACCCAAAAGGAAGACCGGGTGAAGATGGAAGCGTCTTCAGCTGTGACAGCGTGCTGCTGGAGAGCTTAATTTCAAGGTAAGTTTCACATATTGTGCTAGTATGCGCTGCATACTAGCACATTATGGCATTGCCTTACAGATTCAAAAATAAAAATGAAAACAAAAAAACAGTGGTTTACTACCGCTTTAGGATATAGTTGTGTAAATACACATGCAACACCATATTAAATTGTAAGGCAACGTAATGCCATGTAGCGCTACTCCCGCAGGAGCCGCTGGTGAATAAGGGATCCCCTACCCTGCACAGCCAGGCACACAGAATTTTCCACAGAAATCTGGAGTCAGAAAAAAGTTCTTGCAGCTTTGTTTTTGTGTTTTTATTAGGGGTATTGAACTTAGAGGGGGATAGGGGTATTTTGGGATACCCACTTGAATTTAACAGAACTTTTCAGGGACAACTTCTGCACAGACTATTTACGCTCCTCAGCTTCCTCCAGCACAGCACTTGCTTGAAGCACTACAACTCTCAGGATTAGCTGCCACACCGTTAGGTGATCTGACAACAAGGCTCAGTCAGATTAGTAGCAAATGCCCTTTACATGCAGGGACTGTGGGCCCCTTTGGTAGCGTAGCAAAGTGCCCAACTGTCCTTCTGTGGTTACTGATCCCAGTACCACCCTTTCAGGCACTGCCAGCCCACCTGGCTGCAGCTGCCACTTAATCCAGCTGTCTTGGCTAAACTTCCACAGTCCTCCCAGACTGACTCTGCATTCTTATCAGACTGCTCTCGCCCAGTCCTCTTAGGCTGCCTCTCAGTCTTCCCTGACTGTAACACTCACCAGCCCACCTGGTTGTCTTCTCCTTGGAGATCTCCCGGACGTGCTCTCTGGCTACTGCTGTCCTCACACCTGCTCCCATGCCACTGGACAGTATTCCTCTTGGGTTGTAGAGCATCCCTCCTGCACCTGACCTCCCAGACCCAAGGTCACCCCCCTTCAAGGCTCTCTCACAGCCTCCTAGCACTCCATCTCTATTCTTCCACCAAAACTTACCTGCCCAGCTGGGCTGACCCTGAGTATTTGAGGGGGCCTGCCAATGGATCTGTTGAAGATTGGCCAGGGCCCCTTATGAGTACTCCATGCAGCTCCTCCTAACCTCCCTCCCATTCTTCTGGATGTTTCCAGAAAGTTACAGAAGTAGGGAGAGGTACCAGTACTAGAGGTGCTGCCTGATGAGTAATACCAGCCCTCCCTGGATCACTCACTTGACCCAGATAAAAACACAGGCTTGGCTGCCAGCCAAGCCTAAACATTTTACCTACACAAACAAAAAAATAATAATTCCTATTCTAGCACACTAGAGGGTGCTGCAGCCATAATATTTCTCATTCATACATTGTGGATTATACAGTTCACAGTTCCTATTATTATAATTATTATTATTATACAGGATTTATATACAGTCATGTCCATAAATATTGGGACACGAAAAATATGTGCGTTAACTGCAGACTTTAAGCTTTGATTTGAGGGTATTTACCACCAAATTAGGTGAACGGTGTAGGAATTACAACAGTTTGTATTTGTGCCTCCTACTTTTTAAGGGACCAAAAGTAATGGGACAATTGGCTGCTCAGCTGTTCCATGGCCAGGTGTGTGTTATTCCCTCATTATCCCATTTACAAGGAGCAGATAAAAGGTTCAGAGTTCATTTCAAGTGTTCTATTTGCATTTGGAATCTGTTGCTGTCAACTCTCAATATGAGCTCCAAAGAGCTGTCACTATCAGTGAAGCAAGCCATCATTAGGCTGAAAAAACAAAACAAACCCATCAGAGAGATAGCAAAAACATTAGGTGTGGCCAAATCAACTGTTTGGATCATCCTTAACCACTTCCTATCCGGGCCATCGACAATTGATGGCCACAAGATGGCTCTACAATGCCGGAAGGCTGGGTGGCGCGCCCCTGCGGTGTCACTCAGATGCCGATGCACGTGCCTGGCGGCCGTGATGTCCGCCAATTGCCCATGATCGGCAGTCACAGAGACAGGGACGTGGATCTCTGTGTGTAAACACAGAGATCCACGTCCTGTCAGGGACCTTCAGACCGAAGGTGTGTACCTTGTACATAGGGACAACCATCGGTCACCTTCCCCAGTCAGTCCCCTCCCCCCACAGTAAGAATCACCTAGCAGGGAACACATTTAACCCCTTGATTGCCCCCTAGTGTTAACCCCTTCCCTGCCAGTCACATTTATACAGTAATCAATGCATATTTATAGCACTGTTCGCTGTATAAATGTGAATGGCCCCCAAAAATGTGTCAAAAGTGTCCGATGTGTCCGCGTAATATCGCAGTCCTGACAAAAATCGCAGATCGCCTCCATTACTAATAAAACAATAAAAATAAAAAAATGTCATAATTCTACCCCCTTTTTTGTAGGTGTTAAAACGTTTGCGCAAACCAATCACTATACGCTTATTGCGATTTTTTTTCCCAAAAATATGTAGAAGAATACATATTTGCCTAAACTCAGGAAAAAAAAAATATATTTTTTAAATGGGATATTTATTATAGCAAAAAGTAAAAAATAATGTGTTTTTTCAAAATTGTCGTTTTTTTTTGTTTATAGCGCAAAAAATAAAAACCGCAGAGGTGATCAAATACCACCAAAAGAAAGCTATATTTGTAGGAAAAAAAGGACGTCAATTTTGTTTTGGAGCCACGTCGCACTACCGCGCAATTGTCATTCAAAATGTGACAGCGCTGAAAGCTGAAATTCCGCCTGGGCAGGAAGGGGGTATATGTGCCCAGTAAGCAAGTGGTTAAGAAGAAAGAACGCACCGGTGAGCTCAGCAACACCAAAAGACCCGGAAGACCACGGAAAACAACTGTGGTGGATGACCGAAGAATTCTTTCCCTGGTGAAGAAAACAACCTTCACAACAGTTGGCCAGATCACGAACACTCTCCAGGAGGTAGGTGTATGTGTGTCACAGTCAACAATCAAGAGAAGATGTCACCAGAGTGAATACAGAGGGTTCACCACAAGATGTAAACCATTGGTGAGCCTCAAAAACAGGAAGGCCAGATTAGAGTTTGCCAAACAACATCTAAAAAAGCCTTCACAGTTCTGGAACAACATCCTATGGACAGAGGAGACCAAGATCCACTTGTACCAGAGTGATGGGAAGAGAAGAGTATGGAGAAGGAAAGGAACTGCTCATGATCCAAAGCATACCACTTCATCAGTGAAGCATGGTGGTGGTAGTGTCATGGCGTGGGCATGTATGGCCACCAATGGAACTGGTTCTCTTGTATTTATTGATGACGTGACTGCTGACAAAAGCAGTAGGATGAATTCTGAAGTGTTTCGGGCAATATTATTATCGGCTCATATTCAGCCAAATGCTTCAGAACTCATTGGACGGCGCTTCACAGTGCAGATGGACAATGGCCCAAAGCATACTGCGAAAGCAACCAAAGAGTTTTTTAAGGGAAAGAAGTGGAATGTTATGCAATGGCCAAGTCAATCACCTGACCTGAATGCAATTGAGCACGCATTTCAGACAAAACTGAAGGGAAAATGCCCCAAGAACAAGCAGGAACTGAAGACAGTTGCAGTAGAGGCCTGGCAGAGCATCACCAGGGATGAAACCCAGCGTCTGGTGATGTCATCGCGTTTCAGACTTCAGGCTGTAATTGACTGCAAAGGATTTGCAACCAAGTATTAAAAAGTGAAAGTTTGATTTATGATTGTTAATCTGTCCCATTACTTTTGGTCCCTTAAAAATTGGGAGGCACATATACAAACTGTTGTAATTCCTACACCGTTCACCTGATTTGGATGTAAATACCCTCAAATTAAAGCTGAAAGTCTGCAGTTAAAGCGCATCTTGTTTGTTTCATTTAATTTCCATTGTGGTGGTGTATAGAGCCAAAAGGATTACAATTGTGTCAATGTCCCAATATTTATGGACCCGACTGTATAGTACCGACAGTTTGCGCAGCACTTTACAACAGTAGGGCCAACAGTACAATTACAATAAAATACAGGAAGAAACAGAGGGACCTGCTCGTTAGAGTTTACAATCTAGGAGGGAGAGTCAAATTATACAAAAGGGTAATAACTGTGGGGGATGAGCTGATGAAGAAAATAAAAGAACAGTTGTTAGGTGGAGGCAGGGTAGGCTTCTCCAAAGAGAAAAGTTTTCAGGGATCGCCTAAAATTAGATAGATTTGGAGATAGTCTGACTGATTGAGGTAGGGTATTCCAAACGATGGGAGAAGCTCAGGAGAAGTCCTGGATTTGAATATGGGAGGAGGTGATGAGGGAGCTAGAGAGCAGGAGGTCTTAGGAGGAACAAAAAGGACAATAAGGTTGGTATTTTGAGACTAGACTAGTGATGTAGCTGGGGGCAGAATTGTGGACGGCTTTGTAACTTAGTATTTTGTTTTAAATTTGTTTGGTGAGTGGCAGCCAATGGAGGGATTGGCAGAGAGGGGTAGCAGATGCTGAGCAGTTTGTAAGGTCGATAAGTCTGGCAGCGGCATTCATGATGGACTGAAGGGAGGATAGTCTATTTAAAGGTAAGCCAGTGAGGAGGAAGTTGCAGTAGTTGAGGTGAGAGATAACCAGGGAGTGAATCAGGAGCTTTGTGGTTTCATTGGTTAGGAAGGGAAGTAGTTTGGAGATGTTGCGGAGGTTGAGGCGGTAAACTTTGTAAAGGGATTGGATGTTGGGCCTAAAGGAGAGATCAAAGTCCATGATAACACCTAGTACCCTGGCATGAGGGGATGGGTGGATGGTTGTGCCATTGCTCTTGACAGAAAAGTCAGGGGAAGAGGCACGTTGGGGGAGGAAATAGTTGAGTTTAAGGAAGAAGTGTGACATCCAGATGGATATGTCTGTTAGTAAGTTAGTGATGCGTGAGGACAGGGCCGTTTGAAGGAATTTGGGGGCCCCAAGCAAAGAAAAAAAAGTGTGACATTTTCAAGTTGAGAAGCAAGGGGGGGGGGGCTACTGAATTGCTACTGAATTTTATTAAGTTAAGGCCTGCATACAACATAGTGTGATATATTGCAATGTGCAGTGTGTATATATAGAAATATATCCCCTCCCCCAGTGATCATAGGATACTCTCATACTTTGTATTACTTTCTAGTAAAGTGAAGTTTGTATATCCATTTACCGGAGTGTGGTCGGTGTCTCCTCTGTGTGTAATGATGGGTGGATGGGGTGAGGTTGGGGTTGAGGTCTTCTCATTACTACAATGTTTTTCGGCTTCTCATGCACTGATTGCACATAGACAACCAGCTGTGTATAATAAAGTCCTCCCGGCGCTCAGCCTTAGTTGGCTTCTCTCCTCTACTCAACAGCACTTTAGTGGAGGAGGAAGTATGAACGTGTATGGGCAGCATTCCTCTCCCCACCATCCAGGATGCCGCTATCCCCCCCGCACAAGACACTCTACAATGATAACTTCAACCTCACAAGACTGAATTCCACACGCTGGCATATGTTGGCGTCCACACGGCAGGAGATTCAGTTTGCTGTTCCCGACCGGACTTCCTGTCAGTCCAGCCGGAAACAGGAAACTGAATCTCCTGTACCGCGCGGTTACGGTACCCACCTGGCCGGACTGCAGGAGGAAGCGGCGGTGTGGCGGCGCGGCAAGGGCCCCCCCTGCTGGGGCCCCAGGCCAGCTCGGGTCCCCAAGCAGTTGTTTGGTTTGCCTGTCTTGTTCCAACGGGCCTGCGTGAGGAGACTGATGGAGTAAGTTGAGGGGTGGAGAGAAAGATTAGTCGTCAGCGTAGAAATGATATTGAAAGCCATGTGAGGCAAAGCTGACCCAGGGAAGAGGTGTATATTGAAAATAAGAGAGGTCCAAGAAGATTAAGTCCCATTAAGAGGATATCATGTTAAAATTTTGCAAACAATGCAACATATAATGTGAACAGTCACTTCGTTTGGCTTAACCACTTCACCCCCTGAAGGAATTACCCCTGTAATGACCAGGCCATTTTTTGCGATACAGCACTGCGTCGCTTTATGCATGGTAATGCGACGTTGTACCCAAACAAAATTGATGTCATTTTTTTCCCACAAATAGAGCTTTCATTTGGTGGTATTTAATCACCTCTGCAGTTTTAATTTTTTGCTATAAACAAAAAAGACCGAAAATTTGTGAATGAATCAAATAGACTTTTTTTATAAATTCCCACAATTGTGAAGAAAAACTGCTTGTGCTCAATTGCACAATAATATTAGGTATATATGTGCTCCACTGTTTGGTGTTTAGACCAGGTGCCCCACATGGATGTGCACCCTAGATGTTGACCACCTATCTCTCTGTGGGACTTTCTACAATTTTTAAGTTTGATTCATTATTCTTTGTATTTTTTAAGCCAAGCGTGGTGTCTGGTCACATTTCAACCACTTGGTATCCCGGCTATAGTTAAAAGGCGGCCTTAAGGTGGCTCTCAAATGCCGGGAGGACGTCTATGGACGTCCTCGGCTCCTCCAGCTCGCCGCATCACTGCAGTGCCAAAGCGCGTGCCTGGCGGCCGCGATGTCCGCCAGGTACCCGCGATCGGCGGTTACACAGCCAAGGACATGGATCTCTGTGTGTAAACACACAGATCCACATCCTGTCAGTGAGAGGAGACCGATGCTGTGTCCCTTGTACATAGGGACACAGATCGGTCACCTCCCCCAGTCAGTCCCCTTCCCCCACAGTTAGAAACACTATGCAGGGTACACATTTAACCCCTTCCTCACCCCCTAGTGTTAACCCCTTCCCTGCCAGTCACATGTATACAGTAATCAGTGCATATTTATAGCACTGATCGCTGTATAAATGTGAATGGTCCCAAAAATGTGTCAAAAGTGTCCAATGTGTCCGCCATAATGTCGCAGTCCCAATAAAAATCGCAGATCGCCGCCATTACTAGTAAAAAAAATAATAATAAAAAAGAAATCATAATAATTCTGTCCCCTATTTTGTAGGTGCTATAACTTTTGCGCAAACCAAAAATATGTAGAAGAATACGTATCGGCCTAAACTGAGAATTTTTTTTTTGTTTTTTAAAAAATTGGGATATTTATTATAGCAAAAAGTTAAAAATATTGTATTTTTTTTCAAAATTGTTGCTCTTTTTTTGTTTATAGCGCAAAAAATAAAAACCGCAGAGGTGATCAAATACCACCAAAAGAAAGCTCTATTTGTGGGAAAAAAGGACGTAAATTTTGTTTGGGAGCCACGTCACACGCAGTGCCGGAAGCTGAAATTCCGCCTGGGCAGGAAGGGGGTATATGTGCCCAGTAAGCAAGTGGTTAAACTTTAGTATTGCTGTTTGCATTGCTGCTGGCCATTCAATTTTGTTGTCATTAACTATTTTCTGTCACATATTATTACCTTGGCGCAAAGTTATTTGTTTTCAATGCAACATATAGATTTTTTTTTTTCAGCCTTTATAAAAAAAAAAGGAACAGTGTACCAGTTAAGGAACAATATGCCCCACATTGGCAACTACCATGTCTAAGAAAGTGTGACACAGCAGATAGGGAGTAGATTAACAACAACCATTACCGTTTGGCTACATATTATCATCTATACTAGGAAGACCTCAGCCAGGGTCGGACTGGGAATAGAAACCACCACTGGAATAAATGGCATACCAGCCCAACATCATTATGTAATTTTCTTGTTCATAAAAGGAAAACCATGCATTTTAAAGCCCATTTTAAGAGTGTATTATATATAGATAGGACAGATATGAAAGCACATACGGCATGGCCCACCAAATGCAGCTTATCAGTGCCCACCAAATGTAGCTTATCTGTGCCCACCAAATGCAGCCTCATCAGTGCCCACCAAATGCAGCCTTATCATTGCCCACCAAATGCAGCCTACCAGTGCCCACCAAATGCAGCCCACCAGAGAAATGCCCACCAAATGCAGCCTATCCGCGCAGTGCCCACCAAATGCAGCCCACCAGTGCAGTGCCCACCAAATGCAGCCCACCAGTGCAGTGCCCACCAAATGCAGCCCACCAGTCCAGTGCCACCAGTCCAGTGCAGCCTACCAGTGCAGTACCCACCAAATGCAGGCCTACAGTGTCCACCAAATGCAGCCCACCAGTGCAGTGCCCACCAAATGCAGGCCTGCAGTACCCATCAAATGCAGCCCACCAGTGCAGCTGTGCTGGTTGTGGCAGAGAAAGACAGGACAGGAGAAGAGATGTACTTGTAGTACTTATAGTGAGGGAACAGTCTGTACAGACAGGCTCCTTCACTTGCCAACGCTGACTATCATTGTCGGCTTAATTGTCAGCTCTTTTTCTTCTATACCTAATAGTGGCAGGAAGGAGCTGTCATTCAGTCCCACCACTAAACTAAACAAGGGGGTGGGATCAACTGGTGTCACTGAGTGACCACGCCCCTTTATTTAATTTAGTGGTTGGACCGAAAGACAGCTCCTTCCTGGCACTGTCCCGTCTTCTCTGACCCACCCCCCCCCCCCCCCCCACCCAACAAAAAAAAAAAGATTACAGCTCCAGAATAAAGAAAAAAAAATAGCCGACAACTACATTTAAAAGCTGACAGTCAGGCCTTGTACACACGGACGGACTGTCCGCTGAAATCGGTCCGCCGGACCGTTTTCAGCAGACATGTCCGCCCGGAGATTTCTGTCTGATGGTTGTACACACCATCAGACAGAAATCCGCGCGTACACGATACGCGAAGACATGCGCGGCCCTGGAAGGTCAATGCTTCCACGCATGCGTCGAATCACTTCAACGCATGCGAGGGATGGCGGCCGAGCAGACATGTACGGTGAGTCTGTACAGACGACCGAACATGTCCGAAGGACAGGCTTCCAGCGGACATGTTTCTTAGCATGCTAAGAAACATTTGTCCGCTGGAAAACGGTCGGCTGGACAAATGTCCGCTGGAAACCTGTCCGGTCGGCCGTACACACGACCGAACATGTCTGCTGAAACTGGTCCGCGGACCAGTTTCAGCAGACATGTTCGGTCGTGTGTACGGGGCCTCACAGTCAGCGCCGGCAAGCGCGGGAGCCTGTCTGTACAGACTATATATACATCTCTTCACCTCTCCTGACTTTCTCCGCCACAACCCCCCCCCTCCCCCCACAATGAATGGTTGCCCCTAACAACCAATGCAAAAACTGACCATTTGTCAGTTTACATCCGTTTTTTGTCCGATCCATTTTTATGATGGATGAAAAATAGGGCTTTCATCTGTCCAATGAAAAGGATGTTGACGGAAACGGATGAAAATAGATGATAATCCATTGTCATCTGTTTATACATAGACATGCATTGATGTACGTTTTTTCATCCATCAACGGACAAACGGTCTGTATGTGTGAAAGGGGAATAAAAAATGTAACTGATAAAAGTCTATGGGGTTGATTTAGTTAAGAAATAGAGGCTGTTAATCTTTGCAAAATGAATGTTAGATAATAAGGTAAAGCAGTGTTCACTTTGAGTAACCAATCATGTGCAAGCAAATATCTAGACCACAATTAAATATGTTTGCCCAAAATCTCAAAATGAAATATTCCAATACGTATTTTACTGCCTTTCATTTATAAAGCGAGCTTGTAAGTACAATGGTGTAACAGTTAACATGCGATCCAATGAATTCATGACTGTCAGCGCTGTTAACCAGCCTTGCAGCTATATGCACTTAAAATTCCTGCATGTATACTGTATACTCTATATATAGCATCTATTGTTCATTGCCTGCCTGCTAGATGGCATTTCCTTTCCTTTCCTCACACATACATAGGGGTTGGTTTACTAAAGGAAAATAGACTGTGTACCTTGCAAGTGCAGTTGCACGCTGTGAGGGAATTTGCTTCAGAGCTTAGTAAATAGGGGAAACTCTTCCGACTTCTGTCATCCAATCATATACAAGCAAAATTTCATTTTTTTTTAAATGTTCTTGCATGTGTAGCAAACCCCTGAGGGAGCTGCTTTTGTTTGTTCAGTCCCAATGAACTGTCCCAGCCCCTCTGGCACACCTAGCAATGTAATTAATTGAATAACTCAGCAGGAATACACAACACAGTTCTTCTTGTAGTTTACTTGAAGAAATGTAAAGTTCAGGTTAACATTAGTCAGCGAGGACCTGTGTAAGTACCCAGGACTTGGTTGAAACAGTTTAAAGAAAACAGTCAGGAACACTATGCAAACACCGAAAGCAATAGGTAACAATATGTACAGATTAAATAAACTTCCCAATAACTTTTGGTGTGTGTGGGATGCTGTGGCTAAAGGGAAACCCCAGGCCGCCCTACGATACCTCTAATACACACCCAGTAAAATGATCTTAATACCCGTGGTGTGTCCTCTTTAAGAGAAACCGCGGATGTCCTGGAGGCAAAGCTTTGCGTTTTATTATCTTCACCGACAATGTAGGAGCTCTGTGGACAATATTTGGATGTGGTATTCTATGAAAAGCATTAAAGGTTCCTGGGCAAAGCCCCCTCACCAAATCATGTACAGTGTACACAGTCAGCGGTCCTCCATTGAGCGATCGATCGATCTTAGATGCAGGTGTGTCGCAGTGGCATTCAGTCCTTGAGCTGTTGCAGGGTGTCCTTCTTTAGCATGGACAGTCTGTTCCTCTGGGCTGGAGCTGCATGAACGATCTGTTCCTCTAGGCTGGAGCTGCATTAACAATCTGTTCCTCTGGGCTGGAGTTGCAGGCTGTGTGCCCCTTGGTAGGCTGCGATTCCACACACACATATAGCCAGATTCAGTAAGACTTATGACGGCGTATCAGTAGATACGCCTAGAATCGTAAGTCCGAATCTGTGCCGTCGTATCTTTAAGCGTATTATCAAACTGAGATACGCTTAAATGTTGCTAAGATACGACCGGCGTAAGTCTCCTACGCCGTCGTATCTTAGCTGCATATTTACGCTGGCCGCTAGGGGCGTGTACGTGGATTTACACCTAGAATATGCAAATGAGCAAGATACGCCTATTCACGAACGTACTAGCGCCCCATACGCTGTTTACGTAAGGCATTTTTCCGGCGTAAAGATAAACCACCAAAAAGATGGCACAGCCCATGCAAGGTATAGACGACGGAACAGCCGTCGTATTTTACATCGTTTGCGTAAGCGTACGTGAATGGGGCTGGGCGTAGGTTACGTTCACGAAAGCAAGGAGTATTTGCGACGTGATTCTGAGCATGTGTGCGCATGCACCGTACCAACGGCCCTCATTTACATGGGGTCACGATTCATTACCATACAACACGCCCCCTACCTGCCTATTTTGAATTAGGCGGGGTTACGCTGGGCCATTTGCGCTATGCTGACGTAACTTAGGAGGCAAGTGCTTTGTGAATACAGTACTTGCCTCACTATGTTACGTCGGCGTAGTGCAAATGGGATGCGCTATGCCGGTATAAAGATACACCCACCGTACGTGAATCTAGCTAATAGAGTGCAGGAGATGCTCTCCTGATGGGGTGCAGGCTCAAAGAGGCAACGGCCTAGTTTCTCTGTCTTTTTATCTCTTCCCCCACAGTCCTTTGCTGCTGCCTGATGATTGGCTCAGGCTCTTCCAATAGGGAGTTTACAGACAACTTCCAATAGGGAGTTTACAAACAAGCAGTTCTGAGTGTCTGTGTGTGAAGAGAAAAAAGGAGAGGTGAAAAAGCCCACGCTGCTGCAGCAGACAGCTATCCACTAATATATTAGATCAGTCTGAAGAAGTACATGCTACACATGTGATTGGTTATTCTTTGCAAAATTAAATGTAGCGGGGTCATCCTGTCAGAGTTAAGGACAGGCCATCCTCGCTGGGACTTTATTTACGCTTGTAAATATGTAAGATACCTTTAAGGAGTTATGCATTATGGGATCGAAAGTAGCAAGAGATATGAACTCCATTGACTCTTAGGAGAAACTACACATCCCATAATGCCCTGGAGCATTGGAACATGTGACACCCCGCACAGACTTGTGGGGGAGGTTACTTAAGAAAAGGGCGCGACCGATTTCGCTCTCTCGGGACCAGCATCTTCACCTCTGCGGAGCTGCCGTCACAGCACAGCCGTGCTGCTAGGCCAGAAGCCTGGGCCTAAACCCACCAAGAGACCAACAATCCGGAAGGGAGAAAGACTCCAGTATCCAGCCCGTGTTCCCGGAGATCGAAGAAGCAGCCCAGCTGACGTCTGAAACAGTGGAGCACCCTCGTCCGGGACCCTTGTGCTGTGGAGCAGTGTTTTACCAACACTCCTTCTAAGGAGAATTCAGGCGGATCGGCCTGTCGGGTGAGAGAGTATACGCTCAGATTGACTTCCACCTAGACAGACAACTTAGTGCCACTCCACAGGCCGTAGATACGTGTTTGGTCTTTAGCTGAAACTTAGAGGCCCAGTTAACTGTTAAGTGTGTTATAGAAGTGACTGATGCTGACGAGCGATCAGTTCACCAACATCTACAATTACAGATACCTTGTTGGGTAATTTCTTTCATTGTTTGCCACTGTGAATTACAAATTTAACATGCACCTACCGGCCGCAACGTGGACCTAAATTGTTCTGCAGAACTGCTCGCTAGAGGGAGCTTGCAAGCATAGACTACCTACCTGAGTTTAGTTGAATATACTATTTTTCATCTGAACCTTCATATACTGATATTAATTGCTGATTCCTGCAAGGGCCCTTGCGGAATCGTAGTGAGATATTATTTAACAGTTATTTGTTTGTGATCTAAACCTATGCTTGTTTCTTCAAGTTCACTTGAAGTAAACTTATCTTTCTGGTTTAACTATATCCACTGTGTGAAGTGTATTTCTTGTCTGGAGGGACCTTCCATGGAAGCAGGTAGCACTATTGTTATATCACTGTATATTGTGTGCCTTCTATTGTGACCCCAGCCCAGCAGAGGTCACAGTATCTTAACCACCAGACTTCTGATGTGTCAAGGGAGGGTTCGAGCTTGTTAAATAGGGGTGAGTCAAACTAAAGAGAGTAGATCCCAAAACAAACCAGCGGCTCCTGAGGGGGTAGCGCTACAGAAACGTCTCCTAATGTACTAAGCTCTTGAGCAAATACCCTTGCAGAGTGCAACTAGACAAAGTCTAGTTGCATTTGCCTCTAGTAAATCAACCCCAAAAATATAAAACTTTTGGACTAATGTTTTG
Organism: Rana temporaria; assembly: GCF_905171775.1. NCBI lineage: Eukaryota > Metazoa > Chordata > Amphibia > Anura > Ranidae > Rana > Rana temporaria. The sequence goes on along the minus strand of NC_053495.1, from coordinate 126,409,810 downwards.
ATTCCATAGCAATATGTAAAATAAATAAAAAAAATATATATGGAAAGGGATAGTGGCAAGCTGTGTTGATCAAAAGGCCGCTGGTGTTCACTGGGAAAAAAAATGTGATATGTTGATGCTGATGTTGGCGCATTACACTGTTTCCATTTCACCATAACAGTGTTGTGATGCAGTGGTTTGCGTTGTACTATAATACTATAGCATAGCAATGCTGTGGTGTGAACTGACAACATTATAAACGGGGCATTTTGCCTTGTCTATGCATTGAGACTGGAAATAGGTGCCAGCGCAGCCCCAACACATCTGGTGTTAACAAGTCCCTAGGGATTTTCCTGTGATACTTGGTTCCATCTAGTGGCCAGATGCGGTATTTTCCATTTTAAATAACTGAAAAACATTCAACTAGCATAAGAAACTGCCTAATACATGTTTTTTGCCCCATTCACATGCACTTTCACTGGGCAAATTTCTATGCAATTATTTTAATAAATTACACTTCATTGTGCAAATTATTCCCATTAATGATTTCCGTTTACAGTGTTATTTGAACCCTCACAGACATTCATTAAAACAATTCTTGAATGAAACACATTATTCTTTAACCCTTAAAAATGGAAGGCCAAGCAAGTACTATAATTTTCTTACTAAAGTAATGGAATTTGAGATGTACCCAAAGCTTTTCCTAGGAAATGCATGAAGTGAAAAAAAAAACATATTTTCCACCTTAATATTCTTAAGTTAAAAGTAAATAAAAAAGTACCCATCTGTTGTTAACTGTCCTTACATATTTCTACTGCATGCTATTTAAACTAAAGTTTATACAAAATAAAAGATCTGTAATAACCAAAGTTATTGGATAAAAAAAAACGAGCTCTAATGATCTTCTGGAAGTACAGATATGTTTTGTATGAATTGTTCCCATTTGCTTCCTGTTAAAATACCCCTTCAATGAAACACGTTCTTCTTTAACCTTTGAAACGGAAGGCCAAGCAAGTACTATAATTTCCTTGCTGAGATAATGGCATTTTAATTAGCGAAGTGACCAAATCTTTAAGGCTACTTTCACAATGAGGTTTTCAGGCGTTTTAGCGCTAAAAATAGCACCTGTAAAGCACCTGAAAACTGCCTCTAATGCCTCCCCAGTGTGAAAGCCTGAGTTTAGGAGCTCCTAAACTGCCCCTGCCCATTGGAATTAATGGGCAACGCTTCCAACACGACGCAACACAGGCGCTGTTAACCCCTTCTTCGGCCGCTAGCGTGGGGGGGGGGTTAAAAGAAAAGTGCCCTGCTAGCGGCCGAAAAGCGTCACTAAAATGATGGTAAAGGATGATGTGAACAAAAGGTTGGAAAAGCAACAGCAATCTGCTTACATACTGTGACTGTGTATATGCATTATAGCCATCTATCCAACAGGAGGCACTGTAGTGTATATCTATGGTAATGTATTTAGGGGAAGTGTTATCCGTCTTATCCCTCTAAATGTATGTAGTTGTATGCTCCTTGTTCCTGTTTCTGTCTCTGTGATGTAAAGACATATTACTGCATCCAAGAAACTTCCAGCGCTTATTTCAATACTCTGCACACACTGCTAACAATTATTTAACATAAAAAAATTATAATTTTCAACTTAAAAATAAATGTCAATTAATTTACTTTGATATTTTAAGTACCTTAAATAAATTTCATTAGTTCTTAAAACACAGCTTTTACATTTACGAAAATAATGTATAATATTGAGTAATCTAGGCAAAACTTTTACGGTATGTGCATTTCCATATTCGAATTAAGTTACATTTACTTAAAAAAATTATCTATACATTTGACTGAAATTGCGGAACGCATGTTTGCCAAAGATGTAACCGCACACGTTTTGATGCTGTATATTTTAAAAGGTTCGATGTCTTTTGAAACGTTGAAAACCTGCACAAGCCAGTTCCCATCAGGACAAAAGAGCACCACCAGTGACAAGGATTTTTCTAAGTCACTACAAAGACATGCAGTGCAATTGAAAGGTAAGAATGAACATTAAACAAATTATTGTTCACATGCTTTAAATGTTGCTTAACCTCTTCCCGCCCGCACGGCTGGTTTTTACGGCCACAATGTGGCTCTGAATTGGCAGGAGGCCGTCTATATACGGCCTCCAGGCCACTGGGGAGCGCGTGAGCGGCGCAGGGGGGCGCATGAGCGGCGCATGGGGCGCGCGACCATTGCCAGCAATGCACGTGCGCCCGCCCGCCGCGTCAGTCAGGTGCCGATGCGTGTGCCTGGCGGAGACAGGGACTTGGAGCTCTGTGTGTAAACACAGAGCTCCACGTCCTGTCAGGGAGAGGAGACTGATGGTGTGTCCCTTGTATATAGGGACAACCATCGGTCACCTTCCCCAGTCACCCCCTTTCCCCCCACAGTAAGAATCACTAATTAGGGAATACATTAACCCCTTCCTCGCCCCCTAGTGTTAACCCCTTCCCTGCCAGTCACATTTATACAGTAATCAGTGCATATTTATATCATTGTTCGCTGTATAAATGTAAATGGTCCCAAAAATGTGTCAAAAGTGTCCGATGTGTCCGCCGCAATATCGCAGTCCTGACAAAAATCACAGATCGCTGCCATTACTAGTAAAAAAAAAATATGTAGAAGAATACGTATTTTTTTATTGGATATTTATTATAGCAAAAAGTAAAAAATGTTGTTTTTTTTCAAAATTGTCGCTCTATTTTTGTTTATAGCGCAAAAAATAAAAACCGCAGAGGTGATCAAATACCACCAAAAGAAAGCTCTATTTGTGGGAAAAAAAAGGACGTCAATTTTGTTTAGGAGCCACGTCGCACGACCGCGCAATTGTCATTCAAAGTGTGACAGTGCTGAAAGCTGAAATTTCACCTGGGCAGGAAGTGGGGATATATGCCCAGCAGGCCCGGACTGGGACAAAAAATAGGCCCGGGCATTTTGGATTAAGCAGCCCATGACATGCTAACCGACACCTCCGGCAGAGAACATGGGGGAGGTGGAGAGCATGCAGGGAGGTGGAGAGCACAGGGAGGGTGGTGGAGAGCACTGGGGGGTGGCAGAGACCATGGGAAGAGGTGGAGAGCCCTGGGGGGTGGCAGAGAGCCCTGGGGGTGGCAGAGAGCACTGGGGGGGGGGTCACGTGGCAGAGAGCACTAGGGGGAAGGTTGAGAGCACTGGGGGGGTGGCGTGGCAGAGAGCACTGGGGGAGGTGGAGAGCACTGGTGGGAAGGTTGAGAGCACTGGGGGGTGGCAGAGAGCACTGGGGTGGTGGCAGAGAGCCCTGGGGGTGGCAGAGAGCACTGCAGGGATTGGCAGAGAGCACTGCAGGGGTGGAGGAGAGCACTGCGGGGGTGGAGGAGAGCACTGCGGGGGTGGAGGAGAGCCCTGGTTGGAAGTTGAGAGCACTGAGGGGTGGCAGAGAGCATGGAGGGAGGTGGAGAGCACTGGGGGGTGACAGAGAACCCTGAGGGGAGGTTGAGAGCACTGGGGGGTGGTAAAGAGCACTGGGGGGTGGCAGAGAGTACTGGGAGGTGGCGGAGAGCACTGGGAGGGGGTGGCAGAGAGCACTGGAAGGGGGTGGCAGAAATCACTGGGAGGGGGTGGCAAAAATCACTGGGGGGGGGGTGGCAGAGAGCACTGGAAGGGGGTGGCAGAAATCACTGGGGGGGGTGGGTGGCAGAGAGCACTGGGGGGGTGGCAGAAATCACTGGGAGGGGGTGGCAAAAATCACTGGGGGGGGGGGGTGGGTGGCAGAGAGCACTGGGGGGGTGGCAGAAATCACTGGGAGGGGGTGGCAAAAATCACTGGGGGGGGGTGGCAGAGAGCACTGGGAGGGGGTGGCAGAAATCACTGGGGGGGTGGGTGGCAGAGAGCACTGGGAGGGGGTGGCAGAAATCACTGGGGGGGGGGGTGGCAGAGAGCACTGGGAGGGGGTGGCAGAAATCACTGGGGAGGGGGTGGCAGAGAGCACTGGGAGGGGGTGGAGATCACGAGGAGGCAAAGTGTATGAGAGGTGTAGAAGGAGCAGTGGGGGCGGCTGCATATAAAAAATCATTTTCTCCATCTCCCTTCTGCTGTATTGGAATGCCTGCTTCTCCTCTACCTCCCGCTGCCTCAGGCATTCCAATACAGCAGAAGGGAGACAGAGAAAAAGATTTTTTATATGCAGCCGCCCCCACTGCTCCTTCTATCCAGGTTACAGGAGGGGGGGGGGCTGCACTCACGTTTTCTGCTATATCCGGGCCGGTGTAAGGAGCAACAGGTGTCCGCTCTGGCTCCTCCCCCTCGCAGTCACGCCCCCCGGCCGTGGAGAGGCCGAAGGCTTCTCATCTAGCTCCTCCCCCTGTGTTTACGTCCACCCGGGAGGCCGCGGAGAGGCTTGATGAGCGGCGCGGGTTTAAAGAGACATGTGCCCCGCGACTTGCAGCCTGGCGGCCTCTCGGTGGCCGCGGCCCACCGGGCGAATGCCCGGTTTGCCCGATGGCCAGTCCGGGCCTGATGCCCAGTAAGCAAGTAGTTAACATTCCATCCAAAATTTTTGTTTTAAATTGCCGATTAATATATTTAAAATAAATGGACATACATCCGTTGTATACACCTATTGAGACAACTCACTTATGTGCACGCAAAGTTTTCACTTACTGCATTCTGCAGAACGCAACCAAGATGCAGGCTGAGTGACCGCCAGCTGTCAAGCTTAAAAACTATTTTGTGCCACAAAAACTAATGTTTCAGCCGGTCCGGTTTTTGAGTGCCACCCACATTGCACCTGATGTTTATAAAATTTAAAAACAAATATAGCATTCGTTTGCACTGCATCTGTGCTGATTTGTGCTGCAAAAACAAACATATGTGCTGGTTTGGTTTCAGAGATTTTGCACATTATAGTTGGTGAAATCTCTCCCACTTTGCACCACATGTTATTACATTTTAAAAACAATTATACAATTTGTTTGTGCTGATTTGTAGCACAAAAACAAACTTTTTGTTTGTTCGGTTTTTGAGATATTGGACATTCAACCTAAAGCCCTGCCCACTTGATATTGGACATTATGGGCCAGATCCTCAAAAGAGATACGGCGGCGTAACTGCTGTTACGCCGTCGTATCCCTGGTCCTAACTATGGAACTGATCCACAGACTCAGTTTCCCATAGTTAGGACGAAGATCCGACATGTGTAATTGAATTACACTGTCGGATCTTAAGGATGCAATTCTAGGCCGGCCGCTAGGTGGCGAGGCCATTGAGGCCGGCGTAGAATATGCAAATGACCAGTTACGGCGATCCACGAACGCTCCGACGGGCCCGACGCTCTAAATCTACGTCGTTTACGTCGAGTTCCGCCGCGTAAAACTAGGGCTAAGCCCTAGTTGTCCTAAGCCATGTTAAGTATGGCCGTCGTTCCCGCGTCGAATTTTAAATTCTACGTCGTTTGCGTAAGACGTCCGTGAATGGCGCTGGACGCCATTTACGGTAACGTCTAAGCAAATGACGTCGGAGCGACGTCAGTTAGCGCAATGCACGTCGGGTAATTTACCCGACGGAGCATGCGCAGTACGTCCGGCGCGGGAGCGCGCCTAATTTAAATGGGACTCGCCCATTTGAATAGGAACGCCTTGCGCCGGACGGATTTAAGTTACAGCGCCGCAAAATTCCAGGTAAGTGCTTTGTGGATCGGCACCTAACTTTGGAATTTTGCGGCGGAGTAACTTAAATCAGAAAAGTTACGTTGCGCCAAGGCTTTGTGGATAACCCCCTATGTAACCTAAACCCTTGCTCACTTTGCACTATGTTATTACATTTCAAAAACAAATATACCATATTTCTGCTGCATTGGAAGGAAAAATAAGCATATTGGTATAGTGTATTTTTTCATATAGCACTCTCATTATGTTTCAGAAAGAATGATTATGGGACTCATTTATGCTTTTAGCCTGAGCTACCCTAAAAACCTAAAATCTACCTTTGAAGTTTTTCAGAATATCTTTTTAGAGCTAGATGTGGGTAATCTATCTTTAAAAGTTCACACTTTAACCGCTTGCTGACTAGCCATTGTCATTATACTGCGGCAGGTCGGCTCTCCTGCGCAAACATCCATAATTGTACGTTGGTCTTTGCACAGGAGATAACAGCGGGAGCGTGCCCACCGGTCTGTCGGACTCGATGTCTGCTGATGACCACGATTGCGGTATACAGAGGCCGAACGGGAATCTGCCTATGTAAACAAGGCGATGCCCATTTTGCCAGTTGACATGTTAGAGATCTACTGCTCCCAGTAATCGGGAAGCTTTTCTTTTTTAATAAAGGACTTTCTCCACGGTGTATGTATGTGTGTTTTTTTACTATTATTTACATTTCCTTAGTGAATTGGTAGAGGTACAATGTACCCCATTACCAATTTACATAGGGGGGCTGGATCTGGGGGTCCTCTTTGTTAAAGGGGTCTTCCAGATTCTGATAAGCCCCCCGCCTGCAGACCCCCACAACCACCGGCCAGGGTTGTGGGTATGAGGCCCCTGTCCCCATCAACATGGGGACATCCTCCCCATGTTGAGGGTATGTGGCCTGGTACGGCTCTCTCGCCCCCCCTCTTTTCTGCGGCCGGCCAGGTTACGTGCTCGGATAAGGGGTCTGGTGTGGATTTTTGGGGGAACTCCATGCCATTTTTTTTTATCTGGGGTGGAGTTTCCCTTAAAATCCACACGTCATTTTTTTCTAAATTGACGGCGGGGTTCCCCCTTAATAACCATACCAGATCTGAAGGGCCTGGTAATTGAATTTGGGGGGACCCCCACGCTTTTTTTTTTATGAATGAATTTTCTCTGAATTTCCGGGAGCCGACAATTCATTATAGCCGCAAATGATTTTTAAATTACTTTTTTTCCTTCAGAAATTACACTTTGTGCAGGGACAATTCTAAGCACGGGAAACATGCGCTATTTCACAGGCATACTAGACACCCCCCCTAGGTACGAAATTTAAAGGAATATTTCACTTTTATTGTTTCACTTTAAGCATTATTAACTTCACTGCTCCCGAAAAAAACTTCAGTTTTTAAAACTTTTTTTTGCATTGATACATGTCCCCTGAGGCAGGACCCAGGTCCCCAAACACTTTTTAGGACAATAAATTGCATATTAGCCTTTAAAATTAGCACTTTAGATTTCAAACGTTCGAGTCCCATAGACTTTAACATGGTTCTGAAGTTCACACAAACTTTTGGTCTGTTCGCAGGTTCTGGTGCGAGCCGAACAGGGGTGTGTTCGGCTCATCTCTAGTTAGCACTTTCATCTAGCAGCAAAAGGGTCACTGGTTCATATCCTGACCACAACACTCCCTGCATGCTCTACCCTATGCCTGTGTAGGATTCCTCCCACACTCCAAAGACATGCTGTAGGGTAATTGGCTCCTGAGTATGAATGTGAGTCCAGGATCTTAGATTGAATGAAAGGGACTGATGTGAATGTACAATGTATATATAAAACACTCTTTAAATTGACAATGCTATATAAGTACTTGACGTAAATAAGGTAATGTATGTGTTCCTATATAAAAGAAGGGATGGGGACAGGGGACGAGGGACAGTGGCTAGGGCTGGTCCTCTAAGAATCCCCTCCCCCCAAAAAGGGGGCGTTTATGGGACTATCTCGGTACTGGGTAAAAAATAACATACATATAATATAAAAATATATTTTATTACATACAATTGTTGAACAAAGAATACATGGTAAAATTGAAAAGACAGGACCTCAGGGAGTACCCCCGGGCAATTTTGTTGTTGCAAACATATAGACTGGTCTATGCCTCGACTAGTTTCGCGGTGAAACCGCTTTCTCAAGAGAACCAATCTATAAAGCAATTAAATACAATTAATGTTATGCAAATATGATAAATTCAACAATAGCCATAGTAATACAATGCAATAACAAAATAAAAGTAAAACAAAGGAAAAAAGCTCACCCATAATTAGGTGGTGAAGTGTGGTATCAGGCAACCCAGGTGGGGTAACCCCCCCGCGACGGACAAGGGGGATATTGCGGAAAACTCTGATTGGAGGCATGAAATAGATACAAGTTCAAGTAGGAAGCAATGTCAAGGCAAGAGAGGGGGACACCTGTGGAGGAATTGAAGGAAAGGGGAGTGATGGGACAGGGGGAGAAGGGACCGAGAGGGAGGACAGAGGGGGGAGGGAATAGCTGAGAAAACCAGGGAGGGGAAAGAGGGAAAATGGAGGGAAAGGGGGGGAGAAGGGGGGAGGGAGGGGAAGGGGGGGAGAAAAGGGGGGAGGGGAAGAAGAAGGGGGGGGAAGGAGAACAAGGGGAGGGAGGAGGAGGGGGAGAGGTAAGGACAGGGCAGGAAAAGGGGGGGGGGGAGAAAAGAGGGGTGGGATAAAGTGCAGGAGGAGGGGATGGGGAAGGAGGAGGGGGTTTTTTTTGGGGGTGGGGGAATTAGGGAGGGCAAGGGAGGGGGGGGCAGGAGGGATACCCATAACCAAAACAAGGCTAAACAGAACCAATTTAAACTCACCAAATAGTTAAATGATGGTGGTATGAATGCCAAACCATATGTTGGTTCACTAAATTGCGGGGATGGTGAGACAGATGGAGGGTGTGGACATCCCAAGGTAATCATGACCAGGAAGGTGTAATTAATATAGGTGGATAATATAGGGTCCATCATAGCAAGGGACTGCCCAAAAAGGGGGAGTCAATAAATGCAATGATAGTAGGTTAGGATGGGTAATTGGAATGGATATACAAATAGCCTGGAAGAATTATGCCTATGGGAGTCTCCCCTCCAGGAGGTAGGTAGTCCGTCTCAGAGCTGTGGTCCGCATATAGGAACCATGGGGAGAGATCCGCGGTGCTCACTCACGGGCAGAAGCCCTTTAAGTGAGCTCCCCAACCCAATGACCCCAGAGCCGCCGCCAATCAGCGGCGTCTGACGTCATAGGTCAGTTCCTCCACACGGCGCGGGTTCACGTTGAACGCTGTCCGCGCGTGCGCCCTCAACACGGACCATAGGGGCGGAGAGCCCAGTCCGGGGAAGGCAAGGAGGGGACAGGCAGAGGCTCGTCCCTCCCAGGGGAAACACAAGTCCGCCGACATGGGGAGAAAGAAACCAGGCAGCCAACGACCACACATAACCACCAGGGGTCGCTATCTATATATACAGGAATTACAAGACATACATTTAGAATTAAAAGGCGATTAACAATAAATTGGGGGAAGAGTAATTCCCACAATAAATAGATCACAAATAGGTTGTTAAACCATGCAGGAGGTGGTCACAAGGAGGGCTAATGGGCTGGAGGAGTTTTCAAAACCGAATAGAGCCCCTGTGACAGGGCAGCTAAATCCATGAATATTCGTTTTTAATTCCCATAGTTGATAATGTGATTGGGGACAATGTGATAAACAATTATGATAAAAACGTATGACAGCAAAGGCATGCTGATAAGTGTATGAGTAAGTAAACTAAATACATGGGAGTGCTCGTGAGAGCAAGAAAGTGAGGGTAAATGATATGGCAAAAACCATTAAGAAGGTGACCTAAAGGGGTGGTCAGGGTGCAAGTGAGGTGAAAGTTATGAAACAATAAAGGGTCAAAGACACCATAGTGTCAATTGCCTGAGGTGTGTTGAATGTATGGTGAAAAAAATATAATAACAGAAACGTGTTGATTTCAATAATGGGATGGCATGTCCATTTAAGGTGTAGTAGTTAAAATTATAATTATTAAACCAGGGGGAGGGAGAAGGAATGATTCTCCTTAATGGCAGGGCATGACAATCAATAATGGAATAATATGATGGTAATCAAGGGACGGTGATAATCAGCATGGGATTCCAAGTGTGGATAACATATGGAAATCCTGTTGGGTCGGAGGGTTGTCCAATCCCTTAAACCCATGATCTTAGGTAAAGACCAATGAGTTATGCTGACTACGTCCTACTTGAGGATCATAATCACTGAATTGGTGAATATGGTCAGAATTATTCAAACTCCTTGATGACATAGAATAAATAAATAATGCTGGTAAAATAATATAGTTGTCAATTACAACCTATGTACTCGGTGCCGAGGGCCTCCAATTGTCCAGTTAGCCCAAGGACAACCTCCCAGTGATCGATATCATTATCATTAAGATAATATTGATTACAGGTTTGAGGCACTCAGGGAAAAGAGAAACGGGTGTGTTATCCACCCTAATATTATGCAAAAAATGTTGGAGTATGGCCTCAGATAAATAAGGTAGTTACTAATAAAAGTGTACCATCATCCCGATTAATATATAAAAGAAGGGATGGGGACAGGGGACGAGGGACAGTGGCTAGGGCTGGTCCTCTAAGAATCCCCTCCCCCCAAAAAGGGGGCGTTTATGGGACTATCTCGGTACTGGGTAAAAAATAACATACATATAATATAAAAATATATTTTATTACATACAATTGTTGAACAAAGAATACATGGTAAAATTGAAAAGACAGGACCTCAGGGAGTACTCCCGGGCAATTTTGTTGTTGCAAACATATAGACTGGTCTATGCCTCGACTAGTTTCGCGGTGAAACCGCTTTCTCAAGAGAACCAATCTATAAAGCAATTAAATACAATTAATGTTATGCAAATATGATAAATTCAACAATAGCCATAGTAATACAATGCAATAACAAAATAAAAGTAAAACAAAGGAAAAAAGCTCACCCATAATTAGGTGGTGAATTGTGGTATCAGGCAACCCAGGTGGGGTAACCCCCCCGCGACGGACAAGGGGGATATTGCGGAAAACTCTGATTGGAGGCATGAAATAGATACAAGTTCAAGTAGGAAGCAATGTCAAGGCAAGAGAGGGGGACACCTGTGGAGGAATTGAAGGAAAGGGGAGTGATGGGACAGGGGGAGAAGGGACCGAGAGGGAGGACAGAGGGGGGAGGGAATAGCTGAGAAAACCAGGGAGGGGAAAGAGGGAAAATGGAGGGAAAGGGGGGGAGAAGGGGGGAGGGAGGGGAAGGGGGGGAGAAAAGGGGGGAGGGGAAGAAGAAGGGGGGGGAAGGAGAACAAGGGGAGGGAGGAGGAGGGGGAGAGGTAAGGACAGGGCAGGAAAAGGGGGGGGAGAAAAGAGGGGTGGGATAAAGTGCAGGAGGAGGGGATGGGGAAGGAGGAGGGGTTTTTTTTGGGGGTGGGGGAATTAGGGAGGGCAAGGGAGGGGGGGGGGCAGGAGGGATACCCATAACCAAAACAAGGCTAAACAGAACCAATTTAAACTCACCAAATAGTTAAATGATGGTGGTATGAATGCCAAACCATATGTTGGTTCACTAAATTGCGGGGATGGTGAGACAGATGGAGGGTGTGGACATCCCAAGGTAATCATGACCAGGAAGGTGTAATTAATATAGGTGGATAATATAGGGTCCATCATAGCAAGGGACTGCCCAAAAAGGGGGAGTCAATAAATGCAATGATAGTAGGTTAGTATGGGTAATTGGAATGGATATACAAATAGCCTGGAAGAATTATGCCTATGGGAGTCTCCCCTCCAGGAGGTAGGTAGTCCGTCTCAGAGCTGTGGTCCGCATATAGGAACCATGGGGAGAGATCCGCGGTGCTCACTCACGGGCAGAAGCCCTTTAAGTGAGCTCCCCAACCCAATGACCCCAGAGCCGCCGCCAATCAGCGGCGTCTGACGTCATAGGTCAGTTCCTCCACACGGCACGGGTTCACGTTGAACGCTGTCCGCGCGTGCGCCCTCAACACGGACCATAGGGGCGGAGAGCCCAGTCCGGGGAAGGCAAGGAGGGGACAGGCAGAGGCTCGTCCCTCCCAGGGGAAACACAAGTCCGCCGACATGGGGAGAAAGAAACCAGGCAGCCAACGACCACACATAACCACCAGGGGTCGCTATCTATATATACAGGAATTACAAGACATACATTTAGAATTAAAAGGCGATTAACAATAAATTGGGGGAAGAGTAATTCCCACAATAAATAGATCACAAATAGGTTGTTAAACCATGCAGGAGGTGGTCACAAGGAGGGCTAATGGGCTGGAGGAGTTTTCAAAACCGAATAGAGCCCCTGTGACAGGGCAGCTAAATCCATGAATATTCGTTTTTAATTCCCATAGTTGATAATGTGATTGGGGACAATGTGATAAACAATTATGATAAAAACGTATGACAGCAAAGGCATGCTGATAAGTGTATGAGTAAGTAAACTAAATACATGGGAGTGCTCGTGAGAGCAAGAAAGTGAGGGTAAATGATATGGCAAAAACCATTAAGAAGGTGACCTAAAGGGGTGGTCAGGGTGCAAGTGAGGTGAAAGTTATGAAACAATAAAGGGTCAAAGACACCATAGTGTCAATTGCCTGAGGTGTGTTGAATGTATGGTGAAAAAAATATAATAACAAAAACGTGTTGATTTCAATAATGGGATGGCATGTCCATTTAAGGTGTAGTAGTTAAAATTATAATTATTAAACCAGGGGGAGGGAGAAGGAATGATTCTCCTTAATGGCAGGGCATGACAATCAATAATGGAATAATATGATGGTAATCAAGGGACGGTGATAATCAGCATGGGATTCCAAGTGTGGATAACATATGGAAATCCTGTTGGGTCGGAGGGTTGTCCAATCCCTTAAACCCATGATCTTAGGTAAAGACCAATGAGTTATGCTGACTACGTCCTACTTGAGGATCATAATCACTGAATTGGTGATTATGGTCAGAATTATTCAAACTCCTTGATGACATAGAATAAATAAATAATGCTGGTAAAATAATATAGTTGTCAATTACAACCTATGTACTCGGTGCCGAGGGCCTCCAATTGTCCAGTTAGCCCAAGGACAACCTCCCAGTGATCGATATCATTATCATTAAGATAATATTGATTACAGGTTTGAGGCACTCAGGGAAAAGAGAAACGGGTGTGTTATCCACCCTAATATTATGCAAAAAATGTTGGAGTATGGCCTCAGATAAATAAGGTCGTTACTAATAAAAGTGTACCATCATCCCGATTAATATATAAAAGAAGGGATGGGGACAGGGGACGAGGGACAGTGGCTAGGGCTGGTCCTCTAAGAATCCCCTCCCCCCAAAAAGGGGGCGTTTATGGGACTATCTCGGTACTGGGTAAAAAATAACATACATATAATATAAAAATATATTTTATTACATACAATTGTTGAACAAAGAATACATGGTAAAATTGAAAAGACAGGACCTCAGGGAGTACTCCCGGGCAATTTTGTTGTTGCAAACATATAGACTGGTCTATGCCTCGACTAGTTTCGCGGTGAAACCGCTTTCTCAAGAGAACCAATCTATAAAGCAATTAAATACAATTAATGTTATGCAAATATGATAAATTCAACAATAGCCATAGTAATACAATGCAATAACAAAATAAAAGTAAAACAAAGGAAAAAAGCTCACCCATAATTAGGTGGTGAAGTGTGGTATCAGGCAACCCAGGTGGGGTAACCCCCCCCGCGACGGACAAGGGGGATATTGCGGAAAACTCTGATTGGAGGCATGAAATAGATACAAGTTCAAGTAGGAAGCAATGTCAAGGCAAGAGAGGGGGACACCTGTGGAGGAATTGAAGGAAAGGGGAGTGATGGGACAGGGGGAGAAGGGACCGAGAGGGAGGACAGAGGGGGGAGGGAATAGCTGAGAAAACCAGGGAGGGGAAAGAGGGAAAATGGAGGGAAAGGGGGGGAGAAGGTGGGAGGGAGGGGAAGGGGGGGAGAAAAGGGGGGAGGGGAAGAAGAAGGGGGGGGGAAGGAGAACAAGGGGAGGGAGGAGGAGGGGGAGAGGTAAGGACAGGGCAGGAAAAGGGGGGGGGAGAAAAGAGGGGTGGGATAAAGTGCAGGAGGAGGGGATGGGGAAGGAGGAGGGGTTTTTTTTGGGGGTGGGGGAATTAGGGAGGGCAAGGGAGGGGGGGGGGGCAGGAGGGATACCCATAACCAAAACAAGGCTAAACAGAACCAATTTAAACTCACCAAATAGTTAAATGATGGTGGTATGAATGCCAAACCATATGTTGGTTCACTAAATTGCGGGGATGGTGAGACAGATGGAGGGTGTGGACATCCCAAGGTAATCATGACCAGGAAGGTGTAATTAATATAGGTGGATAATATAGGGTCCATCATAGCAAGGGACTGCCCAAAAAGGGGGAGTCAATAAATGCAATGATAGTAGGTTAGTATGGGTAATTGGAATGGATATACAAATAGCCTGGAAGAATTATGCCTATGGGAGTCTCCCCTCCAGGAGGTAGGTAGTCCGTCTCAGAGCTGTGGTCCGCATATAGGAACCATGGGGAGAGATCCGCGGTGCTCACTCACGGGCAGAAGCCCTTTAAGTGAGCTCCCCAACCCAATGACCCCAGAGCCGCCGCCAATCAGCGGCGTCTGACGTCATAGGTCAGTTCCTCCACACGGCGCGGGTTCACGTTGAACGCTGTCCGCGCGTGCGCCCTCAACACGGACCATAGGGGCGGAGAGCCCAGTCCGGGGAAGGCAAGGAGGGGACAGGCAGAGGCTCGTCCCTCCCAGGGGAAACACAAGTCCGCCGACATGGGGAGAAAGAAACCAGGCAGCCAACGACCACACATAACCACCAGGGGTCGCTATCTATATATACAGGAATTACAAGACATACATTTAGAATTAAAAGGCGATTAACAATAAATTGGGGGAAGAGTAATTCCCACAATAAATAGATCACAAATAGGTTGTTAAACCATGCAGGAGGTGGTCACAAGGAGGGCTAATGGGCTGGAGGAGTTTTCAAAACCGAATAGAGCCCCTGTGACAGGGCAGCTAAATCCATGAATATTCGTTTTTAATTCCCATAGTTGATAATGTGATTGGGGACAATGTGATAAACAATTATGATAAAAACGTATGACAGCAAAGGCATGCTGATAAGTGTATGAGTAAGTAAACTAAATACATGGGAGTGCTCGTGAGAGCAAGAAAGTGAGGGTAAATGATATGGCAAAAACCATTAAGAAGGTGACCTAAAGGGGTGGTCAGGGTGCAAGTGAGGTGAAAGTTATGAAACAATAAAGGGTCAAAGACACCATAGTGTCAATTGCCTGAGGTGTGTTGAATGTATGGTGAAAAAAATATAATAACAAAAACGTGTTGATTTCAATAATGGGATGGCATGTCCATTTAAGGTGTAGTAGTTAAAATTATAATTATTAAACCAGGGGGAGGGAGAAGGAATGATTCTCCTTAATGGCAGGGCATGACAATCAATAATGGAATAATATGATGGTAATCAAGGGACGGTGATAATCAGCATGGGATTCCAAGTGTGGATAACATATGGAAATCCTGTTGGGTCGGAGGGTTGTCCAATCCCTTAAACCCATGATCTTAGGTAAAGACCAATGAGTTATGCTGACTACGTCCTACTTGAGGATCATAATCACTGAATTGGTGATTATGGTCAGAATTATTCAAACTCCTTGATGACATAGAATAAATAAATAATGCTGGTAAAATAATATAGTTGTCAATTACAACCTATGTACTCGGTGCCGAGGGCCTCCAATTGTCCAGTTAGCCCAAGGACAACCTCCCAGTGATCGATATCATTATCATTAAGATAATATTGATTACAGGTTTGAGGCACTCAGGGAAAAGAGAAACGGGTGTGTTATCCACCCTAATATTATGCAAAAAATGTTGGAGTATGGCCTCAGATAAATAAGGTAGTTACTAATAAAAGTGTACCATCATCCCGATTAATATATAAAAGAAGGGATGGGGACAGGGGACGAGGGACAGTGGCTAGGGCTGGTCCTCTAAGAATCCCCTCCCCCCAAAAAGGGGGCGTTTATGGGACTATCTCGGTACTGGGTAAAAAATAACATACATATAATATAAAAATATATTTTATTACATACAATTGTTGAACAAAGAATACATGGTAAAATTGAAAAGACAGGACCTCAGGGAGTACTCCCGGGCAATTTTGTTGTTGCAAACATATAGACTGGTCTATGCCTCGACTAGTTTCGCGGTGAAACCGCTTTCTCAAGAGAACCAATCTATAAAGCAATTAAATACAATTAATGTTATGCAAATATGATAAATTCAACAATAGCCATAGTAATACAATGCAATAACAAAATAAAAGTAAAACAAAGGAAAAAAGCTCACCCATAATTAGGTGGTGAAGTGTGGTATCAGGCAACCCAGGTGGGGTAACCCCCCCCGCGACGGACAAGGGGGATATTGCGGAAAACTCTGATTGGAGGCATGAAATAGATACAAGTTCAAGTAGGAAGCAATGTCAAGGCAAGAGAGGGGGACACCTGTGGAGGAATTGAAGGAAAGGGGAGTGATGGGACAGGGGGAGAAGGGACCGAGAGGGAGGACAGAGGGGGGAGGGAATAGCTGAGAAAACCAGGGAGGGGAAAGAGGGAAAATGGAGGGAAAGGGGGGGAGAAGGGGGAGGGAGGGGAAGGGGGGGAGAAAAGGGGGGAGGGGAAGAAGAAGGGGGGGGAAGGAGAACAAGGGGAGGGAGGAGGAGGGGGAGAGGTAAGGACAGGGCAGGAAAAGGGGGGGGGAGAAAAGAGGGGTGGGATAAAGTGCAGGAGGAGGGGATGGGGAAGGAGGAGGGGGTTTTTTTTGGGGGTGGGGGAATTAGGGAGGGCAAGGGAGGGGGGGGGCAGGAGGGATACCCATAACCAAAACAAGGCTAAACAGAACCAATTTAAACTCACCAAATAGTTAAATGATGGTGGTATGAATGCCAAACCATATGTTGGTTCCTAACTTAAACTTCTCTATAAACAGGAAAATGGAGTTGGCTTTACTTAAAAATATAGTTCCAGACAAGTTAAGATATGTATTCCTAACTTAAAACACTATGGTCTATACATTGAAAAAATTGAGTTGGCTTTACTTGAAACAACTAAGTTGAAAACATGAAAAGTCTAATGAGTCAGACAAAAATAAGGTTAGTTGACAGTACTTAACAAGCTGTTTTAAATAGTTGCCTCAATTTTTTTGAGTAGATCCAGCACATTATTTTTTACAGTGCAATAGGTTATGGGTCCAGGCATCCTAGCAAACCCAGCAGCAACCAGGCACTGTAAAAAGAGAATTTTGCAAGACAGGGAGTCTGTGAATACTGAAAGATGGCAAGTGGTTCAGATGTGAAGTTTGCAATTGCAAAGCTGAACAATGCCAGTTAAAAGCTGTCAGTTTCTCAGCAATGTGGGGAGTGTATAATAATAAGGGGGCTCTAATAGTAAGTGATAAATAAATTCCAAATTCTAGCTTGAAACGATATATTAACTATAAGGTCAACAATATAATATTGATTTAAAGTGCTTATATAATGACAACATCAAAAAATAGGTGCAAAAAAAATAGTTTCTCAGCAATGATGACTTGCGGCAAGTGCTGAATACAGACAGACCCACAAACGGAGAGACGGAGGACTGGGACAGGAAAGATAGACAGGCAAAAGATATAAGCCTACAAGTGGAAGATGACCAGCTTAGCCACAAAGGAACAGAGAAAACAACCAAATGTATGTGGACTTTATTACAAAGACTGCATGAGCGTTCGAGCCTCAACAGTAAGCTCTTTCTACTAGGAAAGCTTTACAAGATGAGACTAGAAGAAGGCCAGCAAATGTGTGACCACATGAAAGCTATGCTAGAGTTCATAGAGCAGCTGTGCGCCAATGGAGAGGACATCAAAAATAACCATATTGTTACCGTGCTCCTCTGCAGCCTTCCAGAGACATATACTGCTCTCATTATTGTGTTAGAATCCATACGCATGTCAAGAAGCGATATGGATCGTCAACTTTTTGTGGACATTGGGATAGACATGTCAAAACCAATTCCTATTTTTGAAGATAACCAGGAATGTATAAAGCTTACGCAATCAGAAAGGGTCAATCCTAGGGCCAAACACATTGATGTCAAGTATCACCTACTAGGGGACAATCAAGACCAAGGTATTATTGACATTCAATGCTGCCCGTCAGAGGATATTCACTCACCAAGCCTTTGTTGAAGGAACATCATAGTTATTTTCAGAAGAAGCTAAATATAATTTGACAAAGCACATGCTGTTGAGAAGGGGAGTTGTAAAAGCAACAGCATTCTGCTTACATACTGTTACTGTGTATATGCATTATAGCTGTCTATCCAGCAGGTGCCACTGTAAGTTTGGGCAGTGAAGGGCATTCAATATTTAGAGCGGATATGTTTAGCTGAAGAACTAAAGTCCTTTGATAACTTAAAATTGCACTTTAACCTACCTAATACATGCTTTTTTAGATATCTACAATTGAGACATGCATTTCAAATACAATTTAAACAGCAACCAGTAACTTTTTATACCTCGACCCTAGAGGAAGAACTCAGAGATGATACCCTCACTAAACTCCTCTCCACTATTTATAAGACCATTTTTCCCTCTGTCCACTTGGGGCTAAAAACTCTTAAATCTAAATGGGCACTGGACTTTCCTAGCTTAGATGATGAAGGTTGGGAGAAAATATGGGAGTGCGCCTTTTTACAGCTGGTTTCCGCAAGGGACAGGTTGATTCAGTACAAACTCCTACATAAGATCTATGTCACGCCTGCACGTTTACGGTGAAAAGAGAAAAGTGAAAAGAATGTAACTGATAGCACACTCAATGAACAAGTATATAAATCCAATAAATAGTGAATGATAAGATGCACCAACGTTCACACCTGTGAGACAGGTATAATTAGAATAATGACCAGTGAATCCAAAAAACATAGAATACATATACCAAAAAATTATATCAAACAGTGCACATAAATGTATACAGTGATAAAGGTCCAATAAATGGATAGCCCAGCCAAGGTGGTGATAAAATGAATAAAGTTTATGTGTATAGTGACTCCCACCACCGAAAATAGTAACAAAATACACTTAGTGCTGCAGGATTCTTCAGTGATACACCTCTGTGTCTGCAAGCAGCTCACCTTACAAATGACTAGGTGAACAATGTCTAAGGCCGCGTACACACGGTCGAACATGTCCGCTGAAACTGGTCCGCGGACCAGTTTCCGCGGACATGTCCGACCGTGTGTACGGCCCAGCGGACAAAAGTTTCTTAGCAATCTAAGAAACTTGTCCGCTGGAAACATGTCCGTCAAACATGTCCGATGGTTAGTACACCTAATCGGACATGTCCGCTGGTTATGACGTGTAACCAACGTCCCCAAATCCCGCGCATGCGTCAAATTAATTCGACGCATGTGTGGAAGCATTGCACTTCCGTGTTTGAGAACGTCGGTGTCTTCTACGTCACCGCGTTCTCTGTCCGCAGGGATTTTGGTCTGATGGTGTGTACACACATCAGACCAAAAGCTCCCAGGAGACATGTCCGATGAAAATGGTCCGTGGACCGTTTTAATCGGACATGGCTCCTCGTGTGTACGGGGCCTAAGAGTTGTGACTTCCATCTTTGTTAAAGGGTGCTTAATACTACCCCTGAGTAGCTAATACCTACAATATACTAACAATCTCAGAAGTTACTAGAGCGTGTAGTTATGTTATAGTGCCAAAAGCGGCACTAATGTTAAGGTTTTATTTTTTATACTGTTTGTTTTATTTTGATGTATTTGGACCGAGCCTGGGTATGCCTGATTTTTTTGTATCTGAACTTGAAACACAATAAAAAAAAAAAAAAACAGCTCTAGTTGTGTGAACAAAATGATAAAAATGTAGTTTAGGTACAGTGGTGCATGCCCGCGCAATTGTCATTGAATGTGCAACAGTGCTCAAAGCAGAAAAGTGGCCTGGGCAGGAAGGGCATAAAAGTGCCCAGTATTGAAGTGGTTAAAAACGTGTTCTTACCTCTAAAGAACAGGACTGCCCTATAGATTGTTGATTGGTCTCATAATCAGCACACAAATACCATACAAAATAAAACAATACTTTGCAAAATAATATATGCATATCCATTCACAGGCATGCAAATGTAAAGGCATGTTGTAATGGTAAGCAAGCCTTTTCCCCTTTATCTCTCAACAAATAGCCCCTGCCATCTACTCGTGATATTCCACAGGAAGTGCTGTTTACGGGCATATCTCTTGTTCTAGTAACCTTGTTACTGTCTAGTTGCCAAAACCTACATGTTAAGCTTGCTAATCCAGCACATTCTTCTTTTAGAACTCCACAGGTGGGAGGAAATGTTTAATCCTACTTACAACTAACTCCCCAATTCATTTTTGTTTGTCTCTTTTGTAAAAAATTGTTACTGTGGAAATAATACAAACAGTACAATGATATGTTCCAAAAGAAGCCAACCCTCTTTTATCAGAACAGCAGTCATTTTCAGTCTTGTGGTAAGTTTGAGAACAAGTTGTGTTTATCAGGTGCCAAGTGCCAAACAAAAACGCTGACATGAAAACTTACATTAAAAATACTTACAAAATTGAGATTTTATTTCTATAACAGTATATTTTTATAAAAAATGCCAAGGCTGTAGAAACGGTCATCACTTGCAGAAGAAAAGAAAATTATAATTCTAGTCTAGAAAAGTTATCTGTATGTAATGTAAGATTGGGGTGATCAGACTCCAGCGGTAGGTGTGTTTTCCAGTGAGTACGCCAGTCCAGAACTGAGTTTTTAAGGGCCTGGTAACCCACTTTTATTTAAAAGCACAAAAGTTCACAAATACAACAGTATTTCTGCATTTTGCATAACCAACAGTTTAGCCTCCTGGCTTCCATACTTGCCATCCGGCTGTTTCAGGCCTTTAGCCTAGGTTCTGTTCCTCAGAACAAACAATTTCCTAGGGAGAAGCTCAAACCTAGCTTTCTCCTGATAAGCGTCTTGCTGCTCAATCATCAAACGACATCTGCCTCCTGCAGACATGCATGCTCTAGCTGCACCGTCTCTGACTCCTCTCAGAGGGATGGGAATCCACCTGATTCCCAGGAACAGACTTCCTGCCTGTTGGGTGGGGCTCTGAGCCATGTCAGGTCAGAACTAAAAAGCCCAAGACACAGCTGTGCAATTAATGTGTCTTTCTCTCCAAAATCTGGCGTAAACCGGCAATCTTTCACACCATCACAGTAAATTCAATATTTTTGATAATATTGTGCTTCAAGCATTATACCATGTATGGAATTTAAAACTTTAATCTTGGAAAAAATATATATTTGTAACATTTTTCTATGCCATTTTAAAACAATATGGAGGTTAGTTGCTCCTCTGGAGTTAAACTTAAGGCCCATACACACGATCAGACTTTTTGACAACAAATGTCCGATGGACATGACAATGACACAACAATGACAACGGTGACGATGAACGGCGACAATAATTTGGGGGGGGGGGCAAAGTTTGCCATCTTCGCCCTGGGCACCAAATGTCCTTGTCCCAGCACTGCTTTCAAGTAGATACTTCTACCTGTTTAGCCTCCTATAACTTCTTCAGGGAGATTTATTTAATATCTTGTGTGAAACCATTAATCAAATTCATACAGTAAACTTGATGAAAAAATCCCAGTTTGCACCAGAACTCTCAAGCCACTGAGAGCTGCCCACCAAATTATCAATAAAACGTTATTCAGTATGATCACTAGAGGGTACCCATGGTCAGATAATCTCCAATGGTTTTTAAAAGGTAGAAAAAAGGGATGAAATCAACACAGGAGCCATCATGGCTAGGGCATTTCTCTTGTACTCCAGCTGTTAGTATATGCACTATATTAAACTTTTGTTTCTAGCTTTAGAGCCTCTTTAATTACAAAGTCTAAATACTTCACCAAAATCATCTTTTACTTAAGTGGATTAAATTTAAGCAGCTTTGACATAATGTTAGTGATTTTTCCATTCTCTGTTGAAATACGAATCAATTTTTTGAACGGAAAAAGTGACCAGGCCCTCACTGTTTTTATCAAGCATACAAAATAATCCTGAGCAATAAATTGTCTCTGGAGGCAAAAATGATAGTCTCCTTTGCAATGTTTCCATATTGCATCCATATTGACATAATCCTCCTTTCTCATAGCCTGAGTTATTGCATAAAATATAACTAGTGATGTGCTTAGTTCCAACCTGAATATGTAAGTTTACCCCTGTTACCCTCACACCTGTTTCCAAGGTTGTGCAGATAAAGGTTACCAGGCCCATATTAGATGTTCCAACCTGGAAATTCAGGCCTTCTGGATCAAAACATTGAATAACGAACATCCAATTCAAAATGATCCCACCATTTAAACTTTTACCTCAAGTGCTTACAGCAGAAAAGCAAACCTTAGCTAGAGCCTGGAAGAACCCACATCAAAGTAAAAATCTAACTAAAAATAGGATAATCCAAACCATGATTCTCAACAAAATTGAATCAACATTAACAGACAAAAGTTTGTTATGTACACAGATTTGGCAATCCTCGATTGGTAAATATCTACCAATAGTCTTCAACACTGCACTCCTAGAATGAAGATCATTATATCTACTAAGACCATATGACCCACACTCCTGATGAAAATGAAATGGGCTCTTAACATGTCCAAGATCTCTGGGACCCCTTTTTGGTAATACAATGACTTTCAGACTACTTTAACAGTAAAGTTTCATCAATGGAATTTTTTTTTTTAGAAACAGTTCTTAAAGGGGTTGTAAACCCTCAAGTTTTTTCACCTTAATGCATTCTGTATCCTTCTATGGTGGCCAAACAGCTGAAGTTGTTTGGTAGAGTAAGCAGCAGTGTGAGCAGTGACTGTTTTGCTACACCTTGAGGTATGCTCATTAACTTTTTAATATTAATATCTGATTTACTAGAGTATTGGAATATATCAGCTATGGAGTTTCTGGACTAAGTTTTTTTCCCCCTCTATTTTTGGACTAGGATTTAGTAATTGAAGATACAATTGATACTAGGCACCTGCATTTGTTGTGCTGTGGCCCCTGGCTTAGAACAGCGGCCATTTTTCTACACCTACATTAAAACCTTGGTTTGAGAGTAACTTGATTTAAGAGCTTTTTGCAAGACAAGAAAAAATGTTTAATAACTTTTGACTTGATATACAAGCAATGTCTTGATATAAGAGTAGCGTCATGTCACAACTGGGTATAAAAGAGAAGAGCGGCGACTGTAAGTGTAGCAAATGGTTACATTTAATGAAGGTACAACATTTAGCAACATATTGCTTCACTTACAGGCGCCTCTCTTCTCTTTTATACTCTCTAGCTCCTGCTGGATTTTGCTTCTAATCCTCTTGTGGAGGTTTCCATTTTTGGATGGACATTGTATGGTTACACAACCTATTACATTACTATAATCTTTCTATATGGACTATAAACTGAAGGACCTATGAATTAATGGTTGTGGAATGAATAATCTAAGTTTCCATTATTTCTTATGAGGAAATTTGCTTTGATATACAAGTGCTTTGGATTACAAGCATGTTTCTGGAATGAATTATGCTTGCAATCCAGGGTTTTACTGTATTTGGTTATATAACTTATACTGTTAGACATGGACTGCTAACATTGTTAAGGGGGAAAAAGGAATGCAAGTGCTTGGATGCAGATTTCTCCCATATCTTTACTTTTAGCTACCATCAGTTAACTTTTACATTTAAACTACTAGTACTAGTAACATCCACCATATCTGATATTGCTGAATTAACGAAGGCTAGATCTATGTGGGAGACGGTCTTATACGAAGTTGAAAAACAAGAATATGATCTAGTATGGGAAAAGAAAGAAAGTTTACCGCTCAGAGGTCCCAGAGAACTGCAAAGTGGAGTCCAAACACTTGGGTGCAGGCACTGCAATAGTATGCAAAAATGTATAAGAAAGAACCGGGACGGCCGCACTCCAAAAATAAAAAAACAACATAATATTCCCGATTTCGGAAATACGCACCTCATCTGGAGATGTGGCCTGTAAAATTCTGGAGACTTTCCGGCAATTTTATCAGACACTGTATACATCTCATTTGCCTTCTGATTTCCAGCCAATTGAATAGGTGGCTTGTGAGAGGGAAACGCTGGTGTGCTTCTAAAAATTCGGAGGAGATACTTTTGGTCATCGGTTCTTATCCATTGGGGAAGTCACCAGGGCCAGATGGCCTTTCTATTGAATTTTATCAGGCTTATGGAGAGCTCTTAGCTCCTGTATTGGCTTCTCTTTACTCTAATTGTCTGAGGGAGGGAGCATTGCCGGACTCAATGAGTCATGCTCATATAGTTCTAATTCATAAGCACTCAAAAGATTCATCCTATTGTGCCTCATACAGGCCTATTGCTCTTTTGAATATAGACTTTAAAATGTTGACTAAACTCATCTCCCGATGGTTACAACCTATGATGTCTAATTTTATTGATTCAGATCAGACGGGGTTCATGCCTGGTAGGGCTACTGATGTGAACTTGAGGAGATTATATACTAATATTTATGCTTCACATCTTAATATAGGATCTAGGGTTATTGCTTCCCTAGATATTAAGAAGGCTTTTGATACCTTGGAGTGGCCCTTTCTGTGAAAGGTACTCCATAGAATGAGCTTTCTAATGGTATTTATAAAATGGTTGCAGGTCTTTTATAGAAATCCCACAGCTGCAGTGAAAATGGGGGGAGGGTTGTCATCTCCTTTTTCATTATTAAGGGGAACTCGGCAGGTCTGCCCTCTCTCTCCGACTCTATTTGTTTTTGCTATGGACCCAGTGGAGGAGGCTTTGCACACTTCCCCCTAATATTAAGGGATTGCGGATTGGTTGGTTGGAGGAGAGGGTAGCTTTGTATGCAGATGATCTTTTTAAATGATCTTGGACCCTTGCTCCAAGGGGCCTTAGAGAGACTGGATGATTTTTCAATGGTTACAGGGTTAAAGGTAAATTGGACTACGTCCCTGTTGTTCCCAATTGATGTGGAAGCTCGTAGCATGGCTTTGAATGATATTCCACTGCAGTGGGTAGAAAATTTCAAGTATTTAGGAGTTGTAATTTCCTGCCAAGCTTCTCAATTTTTTTCCCTGAATTTGACTCACATTCCAGGAAACATTGGTTCAAAATTTAAAGCATGGAAGTCTCTACCATTGTCCAGTAAGACGTATAAGTCTTTTAAAAATTAAATGATATCAATATTTTTGTACTTATTTAGACATTCACCTCAGTGGCTCCCTGTATCTTTTTTTACAAGATTAAATCCGCTTTTTTCATTTTTTTATGGGGATTGAAGCCCTTGATGTGCCCTTGTGAACAGAGAGGCTTAATTTTTCCAGATTTATATAAATATTTTTTGGCCACTCAGCTGGTTACGGCCATATGGTGACTAAGCCCAGATTTCTATAACTCCTCCATTCGGCTGGAAGCAGCAGTGGTAGGTTCTATAGAAGCTCTTAAAGTACTCTTATTTAGGGGCTACAGGTCACCCTACCAGTTGACCGCTGTAATGCTTAATACTATTCGAGCTTGGGAGGCTGGTCTCAGATACAAGTATTATGCAAAGGTTGCGATTTCTCCAAATGCCACTCTATGATTTAGGCTAGGTTCACACTGCTGCGAATTCAAAATCAAATTCAAAGCCGCGATTTTAGAGACATCTGTGCAGGGTTCAATGTAAATCGCAAAAAGTAGTACAGGAACTACTTTTTGAAATCGGTGCAGCGCCGCAGATGCGCCGTCGCACCGATTAGGACGGTGCCATTGCCGACAATTGAGATGCGATTTGACATGTAAAATCGCATCTCAAATCGTACCAAATCGTACCCAGTGTGAACCTGGGCTGAATCCCACTCTTCCTCAATTCTGCAAAGTACCAGAGCTTGTTGCATGGACTAAATATAATATTAAATTACTCAAGTGGTCAGTGATCGGAAATTATCTTCCTTTTCTACAATTACCTCAATCTTTAACTTACCTAGTTCTTATTTATTTTGATATTTCCAGCTTCTCCATATTTTTCATGCACAGTTTCCACAGGACAGTCTAAGGATTATACAATCCTCTTTAGAATCGGTAGTCAGGGTTGAGTGCCTAGATAAGCCCACCTCGAGACTGTACTCTCATACTTTCATCTTACTTTAATCTCTATTTCGCTATTAGAAGGTCTTAGAGCTAGGTGGATGCGAGATATACCAGATTTGAATATGGAGGATTGGAGGGGTGTATGGGATTTCCCTCTGCGATCTCTGGTATCCTCGAGAGACTGTATGATTCAGTTTAAATTGGTACATAGAGGGGAGGTTAAACAGGGAAGGGAAGGAAATGAATGCAAATAAGGTAAGTATGTTAGATGAAATGAATGTTAGTGGAATTGTTAGGAGGCTCAAGAAAGAGTAGATGTTATTGTAAAAGGTGAAATGTGTTTGTATATGTATGTTTTGATTTTTTTTGTATGGAAAATGAAAAATTAATAAAGAGATTTATAAAAAAAAAATGGTAAATAGAGCATATTTTATGCCTTATAGACTTAAAAAGATGAATCCTGTATGCTCTTCCAAGTGCTGGCGGTGCGGGGGGTCTCAGGGGGATTTCACACACATTTTTTGGACTTGCCCATATATAGCTATTTTCTGGGGGAAGTTGTGGGTTTATTGAATACCTTACCTCCTTTACCGGTCTCAATGTCCGTTTGGTTGCTGAGTCTGGTAGAGGCTATTGTTACAACAGTATCTGAGCGAGTGTTTGCTAATACAGCATTATTTTACACAAGAAAGGCTATTGCTATTGGAAGAAACCTAGCTCTCCTAAACTTCTATACTGGAAACAATTGGTAAATAATAATCTCCCATTGTATATAGACACCTATATTAATAGGGGTTGCCCTAGTAAGTATGATAAAGTGTGGGCAAAGTGGCTGGACAAACGGCATCTAATACCGATGGGGGTCATTAATCATAACATGGGTGTTTCTGCATAAGGGATGATTGGGGCCATTGGTGATAGAAGGGATTAATATTTGTTTTCTCCCCCCCCCCCTTTTTTTGGGGTGAGGTTTGACATCTAAGTAGGCCTAGATTT
This sequence comes from Rana temporaria, assembly GCF_905171775.1. Taxonomy (NCBI): domain Eukaryota; kingdom Metazoa; phylum Chordata; class Amphibia; order Anura; family Ranidae; genus Rana; species Rana temporaria. The sequence goes on along the minus strand of NC_053495.1, from coordinate 126,382,782 downwards.
AGGCACCAATAAAATCCTTTTTTTTTTTTGTTAATTATTATACCCCATGAAGTTGTTGCTTTACCGCTTTGTTAGCTTGAATTTGTATTTTGAATCGATAGCTGCTATGCAGGGTGATTGGATCTTGATATTGTATTAATATATTTTAGGTTCAATGTGTATGATGTTTTGTCGTGTTGTGCTTTGTTTTGTCTGTTTGTCTTTTAAGGAAAATAAATAAAAAGATTTATAAAAAAAATATATATATTTTGCTACAAAATTACTTAGAACCCCCAAGCAGGATATATTTTTAGCAGAGACCCTACAGAATAAAATGGCGGTCATTGCAATTTTTTAAGTCACACAGTTTTTGAGAAGTGATTTTTCAAACACAATTTTTTGGGAAAAAATACACTTTAATGAATTAAAAAAAGTAGATAAATAACACATGCCCCAATTTATTTCTATGATACGAAAGTTGATGTTATTCCAAGTAAATAGATAGCTAACATGTCATGATTTAAAATTGCACCCGCTTGTGGAATGGTGCCAAACTACGGTATCTAAAAATCTCCACAGGCGACGCTTTAAAAATTTCTACAGGTTACCAGGTTAGAGTTACAGAGGAGTCTAGTGCTTAAATTATTGCTCTTGCTCAGAGATTCCATCCTCCTCCACCTAAAGATGTCAGAGTTACTGTCCAGACAGTTAGGTCAGGAGTTGAGAGTATTCATCCGTCGTAACAAAAGGATGCCAACATGACCAAATTTTGCGTGATGAACAAGCTCCTCTATTTCAACAGTCTTCCATTTGCATTGGAACCAGCCTGTTATAGTTGGTGGAGTAGTAGCTTGCAATTGCACCGGTATGCACATCTTTGCCTCATTTACCATATGCATGGCTAGAGAGCAAAGGTATGCTCCTTTTGATAAGAAGGAATGATGCAGTAGGAATTGTGCTGGGTAACAGTTGAGGGAGTATGTCGTAATTTAATTGGTGAGGCGGTGTGCTTCTTTACAGAAAACTTGGATTAGCGGACATGACCACAGTATGTGTAAAAATGAGCATCTGACAAAAGAGCTGTGCATGCTCCTAAACGCATTGAGAGAAGGAATTCAACAACGGAAAACCACACAAACTATAAATCACTCACCACAAAATACCACAAAAGCCGTCTTCATAGCAAAAAAAAAGAACACTTCTCCAACACCATCTAAAAAGCCATAATCTGCCCCCACTCCTGTGACCCATTTTAAACAGACAGCAGGCTAAAGCCCGCCGCTGGTTGATATCACAGAGTCGGTCCAGGCTCTGAAAAGATCCCGACCACATGGTCAGGATCTACCCAGAAGCCTGGACCAACAGCTAGCTCAGCCTGTCAGTGAGCCAGCCACTCCTGCCCAGGGAGTGCTGGAGATACAAAGCAGAGAACCGGTGACTAACAACCACCAGCTTTTTTCAGACTGAGGACAGAGAGCTGAGCGTTTAGAGGTGTTTAATCGCTCAGTTCTTGGTCTTAGAGCCACAGACAGCTGCTGCAGCCATATAGGTAAGTATGATTGTTTATGTTATTCTATTCCCATACTTGTCCTTTAAAGCAACCCTTTTTGACATTGCTTACAGAATCTGCTGCCAAATATGAACTATTCATCTTTTAATCAATTAATTATTAATTATGTTGTAAAGCGCTGCGTAAACTGTTGGCGCTATATAACTCCTGTATAATGATAATAATCAAGTAACCCATTTATAATTAGAGAACCAGTCTGCCAACTTTCCAGTGTATTACCCAAAGAACCAGTCATTTTCCCCATTGGGTGTTGCCATAATGCTTCCCAGGAAGCATACACACACATAAAAGGCACATCTGCTCGTCCCATGACAGTCATGTCACACTACTAGATGAAAATGAAGGTTTAGCTGGTAAAAGGCTGCACCGTGTTTGGGAAGAAAGAGTGCATTATAAAAAGTATCACTATGTTTAAATGCTCATGGAACTTAAAGGTTCAATTTAAATCAAATGTGAAAATGTAATAGGAAGAGAAGAAATTTAATAGGAACAGATTTAAAAACATTGTGCATGTTTTAACCTTTAATGTGAGATCAGTATTTTTAACTCGCTAAGTAGATATGTTTAAAATTTATTATGAGACCCATTTCCTACCTTTGGGAAAAACAATATGAAATGCCTTGTGCTGAATAGACGGATGCAAAATTGTGCCTCAGTAGACATTAGAAAGGGAAATATTAGAATTATTCATGTGTGACACATCCGTAAGTGCTTAATTCAGATGCCAACAACTCTTATGTATGTATATTTAGTCTCTACTCACACCAAATATAATAAAAACATAAATGAACAAAGCTACAAAAACATAGTAGTAACAAAAGTAACAATACATAATTTAAATATAACAGTAATTGACCCTGGAAATTCCAAAGGCATTATGAAATATTTTCTCCATCAAATATTTAATTTCAGTTTATAGTTAACTAAATACATGTTCGGGCTCTTTCACACGGAGCGGACCGTTTCCGGGTCCGCTCCGTGTGTCTCCGTCGGCTCAGCGGGGGTCCCCGCTCAGCTGTCGGCGGATAGGGCGGTCCTCGCTCTGCCCTATGGGGAACCTGATGCAGACGGACCGTCTGTCCGTCTGCATCAGTTCCGCTCCGCCGAACGGAAGAAAAATAGGGTTTCTTCCGTTCGGAAAAGCGGATCCCGACTGACGCGGACGCTAGCGGATGCTCCATCCGCTAACGGACGCGTTCCCATAGGGATTCATTACAAGTCCGTTAACGGACTTGTAATGAGTGGACGAACGGTCTGCTAGTGTGAAAGGACCCTTAAAACACAGGCAAGTAAAAAAAAAAAAGTGTGCTTAATATACTATGGTGTTGATTTCAGGTGGCGGTTCCCTGAGTGGCTAATTGGCCCCTGGATTGCTTTCAGAAGAAGCGGGAGGGGTCCTTTCCCCTCCCACCGTTTTCTGGTGTTTCTCAGTGCTTACCGTCTGGCTTACAAAGAAACAATCTGACAGTTCACATTGCTGGCTATAGGGGTGAACAGAGACCAAAATGTCTCTGATTATCTCTGTGACCTAAGAGAACTGGAACAACGTCATGACGCCACTTCTGGTCTTTTTATAGCAAAAGATCACTTCTTTTTGATCTTTTGCTTTTATAGGTAGAGGAAAAATGTTTGGGTCTTATAGATCTCTCCATAAAGAGGATCTGTCATCCCGTATTTCTATTACAAGGGATGTTTACATTGATAAGTGGTAAAAAATAAAAAATAAATAAATAAATAAAGAGATAGTGTTAAAATAAAAAATAGAATAACTAAGAAAAAAATGTAAAGCATCCCCATTCCTCCGGGCTCGCTCACAGAAGCAATCGTTTACGTAAGTTGTACACACATTTAAACGGTCTTCACACTATACAGGTATTGCCATGAACGTTGGAGAGAGAGCAATAATTCTAGCACTAGAACTTCTCTGTAACTCTAAACAGGTAACCTGTAAAAAAAATTTAAGCCTCGCCTATGGGGATTTTTATGTATTGAAGTTTTTCGCCATTCCACGAGCGTGCGCAATTTGTAAGCATGTCATGTTAGTTATCTATTTACTCGGTGTAACATGATCTTTTATGCTTTACCCAAATTTTTTTTTTAAATATATATACAGTATATATAAACAAACAAAAACAGTAACGGGACTTTAAGTATGCCCATGCAAGCCCAATAAGCACTAAACTATTTTGTAAAAATACAACATTTTTATTCAAAATATACATTAAAAAGGTATCATTACATGTACCATACAACACATGATTAAAATATACACATAATACAAAGCTTAGATATACATGATCAATAGTAGGTTGGTCTACGTGTTTTGCTTCTTCAGGACCGAGTAGATGCCAGGGATGCCATTCAGTGCCCATTAGAGGTGCCAATCAGTGACCATTATAGATGAAAATCAGGGTTTATCAGTAATGCCTGCCAGTGCCTCCTCATCAGTGCCACCCATCAGTGTCCATCAATGCCACTCATCAGTGCTCATCTGTGCCGTCTACCAGTGCCACCCATCAGTTCCCATCAGTGCCACCTATAAGTGCCCATCAGTGCCACCTATTAATGCCCATCAGCGCTGCATATCAATGCCCCCTATCAGTGCCCATCAGTGTCGCTTATCAGTGCTCATCCGTGCTGCATATTAGTGCCTCATCATCAGTGCCCATCAGTGCCACCTCATCCATGCCCATCAGTGCAGCCTTATCAGTGCACATCAGTGATGAGAACAACTTTACACAACATTTTATAACAGAAACAAAGAAAAACTTTTTTTTTCTCAGATTTTTCTGTCTTTATTTATTTGTTTAGCGAAAAATAAAAAAGCAAAAAATTGGTCATGGCAAGAAGGGTGGAAGTGCCATGTATTGAAGTGGTTACCGTTACTCTTACGTTTGTTTTTGTTTAGATATTTTGCCAGAATGATGCCTATGAAAGTTTGATTAATCTATATAAATTTTATCCCACCCCAAATTTTACAACTTAGATATATATATATATATATATATATATATATATATATATATATATATAATATTTTTTGCAAAAAAATTGGGTTGGAAAAACTGCTGCGCAAATACTGTGTGACATAAAAAATTGCAACAATCGCCATTTTATTCTCTATGATCTCTGCTCTAATATATATATATATATATATATATATATATATATATATATATATATATATAAAATGTTTGAGGGTTCTAAGTAGTTTGTACAGATTTGTGCCTGTAAACAAAAAGTGTGAGAAAAGGCTTGGTTCAGTGGTGTAAAGGCAGAAGTTTTTTTTATCTTAATGCATTCTATGCATTAAGATAAAAAAGCTTTTGTGTGCAGCAGCCCCCCTCAGCCCCCCTAATACTTACCTAAGCTCCCTCTCTATACAGCAATGTGCACTGATGCCCTATCCATCCAGGACTCTCCCTTGTGATTGAAAATTGGTGGAAAAATTGCGCTAAACATAAATAATGTGAAACCTGTAGTGGCCAGCACCAACAAAAAACAATGTTGTGTACGAAAGGTGAGAAAGAAAAAGTGCAGCGCTAAATATTGAGTGAAGGAATTCAAACAATACGGTAAGTAGTACAATTCGATGAAATAATTCATATAGAATTGGACCCAGGAGACACTTACCATATGATATGGTGAGTGAAAAAAAGGAAAAAAAAATAAATAACTGAAACAATGTAATAATGTGGAAAGCCACTAGGAGGTGGTGTTCCTGTAGGAAATGTGTGCAACACACTAAAGTGGGTGATGTGACACCTGTAGGTGATAACAAATGGGGTGAACCAATCACAAAGTCCAAGCAAAAAATGTATATATATGGCAATCCGATATCGGACTGATATGTACAGTCTTTGAGAGATGGAATTGGTCGGAAATTCTTATGAAGGAAAAACAAAACGGCCACTCAAAAAGAACTGATGTAGGATTGTCCTCTCTGGTATGCCGATCAGATGATCAGTGTAGATGGTGAAAACCACAGCAACGATTCACAGTGATATATAAAAAGATAAATAAATGGATACTCTTACCAGAATATGTGGACATACACGTCAGCGACGGTATGTCGATCAGGCATGCACGAACTCCTAGGCAAAGATGGTGTTGATGGGAAACGTTCCAATATGTCAAACTTTAATCCCCGGGAGTCGGTAGAATCCAAGCGGCAGAAAACAAATCTTGCAGGAGAGATTCACAAACAAATCAATTCTTCGATGTGATGGCTGCATTTGTTTTCCTTTTTTTAGCCTTTCTTTTCACCTGGTTATCTGGTCAGTAAGTCTGTTCTTTTGCAAAACAACAGACTTACTGACCAGATAACCAGGTGAAAAGAAAGGCTAAAAAAAGGAAAACAAATGCAGCCATCACATCGAAGAATTGATTTGTTTGTGAATCTCTCCTGCAAGATTTGTTTTCTGCCGCTTGGATTCTACCGACTCCCGGGGATTAAAGTTTGACATATTGGAACGTTTCCCATCAGAACCCCATTGACGTCAATAGGACTCGAACGTTCGAATTCAAAAGTGCTCATTTTAAAGCCAAATATGCAAGTTATTGTCGGAAAACGGGTTTGAGAACCCGGGTCTTGCCCCAGGGAACATGTATCAATGTAAAAAAAAGTTTTAAAAACGGTTGTTTTTTCTGGAGCAGTGATTTTAATGATGCTTAAAGTGAAAAAAAATAATTAAAAATTCCTTTAAATATCGTACCTGCTGGGTGTCTATAGTATGCCTGTGAGGTGGCACGTGTTTAGAACTGTCCCTGCACAAAATGAGATTACTATAAGAAAAAAGTAATTTAAAACTGCTTGCGGCTTTAATGTAATGTCTGGTCCCTGCAATATGGATGAAAATCATTAAAAAAATAGCATGGGTTTCCCCCCACTCCCCCCAGGTCATTACAAGCCCATTTGGCCCTATATACTTTGAATAGCATTATACAGGCGGTGCAAACAAGACAGGCACTGTAGGTTTGTTGTTAAGTAGAATATGTTTGTAATTTTGAACTGGTACTTTTTTAAAGTGTAGCTCCAGCCATAAAATCTATTTTTAAGCTGTTCTGAAAACATAGAGAAGGGTTATCACCCCTGTAAACATTTGTTTTGCTGTCTGTGTGCATCTGTTCAGAAGATTGCAATTCACTTTCTGTCCCAATGACAAATGATGTTTTGAAAATTAGTTTTTTTTAGTGAAACAAGGATTGGTGATAAAGCATCAGTGGACAGGGGACACCTCTTACAGAAGAGAATTTCCCTTCCTAGGGGTAGATTTCCTCTCACTTCCTGTTGTCTCCTTCCGTTTGCAAGTAGGAGTCGTTTGTAAGTTGGATGTTTGAAAGTAGGGGCCTTGCCGTATATACTCTGCAGAAATTTGGGCCCTAGGTGTTGGTGTTGCCACAACACTGTAAGCCCTCACAGTTAGTCTTGGTGGGCGCTGCAACGCCCTGCTGTGTGAACTATTATATCAAGAATTGTAATTACATGCCATTGTTGAACAGTGGTAGAAAAATTGGGCCTTTGGTGCTGGTGCCACAACTCTGTAAACCCTCACAGTTACTCTTGGTGGGCACAGAAATGGGTCCTGTTGTGAAATATTAGATCAAGAATTGTAGTTGTTGAACAGGGGCTGAACAATTGGGCCTTTGTTGGTGGTGGTGGTGGTGCCACAACACTGCAACCCCTCACAGATACTCTAGTTGGAGCGCAGGAATGAGCCTGCTGCAAAGTATTGCATCAAAAATTGTAATTACACGCCCCTGTTAAACAGGGGCAGAAAAATTGGGCCTTAGGCACTGGTGCTGGTGCCACAACACTGCAACCCCTCACATATACTCTAGTTGGAAGGCAGGAATGAGCCTGCTGCAAAGTATTGCATCAAAAATTGTAATTACACGCCCCTGTTAAACAGGGGCAGACAAATTGGGTCTTAGGCACTGGTGCTGGTGCCACAACACTGCAACTCCTCACAGATACTCTAGTTGGAGCGTAGGAATGAGCCCGCTGCAAAGTATTGCATCAACAATTTTAATTACATGCCCCTGTTAAACAGGGGAAGAAAAATTGGGCCTTAGCCACTGGTGGCGGTACCCAGAACCAAAAATGTTCTTACAAACTATCAGCATGATCATTGAGGAGGAAAAGGATAGTCACTCAGCATAACAGTATAGTCACTCAGCATCAGCATAGGCAGTCTTGAAGGGATCTGACATTTAAAAAAAAAAAATACTCAGTTACATCAGCATCAGGTGCTTGGTAGCTAGTGGTGATCCAAGCCTGATTCATTTTTATGAAGGTCAGTCGATCGACCGAGTCGGTGGAGAGGCGCACCCTGTGATCGGTTACAAAGCCTTCAGCAGCACTGAATGTGCGTTCTGAAAGAACGCTGGATGCAGGACAAGCCAGTAGCTCAATTGTGTACTGTGCAAGCTCTTGCCAGTGATCCATCCTCAAGACCCAGTAAGCCAGAGGATTTTCGGTGGGAAAGGTGTCCAAGTCTGATCTTGCCCCTAGGTATTCCTGCACCATGTAAAACAGACGCTGGCGATGGTTGCTGGAACCGGTCATACCTTGGGGCTGCGGACTAAAAAATTGTCTGAACGCATTGGTCAGATGGCCACCTTCTCCACCGCTCCTTCTGTGACTGACCGAAGCCTCAGCAACACGTTGTCCAGTCTCTGGGAACGCGTTGCACAGACCTTTCTGCAAGGCCTCCCGAAGATGTTTCATCTTCTGCTCCCTCTCTGCCGGCAAGATAATTATTCTTGTAACGTGGATCAAGGAGAGTTGCCAGCCAGTAATGATCCCTCTACTTGATACTTGATAGCACAAATTCGAGGATCCTTCCGCAGGCTTTGCAGGATCAGGGAGGCCATACAACGTAGGTTTGCTGATGCATTAGGTGCGGAGTCCTCTGGGTCACTGAGGACGACATGATACGCAGCCACCTCATCCCAGCCACGTACAAGTCCATGGGTTCCTTGGGACTGTAAGTGATCCCTTGAAGACTGCTGATGCTGAGTGCTAGGCTCCACCTCCATGCTGACACAATCCTCCTCCTCCTCGTCCTCTTCTTGTGTGATAGGCGGGCAAGCAGGAACACTGTCTGAATAAAGGGGGCATTAAGAGGTAAGGAAGTGCTCCTCTTCCTCCCTCTGTTCTGCCTCAAGGACCCTGTCCATTATTCCACGCAGCGTGTGCTCCAACATGTGAATAACATCTCTCTCTCTTTCTCTAACCACCACGCAACACACTACACAAGGCCGACCTGCAGGCGGCCTTTTATAGTGTGGGGCGTTTACTAAACCCCCTGAGCCATAATTGGCCAAAGTCACCCTGGCTTTGGCCAATTATGGCTCTCCGTTTTTTGCGCGCTGTGATTGGCCAAGCATGCGGGTCATAGTGCATGCTTGGCCAATCATCAGCCAGCAATGCACTGCGATGCCGCAGTGAATTATGGGCCATGACGCGCCACTCGAATTTGGCGCGAACGGCCCGTAACGTTCGTAATTCGACAAACGGTCGAACATACAATGTTTATCTCGAACACGAAGCTCATCCCAAGCCAGAAGGTTAGGACCTGCATTATCAGAAGAGAGATGGACAACATGGAACTCCAAACCCACCTAGGTTTTTAGGTTTATTTTTTTACTTTTTGGAGGAGTACTCAATTTTGCATTTTTTATGGGGAAGATCAGATTTTGGGGTAGCAGAAAAATGTGTTAATTTGAGACCTCAGGTACAACAAGGACAAATCACCACTTAAGCTCATAACTTGAAATAGGTCAATCAGCAGGACACTAAACACAGCCCTCAAAATTTCCACTCGCCTACTAGCATTTGGCGAGTGGATTTAAGCTGGGGGCGAGTGATGACAGGGCTGTATGACCAATCTCCCTCCAATCTGTGCCTACACTTAGAGTCCCGATGAGATTGGCGGCCGAAGAGGAAAGGTGCATGCTCAGGAAAAGTAGTCTGGTGAGCCGTGCACAGGCAGAGCAGTACACAGGTGCTCTCCTTACAATTCTCATTAAGCCATGGGACCTAACAGTATGACCTCTCTGAGCCTGCCCCCCTCCCCCTGGCCCCGACCAATGTAGCTGGAGAGCAGAAAGTAATGAGTGAGGTGGAGGATTGCCAAAATTACCACTCCAGTGCAGCGCTCACTGAAAGTTGCCCTGACATGAGAGCGGCAGCCTTTTAGTTTGTGCAGTTTTCTTCTCCTTGTGCTCTGTGTAAGTGTCCAACAGTTTAGCCTGAGCACTGTGAACAGACTGGTCTCAATTTGTGCTGTGCGCTGTCAGTGTGCGCTGTGCTATGGTGTCAATGGCTGTGCAGTTGTGTGGATCTCAGCGCTGGATTGTACTCCCTCCCACTGTGCTGCAGCTCCTCTCCTTTCTGCCAGCCTGAATAAAAGGGGGAAGTGGGGACATGCAAGCGTGGAGCAGCACACACAGGCTCCTGATGATGAGATGAATGGGAGAGAGAGAGAGAGGATGGATGGGAGTTGCAGAGGAGACAGCAAGAGAATGGGGAAGAGACCCAGTTCTAGTGCCCTGTCCCTCTGGTCTGCCCCCAGTGCCCTGTCCCTCTGGTCTGTCCCCCCCCCAGTGCCCTGTCCCTCTGGTCTGCCGCCCCCCCCCAGTGCCCTGTCCCTCTGGTCTGCCCCCAGTGCCCTGTCCCTCTGGTCTGCCCCCAGTGCCCTGTCCCATTTTGTTAAAGTTGTTGTTGGTAATATTTAATTTTGATTCTGCATAAAACATTGTCATTCCATGAGATAATCTACGAGGGCGTGTTTACGGGTGCAATTAGGCGCAGGGCAGTGTATGAATTAGGTGGGGCAACTGGTGGCGAGTAACTCTTGAGGCCTGGCTAGTAGCTCAGGACTTGAAATTTTGAGCCCTGCTAAACATTTAGGATATCTTCATGGAATCCAATAAAAAAAATAGGGCTATACACAAAAATAATAATTCGATAAAAAATGCACGATTTTTCAGTTAGAATAACATGTTTGAGGTGGTCTTCATTTACTGCCTTGCATATATATATTTTTTTTACTAATCTGAAATGTTCTAAATTTTACATCTAGAAAATAAAGTGTTTCTTATTAGCAATATCGCTTTATAAATTAATACTAAGTAAATTTAATTATAGTAAATGAACAATTTTTACACATTTTAGTCAACATATTTTTTTCTGTGAAATCTTTAAATGGCCTATGCACAACTCAGACATAATTGCTTGTACTCTAATATTGTTAGAAAATGAAACCTAGAGTTACTTCTTCTAGACTCAGTATAAAACAGATTGCAAAACAAGGGATCCCTAGAAATTGGAAAATTTGCCAAGAATAACACCTTAGTTTTTGATGATGAGGTCACTTCTTGGAGATGCATTTATGGCAGTTAACCTCCATTGTCCAGCTTTGGAGACAGAAACTTCCCAGCCCTGGGTGCCAATATGTCTGGAAATTCTTGCTGTTTTTTTGGTGTATTTCGCTACCCCTGCTAAAAATGTGCTAAAATCTAACACATCTAGGTACCTGATGCAGTTATAAAGGACTACTTAAAAAAAAGACAAAACACAGTAGTATGAAATATAGCTCTAAGCATTTTATAAACAATTATTTTGTTGCATATAATCCTATTTAATAAAGTAATACATACATCAGCAAAAAAAATTAGAAGACAGTTACTTATTACTATATTTATTGGTGTATAACACTCACTTTTTTACCCTGAAAATAGAGGGTAAACTGTGACTGCGTGTTATACGCAGGGGATGTGGAAAGTTTTTTTCCTGAAACTTCCTTCCTAAAGTTAGGGTGCGTGTTATACGCCTGTCCGTGTTTTACGCCGATAAATACGGTAGATGGTATTTTACTGAATAATCTGGGTTATTGCACCAGGCTCATGTCTGTGCCCTAGTAAATAAGGGTGTATGTGATCACTTTAATTTAAATTTTAAAGCGGTGTTTCACCCTGCAGAACAACTTTTTAGCATAAAATTCCGCATAGTAGCGCGAGCTACAGTATGCCTGTCTTAATTTTTTTATCCCCGTACTCACAGTGTAATCATACATAGAAGATTCCGACTGCCCGCGGGGAATGGGCGTTCCTTTCAAGAGGGAGGGTGATTGACGGCCGGCTCTGGCACGTCACGCTCCCCGAAGACAGCCGGAGTAGGTCTCGGCTCCTCACGGCGCCTGCGCACAGACTATGCGCAGGCGCCGTGAAGAGCCAAGCCTATTTCGGCTACTTCCGGAGAAGCGTGACGCGCCAGAGCCGGCCGTCAATCACCTTCCGTCTGGATTGGAACGCCCATTCCCCGTGGGCAGTCGGAATCTTCTATGTACGATTACACTGTGAGTACGGGGATAAAAAAATTAAGACAGGCATACTGTAGCTCGCGCTACTATGCCGAATTTTATGCTAGAAGAATTTTTTTTTTTTTTTTTTTTTATAGGGTGAACCCCCGCTTTAAGGTTTATAAGGCCTTGTGCTGAAGTCATCATACCTGCTCGGCTGAGTGGAGCAGCTTTACATGCTTGACTCTACATTTTTGTTTGTAAGTACCTATCATTTCCAATAAAATTATAATTTTTTTGTCAAATTTGTTTTTTATTTTTTAAATATAACAAATATTGACAAATGGAGTACATATAAGGATGATGGTGCTATATTTAAATAGCAATAGAGCTAAACATATTGATTTATGAACAGGATGAGTATATAACAATGTAAAAATGTAATGAGTAGAGCAACAAATAAACCAAAAAGTATTACATCTAAAGCATTATAAAATTCTATTCTATTCTATTGGTTAATTTTGTAAGAGCAGTAATAAGGAGATAAATCTAATAGGTAAGATAATCTGTTTATAAGTACCAGGAGAAAGGTAAAAAACAAAAAATAGGAGTAGATAGAGAGAAGAGGGTAGAAAAAAGTGGGGGAGGGAATGGAGGGGGATCCCAAATGAATAGAAAGTATAGTCAAGGCAAATACAGTAAAATTACCAAGGCAATAAAAGTGTGTCATCAAAATCTAGAGGTAAACAATTCTTAATCCAAGGAAGGCAGAGTTTCTCAAATTCACAGATGCGATCTCTTTCGATTATTTCCATTTTAGCATGAATAAAAGTTTTATTAGTTCTGTGTATGGTTTCAGCTAAATCTAAATATTTTGTTTTCCATGCCTTAGCAATGGTTTATTTTCCGGCTGTTAGGAGCTGTAAAAGAAGGTTACCACTTGCCGACCAACTCACACCAATATATGTCGGCAGAATTTCACTCCTGCGCAAACTGACTTACCTGTACGTCAGTCCGCAAAAGTAGGATAGCGGACGGGCAAGGCTATAAAAAGATATAAAAACTTGGGCAATATTGCCATCTTAATTACCTAACCACGATAGAGGGATAGAATCATTGTAATAATACAGTAACCTGTTTTAGTAATGGAGGGAAGTTAGCTGAGTATAAGTCAGTTATCTTAAAGGATCACTAAAGGAATTTTTACCTCCACTGTGCAGCTCGTTTTGCACAGAGTGGCCCCTGATCCTGGTCTTCTGGGGTCCCTCGGCAGCTGTCTCGGCTCCCCCCACAAGGACTCAACACCTTCATGCGAGCGAGCTTGCATGGTGTTGAGTGCTTGCGGGCGTAAGTAAGTAATCGGGGGGCTGGGGGGGGCCACTAATACTCTGATGTTTTTTCACCTTAATGTATAGAATGCATTAAGATGAAAAAACATTAACCTTTACAACCCCTTTAAGAGTGAGTTTTAGAAGTAGACATAGAAGCCTATGAGGTGTCCAAGATAGGTCTGAAGGAGGCAAGGAAATGTTGAGTGCAGTCAATTTATGATAGTTAAAGCGGGGGTTCACCCCAACAAATAGGACAGAGAGGAGATTAGGTGCTGGGACATGGGGAGATGACATGAAGAGTAAGATGTCATCTGCAAAAAGACATCATTTATGATGACATCCAGCTAATTCAATACCTTTTATGTTTGGATCAGATCTAATTAAATGGGCCAAGTGTTCAATGAGGAATAAAGATAGGAGGGGGGAGAGAGGACATCCTTGACGGGTACCTCTTTCAATAGGTAAAGGCTCTGATTTAAAACCAGCATTCAGCTTTGCGTATAAGGAAGAAATACACTTAAAGCGGATGTGCTACGGGAACATAATATTAAAAGCCAGCAGCTACAAATACTGCAGCTGCTGACTTTTAATATTAGGACACTTACCTGTCCTGGAGTCCAGCGCCGATCGCAGCAGAGCACGAGCGATCGCTCGTCTCTCTGCTGCTCCCCCCGCCATCCACGCTCAGGGAACCAGGAAGTGAAGCGCTGCGGCTTCACTGCCCGGTTCCCTACGGCGCATGCGCGAGTCGCGCCGCGCCGGCCGATTGGCTCCCGCTGTGTGCTGGGAGCCGAGTGTTCCCAGCACACAACGGGCGACAGACGGGATGTGACGGAATGCCCGTCTTTTGCCCGTAGCGTGTGGCCGGAAGTGGGTGCAAATACCTGTCTTTAGACAGGTATCTGCACCCCCCTCCCCCCTGAAAGGTGTCAAATGTGACACCGGAGGGGGGAGGGTTCCGATCAGCGGGACTCCACTTTAGGGTGGAGAACCGCTTTAAGAAAATGCATACAAACCCCCACTTTTGAAGAATATATCGTAAGTATGGTCATGAGACAGTGTTAAATGCTTTTCTTATATCGAGCAATAAAAAACACGCAGGTAGACGCCTGGATTTAGCGAGATGGGTAAAGAAGCTCTACAAATGTTTTCACTTGCTTGGCACGAGGGGATAAACCCAACTTGATCTTGATGAACAAATTTGCCTATTACCAGAGAACCACCTGCACTGCACTAGCTGCTAGGGATGAAAGAATCTACCCAGGTTCCATTCATGGGGGGGGGGCTGGGGGTCATCGAATCCTGTTTGTGAACCCCATTTCATTCTATAGGTGATATCAAATTCTGCCCATTTTCAAGGCAAGCTATTGTTACAAGAAAACATAGGGAGCTGGGCACTGCCATTGAGGACATTTAACAAAGAAACATACCATACAGCGGGGAGATGGTCTTTTAAGGGCCTTGTTTACACTCATTTGAGGGGTGGTGCATGGATTGCGCTTCAGACAGCTAAGCATGTCTAAACAAGGCTTTATGCAACTTCAGGGGCAACACGGGAAAGACATCAATCCCTTAAATGACATACTTGAGAGATGTCTTCAGACTATATGTTGTTGAAAAAGAACAACAGCATGTAATTTAACGTTGGTAATAACTTCACAATACTGTATGTATTATACCTGTAGAATTATAGTGTACAGTTCATGTTTTCTATGATATAACAGGATGTATTGTCTATCTCAGTGCATGTACTTGTATATTCCTGCTTTCTGTTCATGTTTCTCCATGCTGTAAGACAATTAATATAGTTCTCTATGAAAGTAAAGCCGTATTACTGCATCCATGAAGCTTCCAGCGCTTATTGCAATATTCTGCACAATAGATTATGGCTCCAGGCACATCGAGGCACATCCAGGCATTGGAGAGGATACTACAAGCAGCAGCAAACCCAGCAGCGCCCCAGGCACTGAAAAAAAAGAAGAGAATCCTGCAAGACAGTGAGTACTGCAAGCAGAAGAAAGATGGCAAGGTGGCAAGTGGTTCAGATGTGAAGTTTGCAATTGCAAAGCTGAACAATGCCAATTACCAGCTATGGAGTTTAAAACTAGAATTTTTTCAGAGCAAGGATGACTTGAGGCAAGTGCTGAATACAGACAGACCCACAAACGGAGAGACAGAGGACTGGGATAGGAAGGATAGACAAGCAAAAGCGATTACAAACTTGCTAGTGGAACATGACCAGCTTATCCACATAAGAACAGAAAAGCAGCCAAATGTATGTGGACTACATTACAAAAGCTGCATGAGCATTGAAGTCTAATCAGCAAACAGTTTTTGCTATGAAAATTACCGTATTTGCTGACATATAAGGCAACTGGGCATATAAGATGACCCCCTATTTTTATAGTGTAAAGGTTTTGGGCTATACTCACTGTGTAAGACGACTCCCTTTCAGAGGCAACACCATTAAAAAAAACCATCAGATTTAATTGAAATAATTTTAATTAAAATGATTATGACTCGGACCGTTTTCATCGGACATGTCCGCTCGGAGATTTCGGTCTGATGGTTGTACACACCATCAAACCGAAATCCGCGCGGACAGGATACGCGGTGAAGTGGCCGCGCCGTCGCCGCGACGATGACGCGGCGACGTGCCCGACCCTAGAAGGTCAATGCTTCCACGCATGCGTCGAATCACTTTGACACATGCGAGGGCTTTCGGCCGAGCGGACATGTCCTGTAAGTCGTACAGACGACAGGCTTCCAGCGGACATATTTCTTAGCATGCTAAGAAACATTTGTCCGCTGGAAACCTGTCTGATCCGCCGGAAAATTGTCCGGTCGGCCGTACACACGACCGAACATGTCCGCGGACCAGTTTCAGCAGACATGTTCGGTCGTGTGTACGAGGCCTCACCGGTAATTAAAATGATTATGACTTATCGGTACTTAAAATCCTTCTAAATCCTCATCATGTTCATCCTCTGACATCATAAGTTCATCAATGACATATTGTGTTACATTTGTAAGACAGTCATCATATGGATCTAATTCCGAATCAGATGGTGTGGCTTCAGCTTCGGCTTTCCCTTCATCTTGCCACAAGTAGTTGTCCTCCATACCATCCAATGAATTTGATATGCCACACTTCTTGAAAGACTCGATTACTTTTTCTGCATCAATATCATTCAAGGCTTTTATGACAAAGGTACACAAAACATCCAACTGTGGAGCATGCACGTTTCCTCCTTTTGTGAATGACTTTTCACCACTAACCATCCACTCATTCCACTGTTCTCGAATGCAATCTTTAAATGGCTTGTTTAGGCACACATCCAGTGGCTGTACCAGCAATGTCAATCCTGCAGGAATTACTGCTGCATCTGTGTTTATTCTTGCCAGCCTTTATTTTGTGCTGGTAGTTAAATGAGACCTGAACATATCCCACACCAGTAGGCTACGTTTTCGACCAAGTCCACCTGGTCGCCTACTCCATACAATTTCAAGCCATAACTTTACCCCTTCATCCATCCAGCATTTTTCATTCACGTGTACAAAAACTCCAACAGGGAACTTGATTTTCGGCATTGTTTTTCTTTTAAAAATAATTGGTCTTAGTTTGGCATCATCAGCTGTACATGTCCTGTTGTTTTAATTAACACTGTTTTTGCACCTTTTGAAATTTCCAACCATATCGAAATTCTTAGGAGTTTCATCCATATTTCCGATATGACTTAACGCATAGCCGTGTTTTTTTGCACTGTTGTATTACATATCAATGGAGATTACTTACTTTGCCATTGAGATCTGCAGGTCATTTTTGCCTCAGTACCAGATCATTCCCTTCCAATAACCTAGTACACCAGGATATAGTGGCCTTAAATCAGTGGTTCTCAACCTACTAGTGCTGTGACCCCTTGATAAAAAGTTGTGGGGACCCTTAACAGTAAAATTATTTTTGTATCGTAGGTTTTTCAGCACCCAAGGCAAGGCAAGTAATTTGCTCTCCTAACCCATGGACATTTAGCGCTCCCTGAGTTCCTTCCACTTGTATAATACTAAAAGCCATTATAATACATTTTAAGATGTACCACTCTTTCTCTTTGTTCGCCTTTCTTTCCCCTTTATCTCTCTCTATCCTAATTTCTTGTCCCCCCATCCCCCTCTCTAGCCTTCTTTCTTGTTCTCTTATTCTTCCTTATCTCTTCCTTTTTCTTTGTTCCTCCTCTACCTTCCATGTATTCTCTATTTGTATTCCTTCTCCTAATCCTTGGGGGGGGGGGGGGGGGCAATGGGATGCATGACATTGCTGACGGGGCATTGGGATGAGTGGCAATGCTGGGGGAAGTTCTGATCAGCCAACTTAGGTGCTCTTGATCAAGGTCATCTGCTGATCTGAGAACTAGTGGGGCCTTTTAATGGCAACTATAATCACAGGTAGTGTAACTCACTGTGTCTCTGGCTTCACAGTGTCTCTGATGTTGTAGTGTCTCGTAGCAGTGACACCTATGCCGAAATCAGAAGAGTCTCCTCCAGTCCCTCCCACTTCACATTCCTCACCAGTCAGCTGACCTATAGTCTCTGCCCCCCCCAGCCATGCTGTAAACAGAATGGGTGGCTGCGAAGAGGCTGAGTGGGCAGCCGCAGGCTCCAGGAACAGCCCAGCTGGGCAGCAAGAAAGGCTGGGAGAGCGGTGCAGGCTTCAGGAACAGCCCAGGATTCGTGACACCTGGCAAATCATCACTCGACCTCCGAGGGGGTCCCGACCCCCGGGTTGAGAAGCCCTGCCTTAAATCCTTTGCTGTGATCTGGGTTAGATTTGGCCCACTGAAGAGCAAAAGTACGTATGTTGTTTTGTGTCACTACATAACCATTTTGACGATGCTCATGCACCATGTCTGCTACATGCTTTTCGACTTCTGGCCAATGTGGGGTACCTCTTCTTAATGTACACTTACTCCTTGGCATACTATTTAATGCATCTTCATTTGCTTTACAGTCTTGGACCATCTTTTCTGTTACTCCATATTGTCTTTCAGCATCACAATTATTATGTTCCTTGGCAAAGTTTACAATGTTCATCTTGAAACTGGCTTCATGTTTCCTTCTTTCTGGCTGGAACCATGATAGGGTCTTGTATACCAGCCTTGTAAGATTTCCCCGTAATGCGAGGCTTTCTTCCTGGTGTGGAGAAAGCCTTTTGAGGGGGGAGGGGGCTAGCAGGAGTGTCAGGACGCCCACTAACACAGAGCTCATTTCTCTATCTGCAAAGAAGAGCGTGTCCTGACTTGCCTGCTCGCCCCCTCCCCCGTCAAGAGGCTTTCTCCACACCAGGAAGAAAGCCTTTCATTACGGTGGTGAGTTACAGACAGAAGAACAGGAAGTAAGGATTTCTCAGAAGAAATAAGGACATTTTTAAAAGCAAAATTGAAGGATGAAGTAAATGAATTTTTTTTCCTTTACAACCCCTTTAAATCAACCCTATGATTTCACGCTTGGCATGATTGATTATATATTTTTTTACCACATATTTAAATACATTTACCAATTCTGCTTTTTAAAGCGGTGGTTCACCCTCCATAACAACATTTTAGCATAAAATGAGGCATAGTATCGCAAGCTACAGTATGCCTGTCTTTATTTTTTTAGCCCCGTACTCACTGTGCAATCGTAGAGAGAAGATTCCGACTCCCCGCGGGGAATGGGCGTTCCTATGGAGAGGGAAGGTGATTGACGGCCGTCTCTGGCACGTCACGCTCCCCGAAGACAGCCGGAACAGGTCTCGGCTCTTCACGGCACTATACGGCGCCTGCGCACAGACTATGCACAGGCGCCGTGAAGCGCCAAGTCCTATTTCGGCTATTTCCGGAGAAGCGTGACGTGCCAGAGCCGGCCGTCAATCACCTTCCCTCTCCATAGGAACGCCCATTCCCCGCGGGGAGTCGGAATCTTCTCTCTACGATTGCACAGTGAGTACGGGGCTAAAAAAATAAAGACAGGCATACTGTAGCTCGCGCTACTATGCCTCATTTTATGCTAGAGGAAAAAAATTTTTTTTTATTAATAGGGTGAACCCCGGCTTTAATTAAATTAAAGTTGCTCAGAATAACACATTTTTGTTTAGAATAGACAAGAAGTTAATCAAATCCCTATATATCAGTATCTATCATGTCTTCTCTATTGTGTTTATTATTTAAAAAACACTTTAAAAAAAGAGACTGGTGGATTTCTGGGATTAATTTATGTTGCAGTTTGCTAACAGTAGGTTTGGAAAGTCAGCATGGATGGTTAACTAGAAGGAGATGAACTCACAACTGTCCCTGTTGTCTCATGGTATAATTATATTGACACGTGTTTCTTTTCTAATTGCATTCATATTATTTTTCCCTTTTAAACAGAAACTTAATATTCTTGGCTGAGTTTCAATAAAAACAAAGCAATTTTAGCACAGTACTGATTACGAGTTAAAAGGGAAATATTCAGGGGTTTGGTGCTGCAGATGTCTGTGCGATTTTGTGAACAATGGAAGACTAAGAACTGTGGGAGCTTCTGAGAAATGTAATATTGTTCAAAAAGGCTATACTGTCTAGCAACCTGTTTTTCATAGCAAAAGCTTGTAAAGGTCATTTATGTATATCATTTCTGGTAAAACATCAATTACTTCCAGCAGTCTTATACCACAAACCTGAAATGAGTTCTAGTCACCTTTTGTTTTCTGCTTAGCAAATTTCCAAGGTTCAAAAATGGCTGAGTGGGTTATCAAATACAAAATGAATCCATTCATAAAGAAGAAGTATGACCAAATCCTATTTTGGCCATACTTCTTTTATGCATCACAGGAGTGTACTCCTGTGACCCATTTTCAGCCGACATCACTCAGCCGATCCATGGTCTGGCATCCACCCAAATCCCTGGAATGGCAGAAGTCTCAGGCCGCGATTCAGATACATTGTCGTATCTTTGAGCGGGCGTAGCGCATCTCCTATGCGCTACGCTGATGTAACATTGAGAGGCAAGTACTGTATTCAGAAAGCACTTGCTCCCAAAGTTACGTCGGCGTATCGTAAATGGGCCGGCGAAAGCCCGCGTAATTCAAAGTAGCAAGGCAGTGGGCGTGTTGTATTGTAATGAAGCGTGACCCCATGTAAATGCATGTCCGATCGAACGGCGCATGCTCAGAATCACGTCGCAAATACTCCCTAAGGTACGTCAGCTCAATGCTTTCGACGTGAACGTAACTTACGCCCAGCCCCATTCACGTACGACTTATGCAAACAACGTAAAATCCGACGCTTTTTTCTGACGTTTCCGACGTCCATACCTTAACATGACTTACCCCTGCTTTATGAGGGGTAAACTTACGCCGGACATACGCCTTACGTAAACGGCGTAGCTAAATCCGACGGGCGCAAGTACGTTCGTGAATCGGCGTATCTAGGACATTTGCATATTCGATGCGTAAATCTACGGAAGCGCCCCTTGCCGCCAGCGTAAATATGCACCCAAGATACAACGGCGTAAGAGACTTACGTCGGTCGTATCTTGGCCAAATTCAGGCGTAACTGCCTTTCTGATTAAGTGCATAGATACGACGGTGCTCATTTGGACTTACGACGGCGTATCTGGAGATACGTCGTCGTAAATCCATTCTGAATCCCGGCCTCAGCCTCTCTCTGAGCTGCTGGGAGACTGAGCTAGCCTATCCCAACCCTGCATAGTCCAGTGTTCCAGTGAGCGCTGGAGGGGCAGAGCACAGAGCCGGCAGGGGATAGCTGCAGCTGGGATTGGTGCTGCAGCCATGTAGATGAGTATTATTATTTATTTATTTTTTTAAATTCCTGAACTTATCTTTTAAAGCAATTAAAGTCATTGATGATAACCAATTAAAAAAATTGACATAGTTTTTTCTGCATATTCCATAAAATAGGAAGCCCACCCAGATTCCAAACAGCTTAAAAACTTGGCAGACTTTCTACATAGTCCCATCTCATTATACATATCCAATGACCTATAACAATACATGTGTACAGATTTCCTATAGGGTATAAATGCCTCAACATTTCTTTGGGATCATCTCTACAAGGCATGTACTGTATATAAATGGACATATATCCAAAAATATGAAAGATATACAGTACATACCATACATACAGTATCTCACAAAAGTGAGTACACCCTTCACATTTTTATGAATATTTTATTATATCTTTTCATATGACAACACTGAAGAAATGTCACTTTGCTACAATGTAAAGTAGTGAGTGTACAGCTTGTATAACAGTGTAAAACAAAAGTGAGCATACCCCTAAGTGAAAATGTCCAAATTGGGCCCAAGTAGCCATTTTCCTTCCCTGGTATCATGTGACTCATGACTTCTGCTTGTTTATTGGTTGCTAGAGATTACTGTACATCGATACTGCTCACTGATTGGCTGCTAGAGATTACTGGACATCCTTACCACTCACTAATTGATTGCTAGAGGTTACTGCACATTATTACTACTCACTCATTGGTTGCTAGAGGTTACTGCATATCCTTACCGCTCAATGATTGCAAGAGGTAAGTTCACATCATTACTGTTCACTGATTGGTTACTAAAGGTTACAGCACATCATCTCCTTACTGCCTACACACCATGGACTGGGGAGGTGAGGGGGACCCATCACTAGTCAGAAGACTCCTAAGGATCCTGGGATCAGTGGCAATGCTGGGGAGGAGGGTGATCAGTGGCAATGCTGGGGGTGATAGGATCAGTGGCAGTCATGAGGGGATGAAATTAGTTAGGAGGCACTACACTGTGGAAAATTCTGAATCATGTAGTGCAAAGGTGGAAATCTTTGACCACCAATGTGAGGGGGAATTTTCACTGACCACTATATAATGGGGGATTTTACACAACCCCCCAACATAAAGAGGGATTTTTACACTGAAACCACCAATGTAATAGGTGCATTTACACCAACCACCAGTGTAAGGGGGAATATCCAATGACAACCATTGTCGAGGAGATTTATACTGACCACCAATATAAGGTGACACTTTTACACCGACCACCAATGTATAGGGGGATATACACTGACCACCAGTGTAAGGGCAGTTCTTCACTTACCACCAATGTAAAGAGAAAGGTAGAATTTACACTGAAAACCAATGTAATGGGGTATTTTACATCAACAACCAATAAAGGGGTATTTCTACACTGGCCACCAATGTCATGGGGATTTACACTGACCATTAATGTAATAGGAGTATTTACAGTAACCACCAATGAAAGGAAGGATTTACACTGACCACCAATGTAAGGAGGACATTCACACTGGCCACTGGTGTGAATGAAAGGATTGTACACCAAGCCCCAATGTAATGAGCAAATTTACAGTGACCACCAATGTAAGTGAGACATTTAGCCTATGTTCACATTTGTGAACACATGTAAAATTCCTTTCCTGACACCATAAAAACATGCTGCCCTTTAGCAGATACATAGCAGTGCCATTAATAGTTAATAACACCCTCACACATCTGCTGAGATGTGCGTATTCACATGCACCAAAATTGACAGTGCTGTGGCACCATGTTATTTTAAAAAAGGGTCCCACCTCCAATTTGCTTACTTTTGCAAAACAGGCTGATGTTAGGCTTACTGAGTGAGTGAGTGAATAACTTGTATAGCGCTGCAAATGCGAACTAAATCGCCTCAAGGCGCTTATTTCCATCCAGTGTCATTCTGATTCTTCAGAAGAGGTGGGTCTTAAGTTTTTTCCTGAAGGCCCGATGGTTTTCTTCCATGCGGATGTTTGTGGGTAGAGCGTTCCATAGCGGAGGTCCTTGGACTGCAAATCTTCGTTCTCCCTTCGATTTGTAGTGAGACTTGGAGATGTGGAGGAGGTTTTGGTTGGTTGATCGGAGAATGCGATTGGGGGTGTAGTGTTTTATTTTCTCGCACAAGAATTGAGGAGCATTTCCTTGTGTGCACTTGTGGGTGAGACAGAGGGTCTTGAATGTGACCTGATCCTTTACGGTTAGCCAATGAAGGGTCCTCAGGGAAGGGGTGATGGATTCCCAAGGTTTTTCCCCGTTTCCAGTCTGGCTGCTGTGTTCTGGACAACTTGTAGGCGCGAAATCGGGTACTTAGGTAGTCCTATGTAGAGGGAGTTTGCATAGCCGATTCGGGAATTTATGACAATGAAAACAGTTGTAGGCAGGACTTTCAAACATGTCCCTTTACCTCCCCAGTGGGCAGCATTCAGCAGAAGTGATGGTGGATATGACCTCAGGGGGGCATGATATATTGTACATATGAATGCTGCCCCTATTTACATATTAATGCTGCTGGTCCGCACAATTTACATATTAATGCCAATGTTATTTACATAATAATGCAGGTTATTTACATGTAAACACAGGGTCTGTAGTTGAGTCATCTGTACCTGGCAATAGGCCAGAGCTGGGAAGCAATAGTAACAGAATTTCAAACAGAGATATTGGGACACAGCACGGGACTAAAACTTTAAGGGACAAGAGAATTTAAACGGGGATAGTTGGCAGTTATGAGGCAGCTGCTTTGGGCCCAACAACAATGATGGAACCCAGGGCAGCTTCCCCTTTTGCCCAGCCTTAAAGATGTCCCTGAATAAGTGACACTGATGGACACTAATTGGCTACACTAAAAGGCACTGATAGGCGGCACTGATGGGGACTGATAAGCGGCACTGATGGGTACTAATAGGTGGCACTGATGGGCACTAGATTGCAGCACTGATTGGCATCACTGATGGGCACTGAGTGGCACTGATGGGCACTGTTGGGGCTGCACTGATCATCAGGATACTGATGATCAGTGCAGATGTCCCCTTTCACACTAGCTGGTTATCAGCTCTCTCCTTTCCTCACGCTGTGACAGCATGAGTAAAAGAATGACGATAACTGGCAAGTGTGTTTACATCTTGATCAGCTGTGATTGGACACAGCTGATAACCTGGTAAAGACCTGCTGATTGGCTCTGTACCCCTATCACGGAGCGTGTGCGCGATCATGGGAGGACATCATATGACGCCCTCCCAGAACTGGCCATTAATAATCCCTAAGTGGCAACATGAAGCCTAACCTGGCTCTAGTCTTTGCTGGTTATCTTGCTTTAACCTAAAAATAGCAATAGAATTCTAGAAAAGAAGGGATAGGGTTAACTAGAATAGTAGGCGCTGCATATAAACTATGCAGTAATTTAGAATGTGGATGAAAGGTTTAGCACTGGGAAACATTTTTGAAAGGTAAGTAGTGCATTTTATATACAAATGTGTAGATCAGACCAAAATGAGGGGGAAAGAGTGACATCGCTCCAAATCAGGGACAGTCCCTCGAAAACAGGGACTGTTGGGAGCTACAGTATGCAATATACTGGAAGGGGACCACTACACATACAGAGCACATACAGTAGCACAGGCCTAGCTATCTGGCACAGTGCATGTGAAATAATACCAAGGACATAGATACTATGTATGTCATAAGGATTTAGATATGCACTTAGCAGCAGCGGCTAAACTATGTGATTATAGTAATACTTGCATAATCGTCCCTTCTGGCTTGGGGATTAGCAGTGTAGCCAGGTGCTTGGCTAGGGATGGAGAGTGGTAAAAACACTGGCTGCAGCTGCAACAAGAGAAATAACTTGCTGAGCAGGAAGAGTTCAGTAGGCTGAGTCATGCAGCGCTGTACTGTGGGAACTGTTGTCCAGAGGGGAGAGGTTCTGTACTGTACTCAAGAGCATTTGAACTGCATTTCACACAGAGAAATTGCCAGGATGAGTGAAAAGAGTGGCAATTTCTTTGGTTGTACCGAACACATCTCTCTCTTGTTGTGAGAGAGATTTGATGGAATGCACATTGCTATCCAGTGAGCACCATCACTACTGCATATCAGTGGCCTGAGCGGGATCCAGAGTGCATGCATATTTATAGGCATTTACTAATTCAGACAGTAGAGAGCAGCAGATCCCTACACTTGTTAATGAAGAACATCCAACCTGGAGGGAAAATAGGCTAGTAACATTTGATTTTTCATACAGAATGAATGTACATGCAGTTTCCCAGAATGAAAGGCTCTGTTTTTTTTTTATATTATATACACCTCCAATGCCCCGTACACACGATCGGAAAATCCGCCAGCAAAAGTCTGATCTGACCGTGTGTACGCTCCATCAAACTTTTGCTGTTTTAATTTCCGCCAGCAAAAGATTGAGAGCTGGTTTTCAAATTTTCAAATTGAAAAAATTCCGATCGTCTATAGCAATTATGAAGCGCAAAATTCCAACGCATGCTCGGAAGCATTGAACTTAATTTTCTCGGCTCGTCGTAGTGTTGTACGTCACTGCGTTCTTGACAGACGAAAGTTCAGAGAACTTTTGTGTGACCGTGTGTATGCAAGCCAAGCTTGAGCGGAATTCCGTCGGAAAAACCATCCAAGGTTTTTCCGACGGAAAATCTGATCGTGTGTACGGGGCATAAGTATAACTGGGTGGCTGGCCTTCAGTTTCTTTGTGCCTGTGTCCCTTTTTTCTGTAGGTAGAAATATAACTTTAGGTTGCTTATTATCAATCAACTTTGTATCTCAACGGGCGATACAGAAGAATGCTTTTATCATTGTTATTCAGAAGATTAGAAGAGACTACGAAGGAAATGAAAAATCATTAAATATAATTTCACATGCCCTCAATGCTACCATTTATCTCTTATCCATCCAAGTAAAAGCATCTGGGTAGGTTCAATGCTTACTGAGGCATATAATTCCAATTACATCGTTTTTTTTTTCTTTTTTAAGTGACAACTTGACATTCAATAATCGGGTCAAGTTTGATTGATGTACAAAGAATAATTACAGCAAATACAAGGGGCCAAAGAGGAGAAAGTGGGCCGCATCGCTTTCCACTTCACTCCTAACAAAAATAGACTTCCTTAGGCTTCTCCCCGAAGATGAATTACCCTACTAAAGAATATAAGTCTTTATCGCATTATGGAATCACAGAGATTGTTCAGTAACTTCAGTAAATAAGATAATACTGCTTTCAGTTATACGATGCAGGCACCAGGAGGGCAATGTCAAATTAATCTGCTAGTACTCATGAAGTGCAAGCACTTGAACCATCTTTAATTGCTCAGCTGTATGCTTTAATACCAAGCTGTTCTAAACTGGCAAAACCATGAAGGTTCACAGTAGTAATGGAGTTTGTCAGTCCCCTCTCACCTCACATGTTCCTTTGGGCCAGTGAGGCAGACCGTCTTAATGGTGGGCCAATATGTACTTGCATGCCCTTTACACAACCCCTGGCACACAACTGGGAACAGCCACATCTTCTAATGCATCTCAATGGACAGCTGTACGAGGCAGCTGCAGGTTCCAGAAGAGTCATTTTAAGCTACAGGTCCCAGAAGAGTCCTTTTAAGCTATGAACAGACAAGAAGCCCCCTCAAGGGGGGCAATTGGTGGCAAAGAGGGTAGCAGGGCAATTGGTGGCAAAGAGGGTAGCAGGGTCTTGAGGGCCTGACTACAATGCGTACATGTGAGGTCTGCAGGACCAGTTGCTAACTCCCCTGATCACTTTTAAGAAAACTCATAAAGAGAGATCATAGTAGCTCTCAAATGTGACGTGTAAACACTTTGGTGTTTTATTATAAATATAGCGCCATTTTGGCTGAACAAAGCCCATCTGTCTTACCAGATTTCAACGTGTGTCAAGCATTTACAGAACAAAATCAACAATGGTACAATATATACATATGGATATATTTATAAAGCAGTAAATATTACATTCACTGGTGGTAAATTATTTACTCTATCTTAAAATATGTTTATCAGTAAGATATATCCATTTCTGTAGTGCTATCATTTTAACTGTAGGAGTATATATACTTTATATTTTCACACGGGTTGATTCTGCTGTTTTTTTATTTACCTCATAACTGTAAATGATGTACCAGCTCCTTTGGATGTACTTCTGTGGATCAAAGGAGTGCAGTTCTGTTGGCTGACGTGACATCACAGAGCTGGTCCAGGCTTGGGAAAGATTGCGACAATGAAGTCAGGATCCGCACACATGGCTGGACCGGCACTCGGCTCACATAAAGTGATGGAGTGTACGCGGCATCAGAGGTGTTTGCTTGGTTCTCAGTGTTAGAGCCGGTGGGGGACCGATGCTGCATTCACCTAGGTAAGTATGATTCGAAAAAAAAATAAAAAAAATCATACTTCTCTTTTAACCTCCGCTTAGCAATGACTAAAAAATACCCAACATCAGAATATTTTTTTTAGAAACTCTAATGACATTAGCATAACTCCCAACTGTCCATTATGTGGAGGGATTGTCTCTCTTTTGATATCAAATTTATCCAGCCCTTGTGCAGCCTCACTTGTCTCTCTTTTTGATTTGTTGTGTACATTGCTAGACAGAATGTACTACTGTGTTTCCCTGAAAATAAGACCGGGTCTTATATACATTTTGGCTACAAAAAACCACACTAGGGCTTATTTTCGGGGTAGAGCTTATTTATTTACTGTATTAATATTGTATACGTATAAAGTGTGCAATAAGTCTCAAGTCTGTCTGGCTGACAGTCTTAAAGTGGTTGTAAAAAAATCCTGTTCCTTTTAAAAGCATGAAATAAATCAATAAAATATCTTTATAAAAATGTCCTAGGTCTTCTCCTTCCCCGCCCCCCCCCTCCCCCCTCATTGTCATGTCAGGAGAAAGTATCTAAAGTACCTTTTATAACACCTTTGTAACAGCTCCCTCGTCTTCTCTGAGTCTGAGGAGAAAAGAGATGAGCCGAGAGTGTCGCTAACATCAGCCTGCTCCATGATCTGAAGAGGGAGGGGCGGGCGACATCAGCATGTAGGAAATAGAAGAGACAAGATTCCCTCTGCCATCAGCGCGCTCCGTGAACTGAAGAGGGAGGGGCGGGCGACAGCAGGGAGGAAGGGAGGAAATAGAAGAGCTGAGATCCCCTCTGCCGTCAGCCCGCTCCGTGAACTGAAGAGGGAGGGGCGGCCGACGTCAGCGGGGAGGAGGGGGGGAAGAGAAGAGCCGAGATCCCCGCTGACATGATCCTGCTCCGTGCACAGAAGGAGCCGCAGATGTCAGCTGGGAGGAGAGTTAGTGATGGGTGTAAACAGGAAATTTTCAATACAGCAACAATCAGAGACACTGCCACAGTTATACAAAACGGATTATAGGATTTTTAATGAAATTTACTAGGTCTTATTTTCGGGGTAGGGCTTATATTGCAGCCACCCTGATAATCCAGCTAGGGCTTATTTTCGGGGTAGGGTGTATTTTCGGGGAAACACAGTATTTTACTACCACACATGTGATGGTACTCTAATTTTTTTTTTTTTTTATCCAGCCTTAGTATTACTACATTTATAATTTTGAAGATTCAAAATAAAGGAAAAATATAGGTTTAAATAAAGCACTGGCGTGGTTTAGCCTAACATTTTCTGCATATTATGCCGCGTACACACGACCATTTTTCATGACGAGAAAAATGCAATTGTAACGTGTGTATGATCCAGAGCATTTTTTGTGCCAAGAAAATGCCTGTTAAAAATTCAGAACCTGCTCTATTTTTTCTCGTCGTTTTTCACATCGTCGTTTTTCACATCGTCGTTTTTCACGTCGTCGTGTATACGCTTTAACGAGGGGGAAAAAAACATGCATTCTCAGAAGCAAGTTATGAGATGGGGAAATTAGCATAAGCAGCCCAAAGGGTGGTGCCATTCGAATGGAACTTCCCCTTTATAGTGCCGTTGTATGTCACCGCGCTTTGCTCAAGCATTTATTTTCATGAACGTGTGTATGCAAGGCAGGCTTGAGAGGAATCACATTGATAAAAACTTAGCTTTTTTCCATGACATGTATAACGGTCGTGTATACGCGGCATAAGATCTTTGCGGTCTTGCTAACCAGGGCTGCAGTAGGGACGTGTATTTTGCCTATATACTGTGTGCTAAGAGGTGTTCCTCTTTATCATTTCAGAAAGTTGGAAGGCATTAGATTGTATAAGGCTCCATTCACACTAGCACAATTTTTTTCTGTGTCTGACATCCCGCTGCCAGTGGTGACCTGTGCTCCATTTCTTGGGGAGGGGGGCCAAACATACTTCTTGGGGAGGGAGCGTGCTCTATGTCACATTCAGCCTCTCCTCCCGAGGCTGCTATGCTGCCAGCTCCTATGAGCCGTTTGGGCTGTGCAGAGTTCGCCAAGCGGTGGGAAGCGGAGCTCCCTGTCATCTCGGCCATTCGGGCACAAAGTGCGGGCTGTCTCCTCTCTATGTTGCCGGTCGCTAATCCCCGCTCCCTGGTCAAGCGGCCATACTGACTCATGGCCAAGCTGCACCCCAACTCCCGGCCATTCAGGTCTCAGGACCCGCTTCCTGATTGGCCGGAAGGGACAAAAGTAGGAGGGCCAACTATAAAATGCAATTATATATATATATATATATATATATATATATATATATATATATGTCCTGGGGCCCTTTACTACGATCCCACAATGGGCCCTTTCACATGTTCTGCAGTGAGCTCCCTTCCTACTATACTGGAGCCCCCCCAGGGTGGCAGAAAACAAGAGATATATGTCACCAGCACAGCAAGAAAATATAAGGGTCCAAAGCAGTGGGAGAACTATCAGGGTTGCAAAGGTTGTCTTGCCACCGGGCCCTGGTGTTCTGCCACTGTGGGGATCCCCAGCTGTCCGGTCCCTGGAGTCCTTTCTGCAACTCGCTCTTCTCCGTGCCAATGAGGATGCAGGGGAAGGAGCAGATTGGGCATCTGTGGTTGTGTAAGCGCTCGCATTATGCAGTGTCGGCGAGCAGAGGGGGGAGGAATCCCCCGCAGAGCTGACTGGGGACGCTCTCCCTCTCTCAGGAGAGACTATTACTCCAGCGGCACCCGGAGCAAAATACAAAAAATGCAAACAAAAAAAAAAATTTGGGGGGGGGACACATGGTGGGGCACAGCATAATGTTGGGGGGTCAGGGCCCCCTCTGGCCCCCCTAGGGATGCCATTGGTGACGCCCCTAATGAGTGTGCTGCCATTGGCCGCTGCAATGCAAAGCAATGCAAATCAGTGCAATTTTTTAAAAGGTGCAAGTGTTTCTTTCGATGCAGCATATTGGGGTGGATTTACTAAAACTGGAGCACTCAGAATCTGGTGCAGCTATGCTCGGTAGCCAATCAGCTTCTAACTTTAGCTTGTTTAATTAAGCTGACTGGTTTCTATGCAGAGTTGCACCAGGTTTTGCACTCTCCAATTTTAGCCCCATAGACTTTAATGGAAGCATATGAAAAAAGCATTTAAATGCAATTTTGGTGAAAAAACATCAAAACACAAGTAAACATGCATAAAAACGCACTACAAATATACACCTAAAATGAATGATTTTGCAGCAGCACTAGATTAAAGGGTAACATTATAAAAAAAAAAAAAAATAAGAAAAAAAAATGAAACAATAGTTATGATACTTGCAATTTGATATGCGAAAAACAACAATAATGACATTAATAGCTTATTTAAAAACATGGTATGCTTGTTTTTTTTGTTTTTTTATCATGTATTGTTACATTTGAAGCATTATGTTATATAATAATTTAAGATTTTCACAAAAGGGGGAGGGTTACGTGTGTAAGTGTCTGTCAGGTTTTTAATGCCTGACAGGTCAGGAAGTAATGAGAAATATCACTATCAGAAAAAAACACATTATAGTAAAACGTGAAAGGGTTATACCTTCTAAAAATGCTTTTAAAGCGGATGTGCCATGAAAAAAAAAATTAAAAGCCAGCAGCTACAAATACTGCAGCTGCTGACTTTTATTATTAGGACACTTACCTGTCCTGGAGTCCAGCGCCGTCTGCAGCCGAGGACGAGTGATCGCTCGTTACTCTGCTGCTCCCCCCGCCATCCACAGTGAGGGAACCAGGAAGTGAAGCACTCCGGCTTCACTGCCCGGTTCCCTACGGCGCATGTGCGAGTCACGCTGCGCCTGCCTACGTGTCCTCCCATTTGTACATAGTTCCTGGAGTATCTCACTCAATTCACTAACCCTATCCAAGTTACCCAAAAATATAAACACCAAATGAAAACCCCTGAACTGGTCATTGATTGACCATGTGCCTGGCCGCGGGGCAACTGTTGGGAAATGGAACCCTGGGCATCTTTCTAGCGGCTCCTATGGGGTAGCGCTACATATGATTGAAAGATGGGTAAACGATTGTGTTCCATACTAATATGCATAGCACCATCCAACCAAAGCTGTGGTCTGCACATGGGAAGACTCCAAGAACCCATAGCTATAACTGAATATAATAGATTTTGCAGTTCCTTTCCACAAATAGACATTATTGTTTTAGATTCATCATGAAAAAAAGTCCCTACAACCTTGACCCCATCTTTTATCATCATGCAAATACTAAAGAAACTGTTTGGCATCCATGGTCTGCAGAATAAAATTGTGTGATATTTGTACACAGTTCATTGCTGTTGAATTTAAAGCGTTAGTCATCATATTTTAACAGCTCCATTCTACCTCTCAAATGGGCAAGGTCAACATGCAGCCTGTGAAAGAAAAATTCCCATATTGTTTAGTTCTCTTCTCTAAAGGCTTTTAGGGGTTGTATGGTCAGTACTAAAGAGAAGAAATACTGCTTCTCCAAAGTGAGGCAAGCCAGTTGCTTGGAAAGCTTCCATGGTCATCTGAGATGAGATCCATTGGTGGAAAATAAAATCCTGGCTGCTGTGATCAAAGCTGAAACAGGCAAAATAAGAATTCCCAGATCTGACAAAATTGTGACTCAGAAAATGTTATTAGCATAGCAACAGACCTAGAGATGTCCCTTTAACATTTTTCATTGGAATATATAAACCAAGAAACAGAATTGTGGAAGCAGATTAACCGCATGTTAGGGGCGGACTGACCATTCGGGCACTCGGGCACTGCCCAAGGGCCCCATGCCACTAGGGGGCCCCATCAGGGTTGCCAGCCTCAGTAAAAGTAGGGACAATATGTAAAAAAATTAGTTTTTTTACATCTGTCCCTGAAATGTCCCTTACCAACATCCTTTTGGTCTAAAAATCCCAAGATTATAGCTGCCCTGCCTCTCCAGTACCTTTTTAGCGTGTGTATTCTGCGTGTATGTATACTGTGTGTGTGTGTATACTGTGTGGCCCCATAATCTATTGCCTGGGGGCCCCATAGTCTCCTATTGCCTGGAGGCCCCATAATCTCCTATTGCCTGGGGGGCCCATAATCTCCTATTGCCCGGGGGGCCCCATGAGTTGCCAGTCTGCCCCTGCCGCATGTTGAGCTTTTATATAAATGTGTAACTAAAAAACTGTTTTTGATGTGATTTCTTTTTCAGAATGTTCAAGCAGAACCCCCTTTTTCCTGTGTTGAAACTCTTTTCTGCTTTTTTTATTTTTGTAGACAGTATTTTCCATTGTTTAAAGTTTTCATTTCTCCCTTTAGGACAGATCTTTTGCCTCTCAGCTTTTGACACGTGCCAGCAAAGTTTTCACAGTTTATGTTTTCACAGAAAACTTTCAGAGCTATTAGGCATATTTGTACTGCTCCCATTCTTCACTATAATACAAAAAATAACAAATAGATGCCGAAGCAGACTGGGACTCTGAGGCCCACCAGAAAAAGTTAGGCCTGGAGACTCACCTCGCCAGCCCACCAGATTATTCTAAGTGACACAACTACAGTCTATGCCTAAAAACATTAACTTTATTTCTGATACTGAGTTTGCAGAAAAGAACAGAATTTTTAACAGAATCCTGCAAGTATATTAGACAAATGGTTCTGTCTGATTTCAGCATCCTTGGTATGAACAACATCCAAGGTGTACATAACAGCAAAGAAACAGATGACTGGAAAACTACACACACAGTAATTGGTCAAGCAAGTAAGTATAATGAGGATAAAGACCGATGGTATGCTCTGAATATATCTTATACCGTGTACACACGGTCGGACAAAACCGATGAGAATGGACCAAGGTTCAGTTTCATCAGTCCAAACCGACCAAGTGTATAGCCCATCGGTCTGTTGTCCTTCCGTCCAAAATTTTAAAACATGCTTCAAAATCGAACCGATGGGCCGCTGCCCGATCGGTCCAAACAGATGGTTAGTACAGAAAGCATCGGTTCAAAGCCCGCGCATGCTCAGAATCAAGTCGACGCATGCTTGGAAGCATTGAACTTCGTTTTATTCAGCACGTCGTGTGTTTGACGTCACCGCGTTCTGACCCGATCGGTTTTTGGAACAATGGTGTGTACGCACTTCAGACCATCAGGCCACTTCAGCGGTGAACCGATGGAAATGGCCAGTCGGACCATTCTCATCGGTTTGGAACGACCGTGTGTACGCGGCCTTAGTCATCAAAAAGTTTACATCTGGTAGGTGTTTTTATCATGAAAATATATTCATAAAAAAAGAATTCTGGCTGATTTCTACATAGTTGTGCTCAATGAACAACACCCAAGAAGGGTGGCCATTTGTCCCGCATTTTGCAGGTCTGTCCTGGGTCCAGGGAAATTTCATTCCATGGGTGACGGACTGACAGTACTGAAACCCATTTTACCTTGTTATACCGCTGGCTATACACTACCCGAACTGGTCTCTAGGATAGGGTGACCAGACATCTCGGTTTCCGGAGACAGTCCCCGGATTGAGGACACTGTCTGTCCCCGGTTTTGTCCCTGGATTGGATTTGAACAGGGGCTGGGGCCATTTCAAAGACAGTCAGTGCAGAATAAAAAAAAAAAACCTCTGAATTACACACCCCTGCTCCGCCGCTCCTACTAGCTTTTTGTATTTATTTCCATTATCTGGGCCCCTTACTGATGATCATGTGCTGGTCGGAGCGGAGGGAATATTTCTTCAGTTTCGGGTGCATGCCCATTTAGCTCTGCTCGCATGTTTTTCTGCCTTGGCTCAAGTCCCGGCCAGCCGCCTGTCTGCTTTTCTCTTTGCCTCCCCTGGCAGGTGATCTTCCTCCGCTCCCCACCCAGTAGTAGCCGGGGCCCAGAGAGTAAGACTTGACAGGCTGTGAGGCGGGCGGCGGCGGCGATGGGCAGTGAGTCGCTGATTGCCGCTATTACTAGTAAAAAAAAGTCTGTCCCCGGATATAATTTTAAAAATCTGGTCACCTTACTCTAGGACCACCTGCATCTAGCAACCTGTGACATCTCGTCAATACAGTGTGAGGCCAAGGCCCCCACATTCAGAGTGCAGGAGGAACTCCCTCCTCCTCCCTCCTCCTCCGCACCTAGTGCTTTAGCTCTACCCACCTCCTCCAGTGGCATGCTTAGAGGGAAAGGAAATGTCTGGATTTGAGATCAACTCTCAATACTTAGAGGTGAGGCCAGGCTCAGGGATGAATGGAACACCATGTGTGTTATGAAGCACTGACTGCAAAGAGGACTGCAGATGAGCTGGCAACAGAGGAGAGATGACACCCTCGGAGGGATGGGAGAAGGACAGATCCTTAGATTTCAGGGGTTCGTGCTGGGACTTTGTCCTTCACTTTTGGGGATGTGAAGAACTACAGGCCCCAGCATTAACCCCTCAGAGCTGAAGATGTGACAAGCCACCCCCAACTAGTGAAGAACTACATGTCCGAACATGAACCCATGAAATCTATGGGGTCACACCCTTAGATCTCAGGGGTTCATACTTGGACTTGTAGTCCTTCAATTTTGAGTTGACGTCACATCCTTAGAACTCAGGGGTTCATACTGGGACTTGTAGATTCCAGCGGGCAGCTGTTTGGGCCCCCCAACAATGACTGGGCCCAGGGCAACTTCCCTGTTTGCCCTGAGGTAAAGACAGCCCTGATTGTAAGCACCCTTGTCAGTGCTAAATGGTTTGTCTCAACCCTTCAGTTGCTACATCTGCAGCACAGCTTTTTTGTTAAAAAAACAACAGACTTATAGCTAGATTCAGAGAGAGTTAGGCCGGTGTATCAGTAGATACGCCGACCTAACTCAGAATCTGCGCCGTCCTAAGTTTAAGTGTATTCTCAAACTGAGATACACTTAAACCTAGCTAAGATACGACAGCCTGCGCCGTCGTATCTTAGGGTGCAATATTTAGGCTGGCCACTAGGTGGCGCTTCCATTGAGTTTGGCGTAGAATATGTAAATGACTAGATATGCCTATTCACGAACGAACGTGCGCCCGTCGCAGTAAAGATACGCCGTTTACATAAGGCGTTTTCAGGCGTAAAGTTATTCCATCAAATAGCTGGACTAGTCAATGTTAAGTATGGGCGTCGTTCCTGCGTCGAAATTTGAAAATTTTACGTTGTTTGCGTAAGTCGTCCGTGAATAGGGCTGGACGTAATTTACGTTCACGTCGAAACCAATACGTCCTTGCGACGTACTTTGGAGCAATGCACACTGGGATATGTACACGTACGGCGTATGCGCAGTTAGTAAAAAACATCAATCACGTCGGGTCACAGTTAATATACATAAAACACACCCCCCACATCCTCATTTGAATTAGGCGCGCTTATGCCGACCAATTTACGATACGCCGCCGTAACTTAGGAGGCAAGTGCTTTGTGAATAAAGCACTTGCCTATCTAACTTACGGCGGCATAGTGTAAATGCCATACGCTACGCCTGCCTAACGTTGCGCGCCCCTACCTGAATCTAGCTATTAGGCTCAGTTCACACTAGTGTGCCTCCAAAGTCACACACGTTCAAGTGCAGCTTTGGAGTGCGACTTTGATGCAACTTTCATGTGACTTTCATTCAACTTTACACTCTGTTGCAAGAAAGTCACATCAAATTAGTGCAGAAACCTTTTCAAAGTGGCATCAATAACAATGGGTGCCATTGAAATAAATGGGCTGCGACTTGAGTGCAAAGTGGCATTACAAGTTGCACTAGTGTGAAAGGAGCCTTACTGGCTAGATCTTCAAATGAAAATAAAGAAAAAAATAACTAAAAAAGTATAACTAATACAGCCATCTAAGAATTGGTAAGCTACATATAATGCCTGTGTTTGGGTTAAATACTGCTTTAAACCTTTCTTCTGTTAGCAAGGTCTAGTTTTGGCAATGCACAGAATGATATTGAATAGCCTCTTCACAATCTCACAGTTTTTTTTTGTCTTTTGCTTATTATCAGATTGACATTAATTAATGTTTCAAAATCTCTGTTTTCTGCAGACAGATGTAGGGATCTGCTGCAGTGTACTGTCTATAATTGTAAATAAGTGTGCTTTTAATATATACAGGCAAGGCTTTTTTTTTTTGCAGGAATGCGGGGGAATGCAGTTCCGGCACTGAATGTATGTAATTGCAAGGGGTTCAGGATGCTAGCTGCTGGGGGGATCTATTGCTACTGGAGGGGATCAATTTTCGTGGGACAAGGTCTATTGTTGCTAAGGAAGTCTATTGTTGCTGGTGGGGAGAGGCTCTAGTGATGCTAGCTGCAGGAAAATCTGTTGTTGCTGCTGGGGGTCTATTGTTGCTGGGGGAGGGGGTATTTTGTTGCGGGTGGTCCATTGTTGTTGGGGGGGGTCTATTGTTACTGGCAGCATGGGATCTATTTTACTGCTTTTCTTGTTATCACTAAAAAAATTCTATACAAATTACTTAGTACCACAATTGTTACTTGATTCTGTGTTCTCTAAAAGGGACAGTACTGGGAGGTGGTTAGTGGGTGGAGCCAAGGAATGGTGCAGGAGGTAGGCAGGGGGTGGAGATGGATGGTGACTCGTAAAGGAAGAGTTCCTGCACCTATTGTCCAAGAAAAAACACCCTGTATACAGGTAATTATATAAGCACTTCCTGACTCTGGCTTTAAAACCCCAGAAGGAGTAGGGGAGAGAGAGAAAGTCTCAGTCACATTTCCTCTCAATGCTGCTCAATCCAAACAAGAAGGGAGTGTTCTGCAAGTATTCATCTGTTCTAGTAGTTTAACTGCAGCTGCCCATAGCTTCTTAATAGGAGGTCTGGGATTTTTTTTTTTTAAAGCCAGCAGCTACACATACTGCAGCTGCTGTCTTTTAATAAATGGACACTTACCTGTCCTGCTGTCCCTCAATGTTGGCAGTAGAGTTCCTGGCGTGAAGCCGAAAGGCTACACTGCCGTCGTCATTGTGGTTAAGGGAATCCCGGCAGTGTAGCCTTTCGACTTCACGCTGGGAACCCTACTGCGCATGCGCGAGGCCCCGCTCCTCTCTCCTATTAGCCCGGCGATCAGGTGAGGAGGAGGGAGCCCCCTCGGTGACATTACTGCCGCGTCGTTGCCGGACTCCTGGAAGTGGTATCCTGTCCCCCCTCCCCCCCTGAAAGGTGCCAATTGTAGCACCGGAGGGGGGGAAGAATACGATTAGCGGAAGTTCCACTTTAGGGTGGAGCTCCTCTTTAAGTGTGTTTCTGATTAGTTGTGACAGACATATCTCTGTTCTATTGTTATTATCTCACATGCATAGTGCAGGATACCAAGGTCTGTGCTACTGTATGTGTGTAGTGGTCACCTTCCAGTGTATTGGTAGGTGAACCTGTTTATTGCAATAGAGTTTATATGCAGCTACTGTTATTTTAGTTAACCCTGTCCTTTCTGGTCTGGGATTCTCTCTTCTGTGAAAAGCATGGGGCATCAGTTGCGGACCTGCCAATTCTGGTGTTCAATGGAAAATGCCAATCGAGCTCCACAGTGTCCGGCAGTGAGCACAGAGCACGCTGTTTCTGATTGTTTGGTCAGAGATATTCACACCAGTGGCCTGCTGGAGGTCATTTTGTAGGGCTCTGGCAGTGCTCATCCTGTTCCTCTTTGCACAAAGGAGCAGAAACCGTTGCTGCTGATGGGTTAACCTCCCTAGCGGTATGATTATTTCAGATTTTAGGTGCTGAAAGCGGTACCATTATTTGCAAGGAAATTTGGCGTTTTATACTGTAGGCCTGTAATTTTTAGGAATAACTCACTTAAATCTGACCAAACAAGAGTCTAGTAGGCATCCCGGGTAATTTTTTTTTAAAACAAAATTATAAATTATAATATAATAAATAATTATAAATAATTATAACAAATAATAATATAACTATAATAAAAATTATTCAATAATGTAATCAACTCAAAATCACTGAAATTTGCTCAGTTGCAGAATTGTCGCTGTCATTACTTTTATTTTTTTATGACGAATTTCCCCACAAATCGCTATCGCACAATTCTGCAAGTGATTATAATTTATTATCGCTGTTTTCTAGCTGCTCTAAAACCATTTTTGACATAAAGGGACACTTTTGGTTGCTATGGACAATCTACAGTTTGCAGGCAGAAAGAACAGTTTTTATTATACAAAATAACATGTAGGACACTGGGCAGACCACTAGGGACAAAGGGGGTGTGTATTTTTCACATACAGTACTGTAATCTATAAGATTACAGTATATTGTATGTAATGTGTTTGTTTACTTTTTTGAATTTGGCGCCGTTTTCCGCCCCACGTGCGTCGTAACGTCGCAGGGAACTGAGATCGGCGGCACACGGGGACACTGTGTGAATCGAGCAAAGACAGCGCGGTGGCATCGCTGGATCCAGGGAAAAGGTAAGTAAATACTGCCTGTGGATTCAGCGAGGCGAGCCCGAGTCTGACTCAGGGGTTACCGATCGCAGCAAAAAAATGTAACCCAGAGTCAGACTTGGGAATACCGCCAGGGGGGTTAAGGACCTTCTATGGCTCTGTCCAGCTCTCCTAGAGTAACTGCCTGTCTCCTGGAATCTCCTCCATGCTCTTGAGACTGTGTTGGGAGACACGGCAAACCTTCTGGCAATGACATGTATTGATGAGCCATCCTGGTGGAGTTGGACTGCCTGTGCAACCTTTATAGGGTCCAAGTATCGGCTCGTGCTACCAGTAGTGACACTGAGCCTAGCCAAATGCAAAACTAGTGAAAAACAGTCAGAAAAGATGAGTAGGGAAAAAAAAATTCAGACATCTCCATCTGAAAAAACATTCCTGTTTTGGAGGTCGTCTCATTGTTGCCCATCTAGTGCACCTGTTGTTAATTTAAATTAACAACCCCCTCTGTATACACCACTCCCCCTCTGCTACTTAACTGACCAGATCAATATCCCAGGAGTTCTAAATCCAACGTTTTTTTTTTGAGCAGTGTATAAGTCCTAATAGGATTCTATAATCTTTTTTATGTAGACCTACCCTGTGCTCCTGTGCCCCAGGGGTGCCCCCTTTGTCACTCCGGTGCCCGCCCAGGGGTTTTCTGCATGTTGCGCAATGATGCTGAGGTATGTCCCATATGATAAATGTATTGGTATAGTGTGCCATTATTCATACATGTATATCTTAAGTATTACTATTACTTTCTAGAGGATTGCTGTATTGCTTTCACGTAATGCGTCAACAAATGAAGACTTTATAATCAGCAGTGGAATCGTCAAGCATGTGAACATGTATTGGTCTATGTGTACAGTTAATCCTACAAGCACTACTATACTTTGTTTTTCATCAGAAAGATAGAAATATATTATATGAAATCTCTTTTAAAAACATGTTGTATAACAAACATTTATGATTTTATATATACACTCCACGTTTTGGCCTATATGGTCTGACTTTCTCTATCTTTCTTTGTCTACTTTCAACAAATGTCAATTTTGGAGGTTTTCCTTAAATTAATAAAAAAGATTTGGTAAAAATATGTTTCTGGTCAGAGGAACGTTTCTCTCTTTCGTACAGCATAATTTTCAAATATCCTGCTAATTGGATTGTGAATGTAATAAAA
This sequence comes from Rana temporaria, assembly GCF_905171775.1. Classification (NCBI taxonomy): domain Eukaryota; kingdom Metazoa; phylum Chordata; class Amphibia; order Anura; family Ranidae; genus Rana; species Rana temporaria. The sequence continues at coordinate 126,342,778 of NC_053495.1, read as the reverse complement.
TAAATAATCCAGAGACATCCTGAAGAAACATGAAGCATTTAACACAGAACCATACTGTCACTATCTTGTAAATGTTTGGTAATGCAGCTTGAGCAGCATTTTTTGTTACAAAAATGTAATTCCTGTGTTGAATCTTTACTCTTTATGGCTTAAATTTCTGTTCAAAAATTGTCTCCTGGGTAAAGAAATTCAGGAAAATATGCTCCTACCACCTAGTAACAACGAACAGATTTGCCTAAAAAAAAAATGTGGACAATAAATAAATTCAAAAACTTAAAGAAAAATATATTTATTACAAAATATCATAGAAAAAAAGACACAAAAACCACTCAAGGCGGTAATCAATTAAAAACAATATACATTGAAATGCATGAACATATGAATAATGATAAAGATGACTGCATGAGAACCCCAAGAACAGAACATAAGGGTTCCTGGAGATACCAAGCTGCTGAATCCAATGCGTTTCGAATGTATGAGTTATAATATAATCTTCTTCGGGGATAGCAGCATCTCTGAAATTACAGAATAAATTATCAGTGAAATGAATTCATATGACATGACAACATTAGAGACCATGATGTTTCATCCAGGTCTAAATTGTAAATTTCATATTTCAGCACCTAAGTTTGACGCCTATTTTATATTTAAATACAAAGCAACTTACATGTATGCGCATTTATTCAAGAGGAAACCAGACCCTTCATCTAAGACCTTTGCCAGCGTCCACAAATCCTTTCACGGCATGAAGGAGTCCAAAACCAAAAGGTTCAATTCTGATTGCCCAACAGAGATAGTGTTAGCATCCCCAAAGAACTCCTCAAACAAAACCAAGAGAGAGTAGAGGACAAAAAACCTATGGAAGAAAAATGTAATAATAAATGCCCAAAGAATAAAAAAACAAAAAGGTTTTATCCATTAAAACAGACATGGTAAAAAAAAACTCCCCTTAATCATAAAAAATGTGCCCAATGTACTTACTGAGGTCTTGGAAACCTCCAACAAAAGAAAATGGTTGGAGAAAAAGAACCCAACAATCAGAGTATCAAAATTATGGCAGTAAGGAAGAGGTCCATGTCTGATACCTTCCACCAGAATGTCCAGAGGGAACTGGGAATCATAGACTCCCGGCGTTATCCTTAAATACCCAAAAAGCACGCCAAGAAAGAGATGCTGCAACGCCGATGCGGCCGCGTATACACGCAAGCCCCATCCGGAAGTGACGTCGACCCGCATTCATAATTGCCACAAGGCATAGAACCGGAAGCAGTCAGACATCGGGGGACAAGCCTAGCGGGAGATCGTAACACGTAAGCCATGTCTCCATGTGGCACTGCAGCCGCAAAGGAACCCTATAGGGCTCCACTGGAGATGCCATGCATAGATGAAACAAAAGAAAAAGTGCAGAGGTGAACGGACATCTGAACCAACATGGAACCGAACATCCCGAGATGGAAGAACGCAGTAACAACCACTAAGTACAGTATATATGCAATTATAGATGTTGATATGCCAATGGCTTTGTTGTTTTAAATCTGAACATAATGGTCACAGACAGTTCCCTGTTGCCTTGCATGGGCTTCTCAGGTAACAAATACATTTCTCCACATTATTGGGAATTACACATTTCAGTATAACTTTACAGGGGTGGCTACACATCAGATTTACACTGTACATTTCCATTTAAAACTTTTTTATGGAATGGACTATAGCAGTAAGACGATGAGGCACAAAATGAGTAAAATTAAATACAGCAAGCCATTAAAATCAATTGTTGTTACTTTAATTATTAATTAAATGGAAAATGAGACCAAGATAGTCCAACAAAAGAAAAAAAAGACAACCTAAATGACTAGGTCAAGCACATCCAATAAATATGAAATATACTAATAACATAAAAACACATATCTTCCACTGTTTTATGTAGAAACTCAAACTTATGATAATTCAAGAGGGGGAAAAAAGTAATAAAAAGTTAAGAGAAAGATTATGCACAGCAAGGACAGAGCATAGGGAGAAAAAATATAAGTGGGGTGTGAGAATGGAAAGGCAAAGAGATGTGTATATAAATGGCCCAAATTAGTAGTTATACAAACAATAAAAAGCTATGTGTGTATAGCAGAACTTCAGTTACATTTTTAAATAAAGATTAGCATCCCAGCAAAATGAAGCTTTTGTTTATTTATTCATTTACTTATGTTCAAGTCAGAGCTGTCCCTCACTATAATTTATTTTCTTCACTAGATGTGTCCTATTTTCTGAGCTGAAAGACAGTAAGCCTCATTTTAATCACTTTCTCCTATCCCCAGCAGTGTTGAGCAAAGTTCCACTTTAAAATAAAAAAGTAACATTTTACATTCTATGTTTGACCTGTCAGTTTTCCCAGTTCCATTTGTCAGATTCAACAGCAAAAAAAAAAAAAAAAAAAATCCTCAGAGTTCTGGGAATTTCTTTGATATTCTCTACTTTTTTTTAACTCTAGCTATCTCTCCAGCTCCCACTCATGTTACCATTCTTTTAAATTCAAACAAAACATGCAGTGCTGCCAAATGTGTTAAACTGTTTTGAAATAAAATAAATTTGAAGTGTTGCATAAAACAGGATTATAAACAAAGCCATAGCACAAGATTTCAATAAGCCACAATATGTGCAGCAATTATGTTTTTAGATAATACAATTAAAGTGGAAAGGCAGACAAAAATCATAATCTTAAAGTGGATGTAAACCCCGAATTTTTTTTTTCTTTTTTTTGCTGTCACAATGTAGAGTATTATGCCGCATACACACCATCACTTTATGTGATGAAAAAAAACGACATTTTCTGTGAAGTAAAAAACGACATTTTTGAAACTTCAATTTTCAAAGACGAAGTTGCCTACACACCATCGTTTTTCTCACAATGTTCTAGCAAAGCGAGGTTACGTTCCACCACGTTTTTCCATTGAAGCTCGCTTCATAAGTAGCTTCTGGGCATGCGCGGATGAAAAAACGTCGTTTTAAACGACGTTTTTGCTACACACGGTCAATTTCTGTGAAGTAAAAGTTGACGTTTTGAAAAACGACACATAAAATTGAAGCATGCTTCAATTTTTTTTGGTCGTTTTTTAGAAGACATAAAACGACGTTTTCCCCCACACACGGTCAATTAAAGTGACGTTTTTAAAAACGTCATTTTTTTTCATCACATAAAACGACCGTGTGTACGCGGCATTAGATTTCCTATTATCTGTGCCCAGTTCTGCCACAAAGAGTTAATCCAGCTCTGAGCAATCCTCTTAACTTTTTTCAGTGAGATAAAAAAAAATCGACAAGCAGAGAAAACTTTGTCGTTTCCCCCCCCCCCCCCTGCTGTGAGTGACAGGTGATTTTACATATCTCATGCACGAGCCTGAGACAGGCATTATTTTTCCATTTCCACCCCACTCCTTTTCTGAAGTCATGTGGTTACTTTTCTGGGTTTTGACTGGATGTTAGTGATCATAGCAGAAGTTCAGTGTAAGAAAAACACAGGAAAAAATGCATGCTGACAAGGGGAGTGTAGAGGTGGGCGGGGAGTCTACTGACATCACAACTCCACCCATAGGGCTACGCACAACAGATCCACCCACAGAATCTGCAGTTTTTCAGTTCTCATAACAGACAGAGGGGAGACATTTGACAGGTAAGGATACATGCAGGAGGCATGTACTGTATATCCTTATAAATCAGCACTATGGCAGTAGTTTAGAAAGGATGAGTGTGGGTTTACATCCACTTTAAAGTGTAACTAAATCCAGTAACCTGCATTCACTATATCTGGTCTCCCACAGTACATAGAACATGGAAATGCAACCATTTTAATAAATATAAACTGTTAAATACCCTTTTTCATTAGCAGTATATAGCAGTCTTGTGGCTTCTATCAGTGTCTGGTTAAAGCTTGTAGGAGGAGTTTTCTTCTCCTCTGAATGTCTGGACAGTGCTGATTGGCCCTGTGCTGATCAGTGCACCCTCCCAAGAAAAAGAAAAAACTCTCTAGCAATACACACCAAACTGAGCATGTGCAGATTGACTCCACTACCTCTGTCTTATCCGGAGATGTTTTGGAGACAATACAAGAAGGGGAGGATCTGTGCACACAGGATCAAACAGCCTTTTTACAAAATACAGAGGATTTACCCCTTAGGTTCCACAGTGAGTATAACATACATTCTTTACTGCATATTAGAGCTGCACAATTTTGGATAAAATGAGAATATATTTGCTTTTTTTGCTTAGAATAAAGGTCACGATTGTCGGCGTAACATCATCTTTCGCATTATACAAAATGGGCTAATTTTACTGTTTCATTATTGATATGTGTTTTTTTCCCCAAAAGTTGTGTTTGAAAGACCGCTGCACAAATACAGTGTGACATAAAATATGGCAATGACCGCCATTTTATTTTCTAGGGTCTCTGCTAAAAAAATAAATATCTATATATAATGTTTGGGGGTTCTAAATTTCTATAAAAAAATACTGATTTTTAACTTGTAAGCAACGAATGTCAGAAAAAGGTTTAGTCATTAAGAGGTAAACTGACCTAATTTACAGAAGATCATTCATTTGATCTAAAACAAGGGTAGGCAAACTTTTAAACATAGTGAGCCGAAAAATGTTTTCAAAGAAAACAAGCGTGCTGATTTTATAACAAAAACTTCACACTCTCAATCACGAAAAGGTTTTTTTTATAAAGTAAATGCTGTAACCTGCTTGAGTAGTGAGAAATTAACATCATGTGTTCTCACGCCTCAGATCAGCCCCAATTTCTGCAACTCCACACTTCAGATGAACCCCAAATCATGCACCTTCTCACCTCAGATCACTGTCCCTCCTGCAAATCTGTTTCACCACTGTACCCCCCTGCACATCTGCCCCACCACTGTAACTACCTGCACATCTGCCCCACCATTGTAACCCTCTGCACATCTGCCCGACCACTGTACTACCCTGCACATCTGCCTCACTTCTGTACCCCTGTACATCTGTCCCACCACTGTAACCCCCTCTACATCTGCCCCACCACTGTACCACCTTGCTCTTCTGTCCCACCACTGTAACCCCCTGCTCATCTGCCCCATATTGTACCCCTTTTCTCCTCTGCCCCACCACTGTAACCCCCTGCACATCTGCCCCACCACTGTATAACCCTGCACATCTGCCCCACCTATGTACCCCCCTGCTCATCTGTCCCATCACTGTAACCCCCTGTACATCTGCCCCACCACTGTACCACCCTGCTTTTCTGTCCCACCACTGTAACCCCCTTGATCATTGTAAAGCCTTCGCACACACGATCAGACTACCATCAGACTTTTCTATCGATTTTGGTCCGAAGGGCGTTGGCCGTGGACTTGTTCTGCATACACACGGCACAACATTTTCAGCCAACATTCACCAAACCACGTGCTTTTTCATCTCTTTACCGCTACCCTTTGGGCAGCTTCTGCTATTGTTGTCTGATGTGTAGCATTGGTTCCGAGCATGCGTGTTTGTACTTTGCATTTTAGTTGGACGCACTTGTTCACACACAATCGGATAATCTGATGTAACAGATCTATTGCCTGACAGTTGGTGAGCATGAACAGCCAACATTTGTTGTCTTTAATTCAGCCAACAATTGTTTGATGGAGCATACACACGGTCGTATTATCGGACACAACACATCCATCAGACAATTATGGCCATAAAATTGGATCCTGTGTATGGGCCTTTAGACATGCCGATTTAATGAGTGAGGTAAAAAAAAGTATGATAACAAATAGCAGCTAGTCATACTTCATCACATGCTGATGGCCTTTGACAAAATCTTTATCTTTATCGGTCTTCTACATTCAAGAATATGAAGAATACTACTAAAATAGTGATAAATACCAGAATTAAATGTAAAAGAGAATAAGAATTATAGGAGATGTAACATTAAGCCATGTTCTTTAAAAAAAACACATGAAAACATCTGATGGCACTGCTCATAAGCTGGTCAGAGTTCAAAATCTGTAGAGATATGTTATCTTTATTATCTTCATTTCTGATGATTAAGTAAACCAGGAGACTGATAAAATAAAAACAGTATAGCTTAAGTAAAATGGTATGCATGAAAAGGTTTTTGAGAAAGAAGCCATTCATATAATCTAACCACAATTTCCATAAAGAAAGCAAAACCATATGTTACAAACGAATGAAGCCTCGTACACACGACCGAGAAACTCGACGGGCAAAACACATCGGTTTCCTCGTCGAGTTCCATGTTAGGCTGTCGAGGAACTCGACAAGCCAATTTTCTCCATTCCCGTCAAGGAAATAGAGAACTTTCTCTCTTTTTGGCTCGTCGAGTTTCTCGACAGTTTCCTCGACGAAAATGTACACACGACCGGTTTCCTCGGCAAAAAAAATTCTCCCAGCAAGTTTCTTGCTGTTTTTTGCCGAGAAACTCGGTCGTGTGTACGAGGCCTGAGACATAAACAGATAAACAACCATCACTAATGATAAGCAATCAAACATGATATATTTTTTTAATTTGGGAAATCAATTATTAGTGTGATTGAGTAACTTGTATAGCGCTACAAATGCGAACTACACAGCCTCAAAGCGCTTTTTGCTTCCAGTGTTGTCATGTGTCTTCAAAAGAGGTGGGTCTTAAGTTTTTTTCTGAAGGCCCGATGGTTTTCTTCCATGCGTATGTCCATGGGTAGAGCGTTCCATAGCCGTGGTCCTTGGACTGCAAATCTTCGTTCTCATTTAGATTTGTAGCAGGTCTTGGGGATGTTTAGGAGGTTTTTGTTAGTTGATCGGAGGGCGTGACTCGGGGTGTATTGTTTTATTTTTTTGCATAGGTATTGAGGAGTGTTTCCTTGTGTGCATTTGTGAGTGAGGCAGAGGGTCTTGAATGTAACCCAATCCTTCACGGCTATCCAATGGAGGATCCTCAGGGACAGGGTGATTGATTCCCAGGGTTTTTTCCCATTACCAGTCTGGCTGCTGTGTTCTGGACGATTTGTAGATGCGAAATTTGGTATTTGGGAAGTCCGAGGTAGAGGGAGTTTGCGTAGTCGAGTCGGGAATTGATGATTTTTCCAACTACTACTGCTGTGTCCTATTCCGGCATGAAGGGGATGAGTCTACGCAGCAGGCGGAGAAGGTAGCGAGATCCGCTGACTACTGATCCTATTTGTGCATCCATAGTCATGTCTGAGTCAAAGATGACTCCGAGGCTTTTGACTTTGGTGCTTGGGGTGATGGTTTGTCCAAGAATGGTGGATGGTGTGCATGTTGTCCTAGAGTTTTTCTTTCGGTTTGCGTGTAGAAAGAGAAGTTCTGTTTTGGATCCATTGAGTTTGAGGGAGCTCTCTGTCATCCAATCATCGATCAATGAGAGGCAATTTTCTAGTGCGTGGTATTGGTCTTTTTTGTTGGTGATGCGAAGGTAAAGTTAAGGGTCATCAGCGTAGGAGTGATAGCGTAGGTCTTGTTTGCTGATGATTTTAAAGGAGCGGGCAGAGGTAGATGTTGAAGAGTACGGGCGACAGGGGTGATCCATGAGGGACTTTGCATGTAATTGTACATGCTTCCGAAGTGAAAGCTCCTAGTTTCACTGTCTGTGATCGATTCTCTAGGAAGGATGTGAACCAGGGTAGATCTGAGTCTGCGACTCTGGCTACTTCTGTCAGACAAGTGAGCAGAGTTTTGTGGTCTACTGTATCGAAAGCTGCGCTGAGCTCCAGCAGCACCAGGAGACATGATTCTCCATCATCTGTTGCTTCGAGGGCGTCATCCCATATTTTGAGAAGTGCAGTTTCTGTCCGTGGCCTGGGCGGAAACTAGATTGTAGTGGGTCCAAGAGTATGTAGGTGTCCAAATGGAGTTGTAGCTGTTGTACTATTGCTTTCTCAATGATCTTGGAGATGGTGTTAAGCATTAAAATATTAGTGGAGTGTAGGGGACCAAGCTAACTGGGTCCCAAAGGAATGTGAACACAAATCAGCACATGTACATCTGGCCTTTCAATTTTTGGGTTGCACGAGCATCTGGGACCTGTTTAGGGTGGGATTAAGTGCAATCCATAAGATCCAACTTCAAAAATGCATTCACCATCTGTCAAAAAAAACTTTACATACTAATATCAGAAGCAAACCACAAAGTCTCGTGTACACAAAACTGGCATTTTTGGTTATGTTTTGGTATGTCAAGCTGTACATATAAAGATTCCTAAATAATATATTTTTTAGGGATTCATTGACCAATCAAATTTGATCTGCAAGATTGGAGGTGTAGATTGTAGAGGATTCAGAACTTGTTTTTTATTTTTAGATGTAGTGCAGAGAATTACACTCACCAGCCATTTTATTAGGTACACCTGGCTAGTTCCGGGTTGGACCCCCTTTTGCCGTCAAAACTGCCTTAATTCTAAGTAATGGTAATGGTAAGCAGTTGAACAGGTGTACCTAATAAAGTGCATGGTTTTTCATCTAGTTCTACAAATTATTTCATTTTAAAAAAACAAATAATTTTAATCAAGATCAAACAAAAACTGGATATTGCAATTCTGTCCTCATGTGCATTATGGGTCTTTGAAATTCATTTGAATGACATATCATATAAAAACAGAGGTCACTGGGAAGTGTTTGATAATTTTATAGATATCTTTTTTTTATTTTTATCAAAAAGGTATTTATTAAACAAGTTCAAACAATTTCCAATGCACAGACAGTGTAATTGAATACGATACCATGCGCAATGAACATTCTTCACAGCGTCCAACATAAGTATCCTATCTACAAACCTGACAAGGGTACATCCACCCGATATAAACATATTGGCATATCAGAGATATACAACCGCATTCCATTACTGCCCTCCTGTAGGGCATTGAAACAATCTTGACATCACCAGATCCCTGGGGCTCAGTCCAGGGGTATCCAGCCATGGTGCCCAGATTCTTTCGAATCTGCCAGGACATCCCCTATGTTGGTATATGTATTTTTCCATAATCAAGGAATTACCCAAATGTGTTATCCAGGAGGCTACCGAGGGTGGGGATACCGACTTCCAGCCCATCAAGATAAGCTTACGCGCCTGGAACAATGCCCGAGAATGACCTGGAACAATGCATAGATATGTTTCTGCATTGTCTAACTCTCCATTGCCTGTTCTATTCCCTCCCACTCCTTGTCCTTCCAATTTATCTACATGCGATTTGTGTTAAAGGTTCAAAGAACAGAGCAGCGTTGAAAGAAATAATGGTTCTTTAGAAATTAAATGAATCATATGAAACAAATGAGGCATATGAATGTGCGATGCCAAGGAAAACTGTAGCATATCTCTTAAGGGTTATGATAGGATTTTACTATAAATAGGGAAGACAGAGTTATTATTTTGAAGTGCACTCTTGTTAAGCCTACAAGAAAGGAATCATTCTAGCATGTCTACTTACAAAGAAGAATAGGACAGAAAAGTAAGAACAGAATTTAGGATTTGTTACATATCGCCAGGGGTGTATTTAGGTTTTGTGCTGCCCTAGGCCTGACTAAACTCGTGCACCCCCTAATTTAAATATGACCCACCCCTTCCTGTCAAGGCCACACCCCTTGCGGTTTAAGACCCACCCTGAAATTTTCAAGTGGGGACACTAGTTCTGATGGCCTGGGGGTGGGGGGGGGGGGCAATGGATTCCCTTAATTTGCATAGATTTCCTTTTACTTCATGTTTGGCTATAGTACATGAAGTGAAGGGAAATCTCTGCAATGGGACAGGGATGGTAAAAAATCAGAAGCGACGCCCCCCCCCCCCCACAGTTGCAGAATGCCAACCGCCCACATACTGGAAGAAGTGCGGCCGATTTATGGGGGCGCTAAACTAATTTGCCCAACAGTGTAGCGCAAGCCGGCGGGGACACTGTCTGTGCTGCCCCCCTGCAAAGTGCTGCCCTAGGCCTGGGCCTTGTTGGCCTAGGCCAGGATACAGCATTGCATATCGCAGGATGTATAACATTGCTCCATAAACATGATTGGGGAATCTAAAACTTTTGGACACAGTGGGGTTGATTTACTAAAACTGGAGAATACGAAATCTGGTGCAGCTATGCATAGAAACCAACCAGTTTCCATTTTTTTGTCAAAGCTTAAAAGCAGAGTTCCCCCCAAAAATAGAACTTCCGCTTTTAGTACTTGTGACCCCCTGACATGTCACATTTGGCATGTCATTTTTTTGGGGGGTAGCGGGTACCTAGTTTTCACAGGTACCCAGCTCCCACTTCTTCTCCTGGAGCCGCAGTGCCAGAAGGAAGTTCACCCCCCCCCCTGCAATCTTCTGGGACACTTCACTGTTCCCAGGAGATTGCAACGTGCATGCAGCACGGCTCGCAAAACTCTTGCAATGCCGGCGCCACAGAGAGGAGGGGGAGAGAAGCGAGGCTTCGGGCGGCCGCATCGCTGGACTGTGGGACATGTGAGTGTCTGTTTATTAAAAGTCAGCAGCTACACTTTTTGTAGCTGGTGACTTTTAAATGGGTTAAACTTGGCTTTAATTTAATGAGCTAAAGTTAGAAGCTGATTGGTTTCTTTGTACAGCTGCACCAGATTATGCACTCGCCAGTTTTAGTAAATCAACCCCAATATTTTGTTGAATTGTTTGAGGATAGCTAGTAGACATGTTCACAGAAAAAAAATTAGTTTTTTTTTGTTCTGTTTCGTATCGTTCCGTAGGTTCTTTTCCGTTCGTTTTTCGTAAGACGCCCGTTTTCCTGTTCGTTCCCGTTCGTTTTTCGTACGACGAGATTTTTTCGTATTCCGATCGTTTTGTATTTTCGTTACCGTTTTATTTTCGTACATGCGGGATGGTTCGTTATTCTGTTTAATTCATGTTCGTTACTTGTTAGACAATAATTTTCGTGAATTTTCGTCAATGATTTGCATTCTGTGTTTTGGATTCATTTTTCTGTTCATGTTTTTGGTCGTATGTTCATATGACATCTATAACAATTTGTTATAGATGTCATATGAACATGCGACTGAAAATACGAACAGAAAAAGGATTTTCGTCATTTTGTACTTTCGTAAATATATTGCGGGATTCGCGGCACTTTCAACACGCGGCTCATCCATATTAACTATTGTTAAGCCCCATACACTTGGTCAGACTTTTTTAACAACAAACATAAAAACGATCGTTTTCTGTTCGTTCTCAGAAAATTTGTTCGTTTTTAAACTCCATCAGAAAACCATTTTTGGGTTCAAAAGTCTGGCCAACTGATCTCCCTTCAGATGAAAATCCACAGAAAAGTTTATTTGGCTTTACTGTACTACTCAGCACAAAAGAGAAGCTGCTTCACTAACTACACTCACTGCCCATTCAAAAAAACTAAAATTACATCTGTGGCAAGGGATTTGCATTCTGTGTTTTGGGTCCTTTTTCTTTTGGTGTTTTCGGTCGTGTGTTCGTGTGACATCTGTGGCAAAAGATTTGCATTCTGTTGAATCCAAAATACGAACAGAAAAAAGGAATTCAAAATACAGGGTGCGGGTCTTTTGTTGTGGATGTCGTGTGAGCATACGACTGAGGGTGCGAACAGAGAAGGGATTCAAACAAGATACAGAGTGCAAATCTTTTGTTGTGGATGTCGTGTGAACATACAGCTGAGGATACGAGCAGAGAGGGGATTCAAACAAGATACAGAGTGCAAATCTTTTGTTGTAGGTGTCATGTGGACATGCGGCTGAGGATACGAGCAGAGAGGGGATTCAAACAGGATACAGAATGCAAATCTTTTGTTATAGATTTAATTTTCGTTCTTTTGCCGTTTTCGTTTTGTCGTATTTTCCTCAGATCGTTCGTTCGTATTTGCGGTTGTTCGTTATGCGGCTCATTCGTAATTCCGTCATTTTCGTATTTTGGTGCTTTAATTTTTTCGTATGTACACATTATTCTGCGGGTACGAAAATGAACATTTTCGTACGAAAATAACATTCGTACGAACGGGAATGCACATATCTAATAGCTAGTTTTCTTAAGGAAAAACTCGAGTTGAGGCTCCAACGCAGGCTAAGCATTATGATTTAGATCATACCCCATGGGTGAAGGATATTGTGACAAACCCTCTGTCCTCAAACAGATCTAGGTCCGCCGTCAATGCTTCCTCTGTCCAGATCCAGCACCTTCCAAGATCACCAGACAACACCAACAGCCTACACCAGTCTTGGAGTACATCAGGACTAACATTTTATTTGAGATCTCACACTAATATATACACAAGAGTGACAATAATGACTGAACCAGAAACCTAATTACCATGAGCTAATTAGCAATCCTTTAGAGTTTAGACCTTTCAGGCCCTAGTCTCGCTGTCTCCTTCCCTCTACCTCACAGAACGACACTTACACATCCCATAGTAGTTGAGGCAGACATCCAAAATAGACAAAAGAACCCCAAACCATCACAGCAAATATTACACAACAGCCAACACACAATATACACACAATATATACAATGTATACAGCACTGAGTCTGACTAGTACAGATCAGACTGGGGTTCTTATTCACCCTGTGCCCCTATTAGAGACACAGGGTGATTTACACATAAGAGGCGTCGGGGAAGCTGGACAAGGAGCCTCCAGGACTCTCCAGGGCAAGCTGAGTCCCACAAACCCCCGACCCAAAGTTAATCCTGTCACAGTCATATTAAATTATATCCTGATCTGTTGACAAGGTGCCCATATTTCAACAAATATACTTAAACTCATTAGCCAATGCATTTTGTAATATGCTTTGGCCTAACAGTGATGCGACCCGGTCTGAAACTCCGTGACCGCGGGACCCGAACGCCGCCGGTGTCCCGCGATCGGTCACAGGAGCTGAAGAACGGGGAGAGGTGAGTGTAAACACACTTTCCCTGTTCTTCCCTGTGGCAGTGTCACTGATCGTCTGTTCCCTGTTGTAGGGAACGACGATCAGTGATGTCACACGTCCAGCCACGCCCCCCTACAGTAAGAATCACAACCTTAGGGCACACTTAACCCCCTAGCGCCCCCTAGTGGTTAACCCCTTCACTGCCACAGTAATCAGTGAATTTTTTAGCACTTTTCGCTGTGAAAATGTCAATGGTCCCAAAAATGTGTCAAAAGTGTCCGATCTGTCCACCATAATCTCGCAGTCCCCAAAAAAAAATCACTGATCGCCGCCATTACTAGTAAAAAAAATTATTAATAAAAATGCCATAAAACTATCCCCTATTTTGTAAACGCTATAACTTTTGCGGAAACATATCAATAAACGCTTATTGCGATTTTTTTTACCAAAAATAAGTAGAAGAATACGTATCGGCCTAAACTGAGGGAAAAAAAATGTTTTATATATTTTTTTGGGGATATTTATTATAGCAAAAAGTAAAAAATACAATAAGGCTGGGTTCACACTGGTACGACAAACACTCCGACATTGGGAGTACATGTCGCATGACGTGTGAAAATCAATGTTTCCCTATGAGAGTCGTCTTAACTGGTCTGACACAAGTCGGTCTGACTTTGAAAATGCTTCGTGCACTACTTTGGTCCGACTTTGATCCTACTTCAGCCCATTTAATATCACTGAAGTCGGATAAAAGTCTGAACCTTGTCCTAACCATCTGACTTGTGACATCCGACATTGTGATTGCAGCAGCAGTAAAAGGAATTTATCTCACGCTTGGATTGTTTTGATTGGTCAAAGGACAAGTCAGACTATCTCAAAGTCGGAGGAAAATCTTATCTTGTTCATTCAAGTTGGATGGAAGTAGGACCTAAGTAGGACCAATGTAGGACTGATGTTGCAGGGCAAAGTAGGATGACAGTAGTACAGTCGTGTCTTTTTTACAATTTTTTGATCTTTGCTACAATGAATGACTCCTCCAGAAAAAGACTAAAAGCATTTTCTATGTAGTCCCATTGAAAACCCATTTGGGGTTCAGGAACACTTACATTATACAGTAGAATTAGGAAGTTCAGTTATTGAAAGAACCCTAGCTGTCAGACAGTGATAAGTACCTAAATAGGGATCCAGCCTTCCCATCCTTCTCCATGAATAAGGCCTCGTACACACGACCGAGAATCTCATCGTAAAAAAAGCGTTGTTTTCCTCGACGAGGTTCTTGTCAGGCTTGACGAGAATCTTAAAAAAGAAAAAAAGGTGCAGCTCTAAAATTGCATAAGGTATGAGTCCTATATACAATATATTCTTTGCAAAAATGCAAATATAGTGCTCACAACCAAGTGAGAATAAATAGAAGCTTAAAATGTATATGAATACCTATAAGGTATATAAAATAAATATATAGTACATGTGAATACCAATATATATCACAAGGGTGATGTGTAAGAAGTCCAATGTTAGAACTGTTCTACATATAAAACATTCTAATAAAAGGAAATAAATAAAAAATGTCTTTGAGGTAGACTAAGTAAGAAAACTTGTGAGGTGAGTCATCCCAAAGCAGAAATCAGATGCATATTCTGTGATACGATCCAATGGTGGTTTACACAGGTGAGAGGAATCACATCAAGGAGTCACCCAGACAGCCAAGGCATCCAAATGGTAAATGAAAAAGATGGGTACTCTTACCAGATAAGGTGGACACACTCGTCAGCGAAGGCGTGTCAATCAAGCCTGCAAGAGCTCCTCAAAACGATGGTAACAATGAAACAGCCGATGGAATTGTTGATAATCACCATCCGAAGTTGAGTACATCCAAATTGAGATAAATCACTGAAGAAATCCTTGCAAAGGGCAGCAGGTATGCATGTTCAATTGTTGGAACATGGAAGGAAGAGGAAAAAAGCTCCACATAGTGTAGTTATTCCCAATAAAAAAGGCCTTTATTAGGCATAGATAAATAAAAACAACAAAAAAAAACAGGATAAAAAAGCACAAGTCCTTGAAAAGACCAGTACAAGTGATCACATGAAGAAAAGTTGACGAGAATCTTGTCAAGCTTTCCTTGCATATACACTGTCAAGACAAAATCTTGTCGTTCTTAAACGCAATGACGTACAACACGTATGATGGCACTATAAAGGGGAGGTTTGATTCCACTGGCGCCACCCTTGGGGCTGTTTTTGCTAATCTCGTGTTACCACGTGTTAGTAAAAGTTTGGTGAGAGACGATTCGCGATTTTCAGTCTGTTACAGCGTGATGAATGTGCTATCTCCATTACGAACGCTACTTTTACCGAAGGTGCGCTCCCGTCTCATACTTTATTCTGAGCATGAGCGGGTTTCTAAGCATACACACGAACGTGTTTCTCGTTGTAAACCAGCCCGACGAGAACCACGATGAGGAAATTGAGACTCCTGACGAGAAAAAAGAGAGCATGTTCTCTTTTTTTCTCGTCGAGAAAACTCGACGAAAAACATACACACGACCGTTTTTTTCTGCAAAAATGCTCTGCCAGCATTTTTCTTGATGGATTTTGCCGGGGAAAACGGTCGTGTGTACGAGGCCTCACATTCCCATATTTCCGTGTGTGCCATTTTCTGTGAGCAGTGTTTATTCCGTTGGAACTAAAACAGTCAACTGGTGTACTTAATCAATCATTGGCCAAGACCAGCTGATCGGCTTGTGCTGTGACTAATCACAGCACAGCAGGCGGTGGGGCCCCTGCCATGAAGTACTGGATCACTTATCTAGTATGTGATCCAGTGCAGGAGAGACGTTTAGCCACCGGGAACACAAGGTTACCCAAAAACTGAGTAGACACCTGCCTATAAGCCTTTATCTTGATCACTTTGCTTTCTCCTCCCGTTGCTCTATTAGCATTCTCCTAGTTAGCATATTAGTACTGCAGCACAGCTCATTGGCTCCCAGTCTTGCCCTGCCCCTTCATCTCCCAGTCTAAGTGCTGCTGTACAGGGACTGCAGAAGGTCAGATTTAGTTATTTACACTGCTTGATTTAAAAAGAAATGTAATGATGTAGCAATGTACATTAATTTGTATTATTTATGTCTTCCTGGAAGTCAGTGTTTAATATATAATTTGCATCCCCTTTCTGTTCTGCTCTAAGAAAAGCTACAGACAACCTTAGACTGGAGACGACGAAGGGGATTTCCTTCCCCATGACTAGGAACATTGCCAAATAGAGTTCAGGATTTATTTCACAGGCTACTTCTGCTTCCATTTAATCAGGTGGTTTCATTTCAATGACCTTATAAGTGGGAATTTTTGGGGTAATTTTCCCTACCCCTCACTTCTTTTTTTTTTTACTTACTTTCAAACTGTACACTACAGGATGCATACTTGCATATAGTTTACTTTGGCAAGGGTCCAGTCATTCCTTTCAACAAAGCTCTGCTCTCACCTCTGGACAATGGTACTCCCGTCAGATACTGTATAACATAGTACAAATTAAATACGCACTATGCAAAAATGCTTGACTAAGATTACAATATAGCCTTGCACAAACTCAGAACATTCTTAATAAATTGGTTTCCAAATATTTCAAATAATAGTAAAAGCCTACCATAAGATAGAATATACAGTATCACACAAAAGTGAGTACACCCCTCACATGTTTGTAAATATTTTATTATATCTTTTCATGTGACATCACTGAAGAAAATACACTTTGCTACAATGTAAAGTAATGAGTGAAAGTACATTTGGTCATGTGCGTGCAATCAGTTGAGCAAAGAGAGAGTGGGTAATTGGAACTCTCTTTCACATTGTGTTCATGTAGAAGGGTTCATTTGTGGCAGGACAGTTGAAGTGTTCTTAGATAAGATGACTGTGAATGACTGCCAGCTCGTGACAGGCTAGAAGAAACTCTGTGAAAGGCAAAGACAGAAGGAGAGCAGCGCTGCTCTCCTTGTATCTTTGTAAAGTAGTGAGTGTACAGCTTGTATAACAGTGTAAATTTGCTGTCCCCTCAAAATAACTCAACACACAGCCATTAATGTCTAAACCGTTGGTAACAAAAGTGAGTACACCCCTAAGTTAAAATGTCCAAATTGGTCCCAATTAGCCATTTCCCTCCCTGGTGTCATGTGACTTGTAGCTCTCAGGTGTGAATGGGGAGCAGCTGTGTTAAATTTGGTGTTAGTGCTCTCACTCTCTCATACTGGTCCCTGGAAGTTCAACATGGCACCTCATGGCAAAGAACTCTCTGAGGATCTGAAAAAAAGAATTGTTGCTCTACATAAAGATGGCCTAGGCTTTAATAAGACCCTGAAACTGAGCTGCAGCCAGGTGGCCAAGACCATATAGCAGTTTTACAAGACACGATCCATTCAGAACAGGAATTTGAGTGCAGGTGCTCAGTGTCATATCCAGAAGTTGTCTTTGGGAAATAGACGTATGAGTGCTGCAGAGGTCGAAGGGGGGTGGTCATCCTGTCAGTGCTCAGACCATATGCTGCACACTGCATCAAATTGGTCTGCATGGCTGTCGTCCCAGAAGGAAGCCTCTTCTAAAGATGATGCACGAGAAAGCCCGCAAACAGTTTGCTGAAGACAAGTAGACTAAGGACATGGATCACTGGAACCATGTCCTGTGGTCTGATGAGACCAAGATAAACTTATTTGGCTCAAATGGTGTCAAGCGCGTGTGGCGGCAACCAGGTAAGGACTACAAATACAAGTGTGTCTTGCCTACAGTCAAGCATGGTGGTGGGAGTGTCATGGTCTGGGGCTGCATAACTGCTGTCAGCACTGGGGAGCTACAGTTCATTCAGGGAACCATGAGTGCCAACATGTACTGTGACATACTGAAGCAGAGCATGATTCCCTTCCTTCGGAGACTGGGCCGCAGGGCAGTATTCCAACATGATAATGACCCTAAGCACACATCCAAGACGACCGCTGCCTTGCTAAAGAAGCTAAGGGTAACGGTGATGGACTGGCCAAGCATGTCTCTAGACCTAAACCCTATTGAGCATCTGTGGGGCATCCTCAAACAAAAGGTGGAGGAGTGCAAGGTCTCCAACCTCCACCAGCTCTGTGATGTCCTCATGGAGCAGCAGAAGAGGACTCCAGTGGCAACCTGTGAAGCTCTGGTGAACTCCATGCTCAAGAGGGTTAACGCAGTGCTGGAAAATAATGGTGGCCACACAAAATATTGACACTTTAGGCCCAATTTGGAAATTTTCACTTAGGGGTGTACTCACCTTTGTTGCCAGTGGTTTAGACATTAATGGCTGTGTGTTGAGTTTTACATGTCCCATGATTCATTGTAAAACTCATTCACAGACATGACAAGGCATGATGGGAATTGTAGTTTCTGAACAACTGGAGGGCCAAAACTACTTACAGATTTCTGTAAGTAGTTTTTTTTTTTGGGGGGGGGGGCTAGCAATAGTTTATGTAAAGGTATACCTGTAACTTAAAGCAGTATAAACGCATAATCAAGAAAATAAGTGTGTATAAATTAGCCTGTTTTTCCCTACTGTTGTGATTTTATGTACATTTTTTAAAAGTACAGCATGATAAGGGATTATGCCAATTATTCCCACCTGCAGAAGCTCTTCTCCAGGATAGACCATGTGTTTGTTTGCTCTGCTTTTATTCCACCTGTTTATAAAGCGTGTATTTGTGACACTGCCTGGTCGGATCACTTTTTGGTTCTCATCTCATTTATGCAACCCCTGTGTTATCCGTTTTACAGGCGACTGAATTTGTCTATTTTGAGTGACCCCATTCCCTGTAGAAAAGTCAAAAAACATACACTATATTACGAAAAGTATTGGGATGCCTGCCTTTACACACACTTGAACTTTAACGGCATCCCAGTCTTAGTCTGTAGGCTTCAAAGCAAGGTCCATAAAGACATGGATGAGTAAGTTTGGGGTGGAGGAACTTAACTGGCCTTCACAGATTCCTGATCTCAAACTGATAGAACACCTTTGATATGAATTAGGCCCCGTACACACGGTCGGACAAAACCGATGAGAATGGTCCGACGGACCGTTTTCATCGGTTCACCGCTGAAGTGGCCTGATGGTCTGATGATGTGTACACACCATCGTTCCAAAAACCGATCGGGTCAGAACGCGGTGACGTCAAACACACAACGTGCTGAATAAAACGAAATTCAATGCTTCCAAGCATGCGTCGACTTGATTTTGAGCATGCGCAGGTTTTGAACCAATGCTTTTCTGTACTAACCATCGGTTTGGTCCGATCGGCAGCGGTCCATCGGTTTGGTTTTGAAGCATGTTTTAAAATTTTGGATCGAAGGAAAACAGACCGATGGGCTATACACACCGTCGGTTTGGACCGATGAAACTGAACCTCGGTCCATTCTCATCGGTTTTGTCTGACCGTGTGTAGGGGGCCTTAGAGTGGAGACTGTGAGCCAGGCCTACTTGTTCAAAATCATTGCCTGACCTCACAAATGCGCTTCTGGAAGAATGATCAAACATTCCCATAGACACACTTCTAAACTTTATGGACAGCCTTCCCAGAAGAGTTGAAGCTTTTATAGCTGCAAAGGGTGGGCCAACTTAATATTGAACCCTACGGACTAAGACTGGGATGATATTAAAGTTCATGTGCGTGTAAAGGCAGGTGCCCCTATACTTTTGGTAATATAGTGTATTTACAAATATTTTCAAGTTAACATATTTCTCCTATCACCTAAGGTGATATCACATAAGGTGATCCTGCATGGTAAACTAATACAAATTGCATTTACAATTAGGCATGTTGAGTCGACATTGTGCACCTCAACAACAAAATTCAAACCCTATGTACTGTAATCTCTACAGCTCTATGAAAGTAGAAGACCCAGATCAGTTACAGTCCTTTCGTAGAGCCTTGAAGATCCCTAAATTGACCTCTGTTCACAGGTCATTGATGGATGTGCTTATCATTATTAAGGAAATTCTGCAAGTTATAAAACAATCCAAGTGCTAATCGGCCCTTGGGCTAGACAGGTTCCCGGCAATATTTTAACATAAATTCTTGCTGGTCCTGGCTCCCCTCTAAAGGCTCATACACACAGTCAGACATCCAACAAAATTTCCCTTGGATTTTTTTCCTAATTGATTTGTCCGGCCACACCCATAGCATACACACAGTCAGACTTTTCTGCAAACTTTTCTAAAACTTTCCTAACATCACATTTTTTTTGCTATTTTCTGCTCTTTACCGCCACCCTTTGGTTAACTTCTGCTATTGTTTGTTGCTTTTAACATTGGTTCTGAGCATGCGTATTTGCACTTTGTCCAAAAGTTGGTTGGATTGCTGTACACACAGTCAGACAAGGCACCATTGGACTTTTGTTGCCGAAAAGTTGGTCCGTTTGCAGACCCAACTTTTTGTTGGATGAAACCCGAAAAAGTTGGTCCGATGGAGCATACACACGGTCAGACAAATTAGAAAACTTGCAGATTTTGAAGTTGGTTGGCAAAAAGTGTGACCGTGTGTATGGGGCTTTAGAGTGTTTTTTTAATGCCTAATGCCATGAGAGCAGGACAACCCCTTGATTCCAACCTAAATATGTCTTTCATTTCAGTTATTCCTAAACTGGGTTAAGACCCGGTGAAATAAAAAAATATAGGCCTATCTCCCTAATCAACAATGACCTTAAACTTTTCACTGAAATCTTGACAAATAGATTGTCTTCTTTTGACAATGCTTATATTTATCAAGATATGGTCAGATTAATCCCTGGCAGGCAGGGCCTGGACCAGGGGAGATGAGCAGTCAATATTTTTTTTGCTTCAGTACAGGATGGACAAGGGCACTTCCCAAGCGGGACTATTTATTTCTATAGAACTTAAGAAGGTGTTTGACTCTTTTTTGAGGCATTATCTCTTTGGGCTTCTGGAGGCCTGGGGATTTGGTTAAAATGTTCTCAACATTTTGAGAATGGTATACTCGAACCCTGTGGCCAGGGTCAGGCTCCATGGTTTCTAATCAAAACCCATCATGATATTTAGAGGCACTAGAGTGGGATTCCCTCGTCACCGCTTAATTTTGTTATAGCCATTGAAATTCTAGCCATAGCTATCTAGGTGGATCCCAATATCCAGGGGGGTTGCTTGTGGGAATAAAACTCATACGTGCGCTTTTTGCAGACAATTTAATCCAGTTGGTTACATTGCTTTTAACCTCACTGCTCAACATTATTTGCCTCCTAAATGACTGAAACAATCTTGGGTCTTAAGCTCAATGCCCATTAATTTTGTGGCTCTGAATATAAGTCGTCCCTTGACACTCAAATTTCACTCCATTACGTACAGTTGGATTTTTGTTAGTAAGAAGAACTGACTTTGTCCCAAACCTGGAAATTCGTTTTACGCCTTCAATTGCTCATTAGTAACAAGATGACCTTATTACCAGAATTGCTATACTATTTTCATTCCCTACTAGTATCGATCTGTCTTACTTAAATTACGACCTACGATTATTTGTTATGTTTGAGGGAAAAGGGTCAAAGATTGTTGAAAAGGGTTCTATTTCCCCATTTATCTAGAGGGGGCCTCTGATTCCTGAATCTAGCATGATATTACCAGGCAGCCCAGGTTGTTTAATTTTTAGTGTTTTTTTCCTGCATTAAAAAAACAGACTGGTTCACTATGAAAAGATAGGCAGTGGGCTCATACCCTTTGGACTACTTAAAATGACAATCTGCTAGGCAATTCCCACATAGCCTAGCTCCTAATCTTTAGCTGTCTAGGACAGGGTACGGAACAACACACATCTTATTTCATCTTTCCACACATTGGCCCCTCTGTTCACCAATTCCACTTTCATACATGGTTTGTACCCGAAGGCTTTTTGATGGTGGCTGAACAAGGGCCTATAAAAAATAGGTCACTTTATAACACTCAGGGGCACATTCACTGTACAACAGTGCCAGAACGAATTAAAGGTGCCTGCATCGAAAACCTTTCAATTCTAAAAAATGTCTAATTTCTTATGCTCCCTGGGTCCTAACATATCTTGCGGCATCAAAGTTAACCTATATGAGAAAAGGTGTATGCAAAATATGGGTCAAAGGAAGGGGAACTGTACCACATATAGGCTTTTACTTACCTTAACGGACAAATCCCCTTACATGAGGGAGTGAAATACTGATTTGGCATCTGAGAGGGAACTTGAACACTGGTATGACTGTTTTTTTAAATGTTCTATAAAGACATTCTAAAAGTATCTTTGATTGAACCAAATGTGAAGGTTCTGACCAGATGGTATCTGGTTCCCTACCGAATTTCAAAACTTAACCTGGCCTCCCACTTTTTATGTTTTAGGGGCTGTCACTCATATGGTACTATGTATCACCTCTGATGGGAATGCCCCACACTATGGGGTTCTGGAACAGAGTCTGCATTATTGAGATAGGTTACAAGAGTTCTGGTACCACAAACACCACATATTGCTCTTCTGAACGAACCACTTCTCAAACTACGCAAAAATGTATATTCTTTATTCTCCTGGCAGCAAGTTAACTATAGCCAGATTATGGATGTACCCATATCTTTGCTTAAGTAAAATGTTTCTTGGATCATGCCTAATGAAAAACAAGTTAGCATAATCAATGATACCAGTATACATATTGAAAAGGAGATGGGCTCATTATGTGCATATCAATCTTTAATTGTCATAGTTTTTCCATACGGCAGTTGCTATGGTTATTATGCTATTCTCTTGTTTTCTGGGTTTCCCCTCTGACCCTTTGTTTTATTCCTCTTTCCCCCTTTTCCCTGTTCTCATTTCCCCCTTTATGGTACCTTATTATTTTCTCTGTTCATTTTCTTGTGTATTACTCTGTGCAGATCGTGGGAATGCTGATGGTTGTCCCCTTTTGATAACCATGCTGACCCTTAAACCAAAGTCGAGATTCAAAGGATGTACCGATTTTTGTTTTCCTTGACTTCAATGTATGGGTAATGCTAAATTGTCAGAAGATAGTTGTTGTAACCGTTACTTATGTTCTTTTTTCTTTCATGATGAGAGTTTAGGAAGGTGGAGATTTTCACTGCAGCCTGTATACACGCCCACATGTGTGATGTCAATATCATGTGACCTGGCTAGCTCTGATCAACAAGTAAATGCTCTCTCCGGCATAATAGACACAACTGAGCATGTGCAGGTCAGCTACTCTGCCTGTGTTAGCTGGCTTTCCTGAGATAGACAGTGCAGGAGGGGGAGTATCTATGCATAGAGGATAAAACAGCCTTTTTATACTTAACTTCCACAGTGAGTATAACAAGCATGCTTTGCTGCATATACAGACTGATTTTACTGTTGTGGGTTTAGTAACACTTTAACCACCTGATATTTTTCCTGCCCAATGTCAATTTTAAGGTGGGTACTACCACAATGCATAACTGAACCACCAGTAAAGGTAAACTGTAGTTATGTTGTGTAATGTTTCCTTTGTATGGTTTAAATAGATAAAGCCTATATAGATAAAGTCCTTGCTAAAGAGTTACATTAGCTTAAAGCTTGAGTTTCGTTAAAAGAAATGTACTGATGTATGTCTCATGCAGTGCAGGCTGATGGATTTTGTAGAATTCTTCACAGCAGGGGTCCCCTGTCCACTTCTTGCTTCTAAACTTCCATTGCTGTGGAGGTTAACAGATTTAGGTCTCCAGGCATACAATAGCTGTCCTTAAAGTGAGCTGATGAAGACACACCCCCTGCTGCCCTCTCCTCCTCCATTAAAGGTAAACTAAACTGTGTCTGAGCACCACAATCTGAAAATATTTAATACATTTTTAATATACAAAGCAAACTCACCCATCAATCTATGGCTTAATACAGTGGCGTAAGAATAACCTTCATGGCCCCTTTAATAAGATTCCGGCCCCCCACCTTATGTGAATGGGTAGGGGTACATTGTACCCCTACCCATTCACCTGGTAAAAAAAGTGTCAAAAATACAACACACTACTAGGTTTTTAAAGTAATTTATTAGACAGCTCTGGGGGTCTCTTCCGACTTCTTCTCCCCTCTGCGGCTCTTCTCCGCTCTCTCTCCGGTTCTTCTCCCTCTGTCTTCTGCCGGGTCTCCTCCGCTATCTTCTGCTCTTTTTCCCGCTCTTTTTCTTGCTCTTGCCTGATCTTCTCTGTTGTCTTCTTCTCTCTGCTCTTCTTCTGACGTTGACACAATGCTCTCTCCCGCTCTAATGCCTGGTGCACCGCTACTTATATAGGCATGGGGCAGGGTCACCGGAGGCCCTCTCCTTATGACATCACAACCCATCATGCCCCGGTCGGTGACATCATACGGGGTGGTGCCTCCGGATGACTTCACCCGGTGACCCCGCCACATGCCTATAAGTAGTAGTGGCACACCGTGCATTGTGCATCGTGCATTAGAGCGAGAGAGAGTGTTGTGTCAAATTGTGGGTTTAACAATTTTTTTTGTATAATTCTCTTTTAAGGGGGCGTGGCAGGATGTGTCCTATGCCTCTATACTTTTGCTAATAGGTGTTCCTTGTTCCCATCTCAAAAAGTTGGGAGGTATGCAAATGTAGTTTTATTTAAAGCTGAACTCCAATAATTTTTTGGATACAGCACCAGTCAAATAAATCTCTAATAAAGAGTATATTATCTCCTGCTTGTAGGCAGGTGCTAAGCTCTAGAGAAAGCAGAAGTGAGACAACGATCATAAGAGTGCTCACTCACTTCCTTATTTGGAAAGTAAATAAAGCAGTGGGTCCTGTTCCAATCGGGTCCATCTGTCAGTTTTTCAGGCAGACCTGATTGGACAATCCATTCAGCCCCTATAGATTAAAAAAGACAGAAGTGTATCTGTCCTCATTCATATAGGTGCATCGGATTGAAGGGCAGTCAGATGTAAATGGATAGCGAAGTCTGTTTGGGGGGGGGGGGGGGTGCTGGCTGGCTTCTATGCTATGCATACTACTGAAGAGAATACAGACCATACAGTAATACAGTTTTGACAGAGGCAGGTCATCACATCTTACTTTTGCAGCCTTTCAGTCTCTCTCTGTCATGTCTACCTGCAGCCAGCCCGCTCATACGGTGTCCCTCCCCTGACGTGCCACATGACCTGCCTGCCTGGTTGCCTCTGAGACTCATGGGAGGTGGGAGTTGTAGTTTGCTCCGCTGATAAGTTCCTTAACTTGAGCGCGGCCAAATTATAACTCCCACAATGCAGCGCAGTCTGTGCAGCAGCAGCCAGCCAGCCAATCGGCGGCCACCGCGGCTGAACTACAAACTACAACTCCGACAATGCAGTGCAGCAGCCAGCCAATCGTCGGCTGCCGCGGCCGAGTTCTAGCAACAAAAAAAAAAGAAATTTACAGCCAGCGCCGTGGCCGTTTTAAAGATAATGTAAGCGGCCTGGGGGGAAATCTCCACTTTTCCACCTGGCCCAGTCTGCCCCTGTCCCCCCTCCCCCATTCACAGAATGCTTTACATTTTGTGAAAAGAATACAAGTTTTATGAATTGGAGAAAAGGAAGATAGGCATGGGAGGGTGAATAATGGGATCCTTCGCTGTCACAGCTGTTGCCTCTTAACCACTTAACCCCCGGACCATATTGCTGGTCAAAGACCAGAGTACTTTTTGCAATTCGGCACTGCGTCGGTTTAACTGACAATTGCGTGGTCGTGCGACGTGGCTCCCAAACAAAATTGGCGTCCTTTTTTTCCCACAAATAGAGCTTTCTTTTGGTGGTATTTGATCACCTCTGCGGTTTTTAGTTTTTGCGCTATAAACAAAAATAGAGCAACAATTTTGAAAAAAATGAATATTTTTTACTTTTTGCTGTAATAAATATCCCCCAAAAATATATAAAAAAAAATATTTTTTTCCTCAGTTTAGGCCGATACGTATTCTTCTACATATTTTTCGTTAAAAAAAATCGCAATAAGCGTTTATTGATTGGTTTGCGCAAAAGTTATAGCGTTTAAAAAATAGGGGGTATTTTTATGGCATTTCTATTATTATTTTTTTTACTAGTAATGGCGGCGATCAGCGTTTTTTTTTCGGTACTGCGACATTATGGCAGACACTTCGGACACTTTTGACACATTTTTGGGACCATTGGCATTTTTATAGCGATCAGTGCTATAAAAATGCATTGGATTACTATAAAAATGCCACTGGCAGGGAAGGGGTTAACACTAGGGGGCGGGGAAGGGGTTAAGTATGTCCCTGGGTGTGTTCTTACTGTGGGGGGGGTGGCCTCACTAGGGGAAATCACTGATCTTCTGTTCATACATTGTATGAACAGAGGATTAGCATTTTCCCCCCTGACAGGATCGGGAGCTGTGTGTTTACACACACAGCTCCCGGTCCCCGCTCTGTAACGAGCGATCGCGTGTGCCCGGCGGCGATCTCGCCCGCCGGGCACGCGCACGGGAGTCGGGGACGAGCCCGCGCCCCTGGTAGCCTGCGAGAGAGCCGACGTAGAGCTACGGGCTCTCGCGCAGGAGAGCCAACCTGCCGCCGTAGAATGACAGCGGCAGGTCGGCAAGCAGTTAATCAGTGCAGTCATACCTTCCAACTTTTTGAGATGGAAATGAGGGACACCTATCAGCAAAACTATGCAGGCATAGGACACACCCCTTGTCACACCCCTCAATGGAGAATTGTACAAAAAACAAGATTGGGTAAATCCACAAGTTATTTTTTTACCACTACTATTCCTTTATATTGGCTTTTGGAATTTACAAATGCAGCAATTTAGAAATCAGATGAAGTTTAGCACTGGAAAACATGTTTTGATAGATAAAAAGTGCATTTTATATACAACTATATAGATCAGACCAAAATGAGGGACAAATGAGAAGGAATGGGGGACAGAGGGACATTGCTCCTAATCAGGGACAGTCCCTCGAAATCAGGGACAGTTGGCAGCTATGAGTGCAGTACCGAAAGATCACTATTGTGTACAGGATCCAGATTCACTGAAAAAAGAATTATACAGCAACTAGCATACTACTCATCATTAGAGGTACAATATTTGACTAGTAAATAAATTAGGTGTCAAAAACAATATAGAAGCACAGTTTACAAGGTCAATCTACACACCTAGGTCAAAATTGCAACCTCTGCTAACTAGGGTTTTGCTGCTGCATTGCAATGTTGTTCATATATCAGTGAATAGGTTTTCATAAAAAAAGTCCATAAACGTCTTTAAAACTGTGCAGGATCTTCACATTGTAAACTTTCACTGCTGTAGAACATTATTCATTTATTTTACAACATGATGTAATTTAAGTAAAACAATGTACTTTTACTTTTCCATTTAAGTAAAAAGCTTTCCCTAAGCAGTTTGCTGATCTTGCAACATATGATGTCATGCTGTGTCTCCTCATGTACAGCAGGTGGCAGCATTGTGGCTTTTGAGGACCACTTTATTTTTTTTGAATGTGAAATTCCCCTAAATAGGAATCCCCTCCTTCTACATATAAAACAGCTGCTGAGATGTCTTTCACTCAGTTTGGGGCATGCAGCATCCACTGCTGAGTCTTCAGGAAACACAAGAGTCAGAGACAAGTGTATTCCCTATTATTACTACTGGAATTTAGAGCTGCCAAAGAAATCCTGGGATTTGCAGCTCTACTGGAATATTATTAAGATAATTTAAAGGAATTGCAATTTGAAGCTCCATCACAGGGCCTGTGACACAAAGATCTTATACAGAGTCTTACCCTTATACTCTGTTACAGCCGGACCCTAGTTATGTCTGGAAGTTTGGGAGCGCCCACTGTGACCAAAGTCATAGGATGTATCATCTATTTGCAGATCATGGCCACATATGGTAAATTATTTGTATTTTAGTGGAAATTATTCATGTTATTATTATTATTTGTTTTATATTTTCTTTGCTATTCAGAGCCGCAGTCTTACTACTGAGACAGGTATTTTAAAAGACATAAAGGTCATCATTTTAATATTATTGTTGGCATGCCTCCGTTGTCTTTATATATTCAATTTAAAAAAATTTGAATATTTTGTAGTAATATAATGCTCTGGCTAAAGTGTGTTCAGTGTCTATCTGTGCAATTCATTGATTCTGTTCTACATATCAAAATTCCAATATTATTTGATAAAAGAACAGTGCATTGGAAGCGCACCTCTATTGTATTTAAATATTCAATTTTTTATTTACAAATTTTTATATTTTGTATATAACGGCTTGGCTAAACTGTGTTAAATGTTTGTTTGTGCTATTCATTGATGCTATTGTACAAATCATGATATCAGTATTATTTGATAGGAGAACAATACATTGGTGGCAGATCTCTATTGTTCATATTGTCTTGTTTCTAAGAATCCTCATTCATATATAAGATATGAGAATCCTTTAAGATGAAATAACACCCAGATTGTTGAATGAATGATTTCTGTAGAATGTAATGTCTTTTTTTTTTTTTTGAATAATGGAACTAAGATATAATTCTAACCTTTTGTATTTCATTGTTAGAGTGGCAGATTGTTGTCATGCTCTTTGCATGTGACAGACGAGGTGGCGTGTGTACTAACTAGCTCATTATGTCTTCCACAGCCCATACCAAAGACATCACCCTTACAGAGCCTAACTCTATAATCAAAGCCGAGATCGGGGACGAGCTTCTTATCACATGTCTAGGCACCAAATGCCAGGATCCGGTCTTCACCTGGGCTTCCCTGTCTGACAATCCGTTAAGTGGTACAGTTGCCAAAGATGGACAAATATCTGTCCTGACTATGAAGATCAGCAGTGAGAACCTTGACATGTATGATTCCTACCGGTGTACCGTGCATTGTGATAATCCTCCTGCGGAAAAGGGCTTCAAGGTGATAGCTTACTGTAAGTATTGAATACAAAGTAATGTTAAGCTCTGGTTTTAAAAAAAAAATCCTATCCAAGTACGTATATATTCTTATTGCAAAACCATACCTTTTGTTGCTTCTAGGATCCAACTTCTGGCTACATTCGTTCTCTATGGTCTTGCTGTATGTAGGAATGTAGCCATTCTTGCTCCCAAGATGGATTAGGTCTAGGGCAGTGGTCATCAACCCTGTCCTCAGGACCCACTAACATTCCAGGTATTATTTATTACCTTGGAGAGATACAGACTAGAATACTGAAATCACTGAGTAGCAAATGATATCACCTGTCATGTATTTCAGTTATCCTGCAAACCTGGCCTGTTAGTGGACACTGAGCAAAGGGTTGATGACTACTGGTCTAGGGCAGGGTTTCTCAACTCCAGTCCTCAAGGCGCCCCAGCAGGTCATGTTTTCAGGCTTCCCATTATTTTGCATCAGTGATTTGATCAGTTTCACTGCCTTCGTAATTACCACAGCTGTTTCAACTGAGGGAAATTCTGAAAACATTACTTTTTGGGGCGCCTTGAGGACTGGAGTTGAGAAACACTGGTCTAGGGAATATGAAATTTGTAGCGTGCATAGAGCAGCACACATGACCACAACTAATGTGCATAGAGGCGGGGGGAATGGTTTGGGTACATGGCCATTAAGTAGTAGATGTGCATGAAACTGATTATTTTTTAGAAAGAAAGGATATTGTTTAGTATTACTTTAATGAAATCGTTGCAAATACACAAATAGTTATGTTTGGATGACTGACAGATAGAAGACACTTTTAAAATATTCCACAATTATAAAAATGTAAAAGACTATGTGAAAGTAGTGGCACCTGCTTCAAAACCCCTCAAAACCTTTAGCTATCAGCAACCGTTCTGTATATTAGTCATCTTCATATATGACTTGCTTAAATGAGAACAGCAGGCGTGAATCTGAAGCTGGAGATATCTTTTTAAACATTAAAGCAGAAGTATTCATGTGGAAACATCTGTCTGTAACGGTCGGTGCTCTTCCTGCACAATGTGTGTTCAATTGTAGGTGCTAGTGCAATGCTTGAATTAACCGCCAGTAACGGTATTGGGTGTGGTTATAACTGTCATCGCATTGTGTAACTTCTCCTATGTAAAATCTAAACCCAGATGCCTGTGCCTTGCTTAGGAGTGATATGAGCTCAGTCTGTTTAGCCCTGACAGTATATCATGTGTCTGCATAGTAATTTAAAGCCATAAGCATGGTTAAATTATTTTTTATATTAAATCTACATACCACGTCTCAGGTGTTTTTAAAATGTGCATAGCACGGAGGTACGTTAAAGCGGAGCTCCGCTGAAAAAAAATATTAAAAGCCAGCAGCTACAAATACTGCAGCTGCTGACTTTTAATATTAGGACACTTACCTGTCCTGGAGTCCAGCGCCGTCCGCAGCAGAAGACGAGCGATCGCTCGTCACTCTGCTGCCCCCCCCCCGCCATCCTCGGTGAGGGAACCAGGAAGTGAAGCTCTCCGGCTTCACTGCCCGGTCCCCTACGGCGCATGCGCGAGTCGCTCTGCGCCTGCTGACTGGCTCCCGCTGTGCTCTGGGAGCCGAGTGTTCCCAGAACACAACAGGGGGACGGGGGGGCCACGGGAGGTGACGTCCTGCCCACACTGTCTTTAGACAGGTATCCGGTACCCCTCCCCCCTGAAAGGTGTCAAATGTGACACCGGAGGGGGGGAGGGTTCCGATCAGCGGGAGTTCCACTTTAGGGTGGAGCTCCGCTTTAAACAGCAGGAAAGTAATACTGAGACTTGTGAAAAAAAAGATAATAACACAGCACAATCAAACCCAAAAAGTGCTGGTGTGCATCAATACATGGACAAAAATGATCAACTGAGCAAATGGTATAAACTGAGCAAGTGTGTAACCAGTGAAAGTTTTTGGGTTTGATTGCGCTGTGTTATCTTTTTTCAAATTTTTTGACTGTTGTCATGAACAGCAGCATCAAGCTTACAACTATTTGTTAGTTTATGCAGCACGTCTGATTTATTGTTTCAATACTGAAACTTATTGCACCAATCAGCCTTCAGTTTTTTCTTAACCTGCGCTGGAAAATTGTCAATTCTGAATGCTAGAAGCAACAGTTATGCCCCGTACACACGGTCAGACTTTTGACCGGCCAAAATCACATTGGAATTCCGTCGGAATTCCATCGGAGTAAAAGAGAACATGTTCTCTATCTAAACTCTGACGGAATTTCCGATGGAAAAAGTCCGATGGGGCATACACACGGTCGGAATTTCCGATGGAAAAAGTCCGTCTGATTTTTTCTATCGGAAATTCCAATCATGTGTACAAGGCATTATACTTTGATTTTTATGGATAATGCTTTTAGTGTGTAGCTTTACCTGACAGATGTTCTTTGCTTACTTCAGTCTTACTAATGCAGTGAATGTCTTATTGCAGCATTTCCTAAACCCATCCTGACCATCTCATCTCTTGTGGCCGGAGAACAGTCACGGATCACCTGTACCATTCCTGATGCCTATCCATTTTACATGTTTGATGCTCGGATCTTGATTGGAGAGATGATTGTGGCTGAGTATGAGGTCCCAGATGAAGATTTAGAAGGGCACGTACTGCAAAATATCAGCCTGTCTCATAATTTAATGCTGACTGATAAAAATGAGGCACAAGAGATTAAATGTGAAGCTGAACTACGATTTCAGGAAAATGAATTTGACCCTATATCTTCAGATACATCTATACAACTCAACCTTCTATGTGAGTAACACAGGGGCATCTTTCTGAACATGTATAAGGAGTGTACAGTGGAACCTCGGTTTAAGACTAACTTGGTATAAGAGCGTTTTGATTTGCGAGCAACTTTATTTTTAAATTCTGACTTGGTTTGCGAGTGCTGACTTCTGCAGAATTCTAGCTAAATAGGCCTGCAGTACCTAATTTGGCCTGAGGAACGGGGGTGCAGAAGCCGATCAGAGCTGAAAATAGGCCTGCAGTACCTCATTTGGCCTGAGGTACGGAGGTGAAGGAGCCGAGAAAAGCCGAACATTGGCCTCCAGTACCTAATTTGGCCTGAGGTACGGGGCACAGGAGCCGAGCCGAAGTGTCCTTGGGCCTTTTCGGACGTTTTCGCAACTCTCTGGCGCCCCCCACCTCTGGCCGCATTCGGTATTGCATCCCATTGAGGTCAATGCGGAACAAATTACTTTTATTTTGACTTCAATGGCAAAATTTGCTTTGATATGCGAGTACTTTGGATTACAAGCATACTCCTGGAACGGATTATGCTTGTAATCTGAGGTTCAACTGTATATTATTTTTACAAGTAATTATATAGCACTGTCAGTTTATGCTGTTTATGTGTTATTACATATATATATTGTGCATTCACAGTCCCTGCCCTCAAGGGACTTACAATCTAAAGTCCCTAACTCATATTCATACATACATTTACTAGGGAAAATATAGACATTATCCAATTAATCTACCAGCATGCCTTTGGAGTGAAATCCCAGAGGAAGCCAACACAAGCACAGGGAGAACACTCAAACTCCATGCAGATAGTGCCGTGGGTTGGGATTTGAATCAATGACCCTAATGCTGCTAGGTGGAAGTGCTAACCACTAAGCCACTGTGCTGCCCCCTAGTATTATTTGTGAGCTATAAAGCCTAATACCAGGCACCGAAAACATTATTCCTTACAGTGGGGCTGTACCTGCCCTGCAAGAGTTTAGATCTATGGGAACAATAAACGAAGATGTACTTACCTGATCCTCAACACATTCTCGCTGCTAGACCAATCAAAGCAGCATCTTCTCCCCCATGCTCCAGTGGTATAGGGTCCACTCCTAACACCATCAAGACCAATGTAGGGGCCATAGCCCCATATTTAACATGTTAACACTGAGTGACAGTCCCCTGCAAGAGTGTGGGAAGCACCATCTGACAGAGTAGAGGGTAAGCAAGAGTGTTTCTTCTTTCCTTTTAATTCATTTTCAAATTCTGCAATATCCACTTGCCAGCATAGAGGAACATGCTCATCTAAAAGGATGCCAGGGAGGTGTTCTTTCACAGGGGCTCATCCCTGGTCAGCAATGAATGGGTAGCTAGAAAGAGGGATATGGAGAGAATGGAATGAACTGTAGAAACATTAATTAAGGAAATTAATGTAGATGGGGATTGCTGGAACGATTTGAGGGTGTTTATGGTGACTAACAGTACACAAAGTTTTAAAGCAACAGAATGACACAATTGAAACTTGAAGCATATATATTTTTTCACTTTTTAAAGGGAAACTAAACCCGCACTTAGTGAAGAGTGGGAATGAGTGAAGTGTGAAGAGTATAAAATGTGTTGACCTCTAGGTCCCTATAGCCAGGTCTCATACCTGCCCCAGTATAATCTACTTCCACCTTCTGAGTCTTCTTTGGATGTCAGTTGTTGGCTTGACAATAAGGAGATGATGACAAAAGTTGTGAACTAAAGCGCACCAAAACTTACAAAAGGCAGCTCCAGAGGGGACTGTGAACAGAGACATGTCGTTTAAACACTCCAGTCCAATTTTATCTTTGTGTAACTGAAATAGAGTTGTCCTTTTAAAGCTTGTAACAGTATTTCACAATCTTATACCACTATTTTACACTTTTTTCTTTTTCTCAGATCCTCCAGGAAAACCAACTATCATAGTTTTCCCTGACACAAATGTAAAAAAAGCAGAAAACATCTCCCTGACTTGTACATTTGAAAGTAGATCCCCAGTTAGTGTGCAGTGGGTGAAAGTGGATAAGGACAATGAGCTGGTGATGAGCATTGATGAGCATCTGACAATTCCGAATGCAGAGCCAGAAGATAGCGGGATGTATATTTGCCGTGTACAAAACAACATAGGAAACACATCTTCCCATGTGCTGATCACTGTACAAGGTAAGACAGGAACTGAGAATATAACTGCTTGTAACTCAACTAATATTCCTACTTGTGACAGGTCAGATTTTGCATGGGCTCAATAGACCAGAGCCTACCAGTAAGGCCACGTACACACCTAGGTGTCCTGGATTGACCTAGGCGACCATGTCTTTATGGACCTTGCTTTGTGCACTGGTGTGCAGTCACATTGGAATAGGAAGTCACGTTCCAAACTGTTCCCACAAAGTTGGGACCATGAAATTGTCCAAAAGGTCTTGGTATACTGACGCCTTAAGAGTTCCCTTCACTGGAACTGAGGAGCCAAGTCCGACCCCTGAAAGACAACCCCAAACGATGATCCCCCCACCAACAAATGATTTGGACCAGTGCATAAAGACATGGATGAGTGAGTTTGGGGTGGAGGAACTTGACTGGCCTGCACAAGTCCTGACCTCAACCCGATAGAACACCTTTGGGATGAATTAGAGAGGAGAGTGCAAGCCAGGCCTTCTCGTCCACATCAGTGCCTGACCTCACTAATGCGCTTCTGGAAAATGAATGAAACATTCCCATAGACACACTCCTAAACCTTGTTGACAGCCTTCCCAGAGGAGTTGAAGCTGTTATAGCTGCAAAGGTTGGGCCAACTCAATACTTTTGATAATATTGTGTACTTTAAAGCAGTCTTGTTAGATCATTAAAGTGGTTCTAAAGACTTACCTTAATACATTATCTGCATTAAGGTAAAAAAAAAAATTCTGTTATTAAGATCCCCCCTTTATACCTACCTGAGCCCGACCTTGATCCAGCACTGTGCACAGGAGCAGTGGCTCTCTCCACTCTCTTCCTTCCCACAGGGAAGATTGGAGGCATTGGCCCCTGTTACTATCAATCAAATCCTGTTACGTGGGAGTGGGGGGTAGGGCAAAGCCCAGCTGTCTATGTATATTAGTGCAGGTAGCGGGGCTTAGGAGCGAACCTCTTTACCCCTTTACTGTAGCAAGCAGCTTGCTGAGGAAGGTGGTACTTGGCAAGGGGGAGGAGCCAGGAGCACTGGCAGGGGACCCCAGAAGAGGAGGATCGGGGCTGCTCTGTGCAAAACCATTCACAGAACAGCTAAGTATAACATGTTTGATATTTAAAAAAAGTTTAAAAAATGTAAGAGTCACTTTACTGCTTTCTAAGCACTGACATCTGGAAACAAAAGGGTTGCCTTCACTATTACTTGCTCCTATAACTCTTAGTAGCTTTCACTATGCCACTTGCTATGGTTAGCACAGCAACCAACATCAGTCAACGTATTGTGAAATAAGATGATATTTTGCAAAACGGCTGATTTACTAAATGCAAATAGAATGCTCACTTTGCAAGGAAATCTGCCCCAGAGCTCAGTGAATGAAGTGAAGCGCTGCTGACTTGCATCATCCAATCATGTGCAAGCAAAAAATGCATATTTTTTTTCCTTGCACATGATTGGATATTCTTTGCACTCAATTTTCATTCACTAAGCTCTGGGGCAAATCCCCTTGCAAAGTGCAACTTCCCTTGCCAAGTGAACAACCTTTTTTGCCTTTAGTAATTTGACCCCAACGATTCACAATAATGACTTACAAGTTCAAGCCTTCTGTTTTGCACGATGCAAGAGAGCTGGAAAGGAAAGAAATGTGCAGTATAAAAGTAAATGTATCATTTGTGAAAACGCTGGCATATGTTATGTCTTGTAGAAACGTTGTCTACCTTTTTTCAAGCCACTTAAGTATAACAATATATATGTTTTCTAGCTCTTCCAGAAAAACCTACGTTGACCATATATCCTACAACCAAAGTGCAAATTGGACAGTCTATCACAATTGAATGCCTAGCTAATGAAAGTGATGTGCACGTGACCTTGTGGAAGGTATTAAAAGATGCAGATAATCCCCTAAAAGTAAATGGAAAATTAGTCATACAAGAAGCAGACCCAATAGACACCGCCATATACAAGTGCATAGCTGAAAATTATTATGGAGTTAGTGAAGCATCAGAATCACTCACAGTGGAATGTAAGTATGATTTATTGATACATAGAAGACCTAATTTCATGTAATCATCAATACGTGTTTAGCTGCTTAGGGTCTCATTTTGGACCATTTCACAGCACAGCATTGCAACACATAAGAGACAACTGCCACTTTGTATGCACTGTTGTAACAGATGGGTGCTATGCTTGGCTCTAGTAAAAGTTTAAACTGCCTAAACGGGGCTGGGTATAAATATTTGCTTTGGTTGTTCAAATTCTAATTATCTGACCAGTTACATCTGTTCATTCAGTTAAATTCATAACTGTCCAGTCATCTATGTCTTGAATTCCATTCTATTCAGACTTATCTAGCATTATACATTAGTCTTTTTAAAATGACAGTCTCTATAGGTATGCATTTCTCAGAAGACTTCAGCAACACTTGTTACAGGAAAATTACTGTTCACTTTGCCATTTCCCTGAATAAAATCTGATTCATAATACAATTTAAACATAGGAATGTTAGAATTTATCACCCTAATACAGCACTTAGTGTTTTCCACATACAATATTGTGTTCCACCATCAAGACTGTAAAGTATTTTAATCCTTCCAAATAGTTCTCCTAGTTCAGCAGTCTCCAAACTGTGGCCCAGTGACCGGATGTGGCCCTTTGCTTGCCTTTGTCCGGCCCTGTTCCTCCCATCGACACCAACGAAAGGGCACTATTCCTCCCACTGACACCAACGATGGGGCAGAATTTCTTCCATTGGCACCAATATTAGGGCACTATTCCTTTCACTGACACCAAAGATGGGGCACTAGTCCTCCCACTGACACCAAAGATAGGGCATTGTTTACTCCAACTGGACACCAGTACCTAAAGTCTGAAGGTCAACAAACCGGCCCTTTGTTTAGAAAGTTTGTAGACCCTTGTCCTAGTTGATAAAAGCAATAGACAATGACAGTCTAGAGGTCCATCTGGTGAAGTGAAGGTGACAATGATATTGTATGCGGGCAACACTGAGGACTGTGTCAAGGTTACTTATGCTCCAAGATTATTGTGCAGTATGGCTGTCAACCAGTCTAATGTGTCCTTGGGAGAATTATTTTCACTTATCTCTGCCTTAAAGGGTCACTAAAGGAAATATATATATTTTTTTTAAATAACAAACATTTTACACTTACCTCCACTGTGCAGTTCGTTTTGCACAGAGTGCCCCAGATCCATGTCTTCTGGGGTCCCTCAGCGGCTGTCTCTGGTCCTCCCTGTAATTAGTAACCACAGTCATGCGAGAGCTCGCATGGTGGTCACTAATTGCGGGCGTGCTCCCGTGATACAGTGAGCGGCCATAGCCGCTCACTGTATCACTCGGCCCCGTCCCTCTGCGCGCCGCGTCACTGGATGTGATTGACAGCAGCGCCAGCCAATGGCTGCGCTGCTCTCAAACCATCCGCGCTAGCCAATCAGCGGCCAGGATGAGCGGAGAAGAGGATATCGGGACTGCGCGGGACTTTCGAGGGGTTAGGTAAGTATAACGGGGGCTCGGGGGGGGGGGAGGTATCGGCAGAAGCAGATGTTTTTTCACCTTAATGCATAGATTGCATTAAGGTGAAAAAACATTTTCCTTTACAACTCCTTTAATGTGTGTAGCTGATTTTGTAATTCAGTTAAACTATAAAACGCTTTACAGTTTTATATAAATGATGTTTTGAACATTTATTTCAGGGAAATATAAAACATTGTTTATTCATCTCTTTTTTTTCAGATCCTCCAATTGACACTGTATTTACTTCTTCTGACGAGAAAGTGAATGAAGGAGGTGAAGTCACTTTGACATGTACTTCAAACGGAGTCCCTGAACCCAGCTTTTTACTATATCATTTATTGCCATCGGGGGACAGAGATCTGCTTTCTGAAGGTCCAGTGGTCACATTGACAAATGTGACCAGTGGGGTTTATCAATGTGAAGCCACAAACTCGCTGGGCAGCAAGAAAGAGAAATTGGAGCTTAGACTGCAATGTGAGTAGTGGCAGTGGTAATCCCAATAACCATCCAGACTAACCTTAAGTTAGGTCAATGTACGTTTTACTGATTCCTTATATGCAATAGAGAATTAGGCAAATGTGTTTTGAACACACATTTGATTACATTACCTTATGCATGAGACAGCGCAGTGATTTAGTGGGGAGCACTGGGGTTCTGGGTTTCAACCAGGACACTACCTGAATGGAGTTTGCAACTTTGCGTTGATCCAAGTTTGCTTACCTAAAAGGGCATCAAACCTTAACATTTTTCCAAATGTCTTATTTACATATGACACAGTAAATTCTACATGGTCTTCACATACAGCCATACAAAATCATAGAAAATAAACCATTCCAAGATGCGCGTAGAACCCTTTTTATCTGGGTACTGTGTGTAAAGACTAAAATCATGCTTGACTATACAGACAAATTGCTTCCCAACAGTCTTCTGTGTTAACATGTATTTTCTGTTTTTTACAGTTCCACCTAGAAATACATTTCTAAACATTATGCCATCCTTGGTAACAAGAGAGGGAGAGAGTATACACTTCAGGTGCACATCAGAAGCTTATCCTGCCCCCAGACTGGTGTTGAAGAAAGAGACAGAGACAGGCTTGATTGACTTGGAAGCTAAGAACGGGCAGTATAGTATTACACATGTGACAGAAGAGCATGCAGGAAGATATATTTGTGAGTCCTCAAATGTGGTGGGAAAGCAAGAAGCCAAAGCTACTGTAACCGTGCAAGGTGGGTCCCATACAAAATATGTTGCTGCTGAAGCTGTTTTATAGCTTACTTAAAAATGTTGTAAACCCTAACAATAAACTTCTCTTATTTGGTCCCTGTTGGTCTGTTAAAAATATTGAAAAAGTTTTGTTATACAGTGTCTGTTTAAAAAGTAAAAAAAAAAATACTTGTTGATCCAGACAGAAATCCAGTTCTCCTTTCCAAACTACCAAACAACTCCCAACTTATGTTGTGTAGATGAGGAACGGAGGATGTGTTGTGCAGTCCAAACATACTTACCATCCTAGAGTAAGAAATATCATTGTAGGACAAGAGGGTGGGTTATTGTGAGAGCCTGAAAAAATTATAATGAATGCAGCTGCCACATCTGAGAACGGCAAGCTACAATGTATTCCATTTTTGGGGAGCTCCAGGAAAAATCTAAATACATACATGAAATACATAAATAGGAGATGTTTGGCTGCCAAAGGATTTGTATTTCTATCCATTTAGCCCTGAGATTGAAACAACTCTGCCACACAGAACAGCCAGGAGGATCACACCACTTTTTCTGTTATAATAAAGGAATATATTGTTCACACCTCTCTGCTCCAACCTTTTGAACGGACAGTAAACGGCAGCACCAGAGTGATGAGGTTATCCCTCTAGTTATTCTTATAAGGATGTTTGCATACAACTCACCTAATTTATGGCAATTAAATTTTCCACTCTGAGCGCTGTAATACAGTGGATGAAAAAAATATTTGACATCAAGTCAAAATCCGGCTAGTAGCATTAGAAAAGATAACAGTAACAATCTTTAATGGAATATGGAGCTGCACTTTATGTGATTTATATTATCCTTTAGTTTAGCTTTACCCATATTTACAGTAACATCCACTACAGGGCCGTCTTTAAGGCAGGGCAAAAGGGGAAGCTGCCCTGGGCCCTGTCATTGTTGTGGGGCCCAAAGCAGCTGCCTTATAATTGCCAACTATACCAGTTTAAACTCTCTTGTCCCTTGAAGTTTTAGTCCTTTGCTGTGTCCTGATATCTGGGCTGCTACTAATGCTGCCCAGCTCTGCCTTATTGTTGTATACAGATGACTCACCTGCAGACCCAGTGTTTACATGCAAATAACCGTCATTAATATGTAAATAACGGGAGCATTCATATGTAAATACAGGCGGTATTCATATGTAAATATCTGAGGCTGGCGGGATTCATATGTAAATAAAGGTGGCATTCATATGTATATCATGCCCCTCTGCAGTGAAGAGATGATGTGCTGTAACCTCTAGCAACCAATCAGTGAGCAGTATTACTGTACAGTAATCTCTAGCAACCAATCAACAAGAACAAATCATGTGCTGTAATCTCTAGCAACTAATCAGTGAGCCGTAATGTGTGCTGTAACCTCTAGCGACCAGTCAGTAAGTGGTAATGATATGCTGTAACCTCTGGCAACCAATCACAATCACTGCCTGATCTGATACAGTAAACTGATTTTAAGTCTAGCTGATATTTATTGTATGTCTCAGAGCAGGTGGAGAGCAAGACATTTTTTGCCCAGGGCCCAATCAACATAATGGCCCTGATCCACAAACCAGTGCCTAACATGCAAGGCTACAATTTCAACTATACAGTCTTCTGTTTTTTAACGTGTATTTTTTTTTCTTCTTACAGTTCCACCCAAGAATACAAATATAACCATTACACCCTCATCAGAGGTAAGAGAGGGAGACTTCATAGACATCATATGTGTTTCAGAAGCTTCTCCTGCTCCCAGACTTTCTCTGAAGGTGAGGACAGAAGATGGTGTGAGAGAGCTGGTACCGGAGGGTGGACGGTACCAAATTGCACATGCTGGCATGAAACACAGTGGGACATACATCTGTGAATCTACCAATATTGCAGGACAGCAACAAGTGGAGACCACACTGACCATACAAGGTGAAGAAAAAAAGCAAACATTATAACAACTTATTCAATAAATTATAACAAATACAAATAAAATAATATTAAAGTAAAGTTATAAGATTACAAGTGTAACCCAACCAATGAGATTTTATTTTAGTAAAGGCAGATGATGGAAAGGTGACCTACTGTATGATAGGTTTTTGTGGGTAATTGCACTTTGTATATTGTTCTTTGTAGATACAGCATAAGGGCTTTTGCACACTGAGCCACTCTGCTCATTTCAGCAAGGGATCATTGAACAGAGCTGAACAGGACAGATGTCATTTTTTTTTACATTTTTGTCCTGTTCAGTTTGTGTCTGCATTTACAGACCGGGCATGGGTGGACCCATCATAGCTCTATGGGCAGCTGTATGTAAACGCACTGTTTATATCAGGTTACCTCTAATCCATCACATTTAGTTCTGAAAAAACAGAAAAGGATGGACTCGGAGGAAGGGTAATCGTACATCAGCCTGCCCATAGAGCTGCATGAAGCTTTCGATCAGGGTCCGCCTGAAAAACAGAAATATGGACAGTATAGTTAGCCTGTATAAAAGGGCCCTTAGACAATGAAGAATTACCCTTAAGTAATGTAAGCTTTAAAGATGGCATGTAGCATTCAGTAACCAGTGCTTAACAGGTGAGGCTACACTTTTAATTTTAAAGAGTCTTCTGTTTTTAAGGTGTATTTTCTTTTCCTTACAGTTCCGCCCAAAAAAACAGTTCTAACCATCAGCCCTTCACCTGTATTAAAGGAGGGTGAGAGTGGACACATCAGGTGCATATCAGAAGCTTTTCCTGCCCCCAGATTGGTGCTGAAGAAGCAGACAGAGGCAGGCCCGATTGAGCTAGAAGTGGAAAGTGGGGAGTACAGCCTTACACATGTTGCAGTGGAGCATGCAGGCACCTATATATGTGAATCAACAAATGTGGCTGGGCAGCAAATAGCTGAGACCACACTGACTATACAAGGTGAGAACTGAACATGTATCATTTATATTATAAGATCTTGTGTCTTGTCTGTTCTGGAATTTGCAACACTGAACAAAATCGAATGCAGCGTACACACGGTCAGAATTTCCGACAACAAATGTTCTATGTGAGCTTGTTGTCGGAAAATCCGACTGTGTATATGCTCCATCGGACATTTTCTGTCGGAATTTCCTACAAAAATGTTTGAGAGCTGGTTCTCAATTTTTCCGACAACAAAAGTTTTTGTCGGAATTTTCAATTGTGTGTAGCCAATTCCGACGCACCTATATCCACGTATGCTCGCAATCAAGCAGAAGAGCCGCACTGCCTATTAAACGTAATTTTTCTCGGCTTGTTGTACGTGTTGTACGTCACCGCGTTCTTGACGTTCGGAATTTCCGACAACATTTGTGTGACAGTGTGTATGCAAGACATGTTTGAGCCAACATCCTTCGGAAAAAAATCCACGGTTTTGTTGTTGCAATGTCCGAACCTGTGTACGCGGCATTAAACCAAAAATTTGGTCCAACAAAAAGAAGTGACCATTATGGAAGCTGCCCTTGCCTAGCTTAGCAATGTGTTTTTGCTCATCCTAATTTATTGTGTTTGTTACCCTAACAGTATTTTATATTATTTTTTTTTTTATAATTTAACAGCTCCACCCAAAAACACTTTTATATCAATCACTCCATCTTCAGTGGTGAAAGAGGGGGATGATGTACAGATCCAGTGTATATCTGAAGCATATCCTTCCCCGTGGCTTGTCCTCATGATGAAGACAGAACATGGCCTCATTAGACGGTTGGAATCTGAGGATGGACGGTACAATATCACAAAAGCAGAAGAGAAGAACACAGGAACATACATCTGTGAATCTACAAATGTGTTTGGACAGCAAACAGCAGAGGCCGCATTGACTATACAAAGTGAGTACCATGCAATCAGTGAAACATTCTAACATTTATGATATGTTATAATAACTTATATACTAACCCAAAAACAGTTTAACATAGAATTTTAAAGGCAAACGCCACCCGAAAAATTATTTTAAATGATGAGTGGAAGCTAAAGGTTGAATTACCTACCCACCAAATCATTAGGTGTACTGTAAATAGCTTATAAATGCAAGTGTAGAGATCCTGGATATATGCAGTATAAAGGCTGGTAGGTAATTCAACTCAGCATCTACCCATGTTTGAAATGATAGTTATGGATGGACTGAACCTTTATGGTTGTAGGGTAAATTATACAACACTCTAAGATATAACCTTGTGCATAATTAACCTCACAATTTTCTTCCAGTTCCACCACGAAACACCACAGTTGTGACTCCATCACAGAACATCACAGCAGGTGTTACTGTCACTATCACTTATGACATCATCCCACCTCCAGGTGAGAAGTGCCCTAAAGAGCTTCTTTCATGGCTTCCTTCCTATAAATCTACGCTAAGTGCTTCTAATATACTACTTTGCTGGCTTATTTATAGAATAGCAAGAGAAGAGCCCACACACGGGAAACCATGACTGATTCTAGAAGCTCAATCTGAGAAACTGTTCAGAGAACATCTGCTAGAGACTAGAGTTTTGTTTAACAGCACACGTGTATCTGGTTTATGACACGGGAAGCAGTAAGCAGGGTCACAGCTATGGGGAGCTTCACAAGAAGGCATACGTTACCCTAAATGACCAGTTCTGCAACCTTTCTAGAAACATTTTTGCTCTTTGCTTCTGCTTTCTGTCTTTGCTGCAGGCAGTGAAACTTTGTTATATGGTTGGATGTTATATGGTTAGACAAACTCTAAGCAATGGGGGAGCCATTATACTGTTTTTTAAGTATATTTACTTTGAGGCCGATTGAGAGGAGAGTGGTTCAATTTAGTGGCTTATCCCCATCACTGTATGTGAGTATTTTTAGAAATCCCATTGGGCCCCGTACACACGAGAGGATTATCCTCCGGACCGTTCCAGCGGATAAATCCTCTGGCGGATTTTGATCTGATGGTTGTACTAACCATCAGATCGAAATCCGCGCGGAATCCATTCGCGGTGACGTGTCGCGCCGTCGCCGCGATGATGACGCAGCGACGTGCGCAACGCTGGAAGATAAAGACTTCCACGCATGCGTCGAATCATTACGACGCATGCGAGGGAGAGGAGCGGACGGATTGATCCGGTGAGTCTGTACAGACCACCGGATCAATCCGCTGGACAGGATTCCAGCGGATAGATTTCTTAGCATGCTAAGAAATTTTTATCCGCTGGAAATCCGTCGGCTGGAATTTTTTCCGCCGATAAATGTCCGCTCAGACGTACACACCACCGGATCTATCTGCTGGAACTGATCCGCGGATCAATTCCAGCGGATAGATCCGGTGGTGTGTACGAGGCCTTGCTCTTTGAAAGCAAATGGCACTAAAAATAAATACTTGCTAAATGCATGGTGATGCCCGCTACAAATTTCTTTAAAGCAGCAGCTAGAATTACCCTTACATTTTCTATTTAACACTTCAACAATGGATTGAATGATATTTTTAGGTTTTCGAGAATGATGCTTTGTCAATGCTTGTAAATGCTTGCTGAGCCCACAGCTTAACAGACTAGCATTTCTCATGTTAATGTCTGCTTGAACTAGGCCAAAGTCACATTTTTGCTTATAATTAGTACTACAATGTTTACTATTTTGAACCCTGATCACATTCAAATACAAGAAGGATAAGTATTGTATACTTACGTACTATACACTAACCATTAGATATGTGCACACTGAAATATTTTGTTTCGGAATTTCGTTTTCGTCCGAAAAATAAATGTATTTAGTTACTCCCGAAATTCGTTTTTTATTTATTTTGTTTAGTTAAAAAATGCATTCGTTCGAAAATCCGAATTAATTAAGGTTGAACCTGTCATTGAAGGCTTATGGTGTCTGTAGAAGGTTCTAAGAATATTCGACAGAGCAGCTAAACTGTACGACGCCGCAAATGTTGTACGACACTAGTAATAATTATATTTATAAATTATTATTACCAGTCATCCAACATTCAAATTCTTCTATAGCCTATGGACCGAGCATTTGATCGGAAATGTAAAATTGCAGTGTCGTACAGTTTAGCTGCTTGTCGAATCTTCTTAGATCTTTCGACAGACACCATAAGCCTTCAATGACAGATTCAACGTTTGTATGTTTTTCTCTGCTTCGTCGAATCTTCGTCATTTATGTCGAATGGTCTACCCCAACACTGTCTCTATAATGTTGAATCTTTTCTCTCTTTGTCGAATCTTTCCTCTCTATTTAGAATAATCTTGGACTAATGGAGTTAAGGTTAGGCACATTCGACA
This sequence comes from Rana temporaria, assembly GCF_905171775.1. NCBI lineage: Eukaryota > Metazoa > Chordata > Amphibia > Anura > Ranidae > Rana > Rana temporaria. The sequence continues at coordinate 126,298,076 of NC_053495.1, read as the reverse complement.
CAGATTGCTATTGTCAGCGTCATGTCGAATCTCCTATCTATATCGAACTGTTGTAGCAACGAAAACTAAAATAAAGCATTTTTTTATGTCAAATCTTTCAGGTTTCAGATTCTGCACATTCTTTGTTAAAACGATAACGAAAATACCCGAAATTCGGACGAAAATGCATTTGGACGAAAACAAATGCACATGTCTACTAACCTTACAATAATATTTGGAAGCACTACTTCTACTTCTAATCTATAACTTTTCTGCACTGCTATAGCTTTTCTGATCATACTAGCCACCAATTTATTAGCACAAATTAGTAAAACTATTGTCAAATATACTATATGTGTGCTTGCTGCTCGATGGACCTGTTTACCTATTTTGTGTTTGTTTCTTTCATAAAAAAAAAAAAATGCTTTAGTAGAATAAAGCTTACGTTACAGACTGGCATCCTATTCTGGGACAGTGTGTGGACAACTGCACAGATTCCCAGGATGCATATAACTACTGAACCCGACCTCACTTTCTGTCTATAGAACCAGCATCTGTTGTTGTGCCAATGAATGCAACCCATTAGTCTTTGGCCTTGTCCCTGTCAATCTTTCTTACCATCCCCCATCTTGTCTCTTTTGCAGAGCGTCAGCAAAGCCCGAGATTTGACTACGTGCCACCAGCAATCATTGGATCTGTAGTCCTTGTAACAGCTGGTTTTATAGGAATAGTTGCTCATCATCTAAAGCAGGCGAAAGTACAAGGATCCTACAGTTTAGTAAAAGCATTGAGGAACAAAGTATGACTTTAAAAAATGGATTTATTGGACATCTTTAGATGCAGAATGATATTACAATACTGTTGAAAAGGGCCACAGTTTGTGGCAGAATAAAAGCGGAATCAGTCAAAAGTTCACAGGGTTTGTTCGTGAAATTCAAAGTCCACTTGTGCTGGCCACAGCTTTGCCTAGGGATACATGAAATGAACAAGGATGTGGCAACGTAATATTTCAATGGACCTATCGTTAAAGAAACACAAAGACTATAAAAGACAATTATTTAAGAGAGAAAGTATCTCTCAACTGAGACTGAATGGAGCCAACTTGTTAAAAATCACTGTTTGCACTTAGTTTTTCCTATCCTGTACATATTTTGTATATGTGTGTTTTCTATGTTTCTAGAACTGTCTGTATTTAATTTAATATTACTTTGTTTGTGTGCTGACTCTATTTTCACGTTTGTTTTATGTGGTAGAGATGTGTTACGTGAGTTGAATCCTAATTTGCCCATTTAACTAGAGAGGCTAGAGAGGTTCCAGCCTTCTTTTGTTGGCACTGAAATGAAAGAGCTGAATATATGGAAGGATCAAACCCAGAATGGATAGAATGGGTATTTTGTCACCGGGGGTGCAAAAGGAAACAATACTGTTATATTTATAAGAAGAAAAGAGACTACTGTGGATGATTCATCTATTATGCTTGTTTGGTACATAGAAAAGTTCCTTTGAAAAAGCTGAACATTAGGCTAGGAGAGTGCACTGTGAAGTATGATTTTCTTGAATGATGGTTCTGACTACAAGATAACAATTTATAAAGCTTTACAAAAGATTCTGGGTACAGATTGAAGCATATGAACACATATTTTGAATAATTATTGCAATGTCTACTTTACGGTAAATTTTTATATAACTCACATTTTTATACGATTGCTCGCGTATATCTATTGTATTAAATATACAGATTTAAAGATTAAAGAAGTGGGACTCTCAGAGATTTTGTGTAGTGTCTCTCTCTTAACAACTGCTGAACTATTCTATATACAATATACTTAAGAGTGTGTGTAAATATATATTTAGTGCTACCCCCGTAAGAGCCGCTTGAGTTTGTTTAGTCTGTTACTCTGCCCTTTATCCCCAAGAATCATCTCAGCACCTACTGGCACACCTAGCAATAAGGTTAGTGGAATGCCACAATAAATGACACAGACACCTTTTAAACTGAATTCAACATTCAAAGCTTACTCACTCCAAGAGGAGAACGTAAGTGAGTGCCAGTCAGCTGAATCCTGGGAGAAAGCAACCCAAAAAACCCAGTTGAATCAACTCTAAGCAAATTTGTTAGGTACAGGTAATAATGAATAAGTGACTAATAATTATTCTTTGGATAGACAAATCAATAACAAGGAGTTTTAACAAAGAGATTTCTTCTAACTAGAGGTTTAACTGAACTGGCTATCACTAAAAGGGAAGGATGGCCGGCCTACCATAACTCTGAGGCCCCGTACACACGAGAGGATCCCCTGGTGTGTACAATCCAGCGGATCTGTTTCCGCGGATTTTTATCCCCTGGGATGGATTTCCAGCGGATACAAATTTGAAGACATGCTTTCAAATCTATCCGCTTGAATCCATCCCAATGGATTGATCCCCTGGTCTGTACAGACTCACCGGATCAATCCGTCCGAATGAATCCCCCGCATGCGTCGTAATGATTCAACGCATGCGTGGAATTCCTTATATGACAGCGTCGCGCACATCGCCGCGACACGTCATCGCGATGGGATTTCGGTGCGGATTTCGATCCGATGGTGAGTACACTCCATCGGATCAAAATCCTCGCAAATCCTCTCGAGGATTTATCCGCGGAAACGGTACGGCGGACCGTATCTGCGGATAAATCCTCTCGTGTGTACGGGGCCTGATTCCAAGAACTGATGGAGTAATATAGGTACAAATAGTGTGTCCCCTTTAAGAGCAACAAAAAGACAGGCCCAGATTCTCAAACGAGTTACGCCGGCATATCTCCAGATACGCCGTCGTAACTCTGAGTCCGAGCCGTTGTATCTATGCGCCTGATTCTTAGAATCAGTTACGCATAGATTTGTATTAGATACGACCGGCGTAAGTCTCTTACGCCGTCGTATCTTAACTGCATATTTACGCTGGCCGATAGGGGCGTGTACGCTGATTTACGCCTAGAAATATGTAAATCAGCTAGATACGCAAATTCACGAACGTACGCCCGGCCGATGCAGTACAGATACGCCGTTTACGTTTGGCTTTTCCCGGCGTAAAAAGTTACCCCTGCTATATGAGGCGTACATGAGGCGTACCAATGTTAAGTATGGACGTTGTTCCCGTGTCAAATTTTGTAAAATTTACGTCGTTTGCGTAAGTTGTTCACGAATAGGGCTGGGCGTCATCTACGTTCACGTCGAAAGCATTGGCTTCTTGCGGGTTAATTTGGAGCATGCACACTGGGATACTTTCACGGACGGCACATGCACCGTTCGTAAAAAGCGTAATTTACGTGGGGTCACATAAAATTTACATAACACACGACCACATCTACCACATTTGAATTAGGCGGGCTTACGCTGGCCTATTTACGCTACGCCGCCGCAACTTTCGTTTGAGAATACAGCACTTGCCTGTAAAAGTTGCGGAGGTGTAACGAAAATAGGATACGTTACGCCCACACAAAGATACGCGATTCTATGTGAATCCGGGCCACAGTGTTTAGAGTACAAGGCCTTGGAAGTATCTTCACTGGCAGCTGGAGCCGGAGTAAGACAATGATTACTCAAAGTGTAATAAAGGGAGTCATTAGTCAGCATAAAGGATTTAATATGGCAGCAACAGATCCTCTTTACACTCCTGAAACTACAATGTCTGCCTGCAGTGGTCACAGTGGGTAGTGCATCAGCAAAGTGGGCAAGTGCCCTCTCATCAGTCCTGAGACCAAGGCAGAAAAGAGGATGTCCTTGCAGATAGTTCTTCAGCGGCCTGCCTGGCCACCTTGCGACTGGATCACCTCTTGCCATCAGCTGCCTGGAGATGCATCAGAGGTCTCTCTCTGGTGGGGCACCTGCCTACCGCTTTCTCTTGAACTGTCTCTGAAACAGTGACGGGATGGTTCTTCAGTGGATCACAGCAGTCTCCCTGGACATGTCCATCTCCCTCTCTGTTTCCTGGCGAATCTCCCTTTTCCAAGCACCCTCTCCTGACTGGAATTATTTATTTTCCAGAGAGCCTGCTGGGCCATGTAGTTCCTCCCCCTTAGGAGGCTATGGGGCTGTGTGAGATGGAGACTTAATGTCCCGAGATGCCTTGCACCACTGGAGCCCTTTTATTGATTAGCTCCTAGCCTCCTGCCAATGAGGATGCAGGCAGAGGGAGCAGAGTGGGCAGCTGTGTGTGAATGAGTGCCTCTTGTTCTTTGCTGCAGTCAGTGTCAGTGATGAGCGGGGGGTGGAGGAATTCCCCCCCCCGCAAAAGCTGACAGGCTCTCTCTCCCTCACAGGACAGCCTCGACCAGCTTGGCATGGCCGTGGGAGATGCAGGGCACCCGTTACATATATATATAGTGCCTTGCAAAGGTATTCACCCCCCTTGGGATTTTTTGTGTTTTGATGACTCACAACCTGGAATTAACATGGATTGTTTGAGGATTTGCATTATTTAATTTACAGATTTTCATGCCCACAACTTTGAAGATGTTTTTTATTGTGAAGCAAACAACAAATAGGACAAAATAGCAGAAAAAGTCAATGTGCATAACTATTCACCCCCTAAAGTCAATACTTTGTAGAGCCATCTTTTGAGGCTATCACAGCTCCAAGTCGCTTTGGATAAGTCTCTATGAGCTTGCCACATCTTACCACTGGGATCTTTGCCCACTCCTCCTTGCAAAACTGCTCCAGCTCCTTGAAAATTGGATGGTTTTCGCTCGTGAACAGTATTCTTTAAGTCTGACCACATATTTTCTATTGGATTGAGGTCTGGGCTTTGACTAGGCCATTCCAACACACTTACACGTTTCCCCTTAAACCACTCAAGTGTTGCTTCAGCAGTGTGTTTGAGGTTATTGTCCTGCTGGAAGTTGAACTTCCGTCCTAGCCTCAAATCACACACAGAGTGGTACAGGTTTTGCTCAAGAATATCCCTGTATTTAGCACCATCCATCTTTCCCTCAACTCTGGCCAGTTTCCCAGTTCTGACTGCTGAAAAAAATCCCCACAGCATGATGCTGCCACCACCATGTTTTACTGTGGGGATGGTGTTCTTTAGGTGATGTGATGTGTTGGGTTTACGCCAGAGAGAGCGTATACTTTGATGGCCAAAAAGTTCAATTTTAGTCTCATCAGACCAGAGCACCTTCCTCCATACATTTTAGGAGTCTCCCACATGCCATTTCGCAAACTCAAAACGTGCTATTTTGTTTTTTGCTGAAAGTAATGGCTTTATTCTGGCCACTCTGCCATAAAGCCCAACTCTATGGAGCGTACGGCTTATTGTCATCCTATGTACAGATACTCCAGTCTCTGCTGTGGAACTCTGCAGCTCCTCCAGGGTTACCTTAGGTCTCTGTGCTGCCTCTCTGATTAATGCCTCCTTGCCCGGTCTGTAAGTTTTGGTGTGCAGCCGTCTCTTTCCAGGTTTGCTATTGTGCCATGTTCTTTCCATTTGGGTATGATAAATGTGATGGTGCTCTGACTTGTACTTTTCAACAAAATTGGCCCTTACTTGTTTGGAGAGTTCCTTGATCTTCATGGCAGTGTTTGGTTGGTGGTGTCTCTTGCTTAAGTGTTGCAGCCTTTGGGGCCTTTCAAAAAGGTGTGTATATGTATGACAGGTCATGTGACACTTTTATTTTGCACACAGGTGGACATAATTTCACTAATTGGTTGCACCAGATAGTTTTATGGGCTTCATACAGTAACAAAGGGGTTGAATATGGCAATTATATTTTTTTTATTTCTGAAAAATATTTTTATGTGTTAATTTTCTAATTTTACTTCTCCAACTTAGACTATTGTGTTCTGATCCATCACATATAATTCAGATTAAAAAAACATTGACGGTACAACCGACGGGGGAGTGACCGGAAGGAGATGGAGTAGAGACAGACACTCTCCACACGCTGCACCACGCTCCTCCGCCCGACCATGAGTAAAGGAATCTTTCTCATCTTCCCCGCCTGAGATTCCCTGATTGAACCCGCCACTTCTCACTTTGATCCAGCCTGCACTCAGCCTGCTCACACTCCGGTAAAAGGGGATATAGTGGCACGGTGGAGTACAACGGACGCCCGGACGATAGACCAGCCGGATTGCGGCGGAAAAGACCCAGGGCATGAGGAGGGAAAAAGCGCTGATTAACCCACCTGGAGAAGAGCCGCGTAGGGTGCCATCGCGGGGTGAGCGGTTGCCTGGATCGTCGGGACCACCAGCTCCGGGCAGGCAGAGTCATCCATCCCAGCCAGAGATCCAGAGGTATTTCCCCCTGACACGGTCGGCTTCGAGTAAGCATCGCGAGACCGGGTCACATGATAGTGTGACGTGTGGTGAGACGCCAGCTGTAGCTCTCTCTGTCTCCACAAGTGTGTCTGCAGGGACACGTACGCTGTCTACAGGAGGAGAGGAGATTAGAGAGAACGGAGGTCTGAACTTGCAGATGGAGCTGAAGGAAAAACAGAGGGAAAAGGAGCAGATACAGCCTTTACAGATCTCACAGGGAGACCATGAGACTGAGTTAAGTGTATTAAAAGCTATGCTGCAAGCTCTCCCCACAAAGGCTGACATGGAGGCACTGGTCAAACGCATGGAGGAATCCCACCGTAAGGATTTGGAGGTCGTACGGGAAGAAGTCCAGCAGATAACAGATACCCCCCCCCCCCCCTAAAAAGTTTTTTTGGAAATATTTTTGGAAATATGGATGGATTTCTTTTTTTTGCCTCCCTACTACCGCCAGGTTCCTCCACCTGAATTGTGTGTGTGGGGGGGATTTATAGTATTAAGGAGCAAATATATATATATATATATATATATGTTTTTTTTTGTTTTTTTTTGTTTTTTTTGTTTTTTGTCACAAGAAATCACAGTCTCATAGGACTCACAGGAATTATTGGACAGTATCTGCTAGAAGTGAGAAATAATGTGCCTAAGAGAGATATAAAAAGTAAAGGTATAAAGGAATGTGTAGAGGTGCAGATGTAGGTAGAAATATGCAGATATGTATACACCCTTTTTTTTTTTTAAGACACAATAAGGGGAACGTGGGGGGACTGGGGTCATTGGTGGGGAAAAGGGGGAGGGGGGAGGGGGCCGGGGGGGGAGCGTGGGATCTTATTTCTTTATTAAGCCTCTTGCGTTACATAAAGTGAAGAAAGGATGAGGTCAAAATAAACAGTACAGTTCTTCTTTCCCTTTCCCCCCCTTTTTTTTTCTCTTCTCGCCCTCTCCAGAATGAGACTACAGTTATAAATGCGGAGTCTCCGTCTAGGTCTCTCATCCTTTCTCCCCCCCCAAAAAAATGAGTAAACATTACTTTAATTTAAGGGATGGGTATTAGATATGAAGAAATATTAATACTAAATAATCCGGGGAAACTAAATACATAGAAATGAATTTAAAGGGGAGCTAGATGGCAGGGGAGAAAGGGAGGAGAGAGGGAAGGGCAGGAGGCAGGAGGGGGGTGGAGGAGGGAGGAGGGGGGAGGGGGAAGGGATTGAGAGAAAAGAAAGCAGTGAAAATAAGGGAGCTGGAAGTGGGAGGGAAGGGAGGGTGAAGGGGAAGGTGGGAAAGGGGAAAGGGATGGTTTAAAATGGTCAATGATGGTCGGTGGGGGATGGAGGGAAGCGGGGTGGAGCTACTTGATCGCTCCGTTACTCCCCCCAGAGTAGGTATACACCCACGGTGATTACTGGAGAAGGATCCAGTCTTGGGTATTTTTTTCCTTAGGCACATAGGGGGAGGGGGAGGAAATAAAGAAGGGAGTGACTGGGGTTTTTTTTTTTTTTCCTCCCTCCTTCTCTCGAGATGGGGACAATAAAAATAACCTCTCTGAACGCGAGAGGACTGAATACTCCTGAAAAAAGGAAAATGTTTTTGAAGGATTTAAAGAACTGGGATACGGATGTAGCTTTTGTTCAGGAGACCCACTTCAGGGGGGGGAGCCTGCCATACCTCCAGAATAGATTTTTTCCTCACGTATACCACTCGATGAATCAAGAGGCGAAAACTAAGGGAGTATCAATTTTGATCTCAAACCGTGTGAGTTGGACTCTACAAGATAAACGCCTGGATCCGAATGGCAGGTTCCTTTTCCTGAAGGGCAGCATAGGAGGGGTTGGAGTTACTTTGGCCTCGCTGTATGTACCAAATATTAAACAAGACAGATTTATTAAAGAAGTTATTACAGAACTGGTCGAATTTTCAGAGGGAAAATTAATTCTGGGAGGGGATTTCAACATTACGTTGGATCCCAGAATAGACACATCTTCTGGGACCTCGTCGACACCAAGGAGTGTCAGAAGGGGGATAATAAAGAAATTGCATGAGATACAACTAGTGGATGTGTGGAGGATTTTACATGGAGAGGAAAAAGACTATACCTTCTTCTCTAACCCGCATCAGGTATATACCCGTGTAGATATGTTTCTTGTCCCTCACTATTTGATCACTTCGGTAACAGAGACAACAATTGGGAACATAACGTGGTCAGATCATGCTCCAATTAGTCTATGTCTCTCCCTTTCTAACGAGGTATTTGCCCAGGATAGAAACTGGCGCTTGAATGAGGGGCTGCTGCAAAATTTAGAAGTCAGGAATGATGTGGCTAAGGAGATTGCAGCATACTTTCAGGTCAATGACACACCAGGAAGTAATCCAGGAATGGTATGGGAGGCTCATAAGACAGTCATTCGGGGAATCCTGATAAAACATGGATCTTATTTGAAAAAAAAACGGGATAAACAGATCAGGGAGATACTAGAGGAAATTCAGAAACTAGAACTTCAACATAAAAAAAACAACTTCCCGAGGTTGGGAGAAAGCTGGGACAATTAAGGAGGCAAATCTCAGAGATTATGCGGTATAAAGCTAAGGCGATTATACAGAGAGGCAGGAAGGCCAATTATGAGCTGGGAGATAAATGCAGTAAATTACTTGCAGGGAAACTTAAGGAAAAGAATAGGTCGGTATATGTTCCACAGATCAAAGGGAAAGAAGGACAGCTTAAAAAAAAACCTAGAGAGATAGCCCAGACATCGGGGAATATTACTCGGCGTTATACAATTTACCAACAGTAGGGGACAAACAGCTGGAGATAGAGGAATATCTATCTGTGGCAGGCATACCTAGACTACCATCTTTTTTCCAAAAAATCCAAGTTTATTAAAATGTATAAACAGGTACACAAGTATTTGTAACAATGGGTCAACATTCCCCATACATTCTTTGGCAAAAACAATTATGGTTATCCAAATCTACTCCATTCCCTTCAACAGGTGTATCCCCCGGCATGAGCATACAGAAATATACATTCCGCCCCTGTACATCTAAAAAAAAAAAAACAACAAAAGGACCTTCTGTATGGATCGTACATCTGCTATGTCCCAAATGGCTTCCCCCCCGTCCTTCCCCTCTCATTCACACCCCATGCTTTGACGCCTCTGTACTCAAACTGTGCATGTTTCACCATCTTCCAGCCACCTGTCCCATACTTGAGAAAATTTTTGCGGTCTCCCTCTATGTGTATAAATCATTTTCCTGTAAGGGAGAATAGCATTTACATCCTTTTTCCAATCCCTCAGCGTCGGCGCCTCCGTTTGCATCCATACCTTGGCCACTGCCTTCCTAGCCAGGAATAACGTTTCATTCATAAAGATTGCTTGGTACTTTTCTATATCCACATCGGGCAACAGTCCCAACAAACACAACTTTGGGTCCATTCCCACCGGGGATCCCATGTTATCATGTAGAAATTGAGTCACCTGCAGCCAGTATGCTTGTACATCCGAACAGTGCCATATCATATGGTAGAAAGACCCCTCCTCAACCGCGCACATGGGACACCTAGGGCTCCTATTTGTCCGAAACTTCGCCACTCTCTGTGGTGTGATGTATGCCTGGTGTAGTATATACAGTTGAGTTAACCTGTCTGACAGCTTAGGGGACGCAGCTTTAACCCCCTCCAGCACCTCTTCCCATTCCGTGTCCTCTATGGGGCCTACGTCTCTCTCCCACTTTAATTTGGCTGTCTGCGCTATCTTGCTAGTCCTTCGTCTCCTAATGACATAGTAACAGTTGGAGGTGAGCCCCGTGGATTCCCTCCCAAAAATCACATCCAACACCTGTGGGGCACTCACATCTATACCGGTTGGGCCCAGCTGGGCTCTAAGTGCGTGCCTGAGTTGCAAGTATCTAAAGTGGAGTTGCGGCGGAAGGGAAAATTCCTCCCTGAGTCTATTGTATGGCTTTGGGCCCGTGTCCAACATGACCTGGGAGAGATACAGTATCCCATACGCAGCCCATACCCCTGAATCTGGGACCGTGTCTAACTCTGGCAGGGAACTATTTTTCCACAGCGGGGTATGTGTATGTATGTGACTCTCTCCTTGTTTTTTAAGGCCGACATCCCATACCTTTTGATGGTGCGCTAGCATTTCCGCCTCAAATCTGGTGGTCCTGCATCCTCCATGACCTCTTCTAAAGATTGCCTGTATAGGAGTGTGTAAAGGGCTATCCGGCTTATTACATACTAGGGACCTATACCTCTGCGACTCTGACGTGTTAAAATAGTAGAAATGCGACAATTGCGACGCTATATAATAATCCTGCAAGTCAGGGAGTGAACACCCCCCTTCTGTGTTCGGATTTTGCAGTATACTCCATGCCAGCTTATGCCTGCCTGCTCCCCACACGAAAGAATTTAAGATAGCTTCCAGTTGTTTAAAAGTCTTAAGGGGTATATAAAGGGGAGCATGCCATACCATGTATAGGATTTTGGGCAGTAGGATCATCTTGATCAAGTTTATTCGTCCCATCACCCCTAGTGGTAGTTTCGCCCATGCCTGTGTTCTTGCTTTAACCACCGCAAATAGCGGTTCCACATTCAGAGGGACATAATCTCTAAGATTCCTTGTGACCATTACCCCTAGGTATTTCACTTCAGCCACTCTCTGTAGTGGTAAGTCATGGGACACTGCGGGGGGGGGGGGAACTGATCCAGAGGGAGAATTTTGGATTTATCCCAATTGATCCGTAAGCCTGAGAATCTCCCTACCTCTTCTATAATATTCAGTGCTGCTCTTAATGAGGGGCCCTGGTCCTCCAGATAAAGAATTGTGTCATCCGCATACATGCCAATCTTTTCCCAGGTGTCTCCCTTCCTGAGTCCCACCACCTCCGAGCTATGTCTGATGGCAATCGCCAATGGCTCCGCTGCCAGCGCGTATAACAGCGGAGACAGGGGGCATCCCTGTCTCGTACCTCTCTCCAGGGAAATCTGTTCTGATAGCCACCCATTCACGAACACCCTTGCCTTGGGGGTCTGGTAGAGTAACTGCACCCATTTAATGAATCGCGGACCAAAACCATAGCACTTCAGACATTCCCACAGGTACTGCCACTCGACTGAATCGAATGCCTTGGCTGTATCCAAGGCAACTACCACCCGGGTTCCTATATTGTCATGCTGCGCTTGAATGTTCATAAATAGCCTCCTGATGTTCATTGCTGTGTTCTTCCCTGGCATAAACCCTGTTTGGTCCCCATGAATCAGTGATAGTATCACCGAATTCAATCTAGTTGCCAGTATCTTAGCTAAGATTTTAATGTCCACCGGAAGTAAAGATATTGGCCTATAAGATTCTGGGTAGTGATGATCCTTGCCCGGTTTAGGAAGAACAATTATCTGTGCTTCCTGCATAGAGGAGGGGAGGGTTCCCAATTCAAATATAGAAAGGTATAATGCCCTCAATCTGGGGATTAGTGTTTCTGAGTACGTAGTATAAAACTCTAGCGGGAGGCCGTCTAGACCAGGAGCTTTGGACTTGGCCAATTGCGATAACGCCGTGGCTATATCCTGGGTGGTAATTGGGGCTTCCAGCATCTGCATTTGTACCCGGCTCAGCTTCGAAAATTGCAGTGTGTGCAAATAGGCTTGTATTTCCTGTGGCGTGTGTGTACATTGGGATCTGTATAGTTCCTCATAGAAATGTCTGAACCTATCAGCCACCACTGGGGGGTCCGCAACAATCGAGCCATCCGGCTCTTTCAGTGAGACCACCACTGGCGGCCTATCCTCTAGGTGTGCCAAATACGCCAACATCTTCCCTGCTTTCTCCCCATGCTCATAAATTCTTGCCTTACTGAAAAATATACGCTGTTTGGCCTTCTCCATGTGTAGCTGCGTTACCATCCTGGTCTGCATTCTTACCTTGGTCAAATTCTCTATAGTGGGCTGATTATTAAAAACAGTCTCAAGATCCTGCAGCGCGCCTTCCGCACTATTCATAACCACTTTGGAGGTCTGTTTAAGCCTGCGTATCCTAATGTCTAGTACTTTACTCGCCTGAGTCTTGAACGTATCCCATCGGGAATTAATATCTGTGTAACCCTGGCCCTCCGGAAGTATGAACTGTAGTTCCCTCTCTATGCTCTCATGGTCAGTCAGGGCTGTCAACCAAAAGGGGTTGAGCCTCCACCCCCTCACAGGGGCCCTGTCTGGCAGTGATACCTGTACCCAACATGGCGAGTGGTCGGACAGAGCCCTAGGAGCAAACCCGGCCCCCCCCACCCTCGGCAGCAGGGTTGCCGAGACCAACACGTAATCAATGCGAGACATAGTGGCATGGCTGGTTGAATGGCATGTATAGGCCCTACTCTTGGGGTTCCTTTGTCTCCACACATCCACAACCGCAAATTCTTTCATCAGACGTCCCAATCTGGTCAGACCGGGGGGCCCCACATGTCCTCCCGGCATTTCTGGTCTATCCAGGCTAGGGTCCATGACCATATTGAAATCCCCCATCCACACAGCCGGCACCGTCGGGTGCTTAGCCATAAATGCCAACCCCTGCGTGACAACTTCCGAGCTGTATGGAGGAGGGATATAACATGCTATCAGCAACATATGCATTCCCCCTATACGTACATATAAGAATAAATACTTCCCCTGCTGATCCGACTCCAGTGTAAGTAATTCAAAAGGGGTGGCCTTTGACACTAGCAATGAGACTCCCCTGGAGAAACTGGAATGGGTACTATGATAGGCCCATCCAATCCACGGGCGCTTCAGTGCAGACTGTAAATGACCGGTAACGTGCGTTTCTGTTAAGGCAATAATGTTCGCTTTTTGCGCTTTAAGATATGCTAGGGCCGCCGTACGCTTAATTTTGTTTCTCACCCCCCTCACATTCCACGTTAGAAATTTAATAGAGGTCATGGTACCATGAAATTTAGCTTACGGGGTCGGATCTGCAGCACAACAATCCCATTCACCTGTGTATCTTTCATTAATCTTTGGACATCCCATTTTCCTGTTTTAACATATTTACTTTGCCATATCCCAACTATAAACCACATATTCCAATACAACAACCGTTCAGGGTCCCAACAGTGGCCCTGATATTTCTCAACTCCCCACCCCCCACCCAGCCCAGCACCTCCCCAACATGGTGTGAGCATACATTCCCCAACCAACAGAACCCATATGAATAAGAAAAAGAATACTTCTTCCAGCAGATAAATCTGACTGGAGGCACGGTTCTTAGGTCCTGTGTGTATCATGGCTAGACCATTATACACTCGTCTAACGGGACGATTGTTCACTGAGCAATGCGTGGAATCGATACGGGGAAAACTCAACATATCCCCAATTGTTCCAGTTCCTTTGCTCCTCTGGCTCATCAAATCCAGCGCTCTTTGCCTTCCCCACCGCTTTATGAAAACCGTTGCAGGATCTTACTCTTTTCCACTGTGGCAAAACAGCATGTCTGAGAGGGGCCATCCATCCCCCCCCCCCCGAAAAAGAAGAAAAAAAAAAGGGGGATTTAAACCCCCCCCCCCCCGGAGCCCCGGAGGGGAGGCATCGCATGTTCATAGGCCAACACCGATATTATCTCCCACTCTTCCCTGGGCCTCATGTCCATGTCCCACAAACAAAATTAACTCCCCCCTTCCCCATGGGAGATGAGGGACAGACAGATAACAAAGTCACAGTCTATGGGTCACTTAATTCCCAGCAGTATGTCCCTTCTGCACAGTTTCATACAGGATAAGGGGGGGGGGGGAGCCCACCATCCTCCTCTCCTCGTGCAGCCTGTCCCCAACCCCCCCGTGCGTTACTCACAAGTTGCCAATACAAGCCTCACTCCTGTCTCCCCTTCCGATCCAGCCATTCAGCTGCTGCTGCCGGGGTGTCGAAAAACAGTACACGACCATCTTCTTCCACTCGCAGTCTGGCGGGAAATAACATGGCATACTTTAAGTGCAGCACACGTAGGCGGCGTTTCACATCTTGAAAGTGAGACCTCTTTTTCTGTACTTCTGCAGAGAAATCCGGGAACACTGCTACCTGTACATTCTCCACCCGCATGTTCCCCTTCTCTCGGGACAGTCGCATAATTTTATCCCTGTCACGAAAGTTCAGGAACTTAGCGATAAAAGTGCGAGGAGGTGCCCCTTCAGGAGGGGGCTTTGCTGGAATCCTGTGCGCCCTCTCCACCGCAAACATGGCGGAAAACGCCTCTCTGCCATACACTCTTATCAGTAGCTGTTCCAGGTATTCCGCCGGGTCTCTGCCCTCTGTTCTCTCTGGTATCCCTATAAAGCGCAGATTGCAGCGGCGGAGTCTGTTCTCCATTTCGTCTTGGTGCACGTGTAATTGTTGTAATTGGCGCTGCACCCCCTCCGCCGCCCGTTGCATGGGATACAGCACATCTTCTGCAGCTCCAATGCGTTCCTCCGTCTCCTTCACCCGCTCGCGGACCGCAGACAGATCTTGCCTCATAAGTGAAATATCAATTTTCACTTCGTCGATCTTAGTCGTCAGCGTTCCCTGCAGCACCGCTATTGCCTCCAGCACTTTAGCTGTCTCTGCCGCATGGCGATTTTCTCCCGAGGCCTCGCCGGCGCCATCTTTGGCCTGCTCCTCTCCCCCATCGTGGCGGTATTTAGCCAGTTTGTCTGCCGCAGCAGTTGTTTTCTTCTGGGGACATGTCTTCCACTTATCCCTGCGCCTCCAGACGGATTTCTAGGGAGTTTAGTAGCTAAAATAGTCAGCCAGGATCCTATACAGGAGTTTCAGCCAGAGGAGCTCCTTCTACCCACGTCCTACTCCATCGCTTGCCAGGCCACGCCCCTAGACTACCATCTTTAGTCCGAAAGAAGCTAGAGAGTCCTATATCTGTGGAAGAAGTAGGGGAAACTTTAAAGAAAGTGAAGTTAGGGAAATCTCCCGGCCCAGACGGATTCTCGGTAAGTTATTACAGGGGATTTTCCACGATATTAAACGGACAGATGGCAAAGTTTTTTAATGCAGTCGGAAGTACGGCGGTATTCCCCCCGGAGGCACTTCTGGCTCATATTACTGTCATTCCTAAAGAGGGGAAGGACCCGGCCGAATGTGGCAGTTATAGGCCTATTTCATTGTTAAACGCAGACCTTAAACTTTTCTCCAAGATAATAGCGTCTCGGCTTCAACCATGGATAGCTGAATTAGTAGATATGGATCAAGTGGGATTTATCCCAGGAAGGGAAGCTAAAGACAATACGACTAAAATACTTAACCTGGTACACTATGCAGGAGAAAAAAAATCCCCTGTGTGTTTTTGAACACCGACGCAGAAAAAGCGTTTGACAGGGTGAGCTGGTGTTTTTTGGAGGAAGTACTGAGACAGGTGGGAATAGGTGAACAGATGGTCAGATGGATTATGAGTGTATATACATGCCCACGTGCCTCAGTAAGGGTTAATGGAGTAATATCACCCCCTTTTAAAATTACAAATGGAACAAGACAGGGATGCCCCCTATCACCCTTGTTGTTCGCCCTTACACTAGAGCCCCTATTAAATAGGATTCGACAAAATGTAGACATTCAGGGAATTCAGATGGGAGATCAGACACATAAAGTAGCAGCATATGCGGACGACCTGCTTTTTTCAGTGACCAATCCTCATGTATCACTCCCTAATCTCGTAAGAGAAATAGAGGTATATGGTAGACTATCTAATTTGAAAATAAACAACACAAAATCTGAAGCAATGAAGGTGGCGATACCAGAACCTATGGGGGATATAATTAAACAGAATTTTAGGTTTAAATGGGGGAGGGTATTAAAATATCTAGGCACATATATATCATCAGATATTAAAAATATCTATGCGTTGAACTTTCCCCCATTGTACAATGAAATACGAAGACTGCTAGAAAAGTGGAGACATGGAATGCACTCCTGGTTCGGGAGAGGAAGTATAGTTAAAATGTGTATCTTGCCAAAGGTATTGTATTTGTTTCAGGCACTGCCAATCTGCATACCAATGACCTTCCTTCGACAGGTAAACACCCTGTTCATGAAATTCATATGGGCAGGGAAAAAAGCCAGAATTAAAAAAGAACTGCTGAGAATGCCGAAAAACGTAGGAGGGATGGCAGTCCCAGATATAATAAAATACTACAGAGCAACGCATTTAACTAGGTTGGTAGATTGGTGTAGACACGGGGAGTCTAAACGCTGGGTAAATATAGAGCAGTATGTGAGTCAGATACCTCTGGCTAGAGCACCTTGGTGCTACGCGGTTCTTCCCAGATACCTCAAGAGACATCCTATAATAGGCCCTACACTGCAAATCTCAGCGAGAATATGTGGAGATAAGAAATATACACCAAGTAAATCGCCATTGATACCTATAATAGGTAACCCTAATTTTACTCCAGGGATGGAAAAAAATATAAAAGAAAAATTTTAAGAAAAGGACCTCTGTCAGGTCTCAGATTTTTTGAGGCCAAACACGTGGCCATCAATCAGGGACCTGACAGAAGTAGGAGGTACATTTGAACTTGCAATATGGCAGGCACTGCAGGTAAGCCATTTCTTAAGATCTTTGGGCCCGGTAACAGAATTTCATAGGCAACTGACAACATTGGAAAAAGGCTGTAGCGGGGTGGAACCAGTATCAAGGACATTATCTAAAATGTATGGGTTTCTGAACATGCCAGCTGAGGAATTTGTGATGCCAGGTATTCAGAAATGGGAGGAAGATTTGGGGAGAATATTCACCCCAAGTCAACATAAACAAATAATATACTTGGCATTCAATTCATCAGTATGCTCAAATGCAAGAAGCTAATTACAAGCTCCTTATACAATGGTACTACACTCCAGAAAGATTATATCAATTTGATAAAGAAGCAGATGAAAGGTGCTGGAGATGTGGTAGAGAACAAGGAACTCTGTTTCATATTTTTTGGTCATGCCAAAAAATGAGACATTATTGGGAGGAAGTAAGAAGAATCTCTCAAAAATTTTCGGAAGAATTGATTTCGGACGATCCCGCTTTCTTCCTGTTACATAGCTCACAGATACCAGTGCAAAAGTATAAGAGGTCGGTAGTGTGCCATATGATAAACGCGGCAAGAGTAGGAATTACGTTGAGGTGGAGGGATGTACGCCCGCCATCTATTGCAGGTTGGCTGAAAAGGATTGATGAGGTAGGAGCAATGGAGGATTTGGTGTATGCAGCGCAGAACAGGAAAACACAGTATGAAGAAACATGGTCGGGGTGGAAGGTATTTATTAGATCAGAAGAAGGAAAGAGGTTGTTGGAGGAAAACTAGAACTTTAGAGAGAAGGAAGTAAGGTAGAGGCGGATGGGAAAGATTTGAGAGGTCCAAGTCCTACGTCTCGAGAGAGGAGAGAGGGAAGGGAAAGGGGGGGGGGATAGGGTGGGGTTTTTTTTTTTTTTGTGGGGGTTTTTGGGAAGGGAGGGAGATTAAGATGAGATATGAACGAAGATGGTCTAGGAAATAGGTACTGATAGATGAAAATGTGTGGAATATGTAATCACAGTTGTAACATTTTGTGTTGTTTATTGGAGAAAACAAAATAAAAGATATGTAAAAAATAAAAAAACATTGAACTAAAAGGCTGTAATGTAACAAAATAGATAAAAAGCCAAGGGGGTGAATACTTTTGCAAGGCACTGTATATAGTTTTTATAGTCATAGTTTAGTATTTTATAGTTTGGGATAGAGGTGAGATGGGTTAGAACACCCGACAGTTTTCATTGCTGTCAATGTCCCTGTTAGGGAAAATCACCCTCTCTATTTGTCCTGCTTACCATTATCATTAAAAGTGAAAGTATAAGAAAATCCCAAATTTTGGGTTGTCCCCAGAAAAGTAATAGAGGGTAAATCTTCCAATAAAGACACTAGTTCTGGTGACCTTCGCGTCCCTAATGAATTCCTTTTATTTGAAGGTGAAAAAACAATCTGACGGGGGTTAGTTCTGGTGACCTGAGGGTCCCTGTCACGCCTAACCCTAACTCAGCTGGTCAGACACTAGGGATGAGCCGAACATACCCGCGTTCGGTTCGCACCAGAACTTTCGAACGCACCGATCGTTCGCGCGAACATTTAGAACCCCATTGAAGTCTATGGGACTCGAACGTTCGAATTCAAAAGTGATAATTTTAAAGCCCAATATTCAAGTTATTATTGGAAAACGTCTTTGAGAACCCGGGTCTTGCCCCAGGGAACATGTATCAATGGAAAAAAATTAAAAAATTCCTTTAAATATCGTACCTGCGGAGTGTCTATAGTAGTGGCACATGTTTAGAAATGTCCCTGCACAACATGAGATTACTCTCAGAAAAAAGTAATTTAATACTGCTTGCGGCATTAATGTAATGTTTGGTCCCTGCAATATGGATAAAAATCATTGAAAAAAATAGCATGAGTTTCCCCGCCACCACTCCCCCCAGGTCATTACAAGACCCAGTGCCGATCCTGACCTCCCTGGGGCAAATAAAGTAACAGCTAATGCGTTTATGTGCAATTAAATAGCCCACGTGCAGTAACAGCAACTGCGTTTATGTGCAATTAAATAGCCCACGTGCAGTAACAGCAACTGCGTTTATGTGCAATTAAATAGCACACGTGCAGTAAGAGCGACTGCGTTTATGGGCAAAATAACAGCAAACGTGCAGTAAGAGCGACTGCGTTTATGGGCAAAAAAACAGCAAACGTGCAGTAAGAGCGACTGCATTTATGGGCAAAAAAACAGCACACGTGCAGTAAGAGCAAATGCGTTTATGTGCAATTAAATAGCCCACGTGCAGTAACAGCAACTGCGTTTATGTGCAATTAAATAGCCCACGTGCAGTAACAGCAACTGCATTTATGTGCAATTAAATAGCCCACGTGCAGTAATAGCTAATGCGTTTATGGGCAAAAAAACAGCACCTGTGCAGTAAGAGCGACTGCGTTTATGGGCAAAAAAACAGCAACCGTGCAGTAAGAGCAACTGCGTTTATGGGCAAAAAAACAGCAAACGTGCAGTAAGAGCGACTGCGTTTATGGGCAAAAAAACAGCAAACGTGCAGTAAGAGCAAATGCATTTATGGCAAAAAAACTGCACACATGCAGTAAGAGCGACTGCGTTTATGGGCAAAAAAACAGCACACGTGCAGTAAGAGCGACTGCATTTATGGGCAAAAAAACAGCAAATGTGCAGTAAGAGCGACTACGTTTATGGGCAAAAAAACAGCACACGTGCAGTAAGAGCGACTGCGTTTATGGGCAAAAAAACAGCAAACGTGCAGTAAGAGCAACTGCGTTTATGGGCAAAAAAACAGCAAACGTGCAGTAAGAGCGACTGCGTTTATGGGAAAAAAAACAGCAAACGTGCAGTAAGAGCAACTGCGTTTATGGCAAAAAAACTGCACACGTGCAGTAAGAGCGACTGCGTTTATGGGCAAAAAAACAGCACACGTGCACTAAGAGCGACTGCATTTGTGGGCAAAAAAACAACAAATGTGCAGTAAGAGCGACTACGTTTATGGGAAAAAAAACAGCACACGTGCAGTAAGAGCGACTGCGTTTATGGGCAAAAAAAACAGCACATGTGCAGTAAGTGCGACTGCGTTTATGTGCAATTATATAGCCCATGTGCAGTAACAGCAACTGAGTTTATGTGCAATTAAATAGCCCACGTGCAGTAACAGCAACTGCGTTTATGTGCAAATAAATAGCACACGTGCAGTAACAGCTAATGCGTTTGTGTGCAATTAAATAGCACACGTGCAGTAACAGCAACTGCGTTTATGTGCAATTAAATAGCACACGTGGAGTAACAGCAACTGCGTGTATGTGCAATTAAATAGCACACATGCACTAACAGCAACTGCGTTTATGTGCAATTAAATAGCACACGTGCAGTAACAGCAACTGCGTTTATGTGCAATTAAATAGCACACGTCCACTAACACTGAGTACTATGTTTAGATGTAAACTAAACAGCATGCAGGGAATACAACACGTTAGAGCACTGCAGCTAGCACAATCTACTGCCTAACAAATAGGAATAGCTGATCTAGCTAAGCTATACAGTGTATAAATATATGTACAACGCTAGGATGTATATATATCCTCTACACACTGTAAATTTAACTAAACTGACTAGCCTGCCTGCTCTATCTATCTATCTGGTAGAAAAGACACTGTGTCTCTCTCTCTCTCTCTAACTGACTGACTGACTTCTTCTCTTTATACAACGCCGCAACATACTACACGTGGCCGCCTTGCAGGCGGCCTTATATAGTGTGGGGCGTGTACTAAACCCCCTGAGCCATAATTGGCCAAAGCCACCCTGGCTTTGGCCAATTATGGTTCTTCGTTTTTTGCGCGCTGTGATTGGCCAAGCATGCAGGGTCATGGTGCATGCTTGACCAATCATCAGCGCGCAATGCCGCAGTAAATTATGGCCGTTGCGCGTCACTCGAATTTGGCGCGAACGACCTATTTTGTTTGAAATTCGTTGAACGTACGAACAGACAATGTTCGAGTCGAACATACGTTTGCATCGAACACAAAGCTCATCCCTATCAGACACTATAGCTGGCTACTGTGTTCTTCGCCTATAGCAGCCCTCTTTCCCATAAGGCTAGCAGGTCTACTGATACTTGGTTGCCCACAGGACTTATACACGCTACTATAGTGCCTGGCCACCTCGCCAGGGCAGGTGTGAACTGAGCAAAGCAAACAGGTACTTGTGATTCTGCTTGAGGAGAAAAGGTTGGGACTTTATATTAAGCACAAATTGCAAAGGTACTTGCGATTGGCAGACAGGCAGAGTGGCTCAATGAGAGTCCAGGTAACAGGCAGGCAGAGGTCATACACAGAGAATTCCAATCTAGCAGAGCGAGGCAGACAAAAAGTTAGCTTTATCAGGTGTAGCACCCTCTGCCATAGGTAGGTGCTAGAGTGAGGATTTTTGTGAGGTAGCTGCCAGAGCAGGAAAATTTAGGCAGGCCTATGCTTCAGGCTAGGCCTGCTTGTTTTGATCTAGGTGCAGAGAGTGGTTAGTGTAGTAGTTGGTGTCTCCCCTGCTTCCAGGGAGAATGCTCTGGAAGAGGGGCAAGGCTGAGGACTGGAGTGACAGGGAGCTTATGTGAGAAGCCCTGACCAATCCTCAACTGGAATTTGCAGGGGCAAGGCCTCCCATGTAAGCTCAGGTCCAGCCCACTGGAGGGAGTGGGCTGGACCTGACAGCCGACAGTAATGCAAGGCTTTCTCCCTGGTGTGGAGTGTCGTGCTTGCCCCCTCTCTTGGACTACAGGACAGTCAGGACGCCCACTAACACACAGCTCCTTTCTCTATCTGCAACGTAGAGAGCGTCCTGACTTTGTTGTAGTCCAAGGGAGGGGGCGAGCACGAAACTCCACACCAGGGAGAAAGCCTTGCATTACTGTGTGGAGTTACAGACAGAAGAACAGGAAGTGAGGATTTCCCAGAAGAAATAAGGACATTTAAAAGCAAAATTGAAGGATGAGGTAAGTGAAGGGAGGGGAAAAAAAGCATTTTTGTTCCTCTTTTTCCTACTGTTATGTAATAACAATACTTGAATTCAATATTCATGATCTTCCTTTCTTTCTTCCTTCCCTTCATTTTATTTTATGTCCTTCTTCATCCTAGTTAATTTATTTTCCGTGTAGATAATTATTTCCACTATGTTGTATTGTAAAGACCAAGACCAGTATCAGTGTAGCAATTTGGGAGCTCTGGTGGATCAATATTAAAGTGATTGTAAAGGCTTGTTTAAAAAAACTAAAATAAAAAACAAACATGTTATACTTACCTCATCTGTACAGCCTGGATCCTCCTATTCTCAGGGTCCCTCTTCGCTTCTCCTGGCCCCTCCCTCCTTTGAGTGTCCCTCAGCCCCACCCCCTCCCTCCCCTGATTGGATGACTGACTTTAAATGACAGCCACTGGAGCCAATGGTGCTGCTGCTCTGTCTCATTCAATCAGGAGGAGTGTCCTGGATGGGTTAAGGGATCGTGGACATCGCTGGAGAGAGAAGAGGCTCAGGTAGGTATTTAGGGGGTGCTGGGGGGGCTGCTACACACAAATGCTTTTTTATATTAATGCATACAATCTGCCTTCTGCCTTTACAACTCCTTTAACCACTTCCCGCCTGGCCTATAGCAGAATGACAGCTGGGCAGTGGTTGTGTTATCCTGACTGGGTGTCATATGACGTCCAGCAGGATAACTTACTTGCACACGCAGGGGGGCGCGCAGCATGGCGATTGTTGGCGCTGTCAGTCTGACACACCGCATCTCTAAACGCAGTAAGGAGCCTCAGACAGAGGCTCCTTACAATGTGATGATTACAGCGTGAACCAGGAAGTGCCGGTAAACGTTTTTACTTGGTTTGTGCTGACATTGAGAGATAATCAGGGTCTCTTTCTGTCGGGGGGGGGGGGGGGGGGCTCTGCGCTGATAATCAGCACATTGATTATCAGCACAGCCCCCATCAGATGTGCCCACCACAGCTGCAAATCAGTGCGCATCAGTGCCACCTATAAGTGCCCATCAGTGCCGCCTGTCAGTGCCCACTGGTGCCGCCTGTCAGTGCCCATCAGTGCCGCCTTTTCAAAAATTTTGGTAATTTTTAGTTTGTTTAGCAAAAAATAAAAACCCCATTGGTGATCTAATACCACCAAAAGAAAGCTCTAGTCGTGGGAAGAAAATTATAAAAAATTTGTTTGGGTACAGTGTTGCATGACTACACAATTGTCATTCCAAGTGCGACAGATCTAAAAGCTGAAAATTGTCCTGCGCAGGAAGGGGCAAAGGTGCCCGGTATTGAAGTGGTTAAGATCCAAGTAAAAGCCTTGTAAATCCTCTTGAAATCTAAGTATTGCAGAATGTCTGTCATTGATTACCACCAAACATGCAATTATTTCTGCAGAGCGTAACTTTTCCAGGAGCGGTCTCAGCAAATCTGTAAAAACAAGTATTGAAACACCTTCAAAATTTGCACTAGCTGTTCCTTGCACAGCGACAGCACATGATATGGCACAGCAGACAGCACTGGATATGGCACAGCAGACAGCACAGGATATGGCATGGAGAACAATACTGAATTAGGGCAAGAAGGGCAACACAGGATATAACACAGAAGGTGATACTGGATATGCCACAGAGGAGGGTGCCCGATATGGCACAGATGACGACACAGGATATGGCACACACTATGGCACAGTATATGGCCCAGGATATCTTACAGTGTATGGCACACAAATGCAGCGTACAGGGTGTAGCTCAGAGGACGGCACCAGATGTCGCACAGAGAATGGCACTGGATATGTCACAGGGTATATATGGCACAAGGTATGGCACAAAGTATAGCATGGGGTATCACCCAGGATATGGCACAGGGTATGGAACAGGACATAGCACAAAGATACAGCATCACTGTTTGAACGGAAAGTGAAAAATCTCTTGGTACTTGTCATTCCAACATTTTTACATATGTTAACCCAAAGGGCACTTTTAACTATGATTTGTGCTTTGCTAAATTTAGTTGTTATATGTCTATTTATTTATTTAAATGTTTTCCTTTTATTTGTTAATTTTTAATAAAAAAAATTTCAGTAATTCCCGGGTTAATAGACAGTTCTGGATGACTCTGGCTGTCGAGTCTTGTTACTCACTCCGCTCCCCGATGTCTTCCTATATCCAGTGGCGTCACTAGGGTTGGTGTCACCCGGTGCGGTAAAACATGGTGTCACCCCCCTCTGTCTAGGCTGCCCAGCACCAAGCAGGCAGCGCACGGGCATGGGGCGCACCCCAAACCAGCCCCTGTAAATGATAGTATAGGGTAGTATAGTGGCAGGTTAGGGTAGTATAGAGTGGTATAGTGGCAGGTTGGTGTAGTGGGGTGGTATAGGACAGGTTAAGGTGGTATAGGGCATGTTGGGGTAAAATAGGGTAGTTTGGGGTGGTATAGGGCAAGTTAGGGTTGCATAGGGCAGGTTGGGGTGGTATAGGGCAAGTTAGGGTGGCACAGGGCAGGTTGGGGTGGTATAGTGCAAGTTAGGGTGGCATAGGGCAAGTTGGGATGGCATGGGAAAGGTTGAGGTGGTACAGGGCAAGTTAGGGTGGCATTGGGCAGGTTGGGGTGGTATAGGGCAAGTTATGGTGGCATAGGGCAGATTGAGGTGATACAGGGCAAGTTAGGGTGGCACAGGGCAAGTTGGGGGTGGCATGGGAAAGTTTGGGGTGGTACAGGGCAGGCTGGGGTGGTACAGGGCAGGCTGTGATGGCACAGGGCAGGCTGGGTGGTACAGGGCAGGCTGGGGTGGTACAGGGCTGTTTGGGGGGGGTACAGGGCAGGCTGGGGTGGTATAGGGCTGTTTGGGGTGGTACAGGGCAGGCTGGGGTGGTACAGGGCAGGCTGGGTGATACACGGCAGGCTGGGGTGGTACAGGGCAGGCTGGGGTGGCACAGAGCAGGCTGGGGTGGTACAGGGCAGGCTGGGATTGCACAGGGCAGGCTGGGGTGGTACAGGGTAGGCTGGAGTGGTATAGGGCAGGCTGGGATTGCACAGGGCAGGCTGGGTGGTACAGAGTAGGCTGGCATTGCACAAGGCAGGCTGGGATTGCACAGGGCAGGCTGGGTGGTACAGAGTAGGCTGGCATTGCGCAAGGCAGGCTGGGTGGTACAGGGTAGGCTGGCATTGCACAAGGCAGGCTGGGTGGTATAGAGTAGGCTGGCATTGCACAAGGCAAGCTGGGTGGGACAGGGGAGGATGGGGTGGTACAGGGCAGGCTGGGTGGCACAGGGCAGGCTGGGGTGGTACAGGGCAGGCTGGGATTGCATAGGGCAGGCTGGGTGGTACAGGGTAGGCTGGCATTGCACAGGGCAGGCTGGGTGGTACAGGGTAGGCTGGGGTGGTCAGGGAAGGCTGGGTGGTACAAGGTAGGCTGTGGTGGCACAGTGCATCTTAGAACTCTATGTAGTGACACTGCAGAGTAACTTACTTACATAGCATGAATGCAGATGAAGACCCGGGCTTGTGGGCGGGGCTGTTGTGTCCTCACCTCTAGCTGCTTGAGCTGCAGCATCATCGATGGTGAAGGAGTCTGTGGGAGGAGAAAAGGTAGCCACACCCACCAACTCCAGCTCACACGGGATAGCCTGACTGAGGAATGTTACAGGCAGCCTCCCCGCATGGCTAGAAGCCCTGCTCGCACCGCTCCAATCAATACAGTACGGTGTTAAAAAAAAAAACGGAATGGTGTCACCCCTCTAGCGGGTGTCACCCGGTGCGGACCGCACCCCCCGCACCCCCCTAGCAACGCCTCTGCCTATATCCTCGGCCAATTACAGTTGGATTTGGCAGGTCTCAGCCTGCTCAGCGTTATCGGTGACTGCTCTAGGTGACTGCAGGCGGTCTCTCCAGGCAGTATACTCCGCCACTTTGGCTTTGAAGAGCTGTGATGATCCCGTTGGCTTCTGCTCGGCTTCTACTTGGTCACTACTCAGCTAGCTTTGGCTCGGGTGGGCTTGGCATTTCCGACAGCATTCGGCAGCGCTCGTGTAGAGCACAGACTCTGAAATGCAGACAATCCCCATAAATCTCCAGTGAATAGTCGTGCGTGCAGGGTGTGTCGGATGTGCCTGGGCACACTGTAATCACGCTGTGCTGTGCAGATTCCCCTTGCTGCTTAGCTGCAGAGAAAGGGATTGGGGAATCTTTGTCCTCAGTCCCTTTCTATTTCTCAAGTGAGACATCAGGGGTCTATTTACCCCTGATATTTCACAGCAGCACATATAAGGACAGGAGAGCTGTGGCTGACAGACACACGTAAACTGACTACATGTCAGGAGCTGCGGTGGCTCAACGCGATTGGCACTGCGCTGACAAGCCATTCACCTCTGCAGCTAGGGGTTCCCGGTCTCGGCTACATGTGAATTGAGTTTGGTGGTCTCAGCCCGGCTCCCGGTGGGTGTGCTATGCGAGGTAAGCCTGCGCAAAGTACGCCCACCCCCCTCCCACAAAAAACACCACACTTACACGCACTCGAAATTGGGTTAACATGCACGCACTTTGACCACGCGGTCTCTAAAAAGAGAGGCGAAGGACTAACGGGGCTGGTTGAGCGGGCAAATCCTCTCACTCCCTTATAGGGAGTCCCTCTGCCCCGTTGGGCTTCAAAGCGGAGCAGGTAGGGCGGGCTGTGTGGGAGGACCCCCTCACACCCGCCATTGCCACCCGGGGCATGGAGAAAGGTGGCAGATTGCCTCTGGGGGAGGCCTGCCTACTCCCAACTCCTGCAGTCTGGCTCCTCTCTCGAGTACACGCACAAAATACACTTTAAAAAAAAAACTGACTACATGTCAGGGCTCAGCAGCCATGATACACTGTGGTCAGTTTACAAAGGGAGGGCAGAAACTGGCAGGATCAGCCAGGTATTTCAGGTGTTACAGGGGGGCAAATCACAAGCACTGTGCTGTATAAAATGCTTTAAAGAAGTAGGATTCTTTTTTTGGGCAGGGGGGGTTAACAAACGCTTTAAGGGGGTGCTCTACATATGATTGTATAGAGGTGACCTTATTAAATTGTAAGGTGCATGACTAGCATTATTTGAGTAGATCTGCTCAAAGTTTCCATTGTGCCAAAAGGAAAGGAAATTATGTGAGTTGCCTTGGGGAAACTGTAAATACGTGAGATCTAATCTTCTAAAGTGTGTAAAAAGAGAGGTAAAGTGAACAGAAATGCCTAATTATGTATACAAGGAGATTCATTCTTATGCCGTGTACACACGATCGGTCAAACCAATGAGAGCGGTCTGATGGATCATTTTCATCGGACCAAACCGATCGTGTGTGGGCCCCATCGGTTATTTATCCATAGGTTAAAAAAAAGCTATCTTGTTTTAAATTTAACCGATGGATACCTAGAAAAAAAACGATCGTTAGTAGGCACGACCATAGGTTAAAAATCCATGCATGCTCAGAATCAAGTCGACGCATGCTTGGAAGCATTGAACTTCGTTTTTTTCAGCACGTCGTTGTGCTTTACGTCACCGCGTTCTGACACGATCGTTTTTTTAACCGATGGTGTGTAGGCATGACTTTCCACTGGTATTGAAAATGAGGGAAAATCTGGCATTTCCATTGTCCCTGTAACAGGATGCGAGTGGAAATCTTAATAGTAAAACATTTTCCGGTGACAACAGCCTAAAATGGGAAACTAAATACAGGTAAATAGGTAAATGTAAAGCCTCCCCATGGGACACATACATTCAGAAAAACCTGATAGGGGTCCTAAGAACTCCTTACTCTAAAACATAACATTTTGTGTAGAATTAGACTAAGTATAACTAAAGGCAGGGGGCCATATTCCCGTAGATTTCCGGCGGGCGTCGCGTAAGCCATTTACACTACGCTGCCCCAACCTACAGGAGCAAGTGCTGTATTCCCCAAACACTTGCTCCGTAGTTTGGGGCGGCGTAGTGTAAAAGGCCCGGCGTATCCTTGCGTATTTCAAAGGGGGCGGCTTATATTTAAATTAAGCGCACCCCCGTTTCGATCGAACTGCGCATGCGCCGGGCTAAAAATAGCCCAGTGCGCATGCTCCAGTTCTCGGCGGAAAACGTCAATGACGCCGACGTGTGCGTCATTGACGTAAAGTCGTATTCAAGAACGACTTAGTAAAACGACGTACCCGACGGGAAAAGACGACGCGGACCCGACGCCATACTTAACATGGCATACGTGGGACTGGCGTAAGGTTACCCCTCATATAGCAGGGGTAACCTTACGCTTACGCAAACGACGTTAGCGACGGTTACGCGACGCGATTTCGTTCGAGAATCGGCGTATCAGGCTCATTTGCATAAACAAATGAGACCTGAACGTAAACGCCACCTAGCGGCCGGCGGCGAATTACATTTAGGATCCGACAGTGTAAGTGACTTACACTAGTCGAATCCTAGCCTAAATCCGGCGTATCTTGTTTTGTGAATACAAAATAATGATACGCCGGCGGGAAATTCGATTTACGCCGGTGTATCAGTAGATACACCGGCGTAACTTGTTTGAGAATATGGCCCAGGGTTTTTTTAGTTTTTGATGGAGTGGAGAGGGATTAGAACACCTGTCAGTTTTTATTGCTGTCTGTGCCCCCCGTTAAGGAGATTCAACCTTTCTATTTGACCTGACAATATATGATTGATATAGGATACAAACGCCCTGGGTAACCTCTATCACCACTGTGCCAATGAAAAAATTTGAAGTAAACTACAGCTGCTGCTTAGTGAATAAATATTTAAACAGAAAAAACTTAACCTAAATAGGTGTAAGAAAATTGCCGCGCTAATTAATATAATACTTAATAAATAAACAATAACATATAAACTCAATAACACCACGTGACAAGTGATATAAAGTCCATAAAAAATTTATAAACAAATTTGATGAGAAAATTCCTTATTCTGTGAATCTTCCACTTCACCACCGTGCTGTGATAACTCCCCTCTGAAAAACGCACTCACCAGACAGATTTGCCTTTCACTCTCGTGTTAGGCTAAATCACTTGTGTATGATCCCACAAATGGATAAACGGATCTCAGCTGGACCATCGTGATAATCCCTCAATAATGTGTATGAAAACAAAAGAAGTAAAATAAAAGCACAGAAGTAAAATAAAAGTACAGAAAAGACACTTGTCGTGTGGACATTGACTTTACTGCAGCTCTCATCCAGTACCCAAGACGGCGGAGATACAGAGGTAACGTGTCACCAAAAAACAAACCAGCAGCTCCTTCGGGGGTAGTGCTACACACATATTGTTAATTCCAGTAGTAGACTGGTAGGGATTACACTAAAGGTGGCCATAGATATTTTGAATCCCCGCCACCCACAACCCTCTCTAGTGCACAGCCCCCAATTGCCCAAAGTGCTGAATACCAAGTCTGGCTCCACAGTGGCCCAGATTCTCAAAAGAGATACGGCGGCGCATCTCCAGATACACCGTCGTATCTCTGCCTAGCGCCGTCGTATCTATGCGACTGATTCTTAGAATCAGTTACGCATAGATATCCCTTAGATCCGACAGGCGTAAGTCTCTTACGTGGTCGGATCTTAACTGCAATTTTTTTTTTGCCCGCTATGTGGCGCTTCCGTCGATTTCCCCGTTGAGTATGCAAATTAGCAAGATACGCGAATTCCCGAACGTACGCGCGGCCGGCGCAGTAAAGTTACGACGTTTACGTTAGGTTTTCCCGGCGTAAAGTTGCCCCTGGGTCTATGAGGCGCAGCCAATGTTAAGTATGGCCGTCGTTCCCGCGTCGAAATTTAAAAAATTTACGTTGTTTGCGTAAGTCGTCCGTGAATGGGGCTGGACGTCATTTACGTTCACGACTAAACCAATGACGTCCTTGCGACGTCATTTGGAGCAATGCACACTGCGATATTTTTGGGACGGCGCATGCGCAGTTCGTTCGGCGCGGGGACGCGCTTCATTTAAATGAAACACGCCCCCTACCCGCCGAATTTGAATTCCGCCGGGTGATTTACGCTACGCCGCCGCAAATTTACAGGCAAGTGCTTTGTGAATAAAGCACTTGCCTGAAAAACTTGCAGCGGCGTAACGTAAATGAGATACGTTACGCCCGCACAGAGATACGCCGATCTCTGTGAATCTGCCCCAGTATATTTACATTGCTCTGCAGGTACTGGCAGTCAGTGTTCTTGAAGCTGAAATGAGGTTGTCTTTTTCTGATAGTTGTGTTTTATATGCCTATACATATCTACTAGAACAAAACACATATAAATAGTATAAGCTGTGGATTTTACTGTCGTGTCATATCATATTAACTGAGCAAAGAGAATGATCCTCTGAAAGCATTTTAACGAGAGATAACTCACTGCTTGTAATTTTTACAAGTTAATGTACTGCAATTCTACAGCTGCTTTCTATAAAAAAGCTGCTGATTCAGTAAATGTACAGGCTTTACAATAATGCATGGCCTTGTAGGAAGAATAATTGTGTTGTGTCAGGACAGAGAGACATAGATTAAAGCTCTTCTTCCCCCCTCCTCTCCCATATTTAGAATGTAATTTTTTTGGGGGGGCAGGGGGCGGTTAATTAACTTTGACAGGTACCAGCTCCCACTTCCCGTCAAATCGCTGTGGCAATTTGAGTGTGTGTTTGCTCCCTCTCCCTGTTTCCCCCACAATCGTTTGGGACACATCACAGATCCCAGGAGACTGCGGGTCCATTCACGAGGCTTAGCTCATGTGCAGTGCTCAGCCGGATTTGAAGTCGCAAGGAGTCACAGTTAAAGCGAAACTTCTGTAATTTTTTAATCTTTCCATCTATTAAATCCTCTGCCCCTGTTGGTTTAACTTTGTATAGTAAAAAAATATTTTTTCCTGCCAGTAAATATCTTAAACAGCCCACTTCCTGTTTCTTGTCTGGAAAAAACCCTAGGGTTATGACATTATGCACAGCTCTCTCTCTCTCACTCTCGTCAGAGTTTGCCAGAAAGGGAGGGGGATGAGTAATAAAAGGGCCAATGAGAGCTGCAGAGCTGGAGGTGTGCCTCTGTGTGTTTGTGTAAATCCAGGAAGTGAACAGGCAGCAGCTTCAGCTGCCAACAGTAAAAATGGTTGCAGCCAGACTCAGTGGAGGGAGATTTCTGCAGCATATTTGGCAAGTACAGATTCACAGTGTACTGTATATAAAATAATATGAAAAGTGATTGGAGGGAAGCTTCAGAGTGGCAAAGATGTTTTTATTACAAATTATGTGAGGAGACTGCAGTTCCTCTTTAAGATGCTGGCAAAGAGAGTCGACTTTAAATTTTTTGTTTACAGGGTGAAGCTCCTAATTGTTTACTTTTGTCCTAATTTCTAATACATATTAAAAATAATAAGCAAATGGATATGATGAATATATTAAAAGTATGACTAAATCTAGACTATGTTCAAAAATTTTGAGTTTATATGTCAAAAAGAGTAATTTCAGTGGTCCCTCTGTAATTCTTTTTTCTCTTCATATTCCTGGTATTTACCAACAAAGTATACATTGTGATATCCATAGCTGAAATGTATCCTAAAGTATACAGAGCACGTATGTTATCTTGTTCAATATACAAAAAGACAAAAGGGCCGGATTCACAGGCAGCGGCGCACATTTATGCCGCCGTAGCATATCTCCTGTACGCTACGCCGACGCAGCGCAGAGAGGCAAGCATTGAATTCACAAAGCCAATGCTCCCAAATCTGCGCTGGGTTTCCAAGGTGTAAGTCGGCATAAGTGAAAGTGGGCGTGAGCGTAAGTTTAAGAATGAGGCGTGACCCAATGCAAATGATGGGCCAAGCGCCAGATAGATACGTATAACGAACGGCGCATGGTCCGTCCCGTGGACGCATCCCAGTGCGCATGCTCACAATCACGTGGGAACAACTGCCTAAGATACGTCGGATCACTGCCTACGGCATGAACGTAACCTACGCCTAGTCATATTCACGTCCAACGTAAACTACGTAAAATACGCCGGCTTGTGTTCCCTGGTGCAGACCTTTGCATGTCTTCTGCTGAGTTACACCTCCTTTATGGGGCATAACTTTACGCCTGACATATGACGGGCGCACGTACGTTCGTGAATCGCCGTATCTCCCTCATTTGCATATTTGAATAGGAAATCAATGGGAGCGCAAAATGCGTCCAGCGTAAACATGCGCCCACTCTACGCCGGCGTAGGCAAGTTACGTCGGTGGGATGAAGCCTGTTTTTAGGCGTATCTTAGTTTTGTGGGCCCGGCGCACAGATATGACGGTGCATATTTGCACTTACGCGGCGTATCTGGAGATACGTCGGCGCAAGTGCTTTGTGAATCCGGGCCATAGTATAGCTCACAATAACTCATAAACTGTATTTCAAATGGTTCTAAACTCAAACTGTTGTTTTTTTTTCTTTTTTTTTACCTTAAAGCATTCTCTGCATTAAAGGAGAAGTATGGGAAATGAAAAAAATTAATAAAATTATACTCACTTCCTGTTAAGGGCTGGCTTTAAGCCTGAAAACTGAGTGATCACATGACTGCTGGTCGCTCATTTCTTAGTATTCCTGGAGCAGAGAGCGGTGACCATCAGTCACTGCTCTCTGTTCTGCCCCTCCAGAGCTCCCTGGACTGGGAAGGAGAAGGAGCAGCTGGCTTCAGTTCTCAGCCATGCTCTGAGAGGCTGAGGTTTTGATCTGCTGTTTTTAGGTCACAGGAAAGCAAAAGTAAGTGCACTCCTGTGGCTCAGAAGAGAAGTATGGCCAAAAAAGCTTTGGCCATACTTTTATTTTAAATGTAAAAAAAAAAAAAAATCATCCACAGCAATACAAAGATGACTTTAAATTTAGAGAAGTGTGAACTCCATGGGTGGAGTTTCTCGAATCTCCCTTGCTCTTCTTTAAAATAGTTAGGTACTCTGTCAGATGCTATCTTTCTCCTTTTTTCTTCTCTCTTTTCTTATTTCTCTTATTTTTTTTAGTTAGCACTGTCCAAAAAAGGAGGATTGTAGCAGAGGGGGCAGGTGAACAAAGGGAGCTTGCAGATTAATTAATATGTAGGGACAGTCCTTTGAGATGTTCTTTTGCCAGGTATCGTTGGGGCCCTTTTCAGAGCATTGGTGCACTTAACAACAGTCCCTGTTAACCTTCATGCAGTAAAAGTACAGTATCTTATAGTCTCAGCAAAGGTGCAAGGTAGATGTGGTTAAGACGTGGTAATGGTTCAGTATAATGCAGTATAGGGCCGGTATAGGTGCAGTCTAGGTTTGGCATAAGTGCATTATAGAGTGCAGTATGAATATAATATGGATTGAGTACAATTAGTGTCCTGGGCTCAGTAGCTTAGTCCCTGTTGCAGCATAAGCAAGTAGTAAATAGTCCTGGGAATGCTGCGGTGACCTATCACTGTTGATCTCCCCCATAAGCCTCCAGTGATCAGCAGGGGGAAGCATAGGGTGAGTGGATGCTCCAGTCTGCCTGCGGCAGCATTGCAGATGCTGTGATGTGGGGAGTGTTGTACTGCTTCTGGGTGTTCTCACTCCCAGTCTCAGGCTCTGATCTCTGCTGGCAGGCAAATATCCAGACAGAGGTGCTCTCTTTAACAAACCTGTAAAACATAAAAGTATAGCTTTCTTCTATAAAGTTTTTTCTCTGTATCCTAAATATGAGAAAAACCCTGATATGTATAAATGGGAAAAAGATTTAGGACAATCCTTTTCAGATGAATGTAACTCCTTACAAATTAGCTAAAATATATCCATCTACATCACCACTATGCTGGCGTTGTACGGATCAAGTTGGTTCCTTATTCCACATTTTATGGAGTTGTAAAAATCTGACCAGTTTCTGGAACTCGATATCCACCTTTATTGCCTCTTTCACAGGAAACTTGTTAAAACTATCCCCTTGCTATGGCCCTTTTAGGTATCAACCTTGACACTTTGCCATTTAAATACAGAATATTAGTGGCGAATATTCTTATAGCGACTAGACTTACCATAACGAAAATGTGGAAATCAATTGAGGCCCCTAACCTGTGTGATGTCATTCTTATGCCGCGTACACACGATCAGTCTATCCGATGAAAACGGACCGATGGACCGTTTTCATCGGTTAACCGATGAAGCTGACTGATGGTCCGTCACGCCTACACACCATCGGTTAAAAAAAACTATCGTGTTAGTACACGGTGACGTAAAACACACAACGTGCTGAAAATTGGATTTTTAACCGATGGTTGTGCCTACTAACGATCGGTTTTGTCCTATCCGTTAGGAATCCATCGGTTAAATTTAAAATAGGGAGGAAGAACAGACCTTCAGTGAGATCAGTGAGGACGAGGAACAGGACATGAGTAGCTCGGCATCCAACCTTGTGCAAATGGGGTCTTTCATGCTGTCGTGCCTGTTGAGGGACCCTCGTATAAAAAGACTGAAGGAGAATGACCTGTACTGGGTGGCCACGCTACTAGACCCCCAGTATAAGCAAAAAGTGCCTGAAATGCTACCAAATTACCAGAAGTCGGAAAGGATGCAGCAGTTCCAAAATAAATTAAAAAGTATGCTTTACACAGCATACAAGGGTGATGTCACAGCACAACGGGAATCTAACAGTGGAAGAGGTGAAAGTAATCCTCCTCCTACCATGACCACGCCGGCAAGGACAGGACGCTTTACAGACGTGTTGTTGATGGAGGACATGCAGAGCTTTTTCAGTCCTATGCATCGCCACAGCCCTTCGGGGTCCACCCTCAGAGAACGACTCGACCAACAGGTAGCAGACTACCTCACCTTAACTGCAGATATCGACACTCTGAGGAGCGATGAACCCCTTGACTACTGGGTGTGCAGGCTTGACCTGTGGCCTGAGCTATCCCAATTTGCGATAGAACTTCTGGCCTGCCCCGCTTCAAGTGTCCTTTCAGAAAGGACCTTCAGTGCAGCAGGAGGTATTGTCACTGAGAAGAGAAGTCGCCTAGGTCAAAAAAGTTTACATTGCCTCACCTTTATGAGGCATGGATCCTGAAGGGACTGACAGTGGGCGATACATTTGACTAAAGGCCTGATGAGATGAGCTTCCTTGGGCTACAAATGGTACACACGCTGCTGTATTTTATTTCTGCATGCCGGATGACTTGCGTGACTTATCCGCCACCAAATAGGGTTCAAGCCGCAATGTTTTAGTGCACTTTCTGCCTGAAAAACATATTTTTTTCTGGCCGCTGCTACAGCAGCAGCTGCAACAATACCTACTTTTTCAGGCATGTGTAAATGCCTAATTTTTCTGGCCTCTGGTGCTGCACTGTGGCTGCAAAAACAAAACAAAAAAAAAGGCACATACATGTGTCAATTCCCCTTTGTGATCGTTACCTTGTGGTGAAGGGGCTTGCGTATCACAATGAAGCGACCACCTCTATGAGTGTGTTGGCAATGGCAATGTTGGCACACCCCAGATGATAAGGTCGTTGCTTCATTGTGAACAGACCAAAAGCGATCGGCTGGATAATTTTGCATAGAAAAAACATTAATTTTCTTTGTGATCATCTAAGGTGATCATTAAATCCTACTAGGCCAACAATGGGCCCACACTGCAGAATCATTGTTTTCTGGGTCACTTAACTGTCACTGAACTACCTCAGCACGACCATAGGCTTTGAAAAACCCCCATCGCCTGCAATCTCCAAAACGTTCATTGACGTCAGTGAGGACAAGGAACGGGACATGGCTAGCTTGGTATCCAACCTTGTGTAAATGGAGAGTTTGCGGTTGTGCAAATGGACTGTTTGCAGGTGTTTGCGGTGCGCATTAAACGGGGAGTTTGGTCTGTCATAGTTTGGTCTGTCACTGTGAACCCTAACCCTATTACAGACAGGGTTAGGTTTACAGATAGGGTTAGGGTTAGGGTTACAGATAGGGTTAGGGTTACAGATAGGGTTATGGGTACAGATAGGGTTAGGGTTACAGATAGGGTTAGGGTTACAGATAGGGTTACAGACAGGGTTAGGGTTAGGGTTAGGGTTACAGACTGTAACCCTAACCCTATCTGTAACCCTAACCCTGTCTGTAACCCTAACCCTAACCCTATCTGTTACCCTAACCCTAACCCTGTCTGTAACCCTAACCCTATCTGTAACCCTAACCCTAACCCTAACCCTTACACTACCTGATCGATACAACATCATACCTAATGTTTTAAAGCACGTTATTCCAAACAATTTATGAATGTTAGGTGATTTATGCCCTTTATGGATTAAAAACACACTCTGCGACAACTACGTAATTTTCCATGGGAGTTTTGCCATGGATCCCCCTCCGGCATGCCACAATCCAGGTGTTAGTCCCCTTGAAACAACTTTTCCATCACTATTGTGGCCAGAAAGAGTCCCTGTGGGTTTTAAAATTCGCCTGCCCATTGAAGTCTATGGCGGTTCACCCGCTTCGCCCGTTGGCGAACATTTGTGGAAGTTCGCGTTCGCCATTTGCGAACCAAAAATTTTAGGTTTGCGACATCACTACTCTCTAGTCTTGCTAAAATGGGCAATTGAGCACATGGAGCTTTCTAGAATTTGACTAGACTTACATTTGTGTCCTTGGCAGACTGTAGGGTAATTTCAAGGTGGGCATAAAGTGATCTAAAAGTAATAACAATACAGAAAAGTGTGATTTAACAAACCACAAAATTGGTCCCAAGGGGGTGCAGGTGTGTATGCAAGTTATACTATGACGAAAAAAAGAGAGCTTGTTCTAGTATGTGAGTAAACCCTGCAAGGTTTATTCGATGTTGTGGTCTTATCTCATATAGTTCACATGTGGGAGCAGAAAAACCAAGAAGCTCAAGATAAATTAAAAAAGTACCCAGGCTAAGTAATGAAACAGGAACAGAGACTGTTGCTATGTAAATAATGTGGGAATTATGCAACAAGTTAAGTACCATGAAGATCAACAGATAAGGTTTAGGCAAGATAAAATCGTTTAAAAGGGTTTTAGGTAAAGACAAAAATTTGCCATATAATTTGTTTTAATATTTTTGTTTTAAAAAGAGATGAAAGCCCTCGTTAGTGTTACAAGGTCTCAGGTGTGAATGGGGAGCATGTGTGTTAAATTTGGTCTTATCTCTCTTATGGCCCGTACACACGATATCTTCCGAAAACGATCGTCCGATGATGAATCGTACGATTTTCGGATCGTGTGTACACTACTTTCGACACCCGTTTCTGACTGTGGAAACGAAAAATATCGTCGGAGCAAGCTCCATAATTTTTTTCGTACGTCAGCGGAACGAACGATAATCGTGTAATTTGTACAGCAATCGTCCGTTTAAACTCGTAAACGAACGATTGCGCATAATCAGAAGCTGCTAATGACCCGGAAGGAATATGAAATAAACAACCTGGAAGCATCACATGTACGCAATGAACGTACCGAAAGAACGCCCTGCGAACGATTCTTCATGATGCAGACTCGGCGCATGTGTCGTAAGCTCCGCCCCTCTGTGCCCCGTGATCACACAACGCAGTCTGCGACATAGGGCGAGGCTGCAGCATGGAGAAGGCAGAGGAGAGCATGTCTGGGCCTAAAAAGAAGCTTACTGCCCTAAAAAAGGCAAAGAAGCCACTGAAGGCAACACCCATGACTAGAGAAGAAATGATTGAACTCGTAAGTTTCTTTGAAACATTTGATTATGATGGGAAGCTCAAAACATACTACAAACCAAATTCCCGGAAGGATCGCATCCTGGAGAAAGTAATTGAAGTGATAAATAAGAAACATGGAATCCTGCGGTCCAAAGATCAATTACGTAAAAGGTGGTCTGATCTAAAACATCGAGAAGAAGCACAACTGGAAAAAATTCATTTGATCATCCAAAAAAGTAAGTTTTAATGGGATTTTACTAATGTACAAAAATAAATCTGATTTTCTTATTTAAATATATTTTCAATTTTTATTTTATTTTTGCAGGGAAAAACAAGCCAAAAAATCCAAAAAGACCAAATCCAAGGTCAGGAAAGGAAAAAGATCAATTGCTGCAGCGTTCCACAGGTATGTGCAAACAACCACATGGTTTTTAAAGTGACGGGGCATGATGGGAATGTGATGTCACAAAGGGTGAGGTCGCAGGGTGGCATCACCCGGTGACCACGCCCTATGCCTATATAAGTCGATGCGCACAGCTCAGATGGCATTACAGCGGGAGAGCTTATCGTGTCAACATCGCTGGAACAGAAGAAGGAAGAAGACAGCAGGGAGAAAAGCCCTGGCCCCCGCGGTGGAGCCAGGCAGAAGAGGGAACAGAGAACACAGCGGAGAGAAGACCGGGCGGGGCCCGGCAGAAAAGGCAAGAGAGCAGACCGGGCCCACGCGGGGCCCGGCAGAAGAGAGAAGCCCGGGGCCCACCCCCGGCAGAAATTGACGAAGCCCGGATGGCCCCCTGAACCAAAAAGGGGGTGGGGGGCCCGGCGGAAGACCCCCCAGCTGACTAATAAATTATTTTAAAATCTGTGTGGTGTGTTTTTTTAACTTTACATTTTTCCCCCAGGTGAATGGGTAGGGGTACGATGTACCCCATACTCATTCACATAGGGTGGGGGGCCGAAATCTGGGGGCCACCTTATAAAAAGGGGGCTCCCAGATTCTGATAAGTCCCCCGCCCGCATACTCCGACAACCAACGGCAAGGGTTGTCGGGAAGAGGCCCTTGTCCCCATCGACATGGGGACAAGAGTGCTTTGGGGTGGGGGGCGCAGTGCATTAATTAATTCATTATTTGTATTTATTTTTGTGGCCACAGAAAAGAGGGGGGGACAGAGTGCGGCCCCCCCTCTCCTGAACCGTACCAGGCCACATGCCCTCAACATGGGGAGGATGTCCCCATGTTGATGGGGACAAGGGCCTCATCCCTACAACCCTGGCCGGTGGTTGTGGGGGTCAAAGGGGACCCCCAGATCCCGCCCCCCCTGTGTGAAATGGTAATGGGGTACATTGTACCTCTACCATTTCACCAAAAAAAAGTGTCAAAAATGTAAAAAATGACAATAGCCGGTTTTTGACAATTCCTTTATTAATACCTTCTTTCCGCGCTTCTTTTTCTTCTTCCATCTTCTTCTTTTCTGCTCTCATTCGGGTTTCTTCCTCCATCTTCTTCTTCATCTGCTTCTTTCTTGGGTCTTCTCGTCCGCATCTTGACCGGCTTCTTCTTCCATCTTCTTCTCCTTCCGTCGGCCTTCTCATCCGCATCTTGCTTCTTCTTCCCCGGACGCTGCGATTGAAATTGAAGTCCCCACCGTGTGACGCTCCTGTGACCCCGCCCCCCTCTGACTCCACGGGTAAAGTCATAAGAAAGTCCCCGTGTGGGACATGTGTGTCAGAGGGGGGCGGGGTCACAGAGCATCACACGGCGGGAACGTCAATTGGAAGCTCATCCGCATCTTGCGCGGCTTCTTCTTCCCCGGACGCTGCGCTTCAAATTGAAGTCCCCGCCGCGTGACGCTCTGTGACCCCGCCCCCCTCTGACGCACATGTACCACACGGGGACTTTCTTTTGAGTTTACTCGTGGCGTCAGAAAGGGGCGGGGTCACAGGAGCGTCACACAGCAAGAACTTCAATTTGAAGCGCAGCGTCCGGGGAAGAAGAAGCAAGATGTGGATGAGAAGGCCGATGGAAGGAGAAGAAGATGGAAGAAGATGCCGGTCAAGATGCAGATGAGAAGGCCGACGGAAGGAGAAGAAGATGGAAGAAGATGCCGGTCAAGATGCGGATGAGAAGGCCGACGGAAGGAGAAGAAGATGGAAGAAGACGCCGGTCAAGATGCGGACGAGAAGACCCAAGAAAGAAGCAGAGGAAGAAGCAGAAGATGGAGGAAGAAACCCGAATGAAAGCAGAAAAGAAGAAGATGGAAGAAGAAGAAGCGCGGAAAGAAGATATTAATAAAGGAATTGTCAAAAACCGGCTATTGTAATTTTTTACATTTTTGGCACTTTTTTTGGGTGAAATGGTAGAGGTACAATGTACCCCATTACCATTTCACACAGGGGGGGGCCGGGATCTGGGGGCGGGGATCTGGGGGTCCCCTTTGTGAAAGGGGTCTTCCAGATTTTGATAAGCCCCCCCGCCCGCAGACCCCCACAACCACCGGGCAAGGGTTGTGGGGTTGAGGCCCTTGTCCCCATCAACATGGGGACATCCTCCCCATGTTGAGGGCATGTGGCCTGGTACGGTTCAGGAGAGGGGGGCCGCACTCTGTCCCCCCCCTCCTTTCTGCGGCCGGCCAGGTTAACGTGCTCGGATAAGGGTCTGGTGTGGATTTTTGGGGGAACTCCACGCCATTTTTTTTTTAATTTGGGGTGGAGTTCCCCTTAATATCCATACCAGACCTGAAGGGCCTGGTAATTGAATTTGGGGGGACCCCACGCTTTTTTTTTTTTTATGAATGAATCCTCTCAGACTTGCTGGGAGCCGACAATTCATTATTGCTGCAAGTGATTTTTAAATAACTTTTTTTCCTTCAGAATGTCATTTTGTGCAGAGACAGTTCTAAGTACGGGAAACATGCGCTTTTTCACACGCTTACTTTACACCCCCCATAGGTACGAAATTTAAAGGAATATTTCAATTTTATTGTTGCACTTTAAGCATTATTAAATTCACTGCTCCTGAAAAAACTTCAGTTTAAAAAAAAGAAAAGCATTGATACATGTCCCCTGGGGCAGGACTTTAAAATTAACACTTTTGATTTCTCCCATAGACTTCTAAAGGGAGTTCGGCGGCGGCTTTACATATTAATTGCATTAATTGCATTGCACCCGCTGCTACGCTGGTTCATGCACCTAATTAAGGATTCATCCGGCGCACTAATTAAGCCATGAACGGCGCAGCGCACTGTTAATAGTAAATCAGCACCAATATGTATTTACTTGATTGTTTTCCTATATGACCTAAATTGGTTATTAGTAATTATTATCCTTCTCAGGTCGTGTGCTGGACAGTACCACTATTTCCCATTCCAAGATGGATATTTTGAAGTGTTGTTCCGAACTGGAGAAAATTAAACGATCAGCTGCTGCACTCCAGCAAAAATTGAAAGAGTTCATTGATCTGCTGAACAAATTCTAGATGCTGTAGCTCTTAACTTGTTTATGCACTTTGTTTTTGTTTTTTTCATTCTGTTTTACAATGTTAACGAGGTCTATCAAAATGCGATTAGCATTTTATGGTTTACTACTTTACCAAAAATCCTGTTAGCTGCATAGGAGCGGTGAAGAAGGTGGGTTTATCGCTCCAACGCTCCTCCACCCCTCCTGTCCATTGAAATCAATGTGACAGCCCGTCTATACCACCCGCAATGCGCTGCTGAAGCAGTGCATTGCAAGAGGTTTTAATACTTTGTTGACCTCTAGCAGGTATGGGAAATAGGGACGGAAAAGCTAAAATATTGTTAAAAATAGCATTATTTAAGGATTAACGCTTGTGGCTTATCATTCTGAAAGGGCTCTTAGAATCATAGGGCCAGATTCACAAAAGAGATACGATGGCGTATCTCCTGATACGCCGTCGTATCTCTGAGATACGATTGTCGTATCTATGCGCCTGATTCATAGAATCAGGTTACGCATAGATAGCCCTAAGATCCGACAGGTGTAAGTGACTTACACCGTTGGATCTTAGGCTGCAATTCTAGGCCGGCCGCTAGGTGGCGATTCCATTGCGGTCGGCATGGAATATGCAAATGACTAGTTACGCCGATTCACGAACGTCTGCTTTGCCCGTCGCTGTTTACGTCGTTTCCGTAGAGATACGCCGCGTAAAACTAAAGCTGCCCTCTAGGTGGTCTAGCTAATGTTAAGTATGGCCGTCGTTCCAGCGTCGAAATTTGAAATTTCACGTCGTTTGCGTAAGTCGTCCGTGAATGGCGCTGGACGCCATTTACGTTAACGTTGAAACCAATGACGTCCTTGCGACATCATTTAGCGCAATGCACATCTGGAAATTTTAGGGATGGAGCATGCGCAGTACGTCCGGCGCGGGAACGCGCCTAATTTAAATGGTCCCCGCCCCATTTGAATTAGGCGGGCTTGCGCCGGGCGGATTTACGCTACGCCTCCGCAAGTTTACAGGCAAGTGCTTTGTGAATCAAGCACTTACGCTGAAAACTTGCGGCGGTGTAACGTAAATGTAATACGTTACGCCGCCGCAGCGTAGGGCGATTCTACGTGAATCTGGCCCATTGTTCTTATGCACATGATTGTGTCAAACTACTGATTAATACAACAAAGGTTTCACAAAACATACACCAGTGATAGCTAGTCTTGGGAAATTTTTTTGCTTTGCCCAAAATACATTTCTCATGATACTCATTTACTTAACATTATACATGAGTATCGTAAGAAATCTAGTTCCTGAGCGTCTGTGGTTCTAAAATATGCAATTACTGCCCTACTCAAAACAGCTAGTCTGCTTTCTAAAGTGCATAATTTAGATGTAAGCTTTCACGTAATGTATACTATATTATGCTGTGCCTTCCAGTGTATTGGCACCATAAATCACTACCTCTACAATTCAACAACAGTATGTCAGAAATGTGTTAGATATCTACCCATTTCCAAACACAGGCATTCATTATGCTTCCTATAATGAAAAATCCTCTCTTGCCCCACTCACTATTTGATTTTATGCATATTTTTAGTTTTTGTTTTTTTAATACAGTATAATGTTAAGTCCTGTGTGATTCCATACAATTTTTGGATTACTAACGGTTTTCACACTGAAGCTTCATTAGACCATATATCATATAGGTTTTGGAAATCTCAAGACTATAATCATCATAAAATCTCATAGTGAGTATGGGGTCTAATAGTGATTAAAGTAGTTTATAGTAAATGTGAGTGTGTATGTTACACTACCTCAAAATGTTCATTATGCTTGTTATGAAACATCTACATGATAAAAATTGCACAACGTTTGTGTATAGTTCACACGTATTTTATTTTTTATACAATGCAAAAAATGTTTTTATATGCTTGCCATATGCTAATAAAAAAAATAGTTTTTTATTCCAAAACAATTGTCCTTGAATGTTGTAGGGGAGAGAGGGGGGGGATCGGGACAAATAAAGAATACAACATAGGTTTTATTAAACACAAGAAAATTACGTGTTGCAATCACTTTTTAAATAACTATAAGATGTATTATATCATCATACTCTCAACATAGATAACGCATTAGATGTCTATATTTACTAAAGCTTAGTCAAACTTTAAAAAATAAAAATAAAATACAACTTTTCCTTACATTGCAATACCCTTCTGAAAAATTCTTAAAGGTTGGTATAATTTTGGGACCAATGAGAACTTTTTCCCTGACCTGATGAATATTGCCACTGTCCTGCCTGGTGGTTTGATGGTTGTGGTTGTGAAAAATGCATGGGTTGGTAAGGTATTGGCGGCTGTTCCTCTATTAACCTTGTCTTCCCGCTCAATTCTCCTCTGAGACCCTTTGAAAGCACTTCCAATACAAGTCTCTCTGCAAACTCCTTCTGTTGGTCAGTAGGGATGAGCTTCGTGTTCGAGTCGAACGTATGCTCGACTCGAAACATCGTATGTTAGATCGTTCGTCGAAATACGAACAAAACGGGTCGTTCGCGGCAAATTCGAGTGACGCGCAACGGCCCATAATTCACTGCGGCATTGCGCGCTGATGATTGGCCAAGCATGCACTATGACCCGCATGCTTGGCCAATCACAGCGCCGTCAGTACAGAGAGCCGTAATTGGCCAAATTCAGGGTGGCTTTGGCCAATTATATCTCAGGGGGTTTAATACACGCCCCACACTATAAAAGGCCACCTGCAGGTCGGCCTTGTGTAGTGTGTTCCGGCGCTGGTTAGAGATCAGTCAGAGAGAGAGAGAGTGTCATTTTTTCTAGGTAAATAGAGCATGCAGGCAGGCTATTTAGTCAGTTAATATTACAGTGTGTAGAGGATATATATACATCCCAGGTGTTGTATATATATTTATACACTGTATAGCTTAGCTAGATCAGTTCTTCCTAATTTACTGGCAGGTAGTTAATTGTGCTAGCTGCAGTATTCTCATGTGCTGTATTGCCTGTGTCCTCTGCAGTGTGCACCATAAAGCTACACAGGCATATTATAGACACCCAGCAGGTACAATATTTAAAGGAATTTTTTATTTTAATTTTTTTTTAATTTAAGCATCATGATGCTTAACCACTTCCATACAGGTCACTTACGCACCTTCCCGCCCAAGCCAATTTTCAGCTTTCAGCACTGTCGCACTTTGAATGGCAATTACGCAGTCATGCTACACTGTACCCAAACAAAATTGGCGTCCTTTTTTCCCCACAAATAGAGCTTTCTTTTGGTGGTATTTGATCACCTCTGCGATTTTTTTTTTTGCGCAACAACTAAAAAAAGACTGAACATTTTTTAAAAAAAATATGTTTTTATTTTTTTCTGTAAATTTTTTTGTAAATAAGTAAGTTTTCTCTTTCAATTACGGGCACTGATATGGCGGCACTGATGGGCACCGATGAGATGGCACTGATGGACATCGATGAGGTAGTACTGACGGGCACAGATGAGGTGGCACTGATTGGCGGCGCTGGTATGTGGCACTGATGGGCACACATAGGCGGCACTGATGGGCACACATAGGCGACACTGATGGGCACTCATGGGTGGCACTGATGGGCACTCATGGGCGGCACTGATGGGCGGCATTGGGCACTCATAGGCGGCACAGATGGGCACTCATGGGCGGCACTGATGGATAATTATGGGTGGCACAGATGGGCACTGATAGGTGGGCACTGGGCATGGATGGGCACTGTGGGGTGACACTGATGGACACTGTGGGGTGGCACTGATGGACACTGTGGGGCGGCACTGATTTACCCATGTGTGTCAATCAGTGCCCATTTGTGGGCACTGATTGGCATCTTT
Source organism: Rana temporaria (assembly GCF_905171775.1). Lineage (NCBI taxonomy): Eukaryota > Metazoa > Chordata > Amphibia > Anura > Ranidae > Rana > Rana temporaria. The sequence goes on along the minus strand of NC_053495.1, from coordinate 126,253,282 downwards.
TTTTTTTAATGCTTTTTTTTTTTTTTGGCCAGACTTTTTTTTTTTGCCCCTTTTTTTTTGCCCTTCCCTGATCCAGGGTGGGCTTCCCTGGTGGTCCAGTGTGGCGATCCGAGGGGGGGCTGCGCTGATAAACAATCAGCGCGAACCCCCCCTGTCAGGAGAGCCGCCGATCGGCTCTCCTCTACTCACGTCTGTCACACGCGAGTGAGGAAGAGCCATCAACAGCTCTTCCTGTTTACATCGTGATCAGCCGTGGTTGGACACGGCTGATCACGTGGTAAAGAGTCTCCGTGAGAGACTCTTTACCGAGATCGGTGTTGCAGGGTGTCAGACTGACACCCTGCAACAACGATCGCCGCAATGCGCGCCCCCAGGGGCACGCAGCGGCTCAAAATCCTGAGGACGTCATATGACAACGTCATATGACAACCACTTTGCCGCCGTCAATCTGTCATTGGCGGGCGGCAAGTGGTTAAATAAAAAAATAAAAAATCCTTTAAATATTGTACCTGCTGGGTGTCTATAGTATTCCTGTGAAAACGTCTTTGAGAACCGGGGTTTTGCCCCAGGGAACATGTATCAATGGAATTTTTTTTTTAAATGGTCGTTTTTTCTGGAGCAGTGTTTTTAATGATGCTGCATCAATAAAATCACTGCTCCAAAAAAAACGACAGTTTTTAAAACTTTATTCCACTGATACATGTTCCCTGGGGCAAGACCCGGGTTCTCAAAGACTTTTTCCGACAATAACTTGCATATGGGGCTTTAAAATGAGCACTTTTGAATTTGAACGTTCGAGTCCCATTGACGTCAATGAGGTTCTAAATGTTCGTGTGAACTTTCTTTCCGTTCGAAGGTTCTGGTGCGAACCGAACGCGGAGGTGTTTGGCTCATCCCTATTGGTCGGTCATTCTCCTGTGCTTGCTAGCAGTCATGACTCCAAAACCATCGGATTCATCCGCCTTGCTCTGCAGTGCAGATGCAGCCTTGTCCAGAAACGAATACGTAGCAAGTCAAGATTCCTTTTTTTGTTTCTACTGAGGGGTGTACGAACAGGCCTGGACATTAAAATCTCATCTTGGGTTTCTTGATCCTGCAGTAGAAACAACAATTGTACATCAATCTGATTGACATTATCATTTCTAAGCACATTGCTCTATTATGGTGCAGTTATGGCTGTGTAAACTAATCAACAAACTGTCTGTGTAAACTAATCAACAAACTGTCTGTGTAAACTAATCAACAAACTGTCTGTGTAAACTAATCAACAAATTATTATCTACATATACTGTACTTCTTGACTTTAAATATAGGGATACTTACCTCTTAAAAGGAGCATGCATGGAATGGATCCTAATAGTGATGAGCCTTTTGTTGTCACTGTCCATAAACTCAACTTTCAGGTGTCCATATATGAACCAGTGATAATTTCAAATTGCTCAGTACACAGACATTCCCAAAGGAGAGTGCACACGTTAATACTGAAATATCTGTCCCAAACAAAAAAATATATCTATCTATATATATATACAGTACAGACCAAACTTTTGGACACACCTTCTCATTCAAAGAGTTTTCTTTATTTTCATGACTATGAAAATTGTAGAGTCACACTGAAGGCATCAAAACTATGAATTAACACATGTGGAATTATACATAACAAAAAAGTGTGAAACAACTGAAAATATATTTCATATTCTAGCTTCTTCAAAGTAGCCACCTTTTGCTTTGATTACGGCTTGGCACACTCTTGGCATTCTCTTGATGAGCTTCAAGAGGTAGTCACCTGGCGCAGCACCCCATCACTCTCCTTCTTGGTCAAATAGCCCTTACATAGCCTGGAGGTGTGTTTGGGGTCATTGTCCTGTTGAAAAATAAATCATGGTCCAACTAAACGCAAACCGGATGGAATAGCATGCCGCTGCAAGATGCTGTGGTAGCCATGTTGGTTCAGTATGCCTTCAATTTTGATTAAATCCCCAACAGTGTCACCAGCAAAGCACCCCCACACCATCACACCTCCTCCTCCATGCTTCACGGTGGGAACCAGGCATGTAGAGTCCATCCGTTCACCTTTTCTGCGTCGCACAAAGACACAGGGGTCGGAACCAAAGATCTCAAGTTTGGACTCATCAGACCAAAGCACAGATTTCCACTGGTCTAATGTCCATTCCTTGTGTTCTTTAGCCCAAACATATCTCTTCTGCTTGTTGCCTTTATTTAGCAGTGGTTTCCTAGCAGATATTCTACCATGAAGGCCTGATTCACACAGTCTCCTCTTACCAGTTCTAGAGATGTGTCTGCTGCAAAAGGTGGCTACTTTGAAGAACCTAGAATATGAAATATATTTTCAGTTGTTTCACACTTTTCTGTTATGTATAATTCCACATGTGTTAATTCATAGTTTTGAAGCCTTCAGTGTGAATCTACAATTTTCATAGTCATGAAAATAAAGAAAACTCTTTGAATGAGAAGGTGTGTCCAAACTTTTGGTCTGTACTGTATATATATATATATATATATATATATATATATATATATATATTTTTTTTTTCCCCCAAAAAACTATTATATACATGTGTAGTTGAATTGGAGTTGCACATCTGTGATTTTTGTGACCCCTCTAGGGGGATTGAACAAATAATAGAAAGTCATAAAATCATCATCCTTCTGTTAAAATCTTACTTATCTCTCTAATTTAAACATTTTGACACCTTCAATCATGGATTGTAACATCAGATAAGGATCAACATGCTGAGCTCTATCTCTATGCAGAGATCATTAATGCATGAAATGTTCTGCCCTGATCATCACTGCTATTCAGTTTCCTAAACGCACAGAACAGATAAAACTGACATGGGATGAAAGGCGGGTGTGAACAATCAGTCAACGGACTGCAATTGCAGTTCCTTTTCCCAGAAGTGAGTGCATGAAAGCGCCCTGCAGTTGGGGCAGCTTGTGTTTTGTTTGCAGGTATGTGGCACATAATGTGCTAGTATGTTCATACTAGCACATTCTATTAATATTTTCATGTCATCAGATAAATCATTAGTAACATATGTCTAAATGGGCATTATACACTAACCTGTGATCTGGGAATATCCTCAACATTGTCCTGTTCCTCATCCTGTGACCGTGGCTCTGGTGATGCAGTGGATGTTCCAGGAAGGGTGCACAGTGATGCTCTGGCATCCACCTGGTCTGTGAGAAAGCGTAGACTTTCATAATACCAGAGATGTGGAACATAGATGTCATCTGTTCCTGCACCAGACTTCTGGGATTCACAAACCTTGTTCAGTTCTTTTTTAAAGACGGTCTGTATATTCTAAATTTTATTCCTCACATAATCGAGGCTTGGATTCGGGCACACCGCTTTACAAAGTTCAAGAAGTTTGGTCAGGGCCTTTAATGCTTCTTATCTCGGTTTGAATATTCTTGTGAAGTTACTTTCCATAAACAGGGCAGCTGCCTGTACATGTCAATGAACTGTGGTAGAAAATCGGGTGAGGGAAACTTGTCTGGCATGATTCCTGCAAAATAAAGTTAATGAGGATAGAGAAATGTTTACCTTATCTAGTATTTACATTAAATGTGAAAAATGTTCCATAAAATTTTACCTCCGTTCGGGGGTAGGCTATCTTTCATAGCAGCGTTCTTTCTGGGAACGTACTCTGTTTCTACGTGCGTCTGCCAGCTGTTTCTAATGACATCACTACAGTGCGAACGTATTATGCAGGCGACGTCTCTTCGTAGGCTGTGCGCACAAAATGTATGTTGTATAGTCTGATGTTTGTTTTTCCCAAATGTTTGATTTGACCTTTAACCACTTGAGACCCGCGCTATTGACAAAAGACGTCAACAGTGCGGTTCTCAGGTGCCAAGTGGACGTCTTTGGACGTCATTTGAAATGCATTACCCGCGCGCGCCACTGGGGGGCGCGCGGCGGGTAACCACTGTGCCGCCGTATCGCTGGGGACCCGATGCGTGTACCTGGCGGCCGCGATGTCCGCCGGGTACACACGATCGTCGGTGACACAGCCGGTAACAGCAGGGACGTGGAGCTCTGTGTGTAAACACAGAGCTCCACGTGCTGTTAGAGGAGAGGAGACCGATCTGTGTCTCTTGTACATAGAGACACAGCATCGGTCACCTCCCCCAGTCACCCCCCTCCCCCCACACAGTTAGAACACACCCAGGCTACACATTTAACCCCTTCCTCACCCCCTAGTGTTAACCCCTTCCCTGCCAGTCACATTTATACAGTAATTAGTGCATTTTTATAGCACTGATCGCGGTATAAATGTGAATGGTCCCAAATTTGTGTCGAAAGTGTCCGATACGTCCGCCGCAATATTGCAGTCCCAATAAAAATCGCAGATCGCCGCCATTACTAGTAAAAAAAAAAATAATGAAAAAAAATCATAATTCTGTTCCCCATTTTGTAGGCGCTATAACTTTTGCGCAAACCAGTCGCTTATTGCGATTTTTTTTTACAAAAATACGTAGAAAAATACGTATCGGCCTTAACTGAGAATTTTTTTTTTTTTTTTTAAATGGAATATTTATTATAGCAACAAGTAAAAAAAATATATATATTTTTTTTTAAATTGTCGCTCTTTTTTTGTTTATAGCGCAAAAAATAAAAACCGCAGAGGTGATCAAATACCACCAAAATAAAGCTCTATTTGTGGGGAAAAAAGGACGTCAATTTTGTTTGGGAGCCACGTCGCACGACCGCGCAAATGTCAGTTAAAGCGACGCAGTGCCGGAAGCTGAAATTTCGCCTGGGAACGAAGGGGGTTTATGTGCCCAGTAAGCAAGTGGTTAATGCATCTTGGTAAATGTGTTATTCATTTAACAACTTGCTTAGTGGGTACCTAAACCACACTCATGTCCATAACTTGGACATACAACACTGTCCCTTTTTTTTTTTTTAAAGCGGTTATATACCCGTAACACTTTTTTAAAAAAATTTTACACCCGAAAGGCAAAAGGCAAGCTAGCATACTAGCTCATTATGAAATACTTACCTTGGAAAGAGGTGTGGAGAATTTACCTGGTCTACACCAAGCAAGATGTCATCTTGCCTCGGCGTGTCTTCTGGGGATCGCCGCTCCAGCGCTGTGATTGGCTGGAGCGGCGATGTCGTCACTGCCGCGCATGCACCCGGGAGACTTCATTCCGGCAAGGCCCGGCGCCTGCCAGGCCTTTAGCTGAGGATCCCCACTGAGGATCCGCAATCAGCGGCACATTGCGAGGGGAATATCTCCTAAACCGTACAGGTTTAGGAGATAGTCTTTATACTTCCTTATTAGAGGCTTACCTGTAGGTAAAAGTGGTAGTAAAAATGTACTACCACTTTAACATTTATCTAAAATGTTGTGCTCTTGTTAGTATTTGATACTCTCTTTTTATTTTTTTAAGTGTAAAATCTCATAAGTACACATAACAAACATTTTCCGTTTTTTTTAAGCAATCAGTTTTCACTGTGGGCTTTGTTAAGGCGGCACTGATGGGCACTTGATTGGTGGTACTGGTGTGCACTTATAGGTGGGCACTGAAAGGCATTGTTACAGCACTGCAAGGTGGCACTAGTGGGCATTGATAGGTGTCCCCAGTGGGCATTGATAGGTGGCACTTGTGGGGATTTATAGGTGGAACTTATTGATTGTACTTTCTTGGCACTGGGTGGGCACTGACAGGTGGTACTATAAGGTGGTATTAATGAGCACAGATGTTCCAACTTTGCTGACAGCTTAATACTATATTAAATCAAAAAGAATACTCAAGTTGTACAATTTTTTATTAACATATTAACACCTTGTACTATGAAAAGTAAATAGGTAAGCATACACTTGACAAAGACTAATTCTAATAGATCTAGTGTGAACATCAGAATTTTTTTTTTTGGAAAAATATCTTACATGTCATTCTGCCATGACACTGCCCCCGACCAATAAAATAATTTAGATAGTCCAGGCGGCATTGACGGGTGTTTTGAGATGGCAGCCTTGAATGTGGAAGAGCTAGTGGTGTTAATTGGTTCATTCTGGCATTGCTGGTATCTCGCACTGGTTGGGCTGATGTTGATGCTCCTCTGTCATTTTGATGTTCCGCTGATGTAGCCCTGTGCATGTCTCCGCAAAAAATTGTGTAATACACAGCAACATAGCACTAGTTTGTCAATTTTATATAAGGAAAGATTAATTGACATCTGGAAAATGCGAAACCAGTTGGCCAATATTCCAAATGCGTTTTCCACCAATCTACGTGCTCTTGACAAACGATAATTGTATATCCTCTGGTCAGGGGTCATGTTTCTCATTGGGAAGGGCTTGAGGAGATGGGCTCCTAAAGCGAACGCATCGTCTGCTACAAACACAAAGTTCAGACCTTCCATGGTCTCATTTGGGGATGGTAGATTCAGAGATCCACTAAGAAGCAGTTGATAAAATTTAGTGTGTTCTATCACGCTACCATCCGAATTCCGGCAGTTTTTACCAATGTCTACGTATAAAAACTCATAATTTGCATTGACAATGGCTAGAAGGATAATTATTAAAAAAAGAGCCAGAATTGGGGGGTGGTGCTATCCTTATGTGTTTTCCATCTATTGCGCCACCACAATTCGGGAACTTCCATTGTTCATTACATTTTTGGGCCACCTCCATCCATTCAGCTGCATTTGTTGGAAACTAGGAGGAAAAGGAGAGATAAACAGTCAATAATTAGAATTCTCTATGCTAACAATATATCTATATTTTATTTAAATAAAGGTTTACAGTTGCTGATGGCTTGTTAGTTCAGCTGTACTTGTATGTTTTTTGAACGCATGTCATTCTGACTTCAGGGGTAATTTGAGTGTCATCTGTTTCCTAGTTCAATTAAACACAATCCTGCTCATATATGTGGAAATTAGTTATTAATGTTCATCACAACCAAAGCTGACAAAACCAGGACAGTTTTCACTTTTTTGAAATTGGTGCAACACTACATTGTGGTTATGGCAACAATTAGAATGGTGGTGTTGCTTGCAATTGTCCGCAATTTGACATGTGTAATTCTGAAAATACATATATAATAAAAGCCACTGTACCTTTATATATTGATCCTTCAGTGTCAGGATAAGAGCTTCACAGGTTTCCGGGATAATCTTGCCAAGTGCTTGTGGAGATATTCCCGTGGTGAATTTTAGGTCCTGCAGACTGCGTCCAGTTGCCAAATAACGTAAGGTAGCTATGAGCCTTTGTTCAGCACTTATAGCTTCTCGCATGACAGTGTCCTGCTTCTGGATATGTGGTCTTACTGATGTTAATAATTCCTGAAAACAGTCATCATCCATTCTTAGGTAGTTTCTGTAATCTTGGGGATTATTTTCCTGGAGATCCTTGAGCAAGGACATGTGTGAGTACTTTTCACGGTTTAGTAGCCACGCTTTTGTCCATGTCCTTCTACGTTTTTTTTTTTCCCGTTTAAGGACATTTTGTATGGCCATTACTCCAATCATTGGAGGCAAAAATCCATCATGTCTGAACGACCGTGCCAGTCCGAAAGAAAAGACGTACTGGCCTGAAAGAACTACCGTAGTCCGAAAGAACGTTGGGTCAGAACTACTATGCTGCGGGCGTGGCTAAAGGGATCAAACGTACATTACATCACTACGCTACACCGTAAATCCGCAAAGAATGTAGTCAAGTTTTGTCGTACGAGCTTTATCGGGAGTATTTTTGTATATTCTGGTCCCGATGCGACCAGCAAGCGAAGAAAGTCGTACGATCCGTCGTACAATATTCGGATCGTGTGTACGGGGCATAACTGTCCTCCATACAGAGCTGCTAAAGTACAGAAACACTTGCACTTCTGGATGGCTTTCAAAGCAGCCTTCAATGTTAAAATAATACATCTGGTGTAGACTGATGTACAAACCATTAAAAATTGGGAAATTGGCCCAAGCGTTTATCTCTTATGCTTTATATTGAACAGGGTTGGCCACAAGTAGTATATGTATTTGCATTTTGCTGATTTCATAACATGTATGTAATTTAATTTTGTATAGCATTTGCACCATGGCTACAATTCGGACGTGGGTTCTACATTGTGTCTGCCTTCAATTGACTTTTGTCAAATGAGCTGGAAGGTAAATTCTCTGCCAAACTGTGCTTGCATTCATCAGTTCAGGTATTCTGACAGTCATGGCTGCCAGTTGTCCAAATACAATAGCTGGCTCTGCAGATTCTTCTATCCATGCTCTTGACCATGAAATGGGGAAATCGTATTAATTCTCTTCTTTGGCTTGGAGCGTTACAGTAGCTTTAAGGCTAGCTTTACAGCAGAGAATCTGGCAAAAGATCAATAGGTGTCCTAATCATTATACAGAGTGTTGTGCACTAAATCAGTTGTGTTTATGTGGTGATTGCTGAATGAAAGTTTCAGAAAGTACATTCTTCGCATTGTTGTTTCTCCCTCTAAGGTAGGATTAGTTGCAGAAATATGCAGAGTTTTCACATTTGAACAGAGCAGGGCTAAAACATAGACCCCGTTCATGCTTGTAAATAATGAGCTTTATGTGAGCATTTCATAGCATGAAATGTTTATAATTTATAGAAACATTGCCACTTGTCTATAAATCTAATGAAAACTGTTTTGAGAATATCCAGATTGTAATGTAAAGAAAACTTTGGGCTAGATTCAGCAAGAAGATACGGCGGCGTATCTCCATCTGCGCCGTCGTATCTTTACGCCGATTCTCAAAGGCAGATACATAGAAAAAATAGGCTTCCTCCGCCGACGTAACTTGAATACGGCAGCGTATAATTGTGTGCATTTTTACGCTGGCCGCTAGGGGCGCTTCCGTTGTTTTCGGTGTAGAATATGCAAATGACCAAGATACGCCGATTCACAAACATACGTACGCCCGGCGCAATTTTGTTACGTCGTTTACGTTAGGCTTTTTCGGCGTAAGGTTACTCCTGCTATTAGGAGGCACAGCCAATGTTAAGTATGGATGTCGTTCCCGCTTCGAAATTTGAATTTTTTACGTCGTTTGCGTAAGTTGTTCGCGAATAGGGCTGGACGTAATTTACGTTCACGTCGAAAGCAATGACAATTTGCGGCGGAATTTCAAGCATGCGCACTGGGATTCTTTTACGAATGGCCCATGCGCCGTTCGTAAAAAACGTATAATACGCGGGGTCAACATTAATTTCAATAAAACACGCCCCCTCATTTGAATTAGGCGCGCTTACGCTGGCCCCATTTACGCTACCGTAAGTTAGGAGGCAAGTGCTTTGTGAATACAGCACTTGCCTCTATAACTTACGGCGGCGCAACGTAAATACGATACGCTGCGCCGCCGTAATAATGCGCGCAGCTACCTGAATCTAGCCCCTTGTATATTGTTTTGGATTGCAGAATGTTATTATGTAGGTCAGAATTAATGAGAAAATACAAAAGAAGAACAGACTTTGTAAATGAATCATGAATGTTGTATATTATGAAAAGGAAACATATCTGACACAAATGTAAATATTATGAATATGTAATTGTTTAGATTACTACAACAGAAGCCCAGTCAGTATTTACCAAATAAATATTTTGTCGATAGTCATATGTCAACGGTGCAAAATAGCTGTTAACCAAAAAATGCAGCTAATATTAACATATAATTAAGCTCAGATGTTAAAGCGGGGTTCCAACTAAAATTAGCATTTTTTAAATGTATGTCCTTTCATCATGCGTTTTTATAATATAAATCCGGTCACTTACTATTTTACAATCCGCCACCGCTCCGCATAGTTATTCAAAAAAGATATGATTAGAAAAGTGTGTCTCTGGATGGAAACACTAACAGCGCTAAGGTGATCTGGAATTACCCCTCTGCTGTGTTGATTAATAATCACACTGAGTGGAAGTGAGTGCAAATCTAAATCAATCATAAACCATGAGTGTAATGCACATAACCTCACTATAATGATAATGAATAAAATTGAGAAAGAATCAATTAAAAAAAGTCCATTCACAAAAAAATCATTAGCATGAAAAGTCTCTTAAATCATAGTAATTCATGTGCGATGATATACTCCTGAAGCATCCAAACAGAGATCTTCACGTACAGGTCTCCCTTAGGAGTTCTACTCACCAGATGCCTGTGGTGTAATCAGCCTTGAGAACTCCTTGGGCCAAATTCTCAAAAAAGCTGCCTAACTTAACTTTCAGCAGTTAAGTTACACAGGCGTTACATTTCTACCTAAGTGCCCGATCCACAAAGCACGTGTAACCTACACGCCGTGTAACCTAAGTGCCTCCGTCGCAAGGCGGTCGTCTGCTCGAGGGGGCGATTCCTATTCAAATGAGGCGCGCTCCCGCGCCGGACGTTCGGCGCATGCGTGTGACGTCATTTTTCCCGACATGCATCGCGCGAACGTACTTTACGCCGGGCTTTGTGGATCGCGACGGGACAATAAAGTTGCGTCGGGTAAAAAAAAAATACGCGCTGGGAAAAAAAATGTGAAATTTAAAAAAAAACGCGGCGATCGAAAAAAAGGTTTGTTTTTACAAGGTCTAAACAGTTTAGGCCTTGTAAAAGCATCCCTAATTTTACGTATGCAAAACGTAACTTACGCAGAAAACACAAAGCTAAAAAGCTCAAAAACACAAAGCTAAAAAGTACTCATTTGCATACGCAAAGCGGCATTTCGACTCGAAATGCCCCCAGCGGCGGATGCGGTACTGCATCCTAAGATCTGACAGTGTAAGTCTATTACAGATGTCGGATCTTCTGACTATCTTTGGAAAAATCCTTCTGAGGATCGTTTCCAAAGATAGCCACAGGGATACGCAGGCTGAACAGCAGTTCCACCTGCGTATCTCCTTTGAAGATTTGGCCCCTTAATCCTGCTGGGATCCTTCAAATAGATTGCCTTAGGTATTTCCTGAATCGCCCTAAAGATCTCCTTCCTCCTGTTATCAGCGTATCTCAGTGAAGTGGATGGATTATCATGGGCAAGGTTTTTTCATGAAAAATAAGCATAAGAATGGAATATAGTGTGATATTGCTTTTATTAGTCACAGCCCCACACAAATAAAGAATGCTTACAATGTTAAAAGATTAAAACAGCACATCAGACGTTTTGACTTCAGCTCACGTATGCTATGGTGCTTGTCAGCTCAGCTCCAGCTGACAAGTTCCTTGTTCAGTACAACTGTGTGTGTAGGTTAGACTCGTCGTGTAGCCACGCCCTGACGCGTTTCGTGATTGGCTCACGTCTTCAGAGGGCGTGGCTACACAACGCTGGCTCAGATTTAAATAGGCAAAGCGGGAGTGTCCATCCGCATTTTAGCCTATGGCGCATCGGCTGTGTGTGTGAATAGCTCACGCCCACTAAGACTTGGAGCTTCCTCTCAGGTCCGTCTGCTAGCCGATGACGTCACCTTATGCATAATTGTGGGCGCGGGCTAGATAGTTATATCCGTGCGTCCCTATTATGCTAGGTGCTGGAATATGGGGATCACTCCCTCCGATCGGATGACAAGGCATCTATGCCACCCTGTTAGAGGAGGTATCCACATACTAATTGGTCAGATGGGCACCGCACTTATCTTACTCATGAAGCCCTCACCATCCCAATATAAATGCCTGATCCCGGATGTTTTATCCCACCCCCTGCTAACTGCAGCCGCAGAGCAAGGTTAGGGAAAAAACATCTTTAACCACCCAACATCAACATAATGGGTGTATGACTCATCAATGTATACAGTGTGAGCACAAACTTAAAAATAATAATACTAATCTTCCTAAATAACAGCGTGAGCTGTACATATAAACAGTCTAAGACTGTCTGAGGCCCCGTACACACGGCCGAGGAACTCGACGTGCCAAACACATCGAGTTCCTCGGCCAGTTCAGCACTGAAGCCGCCGAGGAGCTCGGCGGGGCGAGAGCTCCCATAGAACAACGAGGAAATAGAGAACATGTTCTCTATTTCCTCGCCGAGCTCCTCGTCGGCTTCCTCGGCCGAAAGTGTACACACGGCCGGGTTTCTCGGCAGAATTCAGCCAGAAACTCGGTCGGAAGCTGAATTCTGCCGAGGAAACTGGTCGTGTGTACGGGGCCTAAGACTTATTATTGATTGGCTCTCACAGCAATCACATGATTAAAAACTTATATTGCTGGCTCCTGATCAGAGGCCTTGACCAAGAACCGTCAGTGACAGCTCAGTCAGTGTGCTCAGAGCGCGCAGTTTACGTTCTCTCAGCACACAACCTCATGCAGCCATAAAGGCATATGTGCAGTGGCTGGGTGTCGAAGCTTTCCTTTCTTAAAGATGCATTATATGTATTATGTGATCAGCAAGAGGTCTCTATGGTGACATTGTACTGTTCTGGATAGTGATCAAACATACAGTATGCCAGTGTGCAGCATACAATGTCTCTGACCATTGGCCAGAGCAGTAGAATGTCACTCATTCACACTTGCTGTGCTCTTCAGAGAGCATTTAATAGGTGTTGTATGGTCTCCTAACAGCCTGTTTTAACCCCATAAATGCTGGAATACAAGCTGCAACCAAGTGAATTATGTGCCGTTGCAGGACACTTAACCACTTAAGGACCGCCTCCTGCACAATAACGTCGGCAGAATGGCACGGCTGGGCACATGCACGTACAGGTACGTCCTGTGCTAGTACCCAGCCGCGTAGCGCGGGCGCGCCCTTGACCCGGCCCGAAGCTCCGTGACCGGGACCGCGGGTATCGCGGACCCGATCGCTGCTGGAGTCCCGCGATTGGTCCCCGGAGCTGAAGAACGGGGAGAGCTGTGTGTAAACACAGCTTCCCCGTTCTTCACTGTGGCGGCGTCATCGATCGTGTGATCCCTTTTATAGGGGGACACAATCGATGATGTCACACCTACAGCCACACCACCCTACAGTTGTAAACACACTTCAGGTCACACATAACCCCATCAACGCCCCCTGTGGTTAACTCCCAAACTGCAATTGTCATTTTCACAGAAAACAATGCATTTTAAATGCATTTTTTGCTGTGATAATGACAATGGTCCCAAAAATGTGTCCAATTTGTCCGAAGTGTCCGCCATAATGTCGCAGTCACGGAAAAAAATCGCTGATCGCCGCCATTAGTAGTAAAAAATATTTTTTTTATAAAAATGCAATAAAACTATCCCCTATTTTGTAAACGCTATAAATTTTGCGCAAACCAACCGATAAACGCTTCTTTCGATTTTTTTTTACCAAAAATAGGTAGAAGAATACGTATCGGCCTAAACTGAGGAAAAAAAAAATTCTCATATATTTTTGGGGGATATTTATTATAGCAAAAAGTAAAAAATATTGAATTTTTTTCAAAATTGTCGCTCTATTTTTGTTTATAGCGCAAAAAATAAAAACCGCAGAGGTGATCAAATACCACCAAAAGAAAGCTCTATTTGTGGGAAAAAAAAGATGGCAATTTTGTTTGGGAGCCACGTCGCACAATTTCCTGTTAAACCGATGCAGTGCCGAATCGCAAAACCTGGCCGGGTCCTTTAGCTGCATTTTGGTCCAGGTCTTAAGTGGTTAAATGGGTCGGAGGTAGAGCCCGCCAAGCGGGACAGGGGGTATAACACCACCACCACACCAGTCCCAGTGTCACCATAGGGACCTTATTCAAATGCATGCCCCATGTAAGTGCCGTGTTTACCTGCATGGGGATGCACAGTTGTTCCATGCATCCTATTCATGACTATTGGGACACAGTCTGTTGCCCCCAATCTGACATAGGTGTGGGTTCAAGGACCGAACACAGACAGTGTGAGTTCGGGGACACACATCTGCAAAGATATCAGATTGGAAGCAGCAGTTGTGTCCATGAAGCCGCTGCATCCCTGTAAACATCAATGGGCTGAATGGACTGTCTGAATGGGAATGCATTAAACAACTGTGCATCCCTGTGTGGGTAAACATCACCAAACACATTAACCTCCCTGGCGGTATGATTCTGTCAGAAAAAACATGCTAAAAGCGGTACCATTATTTGCAAGGAAATTTGGCGTTTTATATTGTAGGTCTGTAATTTTTAGAAATAACTCACTTAAATCTGACCAAACAAGCTTCTAATAGGCATCCCGGGTATGACATTTTTTTAAAAACAAAATTATAAATTATAATATAATAAATAATTATAAATAATTATAACAAATAATAATATAATTATAATAAAAATTATTCAATAATGTAATCAAATCAAAATCACTGAAATTTGCTCAGTTGCAGAATTGTTGCTGTCATTATTTTTTTTTTTATGACGAATTTCCCCACAAATCGCTATCGCACAATTCTGCAAGTGATTATAATTTATTATCGCTGTTTTTTAGCTGATCTAAAACTATTTTTGACATAAAGGGACACTTTTGGTTGCTATGGACAATCTACAGTTTGCAGGGAGAAAGAAACGTTTTTATTATATAAAATGACATGCATGACACAGGACAGACCACTAGGGACAGGGGGGGTGTGTTTTTTTTACATACAGTACTGTAATCTATAAGATTACAGTATACTGTATGTAAGGTGTTTGTTTACTTTTTTGAATTTGGCGCCGTTCTCCGTCCCCGTGCGTCGTAACGTCGCAGGGAACGGAGATCGGCGTCACACGGAGGCACTGTGTGAATCGAGCGAGGTCCCACTCGCTCACACAGCGCGGTGGCATCGCTGGATCCAGGGACAAGGTAAGTAACTTGTGCCTGTGGATCTAGCGAGGCAAGCCCGTGACTGACACGGGGTTACCGCTCGCAGTAGGAAAATCTAACCCCATGTCAGACACGGGAAGACCGCCAGGCAGGTTAATTATGTGTAATTGTGTGCATGTCATTGGGGGTTATTTTGCCAAAACTGGAGTGTGGAAAATCTGGTGCAGCTGTGCATAGAAGCCAATCAGCTTCCAGGTTGTATTGCCAAAGCTCAACTGAACAAGGTAAAGTTCAAAGCTGATTGGCTACCATGCACAGCTAGACCAGATTCTGAGTGCTCCAGTTTTAGTAAATCTCCCCCATTGTCTGCAGGTTGCTGCTTATGGTAAAAAATGTTCCCTGCAAACTAATGTGTTTGGTATTTTTTTTTTTTTGCATTAGTACATGTCCCCCCTTGGCATCTGGCCAGCTACCCCAATGCCCTTTGTTTGAAAATCCCTTGCTGTTTGGCCTTTGAAATGGAGATAACTGATTTTGAAGTCTCACTTCCCATTGACTTAAATGGGGTTTGCATTAGAGTTTTTAATTTGCATGTTTTGGCTGTTTTTGACTAATGTGTCCTCAAATCGAACCCAAGTAAATACGTTTATCGTTATAAATGATATGTTTATATGTTGCCAAGGCTGTAAGCCATTTACTTCTATTTGATCTTATAGCAGCCTTCTCCTTGTCAACATGTGAATGGGATGCAGACATTAAACAGCTAACATTCCTGCCTATTCTTCTAGTATCTAAAAGTTCTGGTTGGTGTTGACAGGCTCTAGTGCCTCTCAGCTACTTCAGATTTGAACTTTACTCCCCATTACTAACAGCAAGTGACTGTGACCCTTTACCTCGACCAAAATGAGGTCTCAGCGCAATTGCATGGACTTTACCAAATCCATGTACATACTGTATTCAGTAAAACTTTGGATTGCGAGCATAATTAGTTCTGGAAGCATGCTTGTAATCCAAAGCACTTGTATATCAAAGCAAATTTTCCCATAAGAAATAATGGAAACTCAGATGATTCGTTCCACAACTATTTATTCATAATTCCTTCATTCTATAGTCCATATAAAAAGATTATAGCTATGTGATAAGTTGTGTAATCATAAAATGTCCATCCACAAATGGCAGCCTCCCCAAGGGGATTAGAAGCAAAATCCAGCAGGAGCTACAGAATGTAAAAGAGAAGAGAGGTGCCTCTAAGTGTAGCCATATAGTTACATTTAATAAAGGTACAACATTTAGCAACTCACATGGTTGATGATTAAAAAAGGCACATCTAAGTATGCAGGGATCCGGGGTAAAGTGATCCACATAGACCGTCCTCCACCGCCTGCTCTCACCGCTGTCAGTCTGCAATCGTGACTGGGAAGACTACCCTGCAGTAGAGCAATCTGAAAGTGAGGCTTGAACCACTCGTGGAAGGGACGACATCAATGGTGGCGCAGAGGATGGTCTATGTAGACAGCCTTTCCTCGGATGCCTGCATACTTAGATGTGCCTGTTATAATCATTGTGTGATGATTCTAAATGTTGTACCTTTATTAAGTGTAACCATATTGCTACACTTAGAGGCGTCTCTCTTCTATTTAATACCCAAATTGGGTCCAAAGTGTCAATATTTTGTGTGGCCACTAATTTTTTCCAGCACTGCCTTAACCCTCTTGGGCATGGAGTTCACCAGAGCTTCCCAGGTTTCCTCTTCCACTCATCTATGACGACATCACATAGCTGGTGGATGTTAGAGACCTTGCGCTCCTCCACCTTCTGTTTGAAGAGGCCCCACAGATGGTCAATAGGGTTTAGGTCTGGAGACATGCTTGGCCAGTCCATCACCTTTACCCTCAGCTTCTTTAGAAAGGCAGTGTTTGTCTTGGAGGTGTGTTTGGGGTCGTTATCATGTTGGAATACTGCCCTGCTGCCCAGTCTCCAAAGGAAGGGAATCATGATCTGCTTCAGTATGTCACAGTACATGTCGGCATTCATGGTTCCTTGAATGAACTGTAGCTCCCCAGTGCCGGCAGCACTCATGAAGCCCCAGACCATGACACTCCCACCACCATGCTTGACTGAAAGCAAGACACACTTGACTTTGTACTCCTCACTTATTGCAGCCACACACGATTGACACCATATGAACCAAAAAAGTTTATCTTGGTCTCATCAAACCACAGTACATGGCTCCAGTAATCCATGTCCTTAGTCTGCGTGTCTTAAGCAAACTGTTTGTGGGCTTTCTGGAGCAACATGTTTAGAAGAGGCTTCCTTCTGGGACGACAGCCATGCAGACCAATTTGATGCAGTGTGCGGTGTATGGTCTGAGCCCTCCACCCCTTCAACCTCTTCAGCAAGGTTGGCAGCACTCATACACATCTATTTCCCAAATTCAACCTCTGGATATGACGTTGAGCACGTGCACTCAACTTGTTTTACAAAAATGTGAGGGGTGTACTCATTTTTTGTGAGATACTGTATGTATTATGGACTCTGTTTGCATATTGAAAATATTATTTTTGTATTTTTTTCTGATTTAGATGTCTGTTCAAGGCGGTGTAATTGTAACCCATGGCAGTTTGGAGGAATAGAGATCCGAATTAAATAGATGCATCTCATCGCTATAGATTGACTACGTTACTGTGAAAAAGTTTGATAGAAAAAAAAGTGTCAGCAAACCCAAAATGCTCTCTATCGGTAGGCTGAGGCCTCGTACACACGACCGGACATGTCTGCTGAAACTGGTCCGCCGACCAGTTTCAGCAGACAGATCCGATCGTGTGTACAGGCTAGCGGACAGATTTCCAGCAGACAAATGTTTCTTAGCATGCTAAGAAACATGTCCGCTGGAAAGCTGTCCGGCGGACATGTCCGCTGGTTAGTACGTCTAACCAGCGGACCGAAATCCCGCGCATGCGTCAAATTGATTTGACGCATGCATGGAAGCATTGAACTCGCGAGAGAGAACGTCGGTGTCGCCTACGTCACCGCGTTCTCTGTCCGCGCGGATTTCGGTTTGATGGTGTGTACACCCATCAGACTGAAATCTCCGAACGGACATGTCCGATGAAGACGGTCCGCGGACCATTTTCATTGGACATGTCCGCTGGTGTGTACGAGGCCTCAAAGTGATTGTAAACCTTATTTTTTTTTTTTAAATAGCAAACATGTCATCCCTCCAATGTGCAGTTCGTTTTGCACAGTGTGGCTCCGAACACCGTCTTCTGGGGTCCCCTGGCTGTGCTTGCGACTCCTCTTTGCATCTGTTAACCCCCTGCGAGAAGTTCTCTCCCGGGGAGGTTACCTTGTGGGCGTGCTCCCGATTCCAGCATTTGCGTGCATAGACACAGAATGCCGGACTCGGCCCCTCTGCTAGCTGCCCCATGTGACACACTATGCAGCAGCTTGTAGGGCAGGCAACTAATATAGGCTCAGGAGTCTTGTAGTCAGCAGAAACTCTACATCCATCACCATTGTCAACATGATAATTATTTCTTTTTTTTAGAGCAGTTGTTATTTACAATGCAAAATAATTGCTTAAATGTTCTTTTTTTTTTTTTTTTTTTATCATTTTGCTTTGAAATATTTTTGTTTTCTATAACCACACATGACTGCAACAGAACCAATTGGCTCTGCACAACCAGGAGAGAGCATGTGAACTTCTTGTGATGTCTGCAAGTAGCACCACACGTCGCCCGCTTCCTCCACCCACTGATATCACACTGTAGTGCAGAGCAAGGTCATTATCGTCAAGTGACCACAATATATACAAACTATAAAAGGTATTTACAAATAAATTGTGTCCACTTCTGTGGCATTCTCCCATGCTACTATGCAGGTAATAACCGATTCCCTCACCTACCTGGTATATACAAATGTTTTTATTATTGTTATTATTATAATACAGGATTTATATAGTGCCAACATTTTAAAATGTAGTTAACCAGTTCTAAGGACAGCCATCACATCCACATCCTGGTATTGACAAGCACACATAGAAAGGAGATTAACTCCTGTATAAAGTAGTGGCTGGGGTGGGGTTACTATGATGTATATGATGTGTGTGGTATGTGGGGGGGGGGGGTGTAAGGGGTATGTATGTTTTGTGGGGTGTGAGTTATCTATGGATGGATTTAGCTGCAAATAGGTCCCATGCATAGATGCCACAAGGGGTTTTAGTGGGTATATTTGCCCTATCCCCTTGGGAATAGGAGGGTGGGATGGTTTTGGAATAGGTAGGGGTATGGAATTAGGGAATTGTTTGATTGTTCTTGTGCTGCCTGTGCTGGGCCACTTCATGACGCTCATGGGGGAAGTGGGTGTTTTGGAATGGGTTGTTGGTCTGTGTGGGGTGGGGAATGGATGATCGTTGGAGTTGTTTGATAATGTGCATGTATAAATGTGTAATGGGGATAGTGTGATTTTGGTTTTCTGGTGATATGATTGGGGATGAATGTTGTTTTGTTGATTGGGCATATTCATGTAGCTCATGATTTTCTTGTGGCAGTCTGGTTGCCTGATACTTTGTGTTTATACCATAGTATTCTGGGCATATAAACCCCTTCTACCTGAATCCACCTTTGTGTGATCCTGGGTACTGACACCATGGACTACTTGGCCAACTTGCAGCTCTGGTCCCTGGCATTATTAGAAACATACATAGTCATATTTTGATGAAGTTGGTGAGCACTTTTTAAATTCAAAGACACCCCGAAAATCAAAGTGAAAAAATTATGCAGCAAGCTAGTCCATTTTGATGAAATTTCATTGCAACAACTCAAAATGGTCCTCAGTAGTTTTTATGGCCCCTAAGTGCTTGTATGCATGCCTGACAACATCAGGGCATGCTCCTAATAAGACGACGGATGGTGTCCTGGGGTATTTCCTTCCAGATCTGGACCAGAGCATCACTGAGCTCCTAAACAGACTGAGGTGCAACCTGGCGGCACCGAATGGACTGAAACATAATGTCCCAGAGGTGTTCTTTTGGATTTAGGTCAGCTGATGATGGGTTTCTATAGGGTCCAAGTATCGGCTCATGCTACCAGTAGTGACACCGACACTGGCCAAATGCAATACTAGTGAAAAACAGTCAGAAAAGATGAGTAGGGAAAAAATGTCAGACACCTCCACCTGAAAAAACATTCCTGTTTTGGAGGTCGTCTCATTGTTGCTCATCTAGTGCACCTTTTGTTAATTTCAATTAACAGCAAAACTGCAAAACAGCAATTAACAGTAAAAACTGATTAACAACCCCCTCTGTATACACCCCTCCCCCTCTGCTACTTAACTGACCAGATCAATATCCCAGAAATTCTGATTCAAAAGTGTTCCTTTAATTTTTTTGAGTAGTGTATATTGTGATATGACTTTACTCTTTTATATGTAATTTTAACCATGTTTGTACAATAATAAAACATTTTTTTAACCATACTGATTGTGTGCTCACCTCAGTGACAACTTCATATCCTTTAAAGTCCTAATTTATAGGGGATTTTATCTCTTCTCTATGGGCAGACAGTACAGTTAAAATATATTTCAATACAGGAGGAATCCGAGCACCCTGCTTGTTAGAGCTTACAATCTAGGAGGGAGGGTCAAGTGATACAAAAGATAATAACTGTGGGGGGTGATCTGATGGAGAAAATAAAAGTACCGTAGGCGGAGGCAGGATAGGCTTCTCTGAAGAGGAGGGTTTTCAGACATCATCTAAAAACAAACAGTATGAGATAGTCAGACAGATTGGGGAAGAGAGTTCCATAGGATAGGAGAGGCTTGGGAAAAATTTATGTAGGCGAGCATGGGAGGAGGCAACGAGGGAGCTAAAGAGCAGAAAGTCTTGGGAGGAACAAAGAGGACAAATAGGTTTTGAGACCAGGAAGTGAACTAGGAGCTTTGTGGTGTCATTGGTTAGGAAGGGGTGTGTCACATACCTAGGGATGGACCCTGACGTGGAGAGGAAGGCAATCTCTTACACCTCCGGCCTGGTAACCCCTGATAAAGTAAACAGGAGGCACGAGAGCCTGGAGTGGCATGAGTGTCTAGAAGTTCGGATGGTGAAGGCTGCAGATGAGAAGTCTGTGTGTACTTGGATGCAGGCTGGTTCGTGACACAGGACAGCAGGTACTTAGCAGGCCGGCCGGTGGCAGACAGCAGGTACTTGGTAGGCTGGCAGGTCACAGGCTGCAGGTACTTGGCAGGCTGGGAGGTAGAAAACAGCAGATACTTGGCAGGCTGGCAGGTAGCAGACAGCAGGTATAAGGATGGCTGGGCACAGAGTAGGGTCAGGCAAGCCGGGTTGGTCACTTGCAGGCACTTCAGGAACAGAGCAGTAGGCAGCAGAGTAGTCAGGTTCAGGCTGGAGTTGGCAACAGCAAACAGACAGACAGAGGGATCAAGTAGAGACGTGGTCGAGGAGCAAGCCAGGGGTCAGTTCAGGTAGAGTACAAGCATGGTCAGATGGATCAGAACAGCAACAGGATCAAACACAGGAAACATGGAGCAGAACACTGTAAGGCAATGTCCTAGTGCAGCAGAGGTGTTTATATAGCCAACTTAGTGGCAAGTGCGCAGGTTTTTCTCTGTTCATGGGTTTGGCTAATAGGTTTTCTCTGTCTGTGGATTTGGCTAACAGAAATTCTCTGTTTGCACATAACTATGTGCCTGGGCATATTTCTTCTTTCCTGAAAGGGCATATGATTTTCATTCACTCCTCTCTCAAATAACCAACATTTTCTAAATTCATCTGAATTGAAAGAACATTATTAAAATTAATTCATATATTATAGAATAACATATATAGTATAGGGAGTATACAGCTCCGGACAATGCAAAATTGCCAGGATCACTTCACACAGAGGAGATGAAGGAACATCCAGAACTTCTTGATCAACTCTATAAATAATGAACCTGGAATCAACAATTATTTTGTCACTTCTAGTTTTAGAGCTTTCATTCCCTGACTGCTATAGCCAGGAAAGCAGCTAATCGAGCATGCCTGCCCTAAGTGTGTGCCCTGCAGAGGTGGCATGGCACACAATTTGCATACCGTCTCCTGACTCCTCATTTGTCCACGGCTGTGTTCAAGTAAACTATACAGAAATATCATATCTGTATCTATGCACAGTTTCACATGTAGCACTGTCCCTTAGGGGGTTGCTTGTAGTAGCATGTTCTTCTGTGCAGCCTTGACACTGTGAACTTTCCAGCCCTTCTGACACTCTAGGTTCACACATATTGTGCATACCTTTAAATAATACACAGACACAATGCAAGTAGTTTTAACTCAATGATTTTACTTACTTAAAAGGAGAGATTTAAATAGAGGATTAGTCAGCCAGGTCCTGGTTACAGCCAAGACTAGGTTGAGATAATACTTACAGCCGTCAAATAACAGTTAGTAATGACAAGTGAATGATAACAATATACACAGTACCCAATTGAGTCCCTTAAGGAAGTTATTGGTGGATATACGGGATATTTCTGCTTAAAGAGGAACCCTGGGCTGGCCTATACTACCTTTGATCCTAATGAGAGATAATGTACTATAGATAGTAACATGTCCCCTTTAAGAGTAATAAACAGCAATGTTCTGCATGCAAGGCCTTGCACTGTTTTCACTGGCAGTTGTAGCTCATAGAACAAGAATTCCTTATTGTGGCAAAGTGATAGTGAACATGGCAAAATAGCTGGTTATGACATAGCACTCCTCCATGTAATCCAAGTAATTGTTGTCTGGGCACAGTGTTCCACGTGTAGTATTAATGATGGGCAATGGGATCTGTGGGTAAGTGCCCTCTCACCAATCTGGATAGCATTCAACAGCCTCCCGGAGGACGATCAAACGATTCTCCTTGCTGCAGATGGACAGAGATGGTGATCAGTCTGCTGACTCAGTGAACTGACAAGCTACGTGGTATTCAGCGCTGCTGCAGAGCATCCTTCTGGAAACGTGCAATGTCCAGGCCCTCTAGTGCTCGAGCTGTGGACTGTACACCATGTGATAGGCCACGGTCTCCTCACACAGCGGTGAGATGGTGCTCACGCGATGGTAATTAGGAAGCATGAAAGCATGGGCCTGGTCGGCAGATCCCTTTATAGTCTCTCCCACAATTCTCCCCTGGATCAGATGGCTTGCTGGGATGTGTAGTCCATAGTCAGTTCTGAAGATCAGTAATGTCTGTTTAGAAAACTACAGCTGCCACAATGCTTGTCTTTAGGCTCAGAAATGTGATGTCAGTAATCCAAGCCCAGTCCTAGGGGGATACAGAACAGTCTGAGACAGCAGGAGACAAGTCTGCAAAATCAGGTGCTGTAGTTTGCTCCTGGCTACACACATTAACCATAGGCCCCATCGGACATTTTCTGGCGGAATTTCCGACAACAAAACTTTGAGAGCTGGTTCTCAAATTGTCTGACAACAAAATCTGGTAAAGCTAGCGTTCATAATGGAGATAGCACATTCGTCAAGCTGTAACGGACCGAAAAGCATGAGGCTGAAAAGCGCGAATCGTCTCTCACCAAGCTTCTACTAACACGACTGGTATTAAACTTCCCTTTAATAGTGCTGTCGTACATGTTGTACATGACTGCGTTCTTGGAGATCGGAATTTCCGACAACATTTGTGCGACCGTGTGTATGCAAGACAAGTTTGAGCCAACAACCGTCGGAACAAAATCCACGGTTTTGTTGTCGGAATGTCCAATCGTCTGTACGTGGCATTTCTATTCTAAGAAGGTGGCAGAGTTTAGTTGTGGTATTGTGGTATTGTTTTGGGGCAGGCATGTTTTCTGTTCAATTTATGGTAATAAAAACAGAGAGTGCAGTAAATAATTTTATAATAGATTATATGACCATATTTACTTCTGCTCTACGTGTAATCCAATCCATCACTTTTTGACCAGTAGCATGCCATTCTGCAAATGTGCAGTAGTTCACCAATTACCACGTAACACAATCTAGTCTTTGTTTTGTTTTATTCTGTAATCGAGCGAAATAAGACAGAAAGGGATCAAAGCTTGCTATTTGAATATGTTCTTTATTATTACACAAGTGGAAAATCTGACCTGATTGGGAACCTTGATATGCAGGCCCATCTAAAGATGTCCACCCACCAAATGTAAACGCATATTATAAAAAATAACTTTAAGAACTCTTTCTACTGTGATTTTTTGTTGAAGTGAAAATCAGATTTGGAATGTTTCGCTGTTTAGAGGAAACTGAATGGTATTTGTTGACGTTCAACCCAGGGAACATTGGTGTCTTTGTTAGCTATATCACATGCTTATATTTTACTACATCATTAAAGTGCTTATGTATCAGAAGTGTGATAAGAAAAACATTTATAGTTGGTTATAGACAGTAATCAGAACGTTTGCTTCAATTTTCAAACCAGAATGGCAGAAATGACAGTTTGTAACTGATCACATTTTTCTAAATATTTAGAACATAGACTCATTCTTACTGCACTGAGTGGAAAAAGTCTAAGCAGGGATCTATGGAATTGCCTTTAGGTCAAAGTCAAAACAGACACTACCATGAGGAAAGATCAGCATCTTTTTAGGCACCCTCAACAATTTACAGTCTACATCTGTATGTAGTAGCACCCTCATTAAGTTGGTAGTCATGAAGTTCTCTCCTCACCTGTCTAAATTCAACTTAGTAGCAAAGAGAAAAGCAAACTTGGTACTCTGCTTTTTGCACAAATTTCAAGAGATCTAGAAATCTCATTTAATGTGCACCAACTTGCATTGGTGTGTCTCTACCTGCACATTAAATTAGCAGTGTAGGTTGATTGTCAACAGCCAAAACATGCTACTAATACTATAATCTTCATATTTTACACTTACCTATCCATTATTATCTTCAAACATCTATCATCACCAGTATAAAAGGGGGGTATTGTGAACCCCTGAAACACAGTTATCTTCTGAACTCTTGTTTGTGTGAAATAAACCTTTACTGGACTACATATAGACTTGTGGGCTTCCCGGGTGGCTAGGGGGCGTGCGTGCCGCATCGCGATGTCCGCCGCGCACCCGCGATTGCCCTGAATCCTGTCCTATCAGAGGTGAGGAGACCAATGCGTGTTCCCAGTAAAGAGGAACACACATCGGTCTCCTCCCCTTGTGAGTCCCCCCCCCCTACAGTTAGAATCACTCCCAGGGAACATATTTAACCCCTTGATCGCCCCCTAATGTTAACCCTTCCCTGCCAGTCACATTTACACAGTAATCAGTGCAGTTTTATAGCACTAATCGCTGTATAAATGTGAATGGTCCCAAAAACATGTTAAAAGTGTCTGATCTGTCCTTTGCAATGTCACGGTCACAATAAAAATCACAGATCGCCACCATTACTAGTAAAAAAATAAAAAAAATTAAAAAAATGCCATAAATCTATCCCCTATTTTGTAGATGCTATAACTTTTGCGCAAACCAATCAATAAACGCTTATTGCGATTTTTTTTTTTACCAAAAATATGTAGAAGAAAACGTATCGGTCTAAACTGAGGAAAATTTAATTTATATTTTTTAAATCAAAAAGTAAAAAATAGTGTTTTTTTTCAAAATTTACACTCTTCTTTTGTTTATAGCGAAAAAAAATAAAAACCGCAGAGGTGATCAAATACCACCAAACAAAAGCTCTATTTGTGGGGAAAAAAAATTAAGATTTAATTTGGGTACAGTGTTGCATGACCGCGCAATTGTCATCCCCACTGTAGACTTAGTGATGCAGTATATCTTCCCGTCATATGATAGCCCGTCTGATCAAAAACCTTTTTCTCTTCTCCTATTAGGTTAAACATACAAGTGTCCTTGGCAATATAATTTTTCCTATACCTCAATAATTGTTGCCTATGAGACTACACCATTCTCTGTAGCATTCTCCTATGCGCAACCTGATGATGTGCCCCCAAGAGGTGTGGCCATGGCAGCCAGGGGTCACACTAATAAGTGAGCTGAATGACACTGAACAGCATTAGTCTGAAAGAGAATCAGAACTTGACCATTTGTGAGGGACATTGTCAAAGTAAAAGTAAGAATTTAGCAAGGGCTGCAATTTTTTTTACTCAAACAGATTTTCGGCAGTGTAGTTTTATTTTTTTAAAGTATTTTTTTAAGTTTTTAAAGTCATTTTAAGTCTTATATTCACGTACAGGGGAACAAATTATAAACAGTAAAGGCTGTATGAGTGAAGCAATAGACTCTCTGAACACAATCAAAACATTACATAAATTATTGCTATGATAAATGTAACACTTCTGTTCACAGCTTCCTCTTTGGCTTAGTTCCCATGACACAAAAACATATAACAAGTACATTGCCTCAGTGGAATGTAACCAGATAGTGCAACTTGTATTGGTCAAATGTGAAAAATGGAAATGAAAGTGGTTGTATTTAAAAAAAAAATTTAACCTGATTATTATGTTTTAATAAACCCTCTCTGTGCCTTTTGTTTTTTTATCTAACTTTCTTTTTTTTAATTACCTGTTGATTCTTTATTTTTGGTAGCAACAATCTGAAGACTCTTAGAGCTTCTGCAGTGTTGCCACCACAGTGTGCATGTTTATCATCTCAAGGCTTCCTGCGTGGCATGATTCTCCTTTTTTCCCACAGGAGCAGCACCTGTGGAGCAGATCCAATGCTTGATAGACAGCTCCACTCCAGTCTGTATGGCTAAAAAAACTGAATCAACTTGACCATGACGTGCAACGCACTTCAGCTTAGCCCAGTCCTACAGCTGGATTAAGCTG
Source organism: Rana temporaria (assembly GCF_905171775.1). NCBI lineage: Eukaryota > Metazoa > Chordata > Amphibia > Anura > Ranidae > Rana > Rana temporaria. The sequence goes on along the minus strand of NC_053495.1, from coordinate 126,226,801 downwards.
AACTGAAAAGAAAAGTTGACATGTGACCTACTAAGATGGAAAAAATATATTTATATAATATTTGTAAGTGTTTGCTTTGTAAATGAATGCAGTGCCCTATCCTTGTGGAAAATGTGGGTCACCTGCGCAAAAAACGCAATTATTGTCAAATCTAAAAAATATTCTCACGTTTTCTGCAGTCGAAAAAAGTGTCCCACCCTAGAGTGGGATATTGAAAATAGAAAATAAGGTGATGACTGCGCTAACTCTAAATATGTGTGTGTTACAACACTTCTAATTAAGCACTGAATATACAACTTTAAATTTCGTTATATCAAAAATTTTAACAAAGTATTCCCTACATTCCTATTCAATAGTGAAACATTAATTAAATGTGTTGTATTCCAAATATCAGCCACCAAACAACTTGAATCAAACCTTATAGATATGGAGACTAGAAACCGTAACAATAAAAATAAAAACGTCTGAATAAAAAATCAACAATGTATAAATGAATAAAAGAATAAATAAATATAGTCCCATTGAATATCTTCAGTGTTATTCAACTGTTTCCTGTGTGTTTATCCCTCATCCGTGACTCAGCACAGCTATTTTTCCACTAATTTGTGACAGCACCACCACCTTATGAATTGGCCACTCACCAGAAGTAAACTACATATGCGCCTTTGGTTCATCTATGGGATAACAACTCAACTTATAAGGATGAGGCCCCGTACACACGTCCGAGAAACTCGACGAGCAAAACACATCGTTTTGCTCGTCGAGTTCCTTGTGAAGCCGCCGAGGATCTCGGCGAGCCAAGTTTCCTCATTGACTAACGAGGAAATAGAGAACATGTTCTCTATTTGGCCCGACGAGATCCTCATCGGTTTCCTTGGCCAAAAGTGTACACACGACCGGGTTTCTCGGCGGAATATGGCTCTGATCGAATTTCTGGCTGAATTCTGCCGAGAAACTCGGTCTTGTGTACGGGGCCTCAGTCTGCACCTTTCCCCTTCAGCATGTCAGTAGTTTTGGCTTCTCAAGCTCTCTCACTGGTTGTTATCAAAATCTCATAGGGAAATAAATAGCCATCATTGCGTAGTATGTCTACTATTTATTGGTAAAAAAAGTTAAAAAAACTATTGCACTCCAAATTTTATGTGCCCATAGGCCGGCACAAAGCCTTTCCAGCAGTAGGTATGGGGCTGGTGTATCAGCGTGCATTCCCCTGTGTTCGCTTGTGTTCCAGGCCTCGCTTTCACTCGGGTATCGGCAGTAATTGATGTTGAAATTTAGCTGGTGTCATGTCTATCAAGGTATTTATACCCCAAGTGTTAATCATTCAGTCAATCACATTACCGCGGAACTGGAAGTGGTTGGTCCGCCATTTTAATCCCTCACCCATTCCCGACGTGTTGTTTTCCTATTGGCCCCTGTTGGTAGTGTCTTCAGGAGCCGGAATAGCTCTACTCGGACACTGTGTATTCTTTTTCCCAGGCACATCTTATCTGTGGGTTGCCTATGGAACTCCCTCAGATGTGCCAGAATGTTCCTCACATAAGACATCTGGAATGGCTTTTACAAACCTCATGTTACCAAATCGATAAAACAATATAATAAAAATATAAAACATAGTGCCCTATCCTTAGAAGGTGGGAAAATATTTGGAGGTCACAAACATTTTAAAACCCAACTCTGGCAAAATTCTTGTTTGCAGTGGGGCAGGCACTGCATGAATTCACTGCTCGTTTAGGTCTAGGGAGCACAGAAAAGAAAATGTACTTACCCAATCCTCTCACTGCTAGACTGTTCCTCAGAGCATAGCAAGCTCCATAGCCTTACATTGGGTGCGATGATGCCCAGGGATAGTCTACCGCCTGAACATAGGGAATGCCATCTGGTGGGGCAGTGGATGATTGGGTAAGTAAAAGAGCTTTTACTCTCCCCTAGAATAAAGAGCAGAGTCACTTTAAAAACCTAATCTTAATCTGTTCTATCTTTAAATTTGTTTTAGCTTCATCTTCTTTGAAACAAACCTATGCTGTTTTCAGTACTGAGAGCAAAAGGGAATACATTACTTCTGGGTATAGAAGAACATGTGACTCATTCCATGTGATAATACTGGGCCAATCAGTGTTGTCACACAGGAATGCCCTAGCCCTGTAAGAGCTACAACTACAGTTCACAGCTATCCTTTCACTCCTAATGGCCTAACTAAACAAAGGGTGGAGCAATGTAAATTTATTTGTGGAGGTCTGCTTTAAATTGATCCAGCCGCCTTGCCCTGAAGAACAACCTGCCTCAAATCTGGCCAATTTAAATTAAATATGCAGATACTATACAGGCAGGGCCGGACTTACCATTGGCCTTGACTGGGCTCAAGCCCAGGGGCCCCACCCAATAGGGGGCCCCCTTTAAAAAAAAAAAAAAAAAAAAAAAAAATGTTTTTTTTTTTTTTTTTTTTAGGGGTCCGGAGGTCCCCAGGGCCCCGGACGGCAACCCCCCTTTTTTTTATTTATTTTTTGTAAAAAAATGTTTTTTTTATATATTTTTTATTTTTATATATATAATATATATATATGTATATATATATATATATATATATATATATATATTTTATTATTATTATTAAAGGGCCCAGGGGTCTCCAGGGCCCCCGGATGGCAACCCACCTTTTTTATTTTTTTATAAAAAAAATTACATTTTTTTTTATATATATATATATTTTTTTATTAAAGGGCTCAGAGGTCCCCAGGGCCCCATGTGGCAACCCCCCCTTTTTTATTTTTTTTATAAATGTTTATTTTTTTATTTTTGTTTATTTTTTTATTTTTTATTAAAAGGCCCAGAGGTTCCCAGGGCCCCCGGGTTTGGCAACCTCCCTTTTTTTATGTATTTTTTATAAATGTTTTTTTTTTTATTATTAAAGGGCCCAGAGGTTTATTTTTTCTTTTTATTAAAAGGCCCAGAGGTCCCCAGGGCCCCGGATGGCTACATATATTTATATATATTTGTTTTCTTCTTTATTTCTTCTTTTTTTTGTAAAGGCCCCCCCGCTTCTCAATTTGCGGCAGCCCCCACGCTTCTCAATTTCAGGCGGCAGCACCCCCACCCCCCTAGGTTCTCTGCTTCAGGGGGCCCATGCCTTAAGCTGTGCAAGGGGCCCCAAAATTCCTGATGGCGGCCCTGCGCATACCTCCCAACACGCACGGATTCTGTGGGACTATCCCGCACAGACAGCTTCTTCCCGCAGTCCCGCAAAAGGGTTAATTTTCCCGCACTGCAAGAGGAGGCAGCACGGAAGCAGAAGGAACCGGAGTGGTGTGTGGAGGACTGTGGCTGCTGAAGGGAAGAAAGCCGACAGCCGGGCTAATGACAGTCTGTGGCCCCGGCTGTTGGCACAGGTGAGAGGCTCAACAACTGCAAAATCCCCCCCGCTCAACAACTTTAATGCGCTCCCCCCCGCTCAACAACTTCAATTCGCCCCGCTCAACAACTTCGATCCCCCCCAATTCTCGGCTCCAGGGGGCCCCTTCAACACTCAAGCCCAGGGGCCCCCACCACCCTAAGTCCTGCCCTGTATACAGGTAAATGTTCAATGAAAACCACATGTCAAACAATCAATAGATTAGGAGGCCTGAATTTGAACAAATAAGCAAATCATGAAAACATCCTGTAAACCTGCTCCATCTACTGAACCTTTCCATTGGTCCATAAGGTCATCTATTACATAAGACAACAATATGAAAGTAATAATTGAGTTGGGGCAAGTTTGACTTTTACAGAATAGTCAAAATGTGCATATATTTTATGGTGCCTATATCTTTGGATCCATGTACAGTTTATAATTTGGAGATAACACCTACCTTGGTATTTTACATCATACGATCAGCTGGAATCACCCAAGTCAGTGACAGGTTTACTTTAAGCTTTTGTACTTTTTTGTCTTATTTTACTTTAATTTTGTAAAGAAAAAAAAAAACAAATTCATGTTTATTTAAGTAAACCCTTAAGTTCCATACACACTGGACTGAAAAAAAATGCTTATATAGAATGTTTTTGTACACAGTTTAGACGAGTTTAGGAGTGCTTAGCATTTTTTCTGCCAGAAAGCTCCAATTAAAAACAATTAATATTTCCTGGCTCTAAAGCCTTGTACACACAATGAGAATATCGGACAAATGATTGTCCATTTTTGTTTTACATATTAGTCTCATATCGAAAATGAAAAGGTTACTCAACTTATGAAAATTTTTGAACGACAGAATACAACTTTGGAAGTTATGTAATATGTTGTATTGTATCGTAATGTAAAGTATTCTTTCATTTCCAAGAATGCGTAGTCTTGTGCTTATGATTTTGGTTAAACAAAAATTGTATGATATGGTATCGTACGAGAAATATTTTTTTGTTTTTCCCTTTTGCATCATTTTGGATGAACCTCATGACTGGCTCTCGAAAGCTGTGCTAATGATCAGATTACATATGGTTGCTTCGAAAGCTGTATTTTTCATCGAAATTTCCAAGCATGTGTACTAGGTTTAAACGCCGAGCTCAAAATATGCCTCCAATCGTCCTAATAAGCATGGACACATAGGATAACATTGTGCTGCTTCTACATGCAAAACACAAAACTCCTGTAGAAGCAGCAATTTTAAAGCCAATGTGCATGGGGCCTTCTAATTCATACTACAGTCAGCAACTATTTTCATGGCCTAGCAAAAAATAAGTCAAATGTATCATTTATACATGACACCCTCTGTACACTGTTTGAGTACAGAATGAACCCATCATTCTGATTTCCAGCTCATGTGACTGGCAGACAGATTGTCCCAGCAGGTTTTCTGCTTATTACAACTGAGACTACACTATTATATAACAGACAGAATCTTCCACTCAGCACTATATTTTCTTCCTCTTTTCTTAAAAATTTATTGGAATTGATCCTCAGTGCAAATTGATGTTTTGCGGCTCACTTCAAGTACCTAACTGCTAAACAAAGGGCTCTTTCACACTGAGCGCCCGTACAGGTCCGTCTGTCAGGTTTTTTTGCGGACCTGTACGGGCGCTCCGTGCTCCTCTATGGAGCCGCGGATGTCGCTGACATCTGACCCACTCCGATCCGCCAAAGTGTGACGGAGGAAAAACCTACTTTTCCTTCCGTCTGGCGGATCGGGTGAACACGGACATACGGTCCGTGTTCATCCGATCCCCCCATAGGGGGGAGCAGAGAAAAGACAAAGCCGTCCCTGCACAGTGTGCGGGGACCGCCCTGTCATCCGCCGGCTCAGCGGGGATCAATGGAGCGATCCCCGCTGAGCGAGCAGAGGTGCACGGGGAGGATCATTACTGATCCGCCCAGTGTGAAAGAGGTAACCCTTTTTTCCACCAAAACAGTTACATTTGTTTCTTCCAAACTTCTGTTTGGGGAGCACTCACTGTCTAATTGTTATGGTATGTAGCTTTGAGACCACAGGTTCCATGATTCCTTGCCTGCCCAGCCACACTATGCAAATCTTGGCATGGCATTGAGCGAGAGCAATGCTAGGGATCCTGGCCAGACTGCGCATTCACACCCTATGCATGACGCTTGAGCAGGCACTTTGAGAAGGGCCCCACCACAGAGTAAATATGTGCCCTATGCACTGTGCCCGAGCATGCACTGAATGAGAATGACCCTGCCAGGAGTGTGCACAGGCAGAGGCAGTGGAGCCACCCTTATAGACATCCACACACATAAGGGAAGCTGCTACATTATATTTTCCCAAGGAAGGGTTTAATAACACTTTAGCAGGTAGTAGCTGCTCTCCTGAGAATAATGGGCATGATGACCTGTGCCTATACTCTGTATAGTCAGGACCAGCCATTGTTTCTTTTGCAGGACAGTAGCTAATACCTTTGTCAGCCCTGTTACATGAATATATAGCAACAGAGTGCAATAAGATTTTGTTAATAAATGCTTCTGATCAGTGTCAGATTCAAAAGGGGGCAAAAAGGTGGAACTGCCCCCTGCCAGAAGGAGCCCCAGACTTCCCACAGGGGTACTGCTACATATATGTATGTGGCTGCTTGGTATGCCGTATCTATCACTGCCAAGTGGTTTGGCACCTTTGTTTATGCATCCCCAATACGATCAATGTTATACATTTTTAATACATTCTTAGGTAGATTCAGTAAGAGTTAGGCCGGCTTATCAGTAGATAAGCCGACCTAACTCAGAATCTACGCCGACCTATGTTTAAGCGTATGCTCAAACAGAGATACGCTTAAACATATCTAAGATAGGATGGCTTCTGATGGACCATTTTCATCGGTTCACCGCTGAAGCAGACTGATGGCCTGATGTGCGTACACGCCATCGTTCTAAAAACCGATCGGGTCAGAACGCAGTGACGTAAAACACACAACGTGCTGAAAAAAACAAAGTTCATTGCTTCTAAGCATGCGTCGACTTGATTCTGAGCATGCGCGGGTTTTGAACCGATGCTTTTGTGTACTAACCATCGGTTTGGACTGATCGGGCAGCGGTCCATCGGTTCGTTTTTAAAGCAAGTTCTCTAACTTTTGTCCGAAGGACAAAAGACCGATGGGGCGTACACACGGGCGGTTTGGACCGATGAAACTGAACTTCGGTCCGTTTTCATCAGTTTGGACCGATGGTGTGTACGCGGCCTTATTGACCTTTTTGTGCTGACCTCATTTAAAGTCCCACGGGGACCCTTTTTTTGTTTTTGTATTACATAATGAAGGGCTTGCTGAAACTTTTCCAGGTTAATGTAGCTTTTAGGATATGTTTGAAAATGATGGTCACTAGTTGTTTGAGAGAAAGGTCATTCCCAAATTTGGCACTCATAAAAAATTACCTGAAGACCATGATGACCCATGAGTGCTCTGTTCATTTTGCAGATGCTAAGTGCAGAAAGAAAGCTTTTTTTCTAAATATTGTAGTATGATGCAAAACTGTGATGTGTGATATGCCAGTTCCAATTACCTAAGCAATGTGTATTCTTACTCTAGGTTCACATCATGCGTTTGTAGTTGATGTGGTTTTTATGGCGCGTTTTGCGTTTTTTGAACATGTGTTTTTGATGCGTTTTTGCATGCATTTTTCATGTGATTTGCGTTTATTTTCTCTTTAACCACTTAAGACCCGGACCATTATGCAGGTTAAGGACCTTGCCTCTTTTTGCGATTCGGCACTGTGTCGCCTTAACTGACAATTGCACGGTGGTGCGACATGGCTCCCAAACAAAATTGGCGTCCTCTTTTTCCCACAAATAGAGATTTCTTTTGGGGTATTTGATCACCTCTGCGGTTTTTATTTTTTGCGCTATAAACAAAAATAGAGCGACAATTTTGAAAAAAATTCTATATTTTTTTCTTTTTGCTATAATAAATATCCTCCCAAAAATATATATAAAAAAAAAAATTTTCCTCAGTTTAGGCCGATACATATTCTTCTATTTATTTTATGTAAAAAAAAATCACAATAAGCGTTTATTGATTGGTCTGCGCAAAAGTTATAGCGTTTACAAAATAGGGGATAGTTTTATGGCATTTTTATAAAAAAAAAAAAAATTTCACTAGTAATGGCGGCGATCAGCGATTTTTTTTGTGACTGCGACATTATGGCAGACACATCGGACACTTTTGACACATTTTTGGGACCATCGTCATTTTCACAGCGAAAAGTGCTATAAAAATGCACTGATTACTGTGAAGGGGTTAACCACTAGGGACGCTAAGGGGTTAAGTGTGCCCTAAGGGAGTGATTCTTACTGTAGGGGGGCGTGGCTGTAGGTGTGACGTCACTGATCGTCGTTCCCTACAACAGGGACACTGCCACAGAGAGTTTACACTCACCTCTCCCCGTTCTTCAGCTCCTGTGACCTGATCGTGGGACACCGGCGGCGATCGGGTCTGTGGGTCCCGTGGGCGCGGAAACAGAGCTTTGGACCCACGGCTAGACACTTAAAGGGCAATGTACCTGTACATGCCTGTGCCCAGCTGTGCCATTCAGCCGACGTATATCGGCGTTAGGCGGTCCTTAAGTGGTTAATAAACTGTGTAAATAATAATAATAATAAAAAAATTGAGAAAAAAGCAGCGTGGGGTCCTCCCGCCAATCCCTACAATGCCCTTCAAGTCTGGTATGGATTTTGTGGAGAACCCAATGCCAAATAAAAAATGGCGTATGGTCCCCCCCAAGATCTATACCAGACCCTTACCAGCGCATGCAGTCCGGCAGGCGAGCAAGCGCCCCCTCTCTCCGGAATCATACAAGGCCACATGCCCTCAACATAGGGGGTGCTTTGAGGCAGGGGGGCTCTGCCCCCCGAAAGCACCTTTTCCCCATGTTTGTGGGGACAAGGGGCTCTTCCCCACAACCCTGGCCGGTTGTTGTGGGGGTCCCGAAGGGGGGGGCTAATTCAGAATCTGGAAGCCACATTTAACAAGAGAGCCCCTAGATCCCGGCCCCCCCCTATGTGAATGAGTAAGGGGTACATAGTACCCCTACTCATTCACCCAAAAAAATTGCAGTAGGCAGTTTTTGACAAGTCCTTTATTTAAAAAACAAAAATAAAAAACAATGTCCCCGATGTAGACCCATCATCAATCACAATGCTCGCTGACCCCAAAAAACTAAAAAAAAAACAAAACTGTCCACTGCCGCCAAAGTTTCCCGCAGTCTGTCAGCTCCGCCATCTGGCGGTTTTTAAATAACTAAGGCATGGTCACTCACTGACATCACTGTGTGGCACCGCCCCTTGTGACGGTGTCAGCCTAGCATGCCCCTGGTCAACGACGTCACAAGGGGATGGAGCCACCAGGTAATGCCCTCAGCTTCATCACGAAGGTCTAAAGGTCCAGCGCGGTATGCCGAACCTTCAGAGTGCATGCGACCGTGACATTACCAGTGTGAATATCTATTCATCTTACCTACAGGTAAGCCTTATTATAGGCTTACCTGTAGGTGGAAATCACACAGCGTACTTTATTACCACTTTAAACCTAATTGTAGCAATGGGGTGCTCTGGTGGTTTATATATACCACTCTTAATATCCTTGCAATGTACACAAATGACCAAGAGAACATTAAAGAGGAAGTTTCACAATCGATTCTTCTTAGGGCATCACACTTTTGACGCTGGTATCTTGGGTTTGGATGCAGACTGTCACTTCCCTATGACCTACAGCCAGCTTCCTACTGAGTATGTGTGAGATCATGGGGAGCAGGAAATGTGGTCTCATAGCCTTCTGGGATGTGTGATGTTATCCCAGGAGGCTGTAGGCAGGGTGGTGTCAGTGTTGCCAACCCCCCATGAATTTACGGACAGACTGTAAATTGAACCCCCTTTTCGGAGTGTCCGTGAAAGTTCATTACGGGCATTGGGTGCCCTTAAAAAAGATGGCCGCGAGCCGACCATGCAACTGCCCATGAGCCGTTCCGAAGCCGGCCGGGCTCGGGAAAGCTCGTATGCGCTCGGCCGGGTGACGCATGCGCAGTAATGTAATGGCCCCCGCCCGGCACCATTTTTGAATAGATCATCGGGATGGGAGTTGGAACTCCGGACACTATGGCGGTCGCTACAGTGGCTCATGCAGTACACTCGCCATAGGAGGACTCGGCCGAGCAGGAGCTCGGAATACAGGAGAGTCAGGACGCCCACTGACTCCTTTCTCTATTTCTCCTGTAGTTCAAAGGAGGGGGCGAGCACGACACTCCACACCAGGGAGAAAGCCTTGCATTACTGTGTGGAGTTACAGACAGAAGAACAGGAAGTGAGGATTTCTAAGAAGAAATAAGGACATTTAAAAGCAAAATCAAAGGATGAGGTAAGTGAAGGAGGACTGCACTAAGGTAAATGAAGATATTTAGGGGGAAAAAATTGTACCTTTACAACCCCTTTAAGCTTCAAATATATGAGAAGCCTGGATATTTATCATAATTAGTTTTACAGCCATATTTATGTACGAAGCTCCGTGGAGGGGTCCCAGAAGTGGAGTTTGCAGTCTGTGTGAGCTGTATTTATGTGCGCTGCTGCTAATCTGCTCTGCAGCCTTCGTCCTTGTAAATCTCTCTTGTCGAAAAATCGAATTCACTTATTGTCACCCATGAGATACTTTATAAAACAATTCACGGGAAGAGAGAAGAAGCCAATTGCGTGGTTTCCCTCTCACTAGCGCCAGTTTATGTTTCCAACCCTCCTGCCTATAACCTAAAGAGGACCAGTCATGGCTGGACTTATGCAAGAATCTGAATATTCAGTCTAAATTTAGAATTATAACTGTGCAGATTTGCATATGGTGGAGATATTTTTTCTTCATTATATATTAAATCTTTTCCTACTATTGTTTAATCTGAATCTTTAGCTTAACTACTTAACCCCCGGACCATATTGCTGCCCAAAGACCAGAGGACTTTTTGCGATTCGGGACTGCGCCGCTTTAACTGACAATTGCGCGGTCGTGCGACGTGGCTCCCAAACAAAATTGGCGTCCTTTTTTTCCCACAAATAGAGCTTTCTTTTGGTGGTATTTGATCACCTCTGCGGTTTTTATTTTTTGCGCTATAAACAAAAATAGAGCGACAATTTAAAAAAAAATTAATATTTTTTACTTTTTGCTGTAATAAATATCCCCCAAAAATATATAAAAAAACTTTTTTTTCCTCAGTTTAGGCCGATACGTATTCGTCTACATATTTTTCGTAAAAAAAATCGCAATAAGCGTTTATTGATTGGTTTGCGCAAAAGTTATAGCGTTTACAAAATAGGGGGTATTTTTATGATATTTTAATTAATATATTTTTTTTACTAGTAATGGCGGCGATCAGCGATTTTTTTTCGGTACTGTGACGTTATGGCGGACACTTCGGACACTTTTGACACATTTTTGGGACCATTGGTATTTTTATAGCGATCCGTGCTATAAAAATGCATTGGATTACTATAAAAATGCCACTGGCAGTGAAGGGGTTAACACTAGGGGGCGGGGAAGGGGTTAAGTATGCCTGGGTGTGTTCTTACTGTGGGGGGGGGGGGGGGGGTGGCCTCACTAGGGGAAACACTGATTTTCTGTTCATACATTGTATGAACAGAAAATCAGCATTTCCCCTGCTGACAGGAACGAGAGCTGTGTGTTTACACACACAGCTCCCGTTCCCCGCTCTGTGCCGAGCGATCGCGTGTGCCCGGCGGCGATCGCGCCCGCCGGGCACATGCACGGGAGTCGGGGGCGAGCGGGGGGCGCGCACGCGCCCCCTAGTGGCGGCTCAAAGAGCCGCCGTATAGCTACGGGCTCTCGCCCAGGAGAGCCGACCTGCCGCCGTATAATGACGGTGCGCGGTCGGCTAGTGGTTAAAGTAAAAATGTTTCTGTAATTTTAACAATTTCTCACCAATCTCCCTCCAACGCTTTAAGTGAGTTTTAATGTTACCTCAACATTTCATATTTCTGATATATGTCTGCATATGTGTCCTGACGAAGTGCACGGACATGTGTGTGACATAGGCAGAGCCAACTCCGCCCCTCGCTCTACCATGCATTCCAGCACACAGTGTGAGTTAATGCCGCACCGCCATCTTTACAGGGATTAACCAAAGAAGCGTGCCTCGCATCTACCTATGGGCCACCGTAGCCAGAAAACTAGACCCCTAACCGGATGTTCACAGCATAGACGCTCTACACCAGACTGCCGTTACAACACACTGACAGATCCTATCAGCGTCCATCCATATGCTGATTTAGCATCTCTCTACAGGCTAACTTTGGAGGGGACTGGACTTCACGTATCATGGCCATCCTAGCCATCATCCTGGAGTGGTGAGAGGCCTCGGGCAAACAAAAACTTCTCTCCCCCCCATCTTTCCTCTCCACCTCCTGCTGATATTTAGTAGACTTATAATAACTGTGCACTGCTTGATATATCACACTCGGCCAAGGGACACTGTTCCTGACGCACGCATATATAATATGCTCAACAACCAGTCTATCCCGATATGACCAGCTTGAACTACATACTACTAATTCAGTGACCCTCCACTTCATGCTATATACCGACGGGTGGAAAGGCAGTATCTGGAAATCATCTAAAGTCAGCAGATCCACATTGCAACTTAGGCTACGGATTCCCTAATGCCGGGTGTGCGGTGCGCAACAATTTATATAGCCCTCTTATGACGTCACAGTCCCAGCATGCTCCGGGTGGTGACGACATAAGGGGGCGGGGTAAGTAGTAATTAGCAGAAGAAGAGAGATTCCCACATTCTGATAAGCCCCCCACCCGCAGACCCCGACAACCAACGGCCAGGGTTGTCGGGAAGGGGTCCTTGTCCTCATCAACATGGGGGCAAGGTGGTTTAGGGTGGGGGTTGAAGGACCCCCCCTGCCCCAAAGCACCCACCCCCCCATGTTGAGGGCATATGGCCTGGTACGGCTCAGGAAGGGGGGGGGGTGCTCGCTCGTCCCCACCTCCTTTCCTGACCGGCCGGGCTGGTGCTCGGATAAGGGCCTGGTATGGATCCTGGGGGGGACCCCACACCGTTTTTTTGGCGTGGAGGTTCCCCTTAAAATCAATACCAGGTATGCTCATGAAGGGGGAACCTTTTTTTCAAAAAAATTGGCGTGGAGTTTCCCTTCATGCACAAGTCGTGTACAAGTCGTGTGCCAAAGTCGGATATGTTAATACGGAATCCGACTTCAGAAAAAAGTAGTGCAGGAATTACTTTGAAGTCGTGCCAGTATGAATAGTAGTCATTGAAAATCATGAAGAATGACTTGTCATACGATTTTGCCATCCAAAATCATGGTACAAGTCGTATAAGTGTGAAAGGGGACTAAAGTCCGCTTAAAGCCTAGGTACACACTGGATTGCGGGAACAAAGCCATGCAAGTTCATCTGAACTAGTACAATTTCACTTGCGCTTGTCAGTCCCGATTTCGGCTGCGATAACAGAGACATCTGTGCAGTTACTGCAAAAAGTAGTACAGAAACTACTTTTTGAAATCGGTGCAGCGCCACAGATGCGGCATCGCACCGATAAGGGTGGTGCCATTGCTGGCAATTGCCGCCGATTTGACATGCGATTTGACATGTCAAATCGCATGTCAAAACGCACCAGTATGAACCAGGGCTCAGATTGATTTGCTAAAGGAACACAAAAGGCTGTTCACTTTGCAAAGTTAAACGAGATGAAGCTATGTTCATTTTAAATATTCATTAATGTGCTAGGAAAAATCCCTTATTTTTTTTCTATTATCTTAAAGGGGTTGTAAAGGTAGATGTTTTTTCACCTTAATGCATTAATTTCACCTATGCATTAAGGTGAAAAAACATCTGAGCATTAGCGCCCCCCCGAGCCCCCCTTTACTTATCTGACCCCTCGAAAGTCCCGCGCCGTGAACGAGCAGGCTTCTCTGCCATCTTCCCCACTCATTCATTGGTTGATTGAAAGCAGCTCAGCCATTGGCTAGCGCTGCTGTCAATCACATCCAATGATGCAGGGCGCACCGGGGGCGGGGCCGAGTGATACAGTGAGCGGCTATGGCCGCCGGCTGTATCACAGGAGCATGCCCGCAAGGACTTTCCACCATACTTGCTTGCTCGCATGAAGGTGGAAAGTTCTTGCAGGGGGGGGGACCCGAGACAGCCACCGAGGGACCCTAGAAGACTAGGTTCGGGGCCACTCTGTGCAAAACGAGCTGCACAGTGGAGGTAAGTATAACATGTTTGTTATTTAAAAAAAAAAAAAAAGCTTTAGTGTTCCTTTAATCATGATTGGGTGTTCAATGTTTACACTGCTCCACCTTGATTACAAACATTTACTATGCAATGAGAAAATGTGCTTTGTTGGGTGAACAGCCTCTGCTGCTTTAGTAAATCAATCCCTCTGACTTTTTTTCACAATTGGAATTTCACATTCAGCGATTATCATATTTGAAATAAATTACATTTTATTGTCAATTTATTGACATAAAGATTAATGTATAAATATTTAAAGGCACATACGAAAACGAAAATTCCCACTACTTGGAAAGGATGTCAAATGTTTCATATTGCACTATATAAATGGACTTGGGTCAGTTTATTACCAACTACCTCTGAGTCCATCTAGGTCCGAAAAAAAGTGGAATAGGTCTGCATCCTTTTCCGTTTTTTCTGGACCTAAACATGATAGACACAAGTCTATTTACATCCAGCCTCCCATAGGCCCGTCACAGGTCAGTCCCTGTCTGCTGTATAAATCTGTATACAAACTGAATGGGCACTGATGTAAAAAAACTGACATCCATCCTGATCAGTTCTGATTCAGCAGGAGAACTGCTCACTGATCCCCTGCTGGACAGAGCAAAGCAGCATTGTGTGAAAGGGGCCATAATGGAAAAACAAGTGTAGCACTAGCCCTGAAGGAGCTGCTGGTTTGATTTGGGTGGCATGTTACCTCTATTTTCTCCGCTGTCTAGGGTACTGGATGAGAGCTGTAAGAAAGTCAATGTCCACACTGTAGGTATATTTTTCTGTGCTTTCTTACCCAACGGGGTAAAAAATGGTAAAAGTAGTAGTAGGTGAGAAGATAGAAGAAGTGGTAGGTAATGGATTTAGGCGTATAACTGGGTTTCGGAAACAGTCCTGCTTCCAACGACAACTTGCGTCGCCACTCTAGCCAGAGTGGGTATAGTGCACCTGGATAGGCCGCTCTCACCGGACTAGCAGCCAGTGTCACTCGGAACTTTAACCAAGTCTCTGCCACAGACCTTCCCAAAGGTGGAGATATTCTCGGTCCAAAATCCTTCTCAACACTGGATTAAGCACCCGGATCTCCCTTAAACAGCGTTTAGTAATATCGGGACTGATAGGCAACCATCGTCCAGCCTTTCAGAAACGATGTGTCCTTCAATGAAGCAGTAGGCCTCTTTCGAGATACCAGCCTCGTGCTCGGTATTTCCCAGACAGGTTGTCCATCGGTCGGCTTCCTCCCTCGGGACGGACAGCACAGGACAACTCTGCAGCCGCAGACTCAGTCTACACACTGAGCCTACAAGGTAGATTATTTACTCTGGACCAATGTGGTCCCGGAGCCAGGAACACTCAAACACACACACCCCGGCCAGGAGGACCACACACGGGGGTGGTGGGACGACTGCCCAGACGGATGGCGGAAAAGACGACCCCGAACCAATGGAGTCCACACCCTAAATACCCCTCCCCAGCATGCACAGCGAGGCGATCAACCCTTCTGATTGGCTGCCGAGGAGAAATATCCACACTACCCTGACTCTACTGCTGCCACCTGCCGGGTGGGACCAACTCCCCAGACAACGACAGTATACACACACAGTACAGCCAAAGCTGGAACAGAGGCCCTAAATTTAGCCAAATAAACACAGTCAGAGCAACTAACTCTCTGACCACCCTCTAAATTTACCGCAGCACCGGCTATGAAAGTAGCCAGGCATTTATCCCTTTAAAGTGTGTTTCTAACAGCTTAAAGTAAAACTACAGTTACAACTTTTTACATTTTTACACTCCCACTTCACCTCCTTTCCCTCCAAAACAATAAAAAAAAATCCAAGTTTTACTTGCCTTAATCAGGCTCCAGGGCTGCCCTAAACAGCACATCATCATGCAGGTTGGGCTCACAGTACTCCAGGGCTGAGCAATGCTCCCGTAACAAAATTAAGTATGCCCATCCCCCGCTTTAGTAAGAAGAGAAAACTGCAGGAGAAGACTGCAGGAAGAGGGAATGTATAAGGCCCCGTACACACGGCCGAGGAACTCGAAGTGCCAAACACATCGAGTTCCTCGGCCAGTTCAGTCCTGGAGCCGCCGAGGACCTCGTTCTAACAACGAGGAAATAGAGAACATGTTCTCTATTTCCTCGCCGAGGTCCTCGTCGGCTTCCTCGGCCGAAAGTGTACACACGGCCGGGTTTCTCGGCAGAATTCAGCCAGAAACTCGGTCGGAAGCTGAATTCTGCCGAGGAAACTGGTCGTGTGTACGGGGCCTCAGTGTTTTTACCCTTCCACCTCAGTCCTTAACTAAAAATGGAGGTTTCTGTCGATTTTAAATTTAAAGTCACTTTATAACCAAGATATGTTTTTGGGAGTTTGCAGCTGCACAGAGCCATTAGTATAATTTGGTTTCTAGAATTTCAATACAGTTTTCAGATAGAGGACTTTCAGTGTTTATCCACCTGCTGCTGTTGGCACCTCTGCAATATTTGAAACCCTTTAACTCGTCAATATCCAACTCATCTCTGAGTGAGTTAGTTGGGTGACTACCCTCCCACGGAGTGCTGTGGTTTCTTCTGTCAGCTTTTAGTGACATAGGAATAAGTGGATCAAACCACAGTACTCAGTGGGGGAAACAGGCACTTGAAACGCACTGTAGTTTGCTTAGCTATTTAAGGGTTCATTTACATTGTTGTGTTTTAATGCAGGTATTGCAGCATGTTAAAATGCATGTGTCAAGCTTCCCCATAATAAAATAATGCCTGTTCACATCGTGGCGCTGCAGTGCATTTAATTTTTGAGAAATACAACAAAGCCTTTTGTTATGTGTTTTACTGCACTCTAAGGCCCACATAAGTCAATAGCAGCACATCAAAATGTACATAACGGCCCGGATTCACAGACACTGGCGCATATTTATGCCACCGTAGCGTATCTCCTTTACCCAAGCAGCCAATGTTGAGGCTGCCTGGGTAAATTTGAAAGGCTATGAGCACCTTAATTAGACACCCCAGGGCTCAGCCCCTGAGAGTTGGTGCAAATACGGGTGATGCAGGGTCTGGCTAGACCTGTATAAGTATACTGGGTGGCAGAAATGTCATTGGTCCATCGTTGAAAGACATGTCTGATGTAAGTGTGTAGCAAGATATTAGTAGAATAAGCATATATGGTGCATATGGATACTTTAAACTGTGAAAAAAGTATCAAATACTGTAAGTTAACCTGTGAATTGAATATCACAAGTGTTCTGGATAAGCTGATGTGCAATGTACTTTGTTGATGCCGGAGTGTAAATAGTTGTGTTCATTTTAATAAAAACCTTTCTGATTAAAAAAAAAACATGCAGGAGTTACATTATCTGGGGCCATTCAATGACCAAGGAGCAGTGCAATGGAACATGGAAAAATTGGTGGAAAATATAGTGGCAATGGGGGACAGAGTATTGAATGAAGCCTGAACCTGTCACAACTAGAGAAAGGCAAGTGTGCCATACTGTGCAACTATGCTGTGCATAATAGCACATTATGGAAAAAAAACATCTCTCCCAGCAAAATGTAGCCTTCATTTTAACCTGTATATCCAAACCCAAAGAAAGCAATCACACATTCGGGCCACAAAAACACACCAACTGCCCAGGCAGTTCTCAACGATGATGACTTAATCCTAAACATATCTCCATATACTTGACAGAACTGTAGGAGAAATCCCCCAAGTGGGGGTGCAACCAAAAAATCTTCACAGAAGAAGGTTTATAATGTCAGCCAAGATTTATTGCCATCTCTTTTCTCATGAGGTTGAACCATTTCTCCTCACCTCCAGAGACCAGTGTCAGAACGGGACAGAAGAGAAACCTATTCTATAGGGATATTTTTTTGAAATCTAACAGAAGTTTTAACCTATTCCCACCATCGTAATGAATACGTGTGGTGAAAGAATGTGTCAATGGGGCTCTGAGGTTGTGTGCTGAGAACATGATCACTTTATGCTCCCGGCACGTTGACTGACAGCTTTTGATCTCTGTTTGTGATCAGAAGCCAGCAGGATAGGCTTCTGATCATGTGACCACTGTGGGAGCCAATCACAGCAATCTAAAGAGTGGGACACATACATGCAATATACATACAGTACACACTGCATACACATACATGCAATCTACATATACACTGAATACACAAGCATACAACATACAAACTTGCATAAAGCATATATACACAATGCATACACATTCACAATTAAACATTTACTGTACTCCTCAGGTGGCATCTTCAGTTCTCGTGTCCCTGCCAACGCTGTATCCTGACCTAGGCCAACAAGGTCCAGGACTAGGGCAGCACTTTGCAGGGGGGCAGCATAGAAAGATTCCCCGCCGGCTTGCACTACACTGTTAGTGTAACGCAAGCTGCTTCTAAATTTTTTTTTAACTTCAAAACCAAGTTTATTGAGATGTAATAAATAAAAAGACACATACATGTTAGGCGTTTGAACAATAAAAGACGTTCCAGATACATAATTACAGTTATGCAGTTTTCAGTGTAAAAACATATACCATGACGCTCCCGTCCTTGTGCACCGAGGGACCAATCTTGTCATGCGTAGATGGAGCAGCAGTCTTAGATCCATAGGTACATTACGTATACGGACTCAACCACGTCACCCTGCTTCCTTGCACCTTCCTCCACCTCCTTATTCTCATTCCGTGCATGTTTCCCCGTCCTCCAACCACCTGTCCCAAATACTGGAGAACTTCTGTGGGCGCCCCCTATGAATATATATTTTCCTATATGGAAGAGTGATATTCACCTCCCTCTTCCATTCCTCTAATGTTGGGGCCCTATCCCTCATCCATGCCTTAGCCACCACCTTCCTAGCTATAAATAGTGATTCACATATAAAGATATTCTGGTATTTATCAATGTCAATGTCAGGGATCAGTCCCAACAAACATAACTTTGGGTCCATGCTCACCGGTGACCCCATATTGTCATGCAGGAACTGTGTTATCTGTAGCCAGTAGGCCTGTATGTCAGGGCAGTGCCACAGCAAGTGGTAGAATGAGGCCGCCGTCTCAGCACACATGGGGCATGCTGTATTCCGCGCGGGTTGAAATTTTGCAATTCTCTTATTAAATAGGCTCGGTGAATGATATATAGCTGTGTCAGCCTGTCCGACAGTTTAGGGGACGACGTCTTTACCCCCTCCAGTATCTCGCCCCAGTCTGCGTCTTCTATCTGTCCCAAGTCCTGTTCCCATTTTATTTTCGCTGTCTGCGACACCTTGCCTACCTTCTTCAGCCTAATTATGTAGTATAAGTTGGATGTAAGTTTTGTTGAATCAGCCCCAAAAATAACGTCCAACACCTGCGGTCTACCCAGATCCACTACAACCCTCTCCATTTGTGTTCTTAGTGCATGTCGAAGCTGCAGGTATCGAAAAATAAATTGAGGTGGAAGTGAGAATTCTTCCCTAAGGATCGAGAAGGATTTAGGGCCTGCTTCCGTGAGGACTTGGGACAAGAAGAGTATACCATATGCTGCCCACAGCCCCTGGTCTGGAACGGTTTCTAACTCGGGCAGACTCCCGTTTTTCCACAGTGGTGTATGAGAGTGTACGTGGGTCCTGTCCAGTTTTTTAAGGGCTATGTCCCATACTTTTTGTTGGTGTATCAGCATGTCTGCTCCGAAGTGTGCTGTCTTACATCCCCCCGTTCCCGTCCGAAATATGGCCTGAACCGGGGTATGAAAGTGTCTACCTGGCCTGTTACAAACCAATGATCTATGCCTCTGTGCTTCTGCCGTGTTGAAGTGGTAAACGTGGGATAGTTGTGACGCAATGTAATAGTCTTGCAGATCCGGGAGGGAACATCCCCCCTCCAAAACTGGATTTTTGAGTATGTGCCAAGCCAACTTGTGTCTGCTTGACCCCCATACAAATGAATTTAGAAGAGCTTCCATCTGTTTAAACACTTTTAGAGGTATGTACAATGGGGCATGCCAGACCATATATAATATTTTGGGGAGTAGGATCATTTTAACCAGATTAATTCTGCCCATTACCCCCAGTGGTAGTCTAGCCCAGGCCTGTGTTCTGGTTTTAATAATAGCGAATAGGGGTTCTACATTTAGAGGGACATAATCCTTGAGATTCCTGGTCACACTAACTCCTAGATACTTGACCTCCGCCACCCTTTGCAATGGTAGCTCCGGGGAGGACGCCTGAGGGGGGAACTGGTCCAGCGGGAGAATCCGGGACTTGTCCCAGTTTATCTTCAACCCCGAATATGACCCCGCCTCTTCTATTATACGTAGAGCTGCTCTTAGCGACGGTCCCTGATCTGCCAAATAAAGGACAGTGTCATCCGCGTATAGTCCTATCTTTTCCCACACATCTCCCTTTCTGAGTCCTATCACCTCTGGACTAGCTCTGATTGCCATGGCTAGTGGTTCTGCCGCCAAGGCATATAATAGCGGTGACAGGGGACATCCCTGTCTCGTACCCCTCTCCAACGCAATCTGTTCTGATAGCCATCCATTGACAAAGATTCTGGCCTTAGGTGTCTGGTACAAAAGCTGGACCCATTTAAGGAAATTCGGGCCAAACCCGTAGCATCTTAGGCATTCCCATAGATACAGCCACTCGACAGAGTCGAAGGCCTTGGCCGTATCCAAGGACACCACTACTCTGGTCCCCATATTGTCATGTTGTGCCTGTATATTCATAAACAACCTCCTGATGTTCATGGCCGTGTTGTTGCCCGGCATAAACCCGGTTTGGTCCGGGTGTATCAGGGAGAGAATTACTGCATTTAACCTGGACGCCAAAATCTTAGCTAATATCTTTATGTCGACCGGTAACAGAGATATTGGTCTGTACGATTCGGGAAACTTGTGGTCCTTTCCAGGTTTGGGAAGGACTATGATCTGAGCCTCCTGCATTGACTTGGGGAGAATACCGGATTCAAAAATGGCGTGGAAAACATCCCTCAACTTAGGCACTAGTGTTTCGGAATAGGAGGCGTAAAATTCTAGTGGTAGGCCGTCCAGACCTGGGGCCTTAGATTTGGCCAGTTGCGATATTGCGTTCGCAATGTCTTGGGCTGTGATAGGGGCTTCGAGCTGCTGCACCTGCTCTGCCTTCAACTGTGGGAACTGTAACGCATGCAAGTATGTGCGTATCTCTCTCGGTGTGTGTCTATTTTGGGAAGTATACAGGTCCCTGTAGAATTTCATAAATTTGTCCGCCACCCGCGGGGGGTCCGCGACCATCGAGCCGTCCGGCTCTGCCAGGGACACCACCACAGGTGGCCTATCCTCCAGATGGGCCAGGTATGCCAACATCTTTCCCGCCTTTTCTCCATGCTCGTATATTCTTGTCTTGCAAAAGAAGATGCGCTGTTTGGCTTTTTCCAGGTGCAGCTGTGTCACTACTCTGGCTTGAACTTTCAACTTATCTAAATTCCCCGGGTTAGGCTGTGTGTTAAACGTGTCTTCTAGCTCCCGCAACGCCTCCTCCGATTCCTGCACTATTACCTGGGATGAGATCTTCAATCTTTTAATTCTGGTGTCTAGCGTCCTACTTGCGTGTAATTTAAAGGCATCCCATTGAAGGTTAAGTGAAGTAGGGTCCTGGTTTTTTGGAAAAAATAGCTTTAACTCCCTTTCTATGCTGTCATGATCCTGCAGGGCTTTTAACCAGAAAGGGTTCAGTCTCCATACTCTTCTAGGGGCTTCCCCCGGTATAGACAGTTGCATCCAACAAGGCGAGTGATCTGATAGTGCTCTAGGAGCAAACCCTATTCCCCCCACCCTGGGCACAAGGGGCGTTGAAATTAGGATGTAGTCAATACGGGACATTGTGGCGTGACTGGTAGAATGACATGTATATGCCCTAGTCTCCGGGTTTCGGAGCCTCCATATGTCCGTCAAGGCGAATTCCTTCACCAGGCGGCCCAGTCTGGTCGTCCTAGGCCCCCCCGGATCCCCTCCTACCTGTACCGGTCTGTCCATAAATGGATCCATTGTCATGTTAAAATCCCCCATCCACACAGCTGGAACCGCCGGGTACTTGGCCATAAATGCCAACCCCATAGTGACGACTTCCGAGCTGTATGGGGGGGGGATATAGCACGCTATTAACAGCATAGGGGTTCCACCCACCCGAGCATGTACAAACACAAATCTCCCCTGCTGATCCGACTCCAAGGACAATAGCTCAAATTGGGTGGCCTTTGTCACCATTATCGAAACCCCTCTGGAGAAGCTGGAATGTGTACTGTGATACGCCCAGCCAATCCACGGGCGCTTCAGTGCCGCCTGCAGGTGGCCTGTGACATGCGTCTCGGTCAATGCCATTATATGCGCTTTTTGCGCTTTTAGGTAGGCCAAGGCAGCGGTGCGCTTAATTTTATTTCTCAGTCCTCTAACATTCCATGTCAAAAATTTAATTGATGTCATGGTGGCCCCTGATGTAGATATTTCCGTCGGATCAGCATGGTAGCATAAACTAACATCAGGTATCCTAAGTCTGCATCTTGCGAGTTACCCCTTCTCTTTATTGTATCACATATATGTCCCCTTCCAACTGTAGTCCAGTGTATACATCTCAATAATCTATTAGGGTCACAACGGTGTCCCTTCCAACTTCCCTCCCCCCTCCCCCCTCCCAGCCCATCACCTCCCCAACCTGGCGTGAGCATTCGATCCCATAACCCCCTGTCCAAAACAGCGTAACTTCTAAACATTTCTTCCAGCAGGTACTCCTGACTGGAGGCACATATCTTAAAATCTATAAAAGACTTTACGTTACAGAACCATTGTAATGCGTGGGGGCGGTTATTCACTGAGCAACATATGGGTTCGGAGCTGAACAAAGTTAACAACCCAATGATGGTGAAAATTGGGGTGGTGAAGCCCATGTTTCATGCAGGTGGGTAATCCCAAAGCTCATGGCCTCGCTCCTCTCGCCCCAAAGTATGTCACATCAAGTTTTCTCCCCATCCCCACCAAAGAATGACCTCTCCGGATCCATTGTTCGTCCGCAGACATGTTGTAAAACAGTAGCATCAAGCAGGGAAATTTATTTACATGGATGTTTGTAGGAGGAAAAAAAAATAAAAAAAAAAAGGGGGGGGGGGGGGGTTTTCAGGCCCCCCCAGCCGGGGGTAGCGCTGGTGCGTGCAAACATTGTCCTTCTCATCTCCTGCTAGCCCCCCCCAGTTTCGCTGGCGGCTGAGTCCTCCACTCCCATGTCCCCCGTCCCATAGCAAATGTTAACAGGAACTGAGTAAACTGCCTGAGGCCTTCCGGCTCACGAGTCAGGGACTGAGACACGCGCTTGGTGTGCGAAGTAAAAGTGGGGGGGTGCTTTCCATAGGGAGACCGAGGGGCCTGCCATAGCAAAACTTGAGGCATTAATGAAACGCAACAAAATAAAAACAAACTTGGGGTGTCAGCTGTCTTGTACCTCTCCTCGTCCCGGTCCTAAACACTCTGGTCCCAGGCATACAAACAATAAGGCCCCAACGATCTCCATGCAACAGTACTCACGGTTCTCCATAGCAGGCTTTTAGGCCTGCCTTCCCTTGCGGTCCAGCCATGCTGCAGCAGCGGTAGGGGTATCAAAAAACTGCGCTCTTCCGTCTTCCTCCACTCTGAGCCTTGCGGGAAACAGCATTGCATACTTTAGGTGTAACACTCTCAAGCGACGCTTTACGTCCTGGTATTGCGCCCGTTTCTTTTGCACCTAGTTGGAGAAGTCCGGGAACACCGCCACGTGTCCGTTGCCCATCTTCATGTTCCCCTTCTCTCTCGACAGACGCATAATTTTGTCCCTGTCCCTGAAATTCAGGAATTTGGCGATGAATGTGCGGGGGGGCGCTCCCTCGGGTGGGGGCTTTGCTGGGATTCGGTGTGCTCTCTCCACCGCAAACATCACAGAGAAGGCCTCTCTGCCATATTCCCCAATAAGGAGGTTCTCCAGGAATTCTGCAGGTTCTCTGCCTTCTGCCCGCTCAGGTATGCCTATGAACCTCAAGTTACAGCGGCGCAGTCTGTTCTCCATTTCATCTTGGTGCTCGTGTAGCCGCCGCATCTGTTGCTGCATGTCATCTGAGGCCTCCTGCAGAGGGATCAGCACATCCTCTGCCGCGCTAATTCGGGCCTCCGTTTCAGTGACCCGCTCCCGGACCGTGGAGAGGTCTTGTCTCATGAGGGAGATATCTATCTTCACCTCATCTATTTTAGTGGTAAGCGTGGTTTGCAGCGCCGCTATAGCTTCTAGAACTTTTGTGGTGTCCTCCGCATGGCGCCCTTCCCCCGGAGGGTCGTCGGCGCCATCTTTGGCCTGGTCTTCCTCCCCTCCATGCCTGTACTTAGCCAGCTTTTCCGCCACTGCGGACGACTTTTTGGGTGGGGACATCCTCCGTTTCTGCTCCGGAGGCGTCTTGCTGCTTTGTGGGCTCTTTACAACCCCGGCGATCAGTGCAGGCTGTGCTACAGTAGATTCGGCGAGAGGAGCTCTGGCGTCCTGCGTCCTACTCCATTGCCAGTCAGGCCACGCCCCCGAGCTGCTTCTAATTTTGAATGTCCTATTATCCTGGACCACAAACCTTCCTCACTGTGCTATATGTTTTCTGCTGCACCACTGGCATGGTAATATCTTCTTAGTCCTCTCCATAAAATTATCAGAAATTTGTGCTTAAAGTAGAACTATAGGCAATACTTTTTCTTTTCATTTTGGATAGAGTAAGGGAGGGTTATAGCCCCTGTCAGTTTATTTTTTACCATCCCTGTCCCATTGCAGAGATTTCCCTTCACTTCCTGCCCCATAGCCAAACAGGAAGTGAGAAGAAATCTATGCAAATTAAGATAATCCAATGCCCCCCCCCCAGCCCTAAGAACAAGTGTCCCCACTCAAAAAGGGGCGGGTCTTAAACAGAAAGGTGTGTGGCCTTGACAGGAAGGAGTGGGTCATATTTAAATTAGGAGGTGCATGAGTTTAGTCAGGCCTAGGGTAGCACAAAACCTAAATACACTAATGGTCCCTGCCCTTTCTGGCAGAAAAGCCTGAGGGTGGCAGTGATGTTAGTTTTCAGTCACCCCTGGGGCAGCTCACCCCTGCCTGGTCCACTTTGCTCCTTCACAGGCACAGCTCCGGCTTCTCCTCCTATGTGGGCCTTTACTGTCAGGGCTCAGCATCCATGACACACCACGCACACTGTGCTTCATTCACATTTCTGGAATAGAAACCATTCCACATATGCCTATTCTGTTTCTAACCCTGGACCTAATGGATGCATGTATACTGATGGTCAGAGGGTTATGCGTCCACACACCCATTAGAATACATTTCTTTTTCTTTTCCTGGCATACATTTTAACTCTAAATTGGGCTGGAATTGGGCTTTACATTTCAGCTGTAATCTGACTCTGATATGCCTGAAAAATATTTGAGTTTTCTCAGTATATACAGTACATTAGGCAGCATTATATACAGCTTTTATGGTAGTCAAATGTACTTTGGGTATATTTTGAAACTTGTGGTTAGTACAACAGACCACATAAGAGCAGGTGCAAAAATCTTATTTGTGTGATAGTACATCGTGTCTTTCCCACGAGAGTCTACCAACGTAACGGAAATTTTTTTTCCCTGCGCTGTTTAAATGTAATCAAGTTGATATTTGAAATTGAGGAAGATGCACGAAGAAACTCTCGATTAACCAAGCTAAACACCGACAGAGGATTCACCAACCAAGACAAGACATAGGCAGTTGTGGTCAGGTCATCATAGGATGTGAGAAACATTGTTTACATCATTCGTCTGCTGCCTTAGCAAAAGAACACAACATACTGTTCACAAGGTGCTGGGTGGCCACATCTAAGATATGTTCTCGCAGAAAAGTGGAAATGAACAGAAAAAGTAAACATAACATATTATTGAATGGCTTAAAGCACCACACAATTATGTTACACTTTGGAGTTATGCCGCGTACACACGGTTGTTTTATGTGATGAAAAAAAATGACGTTTTTAAAAACGTCACTTTAATTGACCGTGTGTGGGGGAAAACGTTGTTTTATGTCTTCTAAAAAACGACCAAAAAAAAAATTGAAGCATGCTTCAATTTTATGTGTCATTTTTCAAAAGGTCAACTTTTACTTCACAGAAATTGACCGTGTGTAGCAAAAACTTCGTTTAAAACGACGTTTTTTCATCCGCGCATGCCCAGAAGCTAGTTATGAAGCGAGCTTCAATAGAAAAACGTGGTGGAACGTAACCTCGCTTTGCTAGAACATTGTGAGAAAAACGATGGTGTGTAGGCAACTTCGTCTTTGAAAATTGAAGTTTCAAAAATGTCGTTTTTTACTTCACAGAAAATGTCTTTTTTTCATCACATAAAGTGATGGTGTGTATGCGGCATTAGGCCTGACACCACTGAACCCTAAAGTTTAGTTGTTTTTAAAAAAATTTAGGTTGGTTGTAAAGGCTGAAGAATTTTTACCTTCATACTACCACCTCAGTCCCCCCTTAATACTTACCTAAGCCCCATTCAGGAATGTGCACAAGACCTGGGGCTCTCCTGGGCCTCTCCCTCTCGATTGGCTGAGATGCAGCAGCAGGAGCCATTGGCTCCCACTGCTGTCAATCACAGCCAGTCAGGCAAGAGTGGGGGGCAGGGGGTAGGGGGCTGAGCCAGCTGTGCATGGTAGCCAATTAGCATTTAACGTCATCTTGTTCAATTAAGTGTTGACTAAAAAACCTGGAGGCTGATGCAGAGCTGCCCCAGATTTTGCACCCTCCAGTAAATTAGTAAATCAGCCCTACTGTGTAAAGAGATTATATTTCTACAAACAGCAGCCACCAGCGCAAGGAACACTTTTCATTAAATAAAAGTACAGTCACTGGTGCGGATTTAATATATATATATATATATATATATATATATATATATATATATATATATATATATATATATATATATATATATATATATAATTTTCTGGTCCAGTTACTGTAAACAGTTCTTTTTTCTTGAGGGAAGTAAAACAGCCTTTATCATTGGTATTTAAAAAAATATTAATTAAAAAAATATATTAATTTTGCTCATTTACAATCACTTTAAAGTTGAACAGATACACATTAAAGCGGTTGTAAACCCATTACAACCACTTTAACCTACAGGTAAAACCGCCATACCCGGAAGTCACTCCGGGAGAGATGGCGGCGACAGGAGAGGGGAATGAGGACCGCTGCCATCTCAGCTAAGTACTTCATAATGAGCTAGTATGCTATGCATACTAGCTCATTATGCTTCTGTCTTGCAGGGTGTTTTTTTTTTTTAGAGAGGGTTTACTTCCTCTTTAATGCAGCACTCTCATTATAACATCACTGAATGTAATTTTTAGATTCAAACAGTGAAATTAGCTGAATATGACCTGCAGCCTTATTAAAGTCCCTGTATTGGGAGGGAACAAGAAATAATACAAGGAGTCAATCAGTTCATGTGGTGACAAGAAGGTGGGTTTATTTAATTTTTAGCCGCTTTAAAACCAGACACTTTTAACCCCTTCCTGCCCAGGCCAATTTTCAGCTTTCAGCACTGTCACACTTTGAATAGCAATTGTGTAATGCCCGCGTACACACGGTCGTTTTTTGTGATGAAAAAAAACAACATTTTTAAAAACGTAATTTAAAATTTCCGTGTGTGGGGAAAACGTCGTTTTATGTCTTCTGAAAAACGAAAAAAAAAAATTTCGAGCATGCTTCAATTTTTTATGTCGTTTTTCAAAACGTCGTTTTTTGTATCATAAAAAATGACCGTAAGTAGGCTAAAACGACGTTTAAAACAAAGTTTTTAAACCCGCGCATGCTCAGAAGCAAGTTATGATGCGAGCTTGAATGGAACAGAGTGCCGCCGTACGTGCTGAACGTAACCGCGCTTTGCTAGAGCATTTTGAAAAAACAATGGTGTGTAGGCAATGTCGTTTTTTAAAATGAAGTTTAAAAAACGTTGTTCTTTTCATGAGAAAAAATTACGTTTTTTTTCATCACAAAAAACGACCGTGTGTACGCTGCATAACACTACACCCATATGACATTTATATATATATATATATATATATATATATATATATATATATATATATTTTTTTTTTTTTTTTTTTTTTTTAAACAACTACAGCTTTTTTTTTTTGTGATATTTAATCACCACTGGGTTTTTTATTTTTTGCAAAATAAATGAAAAAAGACTGACATTTTGGAAAAATAAACAAGTTTTTCCTCATTTCTGTTATAAAATTTTGCAAATAAATCTTTCTTTATAAATTTAGGCCAAAATGTATACTGCTACACTTCTTTGGTGAAAATAACCCAAATAAGTGGATATTATTTAGTCTGTAGGAAAGTTATAGTCCACAAACTTTGGTATATGCACTGTATATCTGAAAATGTATCAATCCTGATGTACTGATGGCCCATCTCCTTTCTTGAGGCCTGAAAATGCAGGGACTTTTTTTGGAAAGTAGACAGTGCAAGTTATTTAGTAAGAGACATAGCAAGTTTTTTGAAGTTGTAATTTTTTGGTGCAATTTTTGTGACAATAAAGAGTAAAAATAAAAAAGTTCCCAATGTTTTTTTTTTTTTACATACTGTAACCAGTGCAGTACAATGTCATCATATAACTGGTGTGGCAGTGATAAAAGACACTGCCTGGTGACAGTTAGGGATGAGCCGAACACCACCCCGTTCGGTTCGCACCAGAACCTTCGAACGGACCGAACATTCGCGCGAACATTTAGAACCCCGTTGACGTCTCGAAAGTTCGAATTCAAAAGTGCTCATTTTAAAGCCTAATATGCAAGTTATTGTTGTAAAACGTCTTTGAGAACCCGGGTCTTGCCCCAGGGAACATGTATCAATGGGAAAAAGTTTTAAAAACGGTTGTTTTTTCAGGAGCAGTGATTTTAATGATGCTTACGGTAAATAAATAAAAAAATTCCTTTAAATGTTGTACCTGCTGGGTGTCTATAGTATGCCTGTGAAAACATCTTTGAGAACCCGGGTCTTGCCCCAGGGAACATGTATCAATGAAAAAAAAGTTTTAAAAACGGTCGTTTTTTCAGGAGTCCTGAAAAAAACGACCGTTTTTAAAACTTTTTGTCCGCCTCCGCAAAGATCCGCATTTGCAGACGGAAAAAATCCTATTTTTCTTCCGTCTGCCGGATCGGATTGGATGAACACGGACATACGGTCCGTGTTCGTCCGATCCCCCATAGGGCAGAGCGGAGGAAACACAGGGCAGTCCCTGCACAGAGTGCGGGGACCGCCCTGTCAGCTGCCAGCTCAGCGGGGATTTTACGAAGGATCCCCGCTGAGCTTTGCGGACACACGGAGCGGATCATTACTGATCCGCTCCGTGTGAAAGGGCCCTTACACTGTACTACTGCGGGGAGGTGATCAGTTTTTTTTTTACATACACTGATTGCTTATAACTGTGCATTTTACAGTTATAAGCAACTATTTTTTTCTGAATGAAAACTACAAATTCAGTGTTTACTGTTGTGATTAGTTGTGATTGGCCAAAGCTAATCACATGGTACAGATGGGCTGTGATTGGCCCTGTCTGTAATGTGATGGCTGTGACCAATTACAAAGCTCATCAAAATAGTACACAATGAAAGACATGTACCAGTAATAACGCTTTTTCATTGTGTGTAACGGTCATGTGATCTGCTGTGATTGGCCACAGCGATCATGTAGTACCGGCAGTGGGCTGGTACAGTGATCTGGCATGGGCAGTTGACTCGGCGGGTGACAGATCGTGCTGGAGCGCAGCCCACGGGACGTGCGTGAGGTGCAATCAAATGACGTCCTCCCAGAATAACAATAGGCCGGGTGGGAAGAGGTTAATGGGTTATTTAATATTTCATGTTTGTATTATTATTGGTATTAGAAATATCATCTACTGGGCAATTACACATAATGCAGGATTTCCTCTCCCTAAAAAAGGTATAACAAATAGGTCCCTTGTGATACAACTGATAAAATTGAAGAGTCATTTACACAGACCTAAGCGACGATGGTAACACAATTACTACTCAAATAGAAAATACTGTATACAGTATGTAACAAAAGACACATACCCATACATGCAAGAAGATTTGTTTGATGGAGTTTGAGTCATTCGATTGTATGTTCTCATGAGCAGGGCTCTACTAACCTTCTTGTCATGAATTGTATTGTAACCGTACTGTTTAAAATGCTGCACAAACTATTGGAGCTGTATAAAATCTTTATAATAAAAACAATGCCCATACTTACCTTATGAAATTTCAAGTGTTTTTGTGTTTCAATGGCTTTTATGGAATATACAATAAAGGGTCATACACATGGAGATCTTTTCTCAAAAGAACTTAACACGTATTCAAAAATACAACCTTAATGTATGAAACAAAAGTGAAAAGTGGACCATCAGTTATATCAAGATTGCAGAAGGCTGGGCTTGAGTCTGAAGCTAACATACAGGCATAAGAGAAGAGTAATCAGAATGGAACATGTTTCCAGAACTTGTAGTAGTAGTGATATTACAGATTCAGAGACTATTAGGCACATAGGGGCAGATCCACAGAGATCTGCACCGGCGCAGCGTATGGGAGATGCGCTATGCCGCTGTAACTTACTTTTTTAAACTTTGAATCCTGAAAGAATTTGCGCCGTAAGTTACGGTGGCGTAGTCTATCTCTCGCGGCGTAAGGGCGCCTAATTCAAATCGGCGAGTAGGGGGCGTGTTTCATTTAAATGAAGCGCGTCCCCCCCCGAATGAACTGCGCATGGGCCGTCCCTAAATTTCCCGCCGTGCATTGCTCTAAATGACGTCGCAAGGACGTCATATTTTTTAACATAGACGTGAATTACGCCCATCCCGATTCACGGACGACTTACGCAAAAAAATAAAATAAATTCAAAATAAACGCGGGAACGACGTCCATACTTAACATGGCAAGTCTAACTATACGCACGTACGTTTGTGGATCATCGGAAATAGCTAATTTGCATACTCGACGCGGAAAACAACGAGAACTCCACCCAGCGGACGCCGAAGTATTGCATCTAAGATCCGAAGGCGTACAAAGCCATACGCCTGTCGGATTTCTAGCCCAGATGCCGTCGTATCTTGGTTTGAGGATTCAAACCAAAGATACGACGCAGGAAATTTGAAAGTACGCCGGCGTTTCAGTAGATACGCCGGCGTACTCGCTCTGTGGATCTGCCCCAAGGTTTATAATAAGGGCTTAGCTACATCAACTTTCTGGCCTTCATACTTTTTGTATGGGAAGGAGCATCAACTCCTAAGGTGAGAGAATAGGAAGAAAGAGAAATTGTACATCCCCTAAATATTGGGCTCAAGTGGGAGACTGTATTTCCATACTCTTTGAAACTTTTCTTGGTTGTCATGTAGGATTATGAACAAAAGATGAGTTTCAAGACTTTGCAATAGATAATTTCACAGCTACAAAGGTATAAAAGATGCATGTCGGAGAGTGTTTTGGAACGTCGGAAATTGGTTCAAGTTTACAAAATATATCAGGGCATGTATTCTGTCTAGTAGAGTTGGATTTTTGGTCAAGTCCACAGAGAGAAACATTGTTCCTGTCGCCCACAATCTCTAAAACAGATAGGGATGGACCTGGGAAAATATTGCCAGTTATCAGTGACAGTAGTTAGCCTCTACGAAGGTTATATTGGATTGGATTGGAATAAATACTTATAGAGCGCCGAATGCGAGTTGTGAAATATTAGGCACCCCTCTGTGTATTCTAGAAGATTTAAAATTTCCCAAACTATTTTTTCAGTTTTGGATGGAGTAGAGAAAGTTTAGAACCTTTATTAACCACTTAAGCCCCGGACCATATTGCTGGTCAAAGACCAGAGCACTTTTTGCGATTCGGCACTGCGTCGCTTTAACTGACAATTGTGCGGTAGTGCGATGTGGCTCCCAAACAAAATTGGCGCCCTTTTTTTCCCCACAAATAGAGATTTCTTTTGGTGGTATTTGATCACCTCTGTGGTTTTTAGTTTTTGCACTATAAACAAAAATAAAGCAACAATTTTGAAAAAAATGAATATTTTTTACTTTTTACCAAAATAAATATCCCCCAAAAATATATAAAAAAAACTTTTTTTTTCCTCAGTTTAGGCCGATACGTATTCTTCTACATATTTTTCTTAAAAAAATCGCAATAAGCGTTTATTGATTGGTTTGCGCAAAAGTTATAGCGTTTACAAAATAGGGGATAGTTTTATGGCATTTTTATTAATATTTTTTTTTTACTAGTAATGGCGGCGATCAGCAATATTTTTTCGGTACTGCGACATTATGGCGGACACTTCGGACACTTTTGACACATTTTTGGGACCATTGTCATTTTTATAGTGATCAGTGCTATAAAAATGCATTGATTACTATAAAAATGCCACTGGCATGGAAGGGGTTAACACTAGGGGGCGGAGAAGGGGTTAAGTATGTTCCCTGGGTGTGTTCTAACTGTAGGGGGGTGGCCTCACTAGGGGAAATGACTGATCGCTGTTCATACCTTGTATGAACAGACAGTCAGGCATTTCTCCCCTGACAGGACCGGGAGCTTTGTGTTTACACACACAGCTCCAAGCCCCGCTCTGTAACGAGCAATCGGGGGTGCCCGGCAGCGATCGCGCCTGTCGGGCATGCACACGGAAGCCAGGGACGATAGGCGCGCGCCCCTATTGGCTGCTGGGCGAGGTGACGTATAGCTACGTGCTCTCGCCCAGCAGAGCCGACCTGCCGCCGTAAAACGGCGGTGGCTGGTCGGCAAGCAGTTAAGTTCTTATTGCTTTCTGAGCCCTTGTTGGGATGATTTTCTGCTAAATTCCTATTCTGTACAATGTTATTACAACACAGACAACAAAAAAGAGCACCCAGCAAAAGAACTGATCACACACCAATGACTTCCACAATTCAATAATTGTATTACAGACAACATGCATCAGGAAACACCTGCCTGGGAACCACTTCCCCCCACGTGTCATTTAAACATGTGTTTAATCATATGGACTTGGCTGACAACACCGACAAGAAATCTATGGGCCAGATCCACATAGAAATGGATAGGCGCATCGTATCAGAGATATGCTACGCCGCCGTATCTTACCTGGCTTTAAGTCAAATCCTGGAAGTATTTGTGCCGTAAGTTACAGCGGCGTAGTGTATTTCTGGCGGTAGAATTCAAATCGGCGATTAGGGGGCGCGATTCATTTAAATGAAGCGCGTCCCCACGCCGAATGAACTGTGCATGCTCCGTTTCAAAATTTCCCGCCGTGCATTGCGTGAAATGACGTCGCAACGTCATAATTTTTTAAACTTAGACGTGACTTACGTCCATCCCGATTCACGGACGACTTACGCAAAAAAAAATAAAAAATTCAAATTTTGACGCGGGAATGACGGCCATACTTAACATGGCAAGTCTATCTATACGCTGCAAAATACCAGCTTTAACTATACGCCGGAAAAAGCAGACTAGAGACGACGTAAGAGAATGCGACGGCCGCGCGTACGTTCGTGGATCGTCGGAAAAAGCTAATTTGCATACCCAACGCGGAAAACGACGCAAACTCCACCCAGCGGATGCCGAAGTATTGCATCTACGATCCGAAGGCGTACGAAGCCGTACGCCTGTCGGATCAAACCCAGATACAGTCGTATCTTGGTTTGAGGATTCAAACTAAAGATACGACGCGGGAAATTTGAAAGTACGCCAGCGTATCTACTCTCTCTCTGGATCTGGCCCATATGATTTCATCCTTCAACGCGGTCTAGACTGCCTCTTCATCACAGAAAGCTGGCTCACAGCCGACTGCAACACCATTCTAACAGAATTGGTGCCAGCAAATGATCGCATTCAAATGCAAAACAGAATGGGGCAAAGAGGGGGGGGGGCCTGGCGGTGATCCACAAGATTCACCTCTCGATCACCAAACCAGTCCTTCAAAACTCGCTTCCATTTATGGAAACCCTCACTCTGCAGTTGCAAACAAACCCCCATGATACGGTCCATATTCTACTTTGCTATAGACCACCAGGCCCAAAAACGCACCTTCTCACGTCGTTGACGGAATTCATCTCCACATATACCCTAAACATCAAACACCTTTTGGTGCTTTGGGTTTTCATCCTCTGGGCCAACTCATCGCTGGACCCTGTCGCCGACGCCTGCATATGGAAGGGTTAGGTCTGCAGCAACTAATACAAGGCCCCACTCATGCCTCAGGCCATACACTCTATCTCATTTTCAAACAAGATTTGGAAATTGACGTCCTGGAAAATGAGCCGCAACCATGGACCGATCACCATGCCATTAAATTCACAATCACCAAAAACGCCAGCCAAAAAAAACGACAAAACCGGTGACAACTCACTGGACTAGATCTCAGAAGAAGCTCCACTCGGAACTCTTCAAAACAACTCTAGGGATCAAAATAAAAACAATCCAACTAAAACAAACAGCCACAGAAACACTTGACGCCATCAACAAGGCGCTACTACAGTCAGCTGACTTAGTAGCACCAAAACGCAAAACTTGCATCCGGAAAAACAACTCCAGCTGGTTTAATGACCAGCTGACGTTGCTAAAGCAAGAGTGTAGAAGAGCAGAAGCAGAAAGCAGAAAAATCACTTCTCCAACATCATCGCAAATGCCAAAAACCGCCCCCGCGAACTCTTAAAGCTGGTCACTCAGACTATAAATCCTGCTTGTTTAGAGGCCCCCAGTTCTGATTCACAAGAATTCTGCAACGAATTATCGGATTATTTCATTAATAAAATAAAAAAAACCTGTGAAAGTATTCAACAAAATGGAACCGTCACCAACTCCCCCCCCCCAAATCACAAACCTAATACCCACATAAATCCGCCGCAATCACCAAAATTCACTCTAAAACCCATTTCCATCAATACCACTAAAAACATCATTGGGACTCTGCGCAACAGCACAGCACCCAATGATATCCTCCCCACTAAACTGCTGAAAGAAAGTGCCGATATACTGGCACTAGCTATCATACAGCTCATTAACCAATCATTCAAGGAGGGCACGGTGCCCACCTTGCTAAAACAAGGTACAATAAAACCAATTCTAAAAAAAACTACCCTCGACCCCAAAGACCCAAACAACCAGAGGCCCATAACAGGTCTAAATGTTTTCTCCAAGGTAATGGAGAAAGTAGTTGTACAACAGCTGCAACTGCATTTAGACACCCATAAATTACTCGACCCGTTTCAATCAGGCTTCCGTCTGGGTTACGGAACAGAAACGACGCTGGTCAAAATATGGGATGACGCTCTAGAGGCCGCAGACGAAGGAGAATCTTGTCTCCTGATACTGCTGGACCTAAGTGCGGCTTTTGACACTGTAGACCAAGGACTACTACTGGCTAGGCTAGCTGAAGTAGCCGCAGTCACGGAAGGTGTTTTACCCTGGTTCTCTTCCTTCTTGGAAAACCGTTCACAAACAGTGAAACTGGGGACTTTCACTTCTGAAAAATGTACTGTATCATGCGGAGTCCCTCAGGGATCTCCCTTGTCGCCCGTATTGTTTAATATTTATCTTCGCCCTCTCTTTGAAATCATCAGTAACCAGAAGTTACTTTACCACTCCTATGCAGACGACACTCAACTGTATTTCCACATCTGCAATGAAAAAGATCATTCTCTTGGACTAGAGAAATGCCTCTCTCTAATAGATAACTGGATGACATCCAGTTATCTAAAACTCAACGGTTCAAAAACAGAACTTCTCCTGTTTCACTCAAACCGAAAAAGTCACCCCGCGTCAACATGGACTCCCCCGCCAATTCTGGGCAAAACTATCTCCCCTAGCACCAAAGTCAAAAGTCTCTGAGTCATTTTTGACACCTACATGACAATGGATGCACAAATAGGGTCAGTAGTCAGCAGATCCCACCATCTGCTGCGCCTACTATGCAGACTCACCCCCTTCATCCAGAAAGAGGACATTGCAGTCGTGGTGGGAACAATCATCAATTTCAGACTTGACTACACAAATGCCCTCTATCAAGGACTCCCCAAATACCAAATCACTCGTCTGCAAGTCGTTCAAAATACGGCTGCGTGACTAGTGACCGGTAAAAAAACATGGGAATCAATCTCACCTTCACTGAGATCTCTTCATTGGTTGCCAGTAAAAGACAGAATCACTTTCAAGGCACTCTGCCTAATACATAAGTGTATTCAAGGCAACCCCCCCCCCCCAATATCTATGTGAAAAAATAAAAGCCCATAACCCCAATCGCATTCTGCGATCCACCAATCAAAACCTACTCCAGATACCCAAAGCCAGATACAAGTCCAAAGGAGATAGAAGATTTGCTGTCCAGGGACCTCAGCTGTGGAATGCACTACCAACCACCATCCGACTGGAGTCGGACCACTTGGCGTTCAGGAGAAAGATTAACCCATCTCTTCTGAGGTCAAGGGGCTTCCTTACCCATGAAATGGATACAGTGCCCAGAGGCGATTCAGTTCGCATGTGTTGCGCTTTACAAGTTTCTCACTCACTCACTCACTCACTCAAGATACACTTTAAAGGACAATGCCTGTGGAAGCACTGCTATATACAGAGACCTCTTTGTCTATGTGGTTTTGTTTCCATTCCCAGCACAGAAAGGCCACCATATTCATATTAGGGGTAGTTTTTTCTCTCCAGAACAGATTGGGTCCAATGGGAGTGTCTTCCATTCCAATCTGGAGATACTGTGTCAGTGCCTAAATTTGTCCCCAATATCTCCGCCATCCTGGTCTCTGGATGATGTCATCACGGAGACCGTATGTGACGCGGCAACACATGACGTTGACTCGTAGCGCATGTGCAATATAGGGGGACGCCGGGGATCGTAGCTGGCGCCATTCTTTCCTCCACACTTTATGTGGATTATCTTTGCAGCCGCACCACACAACGAATGG
Source organism: Rana temporaria (assembly GCF_905171775.1). NCBI lineage: Eukaryota > Metazoa > Chordata > Amphibia > Anura > Ranidae > Rana > Rana temporaria. The sequence continues at coordinate 126,190,077 of NC_053495.1, read as the reverse complement.
CAGTGGGCTTGATCCTAATGTGAAGTCTGTTAGCGATTGGACAGCTTAGATGTGAGAGATACAAAGCGGTTCATTATATCAGGTCAACTACTGTTTGACTCCACTTGAAGAAGTATCATCCAGGTTGGTTAAACCTCCCACTGGGTGGATATATGTTATTATTATTCAGGGGATTTATTTCTTTCCTCTCTTCTTTCTTTTAGTGTAATATCGCCCCCCTTTTTAATATCACATATTTGAATATGATCCATCGGTCCTTGTATGTCATAAAGTGCATTTAACACAGACGACATATAGGGGCTGATTTACCAAGCCTTTACTCCATGACTCATGGAGTAAAAGCAGGAGTAGCAGCCGTTTTGACATTTACTAAAGAAATACGCTGCTAGTGCAGTGTATTTCCCTAGTTACTAATGTGCTCCGTGCGCACAGGAGAGGGTGCATTGTGCACCAGTACAGACCTGGCGCACGGCACATTGAAATGTAAATTGCGGGGGTTCGGGCGGGAGTTTATTAGGGGGGGAGGTGGGGGGATGCAGGGGAAGTGAAGTGACATGTGTTTGAATGTGTTTGGCGGGCCGAATTGAAAGGGAAAGTGTTTTTTGAAAACAGATCCCTGTACGCTTGCACAGTGCGCCTGAACCTCGGGAGGTTCATTTGCATACTGGGCATGCGCAGAGAGAAATTTCGGCGCTTCCCGTGAGCCTTGTCAGTACGCCGTGAAAATCTTGGTAAATACCAAGCGGCGTACCCGTGAATGTGCTGCGTGACGCGGCGCACGGGAATCTCCGAGCTGTTTTCAGCCATGAAGGGGAACTCCGCGCCAAATTTCAAACTTGAAATCGGCGCGGGTCCCCCTTCAGGGCTACCTTAGGCTTGGTCCGGAGTGTGAGGGGTTAAACCCGCGCCGATTCGGCGCGGGGGTCCCCCCCCAGATCCAAACCAAGCCCTCATCCCAAGCACGCAGTCTGGCCCGGACAGGAATGGGGGTGGGGACGAGCGAGCGCCCACCCCACAGCACTCTTGCCCCCATGTCGATAGGGACAAGAGCCTCTTCCCGACAACCCTTGCCATTGGTTGTCGGGGTATGCGGGCGGGGCTAATCGGAATCTGCGAGCTCCCTTTAATAAGGGGGCCCCCAGATACCGGCCCCCCACCCTATGTGAATGAGTATGGGGTACATCGTACCTCTACCCATTCACATGGGGGAAAGTGTAAAGTAAAATAAAACACCACACAATAAAATATTTTATTAATCAGCTCCGGAGCCCCCCCTTTCTTCTTTAGCTCTCTTACAAGGGGGGGTTTCTTCTCTCCCGATCTTCCGCCGGGACCCTGGGCTTCGGTGATTTCTGCCGGGGGAGGGCGCCATCCCTCGGTCCTCTCCGGAGCCTTCCGCCGGATGCCCCCACCCCATTTAAGCTCTTTTACATTAGGGGGGGGCATCCGGACTTCGGGGTATTCTGCCGGGGGATGGCGCCTATCCCCCGGTCTTTCCGGTGCCTTCCGCCAGGGTTCCGGTCTTCCTGGTCTTCTGCCGGGGGTGCGCCAACTCCCAGGTCTTTTCTCTTCTGTCTTCTCTGCTCCCTCTTCTGCCTGGCTCCCCCGCGGAGCCAGGGCTTTCTTCCGTCTTCTGTCTTCTCTCTTCCTTCTTTTGCCTGTCTCCTCCAGGAGCACAGGGCTTGTCTGCGCTGTCCTCTCCCTTCTCTTCCATTGGATGTTGACACGACGAGGTTCCGCGCTGACATGCCGTGTCAGCGGCGGGCATGGACTTATATAGGGTAATGCCACCATGTGACCTCAACCCATGTGACATCACATTCCCTGGGCATGGACTGATCGTGTGTACAGGGCTTTAGAGGCTCCTCTCTTCTTTTTTATACTTAGTGGTGACATGACGCTACTCTTATATCAAGACATCGCTTGTATATCAAGACAAAATTTATTAAAACATTTTGCTTGTCTTGCAAAACGTTCTCAAACCAAGTTACTCTCAAACCAAGGTTTTACTGTATATTGTTTCTCTGAACCATTTTTCTATGGACGTTTATATTTAGTTCACGTGCTGCCATCTAGGGACCTTTTGTGATAACGCATTTGTTTTCCATGTTTCTTCCCTGATGTTATGACATACTTCCTTTCTTTGTAATGCTCCTCCCCTTCTTCCTGTGATTGTACTTCATGTGTAATGGCTGAAGCTAACAGGCCACGTGTAACAGGGCACATGTATTCTGCATAGTAAGCTACAGACAATATCATCTTTTGACTGCATAAGTACCACAACCTATTCATCTGTTGTTTCATGTGCACAGGATATGAGCTTCCAGTTCACATACAATATCTCACAGTATCTAAGCCCTTCCTACACTGAATTGTACTGTGTTTGCTACATTCTGTTAGTGTAAAGGCAACAATGATTTTCTACAATATACTCTTTTAGTCTGCTAAATATACCATTGAGAGTGCATCCGGAAAGTATTCACAGCGCTTCACTTTAACATTTTGTTATGTTACAGCCTTATTCCAAAATGGATTAAATTCATAATTTTCCTAAAAATTCTACAAACAATACCCCATAATGACAATGTGAAAGAAGTTTGTTTGAAATCTTTGCAAATTTATTAAAAATAAAAAACGAAAAAATCCCATGTACAGTACATAAATATTCACAGCCTTTGACATAACACATAAAATTGAGCTCAGTTGAATCCTGTTTTCAGTCCAGAGTTATTTCTTATATATGGGGGAATAGGAAACCTAGAGTAGACAAACGTACACTACTTACTCCCAAGGCTAATGGGGGTCTGGGTGCTACTGATTTCATTAAATATTACTATGCTGCAATACTAGCACAATTGACTAGATCGCACTCTTCACGCCCCGGCCCTATCTGGATGGAATTGGAGAGTTACGAAAGTCGTGGTATGTCATTATCACACATGCTTTGGTTGTCACCTGGGGAAAGGCCACCGATCTTGTGCCCAACTTTATCGCTTTCTCTTAATATCTGGGATAGATTATCCAGAACATATAAATTTAGATCTCTTCACTCCCCGATGGCACCTATTTTTGGGAATAGAAAATTTCCCCCCGGGGTTGTCCCCAATAATTTTGAATGGTGGAAAAATAAGGGACTGATACGCATAGCAGACATCTGTAATACTAATGGAATGCTACGTTATAAACTCCTGGAGGATCGTTTTCATATACCGGTTTCTGAAAAATGTAATTACAATCTAATAAGACATTTTTTGGATGACTTACCATGTGATTCTAATTTAACGTCACTGTCAAAAATTGAATATTTATGTCCCAAATTCGACCATATGCAAGGTCATATTTCAAATATTTACTCTATTTTGACGGCTTCTTCTGTTAGGTTGAATTATATGGTAAAATGGGATGAGGATATCCAGGATAATATTGAACTTTCAGATTGGTACAAATTGGCTCTGGGAGCATCACGTTCACTTATGAACACTTCAATAATCTAAGCGAATTACAAAATTCTCTTGAGGTGGTACATGGTTCCCTATAGACTGGCATCCTTTATGCCTGGTGCTTCTCCTCTTTGCTTCCGTGGATGTGGACTTGAGGGGACGATGTATCACATATGGTGGAAATGTCCCAGAGTGCGGCGTTATTGGATCAGAGTTTATAATTTTATATATACTCTTACTCAAATTAATTTAATTAAATCTCTGAGACAATCGCTGCTGGGTTATGATGTGAATAACGCCTCTAGACCCCAAAAATGCCTTATAAGATTTATATTTATTTCAGCTAGAATGGTTGTTGCAAGGTCATGGAAGTCGGCCATGCTCCCATTCGACCATCTTAAAAATAAACTCTCCTGGATCATGCTCAACGAACATATGACTGCTATCCTTCATGACAAACTGGATTTCTTCAAGGCTGTCTGGGATCCATGGATCAATTACATATCAAGTGATCCTAGGTCTCTTCTGATCTAGTTATTGGATATTTAATTGGCTGGCACGGAGATATTTCCCCCCACATACCCTTATGTTTTATTATTATTTCTATTTATTTTATTATTATTATCATTATTATTAGTTTATTATTTATTATTAAAATTATTTTTTTTTTTTTACTTCATTTATTTGCCTTGCTTAACTTGCAATGAGAGATTTAAGATACCTAAATCTTTATTGCGCTATCCCGATGCCAAACCCGATATTCTGTGTATTGGGAATGGTGTTGGTCCTCTGAAATTTGTTTTATATTGTAAATTTTTATTGATGACAATACTGTTCTGTCTTTCCATGCATTTATTTGTTGGATGAATGCCTTGGATTTTGTTGGCTTTGACATGAGTTTTAGTCACGGACTCCTGATTGGTTGGCATGCTACTGTGTGTGCCGAATAGTAAACTCTGCTGGGAGTCCTGTATTGTATGCATGGATTACCATCTTATACATTACAATTGAGGATACATTCTATATATATTTTATGCTACACTTATTCTTGTGACTTACTTGTACGATTTTATTGTTCCATTTTGTTATGTGGAAATTGAAAATGCCTTAATAAAAAGTATTGAAACAGAATCCTGTTTCCACTGATCGTCCTTGAGATGTTTCCACAACTTGATTGGAGTCCACATGTGGTGACTTAAGTTGATTGGACATGATTTGGAAAAGCACACACCTGTCTATATAAGGTCCCACAGTTAACAGTGCAAGTCAGAACACAAACCAAGCCATGGAGTCCAAGGAATTCTCTGTAGACCTCAGAGACAGGATTGTATCAAGGCACAGATCTGGGGAAGGGTACAGAAAAATTTCTGCAGAATTAAAGATCCCAATGACATACCTCCCAACCTGCACGGACACTGTCTTCCCGCGATATCCGTAATTTTCCCACACTGGAAGAGGAGCCAGTAGAGGGTGGAGGCAGCATGGGTGGAGGAGGTAAGAAGGTGTCACCAACGGTCCGTGGCAGCCGCCCCTCTGCTTGTTATCTACTCTAATGTACGGTGGTCGCCATCCTGCGGCAGTACAAACCCCCCCTCTCGCTTAGCAACATTGGTGTCAGGAGAATTTTTTTTCGCTGTCCCGCGGTAGCACTCCCCCCGCTCAACAACATGAATGTCCCACAGTGGACTTTTGAAAAGTTGGGAAGTATGCAATGAGCACAGTGGCCTCCATCATCTGTAAATGGAACAAGTTTTGAAACACCAGGACTCTTCCTAGAGTGAGCCGCCTGGCCAAATTGAGCGATCGAGGGGGAAGGGTCTTAATCAGGGATGTGACCAAGAACCCGATGGTCACTCTAACATGGCTCTAGCGTTTCTCTGTAGAGAGAGGAGAACCTTCCAGAAGAACAACCATCTCTGCAGCACTCCACCAATCAGGCCTGTATGATCGAGTGGCCAGATGGAAGCCACTCCTCAGTAAAAGGCACATTACAGTTCGCCTGGAGTTTGCCAAAAGGCACCTGAAGGACTCTCAGACCATGAGAAACAAAATTCTCTGGTCTGATGAAACAAAGATTGAACTATTTGGCCTGAATGGCAAGCGGCAGGTCTGGAGGAAACCAGACACCGCTCATCACCTGGCCAATACCATCCCTACAGTGAAGCATGGTGGTGGTAGCATCTTGCTGTGGGGATGTTTTTAGCAGCAGGAACTGGGAGACTAGTCAGGATTGAGGGAAAGATAAATGCAGCAATGTACAGAGACATCCTTGATAAAAACCTGCTCCGGAGCGCTTTGGACCTCAGACTAAGCGTGCGCATGCGCACCGCCGGAGGCACACCCGCGCTCGCATTGGCCAACGGGGGAGCCAATCAGCGGGTCCAGTGGACTTGTTTACTGGCTATCAGTGGACTGTGTGTGTGTGTCTTTTTGCATCCTATATTTCATATTTTTAATGATGTGAGTCAATAAAGAAGCCGTTTTTATCCTTGGAGTGCCGCCACCTCCACTTTATTCACTTTGATTGCTTGCGGCTGCGGACCGAGCATGTACCCATTTCTATCAGCTGTGGATCTCCCGGCAGTCCGCTTTGGAGCAGTTTGTACCGGGCCCTATATGTTCTTTGGTAGGGCTAAAGGCTGTTCACTCAAATAGCTGCTTCACAATAACTTAGTCTGCTGTGCATGGTAAGAGGTCTTAAATTTCATTGCCAAATAGAGTGCAGGGAGTCTTAAATTGCATTGCCAATTAGAGTGCACTCGAAAGGTAGATGTATAGCCCATTGTTTACAGAGGAGTTATGACAATATTGATTATCATTGCTATTACTATTTTCTAATGCCATTGCTTATTACTAGATGATTTGTGAATTACCAGGTTTACTCAAATTTTGCTTCATAAAACTCCATTCAGTGCTGCTATAGACTAGTGCCTAGTAAACTGTGATTGTAGTAATACTTTACTTACGAATGTATGTGTATACGGCTATTTACCGTAACCTGTGACCTGTTATCTTTTTCTAGGTAAATATATTTCTAAAGGTGCTATGGGCATTACATTTTCATCACATGTCAGTAACAACCCATGCAATCCATAAATACAAAGAAACCAAAACAAATAAGTTCAGAGAATAAGTTATGTGTAGTAAAACAAAATGACACCCCCTCCCCCCCTACATTTTGTACCTTTTTTTCAACCTATGCTAATGTGTATGTATGTACATCCTAGATGTGTGTATGATTAAGTAAGTGTCAGCAAGGGGGTATTTTTTTTTTTATTAAATAGTATTATTTTTTATATATTTTCTTTTTTTTTCACTTAACTTAAAGTGGTTGTAAACTCTCCAAAGCAACTTCAGAACTTTGTACTCCACATACATACACCTATTGATTGCTGCCTGTGAAATTCTTCTTGTTTCATCTGCTTGCAATCTGTCCCGTAAAGTTTGATTACGTCACCGGCGCATGCACTTTCCCTCCTGCGATTCACAGCGAAAAATGTGTGCCGTTTCCCCATCCACAGGATGCTGTTAACGATTGTTCCGCTGTCTACGGCATAGCTTAGCATACTCGCGAGACTGGGCATTCATTTCCTGATTCTCCACTTGTGACTGTGTGACGTCACAGGGGGAGTAAACCGTCCTGGTTAACCGGCTCATATAGAAGCATTCATCTTGAGAAAGAGGCTTGGATAATAGACGATCGCGCACACGTGAGATTATAGCAGAGCAATCAAAAGAAAGGCGGAAATGATGTCAAAAGATGAGTCAGAAAAAATACTCAACATGGCGCTGCCGAATCCCAGAAGACACATTTTTTATAGATTTCTAAAAAACAGTAAGTAAACAGCGAATATATTTACATTTACTATGCAAGGATTGCAAATTAGTTTTCACATCAAATAAGATGAAAATCGCGATTAGGAGTGCAGAGTTTACTTCCTCTTTAATACTGTGACTGACAAACCCCCTATGTGATCATGACAAGTCCTTTTTATAGAGACATCAGGGCAGCATTGTCAACCTACCAGGTTTAAATTTACTGACACAACACCCAAAATTTACTGGCACAGACAAGTTTTTGCTGGCATTTCCAAAAACTACAAAATTACAGTTTTAAGTGCAGATTATAGTATTTAGGCTACAAACAAATACAATATGCAATTAGCAATATGATTTAAGGTAGATAATTAAGGCAAAAAACATATTTCTTATTTTATTTTCCATATAGTAAGTAGCTCAGGGACAGGAGAATGGAGGGCAAGAAATTAGAATAGGCACATAAAATGTACTCTCCTAGTGACACTGACAACAGTGTGCAGCAGCACAAATGATGATGAGACCTCACTGACACATCACGTCCCAGTGACAGTCTCTCTCCAAGCCTAGTGGTCCCTCCAGTCCACTCCATTCTAACCAGCACTGATGGTCTCGGTCCCAGCCTGCCTTGCTCCCATACTGCAGACCCACACACAAGGCTCTGACCGCTTGGCTCCATTGCACTATGACATCACACAACATGCTTAGGCACCGCCTCCACCAGAGCCACCTGATTACACTGTAGCAGGCACTCAGATGGTCTCAGCCAGCTCCGGACCAAGCCGAGCATCACAGCCATATTTTATACTGGCAAACTTTTACTTTCACTGGCATTTAACCTGCCTGGCGGTATTCCCCAAGCGTGACTCGGGGTGTTTTTTTCATGCTAGGATCGGTATCCCAGAGTCACGCTAGGGGTAGATATGCAGAGTGGGCAGTGGCGCGGCTTACCTTCGCAGCATCCACAGACAAGTTACTCACCTTGTCCCTGGATCCTGCGATGCATCCCCGATGTGTGAGCGAGCGGGTCCTCGCTCGATTCACAGTGTCCCCGTGTGCCGCCGATCTCCGTTCCCTGCGACGTTACGACGCACGGGGGCGGAGAACGACGCCAAATTCAAAAAAGTAAACAAACACATTACATACAGTATACTGTAATCTTATAGATTACAGTACTGTATGTAAAAAATACACACCCCTTGTCCCTAGTGGTCTGCCCAGTGTTCTGCATGTACTTTTATATAAAAAAAACTGTTCTTTCTGCCTGAAAACTGTAGATTGTCCAAAAGTGTCCCTTTATGTCAAAAATGGTTTTAGAGCAGCTAGAAAACAGCGATAATAAATTATAATCACTTGCAGAATTGTGCGATAGCGATTTGTGGGGAAATACGTCATAAAAAAATAAAAGTAATGACAGCGACAATTCTGCAACTGAGCACATTTCAGTGTTTTTGAGTTGATTACATTATTGAATAATTTTTATTATAATTATAATATTTGTTATAATTATTTATAATTATTTATTATATTATAATTTATAATTTTGTTTTTAAAAAAAATCATACCCGGGATGCCTACAAGACTCTTGTTTGGTCAGATTTAAGTGAGTTATTCCTAAGAATTGCAGGCCTACAGTATAAAACGCCAAATTTCCTTGCAAAATAATTGTACCGCTTTTGGTACGTAATTCCAGACAGAATCATACCGCCAGGGAGGTTAATGGCAGGAGAAAATTGCCTGTTTTTTACTGGTTGCCAGTAAAAATACTGATGGTTGGCAACACTGCATTAGGGGTTTATTTTTGCAAGTCCCAAGCTTCTAGAAGTGGCAAAAAGCCTAAAAACATTGCCTTGGAGCAGTTGGTAGTGGCAGCAACAGCTATACTGATGTGTCAAAGTGATCGGGCGTCTTTACAGACACCTGAATAATTTTTGTATCACGCAGCACAGCTGAAAGATTCATTTTTAAACAATTTGTTTTAACCCCTTGATTGCCATATCCTTGGCAGTCAAAGGTCAATGTAGGTACCTGTCACAACTAAATTGTAAGATTTAAAATAGACTAAAATCAGTGGAGGTAGATCTCATCTCTGTGTCATAGCCAGGGCTCGAGTCCTGCGGGAACGCATGGGAACGACGTTCCTATACCTTTTCCACATCAGGAACGTCGTTCCCATAGTAACCGAGGCGCGTCCGTCCTCCCCTCCCTCGGTCCGCCTATTCCTCCTCCTCCAGCGGCCGCCGTAACAAAGTCCCGGCTCTAGTGATGGGGTGCAGTTCACCCTAGCACCTGCAGAAGTGGGGCGCCAAAGTGCCATAATGCTCCCTTCCATCCTCCTTCTCTTTGTTTGTTTCACTGTCAAACACACGAGTCGGGCTTTATCTGCTTGTCTTCCTAGCTCATCCCCCACTCGGCCATCTGTCCAATACAACATTCCTCCTCCCCTTTGTTTCCGCCCACACTCCAGCCTGCATGGAGCCTCCAGCATGGACTTATATGACTAACCAGAGTGGGAAGGTACGTGAGCTATCTGCAAAACCCCCTCTCCCCCTGAATTATTTTTTCTTTGCCCCTACTTCTCTCTCATTTCTTCCCCCTTCCCCCGTGCAAACTGGGGGGGGGGGGGGTTGCGGTAATTGTGCAGACTGAGGGAGTAATTGTGGGGGATGGAGGGTAATTGTGCAGACTGGGGGATGGGGGGTAATTGTGCAGATTGGGGACTGGGGAAAGGGGGAGTAATTGTGCAGACTGGGGGGGTAATTGTGGGGGAAGGGGGGTAGTTGTGCAGACTGAGAGAAGGGGGGTGGGTAATTGTGCAGACTGGGGGAAGGGGGGGTAGTTGTGCAGATTGGGGGGTAATTGTGCAGACTGGGGGTTTTGGGGGTAATTGTGCAGACTGGGGGAAGGGGGTGATTGTGCAGGGGGGGGGAATGTGCAGACTGGGGGAAGGGGGGATAATTGTGGAGACTGGGGGATGGGGGGGTAATTGTGCAGACTGGGGGATTGGGGGGTAATTGTGCAGACTGGGGGATTGGGGGGGGGGTTATTGTGCAGACTGGGGGATGGGGGGTAATTGTGCAGACTGGGGATTGGGGGGGGGTAATTGTGCAGACTGGGGATTGGGGGGTAAGTGTGCAGACTGGGGGATGGGGGGGTAATTGTGCAGACTGGGGGAAGGGGGGGTAATTGTGCAGACTGGGGGATGGGGGGGGGGTAATTGTGCAGACTGGGGGAAGGGGGGTATTTGTGCAGACTGGGGGAAGGGGGGGGTAATTGTGCAGACTGGGGATGGGGGGAGTAATTGTGCAGACTGGGGGATGGGGGGTAATTGTGCAGACTGGGGGATGGGGGGGTAATTGTGCAGACTGGGGGAAGGGGGAGTAATTGTGCAGACTGGGGGATGGGGGGTAATTGTGCAGACTGGGGGAAGGGGGGGTAATTGTGCAGACTGGGGGATGTGGGGAGTAATTGTGCAGACTGGGGGATGTGGCGAGTAATTGTGCAGACTGGGGGATGGGGGGAGTAATTGTGCAGACTGGGGGATGGGGGCAGGGCCGGATTTGCTCTCCCTGCCGCCCCAAGGCCAGGTTCCGCAATGCACCCCCTTTTTTTTTTCACTTAACTTTATTGCTATCACACAGGAGAAAACACTTCCCTGTGTGATAGCAATTGGAGGTGACAGGTTCTCTTTATTGACCCTGTCACCTCCAAAACAGGAGTCCTGGCACTGTGCTAGAACTCCTGTCACAGCTGAGATGGGAGGAGCAGAGCTCACTATGTACATCGGCGGCGGCGGGGACAGGAGACAGACTCGGCGGCTGGGGGGGAGGACGGAGTCCCGAAGACAAAGCCAGCAGAGAGAGGTATGTGTGTGGGGGGGGGGGGAGGGGAGGACGGACGGCAGCACATATTTTACAAGTGATTTCGGCGACCTCGCCGCAATCACTTGTTAACGAGCGAGCGGATTCCCCCACACTACATTTAGTCCTGCTAGAAAGCAACTTGCCGCCATTAACTGTATGTTCCGTGCGTCGGGGGACTCCATGTCGCTGCCGCCCTCTGGCACCCTGCTGCCCCGAGGCCTGGCCTCGGTGGCCTTGTGGGAAATCCGGGTCTGGATGGGGGGATTAATCGTGCAGACTGGGGGATGGGGGGAGTAATTGTGCAGACTGAGGGAAGTTTATTTGTTAAAAAAAGTAGTACATAAAACAAACACATGCAATTTGGCGGGTGGGAAATCTTGGGTGAGTTCCCACACTTTTTTCCCCAGGACTTGACCCCTGGTCATAGCGCACTCTGACATAAAAAAAAGTGGTCATGATGCACAAGTATTTATATCAGATCTTCATGTACTACTAGGTAAAGACACATATGAAGCGATTTCCTGCCTAAAATGTCAACTTTCGGTCAGCTAAGTTTGTTTTACAAAGACCTAGAGAATATGGTGTTTTATATTTAACACCTTTAATTTCCTGTCACTTGACTTATGTTAAATAACAGCAAACATATCTGGAGAGTTGGGTGCTGTACTGTAAGGTGCAGCTAGGCAAGTTCTGGTACCTGCTGTACTAAGCATACAGTACATTCAGTCATACATACTTTTTTTTCAGACATGCCAACAAGTGGCTGACTGGATACAGACTAAAAGGATTGTTTAGGTAAGCCCTATGTTACATCGTTTTCATAAATCTTAAAGCTGAACTTTTTTTGGCTTCCCACGAGCAATTGCCAAAATGAGCACATATATACAGCATATTTGTCCATTATGACACATTTACCTTGAAGAGTGCCCTCCTCCAGTGATGCGATGTTCATGTTCCCCCTCTTTGCTCCCTAGTGCTTCCATCTTATCTTTGTTCTCTTCAGGGTCCAAAGTCTTTAGCCGTTTTTATTGGTCAGGCTGGGATAGTGCATTTATATGGGAGTTACTTTGTCCCTGCACATACTCTTCGAGATGCTGGCATTGTACACTAAGCTGGCCATGTGCATCTGTCAGTGTACAATTGGACTGGTTGGGATGTAAGGCTCATCACGCTCAGCTTGGACTACAGAAAAATGGCGCCCGATCACACACAGGATCAGCAGACTGTAAAGCTAAAATGGTAAAAGATGATGAGAATTGGCTCCAGCTCGGTTCTCCATCCATAGAAGAACCCCTTCCCAATGCATTTTGCCCATATGGGGCTTAATCATAGGCCTCTATGAGCCCACTTTGATGGGTGTAGAACTGAGCTGAAGACAAATTCTCATAATCTTTTACTATTTTAGCTGTATAGTCTGCTGATCCTGTGTGTGGCCAGGTGCCATTCTTCTGTAGTTTAGTTCTACTTTGAAGACGTTCTAAAGTCTATTTTTTACATTAATGCATTTCCTGCCGTAAGGTAAAAAATGCCCCACTACCTGTCCCCTCCATCCCTAAACACTTACCTGACTCCTGTCAGCATAGTCCTGTCTGCAGCACCGCTCCTCCACTTCCTAGTCTCACAGGAGACATGGGCAGCAGAGGGAACCATTGGCTTCTGCTGCTGTCAGTCAAACTCCTGTGAGGAGGGTTGCTCACCAGCACTGCATGTCTATGGATGCACACAGCCATGTTTAGTAGTGCACCCGCACGGGTGCACCCATAGCACACGACTTGCTATAGGGGCACTTGCAGGAAAAAGAAGCTGACAGCACTGGTGGAGGGCTGCCAAAGAAGAGATAAGGGACCACTCAGTGCAATATCATTGGCCAAGTGGGGCGGGTTATGACTAGGGATGAGCCGAACACCCCCAGTTCGGTTCGCACCACAACCTTTGAACGGACCGATCGTTCGTGCAAACTTTAGAAACCCATGGAAGTCTATGGGACTCGAATGTTTGAAATCAAAAGTGCTAATTTTAAAGGCTAATATGCAAGTTATTGTCATAAAACGGGTTTGAGGACCCAGGGAACATGTATAAAGGGGAAAAAAAAAGTTTTAAAAACTGTCGTTTTTTCGGAAGCAGTGATTTTAATGATGCTTAAAGTGGAAAAAAAATAGAAAAATTCCTTTAACCACTTAAGACCAGGACCGATGTGCAGGTAAAGGACCAGGCCCCTTTTTGCGATTCGGCACTGTGTCGCTTTAACTGACAATTGCGCGGTCGTCCTATATCAGGGAACAGACGATCAATGACAGCGCCACTGTGAAGAACGGGGAAGGTGTGATTACACACACCTCTCCTCGTTCTTCAGCTCCTGTGACCGATCGCGGGACTATGGCGGCGATCGGGTCCGCAGGTCCTGCGGCCGCGGTCACGGAGCTTCAGACCGTGAATTGTGCCCAACCGTGACATTCTGCCGACGTATATCGGCGTTAGATGGTCCTTAAGTGGTTAAATATCGTACCTGCTGGGTGTCTATAGTATGCCTGTGAAGTGGCACATGTTTAGAACTGTCCCTGCACAAAATGACATTACTATAGGAAAAAAGTCATTTAAAACTGCTTGCGGCTTTAATGTAATGTCTGTTCGCTGCAATATGGATGAAAATCATTGAGAAAATAGCATGGGTTCCCCCCCGCCTCCCCCCAGGTCATTACCAGCCTCTTTGGCCCTATATACTTTGAACAGCAGTATACAGGGGGTGCAAACAAGACAGGGACTGTAGGTTTGTTGTTAAGTAGAATCCGTTTGTAATTTTGAACTGATACTTTCTTAAAGTGTAGCTCCAGCCATAAAATCTATTTTTAAGCTTTTTGGAAAACATAGAGAAGGGTTATGAATGAATGAATGAAGCGCCTCTGGGCGCTTTTTCCAGCCAGTATCTGCTTGGCTGGTGTGGTCATTTTCACCCCGTAGGATCATGACACGCTAGGGACACACAGTCATACACACATATATACATATATACTGGGCCAATTTGGACGAGATCCAATTTACCTACCAGCATGTCTTTGGAGTTATCACCCCTGTAACATTTGTTTTGCTGTATGTGTGCAGCTGTTCAGAAGATTGCACCTCACTTTCTGTCCCAATGACAAATGTTTTTTTGAAAAAACATTTTTTTTAGTGAAACAAGGATTGGTGATAAAGCATCAATGGACAAGAGACACCTCTTACAGAAGAGAATTTCCCTTCCTAGGGGTAGATTTCCTCTCACTTCCTGTTGTCTCCTTCCGTTTGCAAATAGGAGTCGTTTGTAAGTTGGATGTTTGAATGTAGGGGCCTGCCGTATTTACTCTGCAGAAATTTGGGCCCTAGGTGTTGGTGTTGCCACAACACTGTAAGCCCTCACAGTTAGTCTTGGTGGGCGCTGGAACGCCCTGCTGTGAACTATTATATCAAGAATTGTAATTACATGCCATTGTTGAACAGTGGTAGAAAAATTGGGCCTTTGGTGCTGGTGCCACAACACTGTAAGTCCTCACAGTTACGAATGGGCCCTGCTGTTAAATATTAGATCAAGAATTGTAATTACATGCCCCTGTTGAAAATTGGGCCTTAGGCACTGGTTCCACAACACAGCAATCTCTCACAGATACTCTAGTTGGAGCATACTAATGAGCCCTGCTGCAAAGTATAGCATCAAAAATTTAAATTACACGCCCCTGTTAAACAGGGGCAGAAAAATTGGGCCTTAGGCACTGGTGTTGGTGCCACAACACTGCAACTCCTCACAGATACTCTAGTTGGAGCTAATACTCTGTGGTATTAATATGAGAACACCAGCAAATGTATTCACGTAGCTTTAGGTGCACACTGTGCAGAGGACACAGTACACCAAGTGAAAATACTTGCTGATCAGCCACTGCCTGTGGTATTAATATGAGAACAGCAATTGTATTCAGGTAGATTTAGGTGCACACTGTGCAGAGGACACAGTACACCAAGTGAGAATACTTGCTGATCAGCCACTGCCTGTGGTATTAATATGAGAACAACAGCAATTTTATTCACGTGGATTTAGGTGCACACTCTGCAGAGGACACAGTACACCAAGTGAGAATACTTGCTGATCAGCCAATGCCTGTGGTATTAATATGAGAACAACAGCAATTGTATTCACGTGAATTTAGATGCACACTGTGCAGAGGACACAGTACACCAAGTGAGAATACTGCAGCTAGCACAATCACCTGCCTGCCTGTCAGTATATTAGGAAGAGCGGATCTAACTAAACTCTATACAGTGTATAAATATCTATACAACACCTGGGATGCATATATATCTGCTACACACTGTAACTGTAATATAGTGTAGGGCGTGTATTAAACCCCCTGAGCCATAATTAGCCAAAGCCACCCCGGCTTTGGCCAAGTATGGCTCTCCGTTTTTTGCGTGCTGTGATTGGCCATGCATGCGGGTCATAGTGC
This sequence comes from Rana temporaria, assembly GCF_905171775.1. Classification (NCBI taxonomy): domain Eukaryota; kingdom Metazoa; phylum Chordata; class Amphibia; order Anura; family Ranidae; genus Rana; species Rana temporaria. Next base: position 126,174,486 of record NC_053495.1, on the reverse strand, counting down.
ATGCTTGGCCAATCATCAGCCAGCAATGTACTTCGATGCCGCAGTGAATTATGGGCCGTGACACGCCACTCGAATTTGGTGCGAACGGCCCATAACGTTCGTATTTCGACGAACGGTCAAACATACGATGTTCGAGTCGAACATGAGTTCGACTCGAACACGAAGCTCATCCCTAGTTATGACATTCCTATGTACTGCATAAAACAAGGCTACTTGAGAGCATACAACTGGGCAGAACCAATGCAGAAAGTTTGAAATTTAGGATGAAGACTATTAAAGCTAGAAATAAACTGTAGTTCTTTGTGTGAAAGAGCTGCAACATTTAACAAGGATATATCAGTTATTGTATGCCTCAGTGCATTGTGGCTTTCAAAAAGTATTTTTATCTGACCTTCATGTATTAGGAAATACATAATTTGTTTCACACATGTGAAGCAATTTCCTACCTGAAAAGTCATGGTTGTCTTAGCTGACTGATTTTAGCAAGAACTTGAAAATATGTATTATTATATTAAATATTATATATTAAATATTAAGTTCCTGTTACATCACTTATGTAAAATAAGTAAAGACGTTAAGCTTGATTTACTTATGGCTTACACAGACAATCTGCAAGAGCCCTGCATTGCACCTGAGATATGCTGACGCTTGCTATGGGAGCACAGGTGAGTGCTCACTCCTGAGCCTTGCTCTATGTGCCCATAAGACACAAATAGCCGCGGCTCGGTCACGCACCGATTCTCTCCTCATTGGCTCACTGGTCGTGATTGACAAAAAGCTAAAAAACCTTCAGTTTTTACAACCACTTTAATGGTATAAAGAAGGTCCAGGAAGAATTGAAGAATTTGCAATAAAAAGCTAAGATAAAGAACACAGAGACATGACTTCAAACTAGCAGTTCAAAACTATTCTTAGACAGTATTATTTTACCGAAAGAATAGTTGATGCTTGGAATAGATTTCCAGCAGAGGTAGAGTCAGTCAACACAGACTGCATTCAAACATGCTTGAGACAAATATACATCTATACTCAGACAACAAAAGCTAAAAAAAATAACCATATATAAATGTGTTTTTAAATGGGGCAGATTCGATGGACCACTTTTTTTTTTTTTTTTGCTGTCTTCATCCATGTTTTATAAAAAAAATAAAAACACTTCATAAACCCTTGACATAACAGTAAAATAATAGGTAATAATAATATTAATAATTAATAGTAATAATAATATGTCAGAAATCCAGCTTTTACTAAGCAGGTGCTCTGTTCTTTGCCAGCAACGAATAATATAATTACAAATTGAAAGTAGGAGAACTTCTATGAACAGAGCTCTCATGCAATCAGAGTGAGACGTGCCATCGTGCATACAGAGAGACCTAGTATTGTATCTTCCACATCTACGTTTATTTATATGCATATCAGGTTCAACATCCCCCTACTAATCCTTTCTTCGGAATGTCCCATCCCAGTAACTACATGAGAGGCTGGGAACTCAAAGTGTAGGCTCACAAAAGCGACTATCAAAGAATACAAATCATGGCATTTAAACAGGTTCACAGTGGTTGACAGATTGGGGCAAAATGACTGCCTTTTCTCCAACACACAATGAAAGAAAGCAGTTTTGGTCAGTGTTGAATTATGAAATCATTAGTATTTGAATGGGATTGTGTGAAACTGTAGTGTGGAAGAAAAACATAAAATGGTCTGCTAGTTTCCTCATCCTAATTGTGAGGCACATGGCCCAAATACTGTATACAGAACAGATTCTTTGAAAAATATATTTTTTATCTTGTGTGTATATGTATATATATATTTATATATATATATTTATATATATATATATATATATATATATATATATATATATATATATATATATATATATATGTGTGTGTATGTATTTAAAACAACATAATTTTCTTCAGTTCTTAACACATAATACTAAGTTAGTCATCATCCATTGTCGTTTAAGAACCATGGGGAAAGGCCTGCTAGTACCAGATGTCCATTTAACCACCCAGAGGCAGATTTAGACCTCCCAGGACCTGAATCTTCAATTAAAGATTAAGGCCTGGATTGCCTAAAACATGTCTAGTGTTGATGTCCTTTTTTATCTGACATGCTGCAATAAAAGCTTAAAGATCATGTAGGCAGGTTAAATTGTGTAGAGCAGTGGTTCTCAACCCTGTCCTAGAGTACCCCCAACAGGCCATGTTTTGGGAATTTCTCTTATGCCGCATACACACCATCACTTTATGTGATGAAAAAAAACGACATTTTCTGTGAAGTAAAAAACGACGTTTTTGAAACTTCAATTTTCAAAGACGAAGTTGCCTACACACCATCGTTTTTCTCACAATGTTCTAGCAAAGCGAGGTTACGTTCCACCACATTTTTCCATTGAAGCTCGCTTCATAAGTAGCTTCTGGGCATGCGCGGATGAAAAAACGTTGTTTTAAACGACGTTTTTGCTACACACGGTCAATTTCTGTGAAGTAAAAGTTGACGTTTTGAAAAACGACACATAAAATTGAAGCATGCTTCAATTTTTTTTGGTCGTTTTTTAGAAGACATAAAACGACGTTTTCCCCCACACACGGTCAATTAAAGTGACGTTTTTAAAAACGTCATTTTTTTTCATCACATAAAACGACCGTGTGTACGCGGCATTAGATTAAATAGCTGTCCAAAATACCAAGACATTGACTCTTATTTAAAGCACCTGTGCAATATGTGCAAAAAGGGTTGGATGTTTCTAGCTCAGTCCCCAGGCTTTTGGTCCTAGGCAACCGATCTATGCTATTAAAAGAGGGACAGCTAAGGTCCAGCAGTTCCTGTTCCAGGTTCTGGTGGGGTCCAGCACCTGTGAGTGCACTTGTTGGCGCATAAGGAACCAGGGTTTTCAGACGACAGCCAAGCCATGGACAATGCCATTATGGACTCTCACTTCACTGAGGTATGCCTGGGCCACTACACTATTCTAATTGGAGTTAGAGGAAGGACGTTGTTCACATTGAACTGTGTGCCGCAACTTGTTCAGCAAAGTTACATTAACAGTTATGAGCCTGGTCTGAAGTTATTCAAAGGGGTGCATGTTAGTTATGGCATATTTAAAGAACCATGGTCTGCAAAGCACAAAGGGTTATGAAGTAACATTGTTACAAGGAAGAGTAGTGTTGTCACTAAGCGTAACCAAATACAAGGTCAAGACTCAAGCAACAAGTCATTAGGTGTGGTACCTGATAAAGTCACAGATCCTCCGGTAGCAAGGGCGGGCGATGTTCTGGCTCCCTCCTTAGTTGTCGGTGTCCAATAGCAACTGGGTCTGAACCCACATTACGGAGATGTTTGACCTGATCACTGTTGGAAAAGAACAACAGCATGTAATGTAAATTTGTCTAACTATACTCAATGCACTCGTTTGTGTTCTCTACCTGTCTGTCTCCATGATGAAAGATTGAATGAGCAGGATCCCTGCATGGATCAGTTTGCCATAGCGTTACAGACGCTCCTGATTCACACTGCTTACTTGGATCCTTCCACTGTGGCTGTTCCAGTACAACCAGCATTGCAGGCCATCCCTGCTGTTGCTCCAGTCTCTGTGCAGGCACCCACCTCGAATATTACCTCTGTAAGAGGCATGTTTGGTTTCGCTCCGCTTCCCCATTGATTTGGGGGTGATCCGGTTCAATGAAGAGGGTTTCTCAACCAGGTTGGGATATACTTTGAGATGCTGCCCCAGGCGTTCCCCACGGACAGAAGCAAAGTAGGTTTCATCATTTCTTTGCTTTCTGATAGAGCCTTGGCAAACCCTCTATGGGAGATGCAAAAACCCATTGTTCTGAGTTACCCAGAGTTTGTGACTTCCTTTAAAAGGGTATTTGACATTCCCACTCACTCCACTTCTGCTGCCAAGAGATTCATGTCCATCAAACAGAGTACAAAAGCTGTTGCTGATTACACCATTGAATTTCGTACTCTGGCAGCAGAAGTCGCTTGGAACAATGAGGCCCTCGTGGCTGCTTTTTCTCATGGTCTCTCAGATAACATTAAAGATATAGAGATAGCAGCCTGAGACATACCTATAGATCTGGAGAAGTTGATCACGTTTGCCATTCTGATTGACTCCAGACTCCGAGAGAGACCTTCCTTTAAGGAGCTCTTGCGGAAGCCTCATGTATGTATGGCTCAGAGCTTTGCAGTCCCACCCTTGCCTCCCTCACCTCCAATGCCTCCTGGTACCGAGTCTGCCAGTGATGTAGAACCCATGCAGTTGGACTACACACGACTCTCTGCGGAGGAGAGGGCCTTTAGGAGGAGGGAGAGATTGTGCCTTTATTGTGGCCAGGTCGGTCACTTGTTATCCTATCATCTGGAAAACATTTGCACCTGAGGTCCTGTAGGGGACAGACCTTAGGTGGCGTTGTTACGTCCCCAGTTATCCTGAAGGATAAGCCTTTTGTTCCAGTTACCCTTTCTTGGTCTAAATCATCCATCGAGACACAGGCTCTAAACGACTCCAGGACTGAAGGCCTGTTCATAGATAGTGCCTTTGTTTCTAAGCACTCGATTCCGCTGCAACTTCGTGCCACTCCACTTGCCATTGAGGCTATTGATGGGAGACCTCAACAGCCTGCCCATGTGACTTATGAGACTGCTCCATTTACCATGGCCATAGGGGCTCTTCACCATGAGGTAATCCAATTTCAAGTTATTGCCTCATCCCATTACCCGGTGGTTATTGGTTATCCTTGGTTACAGAGGCACAACCCCTCTTTTGATTGGCTTCGGGTTGATGTTCCTTCTTGAGGGTTCATTCGCAAATCCTCATCTCCTGCTGTTGATGACTTCTTCTTTGTAAAAAAGAAGAGTGGAGAACTGAGACCTTGAATCAATTATAGGGGTCTATGTCATGGGCCTGGTGGTAGAGCCTGATATGTGGAGGATGACCTCTCTTACACCTCTGGTAGAACAGACAGGAGGTGCAGGAGTGCAGAGTAGCACGAGTGCCTGGCAGGATCACTGTCAGCGGAGCTGGGCTGGAATTCCTAGCAGGGCCTGTGGAGGAATACAGACACAGCAGAAGACCAGGAACAGCGGGTAAGATGAAAGCTGGAACAGACTGACACTGGAACACCAGGCTGGGAAGCAAATGCTGCTACAGGTGGTTGCTTCCAGAGGTCTGGAGAGAAGGCAGATACAGGCAGGCTGGGTCATACACTGGTGAGTAAGTCAGAAACTGATGCAGAGACTGAGCGGAGTCAAGGTACAGGCCAGATCGGTAACAGGCTGTCAGCGAGGTAGCAGAAGGAGAAGGCAGGTGCGGAGTCAGAGACAAGCCGGGGGCGGATGCAGGCCGACAGCAGGGAACGTCAGGAACAAGCCGGGTCAAACAACTGGCACAGGTATCAGGTAATGGGAAGCAGGAACACACGGGAATGCGGTAGAGCAGACAGCATTAAATTTGGGTGCTGACCCAGTTTAAATAGCCCATTTGGCGCCATGAACTGTCACAAGGCGCACCTGCTGCATTCTCCTTACAGGAATTTAAGTCTCAGGACATCTTCTGGGGCCACCATCTTGGTTACTGGCATGCCCTTCCTGACAGCCTATCCGATTCCATAGATTACTCAATTACTCAAGAGAGGGCAACCAATGGAAAACTGTGTTTAATACTAGGACAGGACATTTGGTCTTTGCAACGCTCCTGAAGTTTTTCAGGAGTTCATCGACAATGTCCTCCGAGATATGTTGTAGCAATATGTGGGGGTTTATCTCAACAACATCTCATATATTCTAATTCCCTAGAGAGCCACCACACAGATGTCTCCCGTGTGCTACAGAGGCTGAGAGATAATAACTTGTATTGTAAGTTGGAAAAGTGTGAAGTCCATCGTGAACAGGTTACATTTTTGGGTTATGCCATTTCTACTGCTGGTTTTTCAATGGACCCAGAGAAACTATATGCAGACCTACAGTGGCCCAGACTCGTAGGTCTACGTCCGCTACAGCGCTTTCTTGGCTTTGCCAGTTATTATCGGAAGTTCATTTGTAAATTCTCTTCTCTAGTCAAACCCCTGACTGTTATGACCAGAAAGGACAGTAACTCACAGAACTGGTGTCCGGATTCCATTAAAGCCTTTGAGTCAAGGCTCAAGGATGCCTTTGTTTCAGCTCCTGTGTTGGCACATCCTGATCCCACATTACCCTTCATTCTTGAGGTTGATGCATCTGAGGCTGGAGTTGGTGCACTTCTGTCTCAACGTCCTACCTCTGAGAGCGCTATGCATCCTTGTGGCTACCTTTCCAAGAAATTGTCTCCTTCGGAATGCAATTACGAGATTGGGGACAGAGAGTTGTTAACGATCATTTTAGCTCTTAAAGAATGGTGGCACCTCCCCAAAGGTACCACTGTGTCGGTCCTTAATTTGACTGACCACAAGAATCTTTCAAAATGGAGTAATTTCCTGTTCCTGTGATACCCTCCGATCGTATTCTGGCCACTGTTCGTACCAGTCTCACTTCACTCACTTCACTCTTGGGTGACAAAATTCTTTCTGCTTAGATCCACACTCTTCCCTAGAAACCTTGTGACCGCTTCTTTGTCCCTGAGAGTCTCTGCACTGCTTTGCTCCAGACTTACCATTCTCCCAAGGCAGCTGGCCCCCCAGGGAAGAATCAACTAATTTGGGCCATTTACCAACAATTCTGGTGGCCTATTTTCGACGTGAATGTAGCCGCCTTCATAACCGCTTATTCCGTGTGTGCTTAGTGTAGGACACCACAACGCCTTCCAGTGGATCTCCTACAACCCATACCCAACAGAGACAGGGGTTTAAACACACCTGTCTATGGATTTTCTTGTGGAGTTACCCAACTCCCCGGGCAACACAGGTATTCTTATGGTTGTTGACCGGTTCTTGAAAATGTCACATTGTATTCCACTTAAGAAGTTGCCCACATCCAAGGAACTGGCGTCCATTTTTGCTTGGGAGAGCTTTCGATTACATGGACTATGCAAGGTTGTCATCTCAGACAGGGGTAGCCAGTTTGTCTCCAGATTTTTGCAAGCCTTTTGTGCACAGTTGGGAATTCAGCTCTACTTCTCTGTGTATCACCCGCAGTCCAATGGGGCAACAGAATGAGCTAATCAGTCCTTGGAGCAGTTTCTACGCTGCTATATTTCTGACCACCATAACAACTGGTCAGACCTTTTACCTTGGGCGAAGTTTGTTCACAATAGTGCCATCAATACCGCTTCCTGATTGTCTCAGTTTTGGCGAATTATGATTTTCAACCTTCCATGTTGCCTGACTCATTTGCTCCTCAAAGAATTCCTGCGTTTAAAGAAGCATCTCCATGGTCTTTGTTCCACTTGGGTATAGGTCCAAGAGTCCTTGCAACGTGATAGGTACAGACTCCATGGTGACCACAGATAGGGTCTGGCTGTCATCTCACAACCCCCAACTCCATGTTTCCTCACAGAAACTGGCACCACGGTTTATTGGGCCTTTCCGTATTCTCTGTAAGATCAACCCAGTGGCTTACGCATTAGACCTTCCTTCTAATGTGCGTATTTCAAATGTATTTAATGTCTCCTTATTAAAACCCTTGGTTTGTAACTGCTTCACCACCTTGATACCACGTCCTTGCCCGGTTCAGGTTGAGAACCATGAGGAGTATGATATACAGTCGATCATTGACTCCCGTAGGTTCCGTGGGCGCATACAGTACCTGGTTCATTGGAAAGGGTACGAGCCGGAGGAGCGCTCTTGGATCTCATCCTCGGACATACATGCTCCTGTCCTCCTCTGTGCTTTCTATAGTATTTTTCCCTCAAACCTGGTGGCCCTCCGAGGGGGGAGAAGTCATTTAGGCGGGGGGTACTGTTAGGGCTGGGCTAAGCCCTCCCTTCTCAGTGCTCAGCTGTCGGTTATTCGATCCTCAGTGTCTCACCTGGTGATCATTTCCTGCTCGTCAGCCAGACTCTTCTGGCTATATAAACTGCCTGGTTCATATCTCCCATGCCTTTGCTTTGGTCAACATATCTGAAGATTCTCTGCTGTGTTGCTGTTAACCACTTGCCGACCACCCCCCACAGATGTACTGCGGCAAGGTGGCTTGGCTTCACAAATCGCCATACCGGTATGGCGATTCATGCACTAGCTTTCGTGTGTGTGCACGCACTCCTATTGGCCAGTGGGGGAGCCAATCAGCAGGGTCCGGCAGCCGCCTGCAAGTGTTCCCCCGCAGAGACAGAATGGGGATTTGTAAACAAGGCAGATCTCCATTCTGTCAGGGGATGACACTGAGATCTTTCTTCCTGCTAAATAGGAAGAAGGATCTGTGTGTTTCCCCAGTCCCCCATACAGTTAGAAAACACAAACAGGGAACATATTTAACCCCTTGATCACCCCTGATGTTAACCCCTTCCCTGCCAGTGTCATTAGTACAATGTCAGTGCATATTTTTAGCACTGATCACTGCAATAATGTCACTAGTTCCCAAAAAAGTGTCAAAAATGTCAGTTAGGTGTCTGATCTGTCCACCGCAATGTCGCTTTCCCACTAAAAATCACTGATTATTATAGCAGAAAATATTGGTTTTTTTTTTTTCAAAATTGGCGTGTTTCTTTGTTTATAGTGCAAAAAATTAAAAACACAGATGTGACCAAATACCACCAAAAGAAAGCTCTATTTGTGGGGAAAAAAAAACTCAATTTTGTTTGGGTGCAATGTCACAACGCGCAATTGTCAGTTAAAGTAACACAGCGCTGTATTGCAAGAAATTGGCCAGGTCATTAGGGGATATATCCTTCCAGGGCTGAATGCTGAAGTGGTTTAAGACTAGCCTGGCTGACATCCCTCCTGATCCCGTTTGCTGTCTACATTGATCTCTGGCTTCCTGATTTACTGGCTTGCACTGACTATTCGCTTTGATTACTGAACTCTGGCTATGTTTTGACTATGTTTACTATTTGCACCATTTTTACCACTATATTAAATTTACAATAGATTTTTACTGCATTTTCTGATTCATGGTTCCTGACTAATATATTTCTCCATAAAAGTAAAGCCATTTGCTGTATCCAAGAAGCTTCCAAAGCATGATTTTAATACTCAGCTAATAGGTAATGGGTCCCATGCTTTGGAGAGGATAGCCCAGGCACCCAGCAGAACCCAGAGGCACTGGAAAGAATACTCAGTGAGTACAGCAAGTCAGTGAATACTGTATACAAGCTACTGAGCATGGCAAGTGGTTCAGATGTTATTGCAATTTGCTATTGCAAAGCTGAACAATGCCAATTACCAGCTGTAGAAGTTTAAGCTACAAATGCTTTTTAGCATGGATGACTTGTGGCAAGTGCTGAATACAGACAGACCCACAGACGAAGGAATGGGACAGGAAAATTAAGCAGACAAAGGTAACTATAAGCTTACTAGTGGAAGATGACCAGCTTATCCACATAAGAACAGATACAACTGCCAAAGGTATGTGGACTACATTACATAAACTGCATGAGCAGTTAAGTCTAAACAGCAAACTGTTTTTGCTATGAAAGTTATACAAGATGAGACTTGATAGAGGCCAGCAAATGTGTGACCACGTGAAAGCTATGCTAGAGATCATAGAGCAACTGTGTGCCATCGGAGAGGACATCAAAAATAACCATATTGTTTCCCAGCACCTCTGTAGCCTTCCAGAGACATATACTGCTCCTATTAACACTTTAGAAAGCAGACCCGAGCTGGAGCTGACACTGGAATATGTCAAAGGGAAATTAATCGATGAATATGAAAGAAGGAAAGAAAATGCACACCGTGATGACAAAGCTCTTAAGATGTACAAGGGCACAACAAGGAAAGAAGAGCCTGTTTTCACTGTAAAAGAACTGGTCACCTAAAAAGGACTGTTCTATCTGGAAAGCAAGCGAAAGCTACAGCTATTCACAAAAGAAAGGAGTCAAAGCAGCACCAAAGGAAACTGCAGATACATTATGGAGTGGCACCTTTAAAGTAACAAAGCGGCAAACCAAGTGGCTGGTTCATAGACTCGGGTGCAACAAGCCACATGATTAGCAATGAGACCTTCTTTACAAACATTTATTACAGTGCAAAAGACAAAGTTTTCCTAGCAAACGGGAAAAGCATCACTTCCAAGGGTAAGGAACAGGGCTTCTTGAACTCCATTAGAAATGTGGCATGGATCAAAGCCTAGCATAGGGCACACCAAAGTGTTTGGATGTAAAGCATATGCCTATGTTCCAAGTGAAAAGCGATCCAAGATCAGAACAGAGCCATAGAGGGCATTCTAGTAGGCTACAGTTAGCAAACTAAGGGTTACAGAATCCTACACCCAAAGACTGACAAAGTAACAATAATCCGTAGTGTTTATTTTGATGAGAGCCCATCACTAGAAGCACCAATCCCTGAAAGCTGTGAAGTGAATATGGCAAACTAACCAAAAGAAAAGGTCGACCAAAGTGAACCTGTGCAGAAGTCAGAATAAGAGGTGGAACTCACAATACCTAAATCAAGTTCCCCACCAGATCCTGCTGAACTGTCTGAAGTCAGAAGATCCACTCTGCACGCTGTCATATACTGTCAAAGCACACAGCATACTTAAACCAACCACCTGGGAAGACATAGAAAAACTGCCAAAATGTGAAGCCAATAAATGGAGAAAGGCAGCAGAAGAAGAATTCAAGTGACTTCCAGAAAATAAAACCTGGACACGCAAAGAGCTCCCTCCTAACCGCAAAACTATAGGAAGTAAGTGGACTTTCAAAGTAAAGTCAGATGCAGAAGGGAATATCCACAATTACAAAGCCAGACTAGTTGCCAAGGGCTACTCCCAGACATTCGGTGAAGATTGCAATGAAACATTCACTCCCGTCGTAAAACACTCTACCGTCAGAGCGCTGCTTAGCATTGCAGTCAGGAAAGACATGCAAGTGAAACACCTAGATGTTAAAACTGCTTTCCTATATGGAGACATTAAGGAAGATCTCTACATGAAGAAACCACCAGGGTTTTAACAAGGAGAAAACCTTGTGTGTAAACTTTAGAAGAGCATCTACGGTCTTAAACAATCTGCAAGGATGTGGAATGAGAAAGTGAATGAAATGCTTACTAGAGAGGGATTCTCAAGAAGTAAAGCAGACCCCTGTCTCTACTCCAGGAATCAAGAAGACAGATGGATTACAATCAGATAGTTCACAAGCTGAAAGAAAATTTTGAAATCAAAGAGCTAGGGAACATTAGCCACTATCTGGGAATCCAAATAGAGAGAGAGAGAGAAGAAGATGAAACTTAGGCCCCTTTCACATTGAGGAGTTTTTCAGGCGGTAAAGCGCTAAAAATATCGCTGCTATACCGCCTGAAAAACTCCTGCCCAGCTACCTCAATGTGAAAGCCGAAGGGCTTTCACACTGAGGCGATGCGCTGGCGGGAGACAAAAAAATCTCCTGTCAGCAGCATCTTTGGAGCGGTGAGAGGAGCAGCATGTATACCGCTCCTTCACCGCTCCTTCCCATTGAAAACAATGGGAACCGCGGCAATACCGCCCGCAATGCGCCTCTATAGAGGCGCATTGCGGGCGATATTAACTCTTTATCGGCCGCTAGCGGGGGTTAATACCGCACTGCTAGCGGCTGATACCCGCGGCAATTCTGGCGGTATAGCGCCACTATTTTTAGCGGCGTTATACCGCCACCGCAGCTCCCGCCCCAGTCTGAAAGGGGCCTTATGTTCTTAACCAATCTCAGAAAATCTCAGAAATCATGGAACAATTCCATATGCAAGATGCAAAGGAAATGAAAACTCCTATGGAACCAGGCTAACGAGCAATGATGCAGAAAACTTGCTACTGAACAATGATATGCATCGCAGAGCAATCGGTAAGCTGCTATATATGTTGCCACTGGGACAAGACCGGACAGCAGTGAGCATACTATGCAGGAAAGTCACAGCTCCCTGTCAGCATGACTGGAATGCAGTAAAGAGAGTGCTGCAATACCTCAAAGGAACAATTCAGATGAAGTTACGGTTACCAGCAACATCAAATCCAAAAACTGGTCGGATACATGGATGCTGATTGGGCTGGGGACTGCACAGACCGCAAATCCACAAGTGGATTTATCTTCCAGTGGAAGGAACCATAAGTTGGTCTAGTCAAAGGCAAGCAACTGTCGATCTATCTTCAACTGAAGCAGAGTACATTGTAGCAGCATACGCATGTCAAGAAGCAATATGAATTTGTCAACATTGGGAAAGACATGTCAAAACTATTTCCCATTTTTTAAGATAACCAGGGATGCATAAAGCTCACGAGATCAGAAAGGGTGCAATGCCGCTCCCTAATCCTGCAATCAAGGTCCAAGTGAAGTGTCCTGGATCAGGTCCTTCAGGTAGTCCGACTGGTTACCTCACAATTGGAACGCTTCATGCCGTCTGAACAGGTGCATCTGGAGAATGCATCTGGGATCCCCCTCTCAGGCAGGATGTCCCCGACAGGCCATGGACGCTTGGAAGGAATAGTATGCCAACCAGTGTTGTAACTAATGGCGTTTAAATAAACGCTGTTAGGTGACGATGGGCCTCCTGAGGGTAACGAGTAATCTATCAGATTACTTTTTCCCTCGCGGCAACGCCGTTCCCATTACTGGGCGGCGTTACCGCAATTACTCCTACCCGTGTCCGTGGAGCCATTGCATGTCGCCGTCGGCCATCCGTTATTAAAAAGAGCCGCCTCCCCAGTGTTCCGTAATTGGCGGAACACTAATTTTCCCAGCAGAGCCTCTGTTTAGTGTTCAGCCAATCACGGATGTCCTCTCATCCGAGGCCGAGGCTGAGGATGAGAAGGCATCCGTGATAGGCTGAACACTAAACAGAGGCTCTTCTGGGAAAATTAGTGTTCCGCCAATCACGGAACACTCGGGAGGCGCGCTTTTTTAATAATGGATGGCCGACGGCTGCCTCTCCGATCCTCCTCCCTCCCTCACAGTCCGGAGCCATGCGGGGACACGGGGGAGGTGAGTGCCGAGCAGGTAAGGAGGAGGGGGTCATTACTGGGCTCCTATCACGTGACTGCACCGGGGTGGGTGTCTATGGGGGGTGCGCTGGTTGTGTGTGGATGAAGTTTGCATCCTGTCACCTGCATGGAGCACTATTATTGATTTATTGCACTTAGCACTTTAATATCAACTTGGATTTATACTTTATGATTTTGAGCTAGCACTTTTTTGCCATTTGTCGCTTGATATTTATGTATTGATTTAATTTAATTCATTTATGATATTTACGTTACACAGTGTACCTACTGTATAGCAGCACCATATCCACGTACCCTTCGTACTCTTATAGGTTTTGAAGTGCATTTCGTCTTTTGTAGGCAAACCCCACTACATGACTACATGTTTGTGTTCCCATTCATACAGCAAACCTAAAATTGATTTAAAAAAAATATTACTTCACCTTTAGATGTTTCTAGGTAAAAAGCTTCATGTCTGATTCCTAAGTTGACTATAGATGGATCGAACTTCAGCCAGTACAGCAGGGACCCACTGAATTTAGAACCAAGTATGGCCACCCCCACTTTCCAGAAGTCAGTCATTAAATTAATTCTGTCAAATAGGAAGGCTGCCCACCAGCAATACTGTACAATATCATCACACTCCACCTCCACATGCCCGCCCAGCAATACTGTACAATATCATCACACTCCACCTCCACAACATGCCCAGCAATACTGTACAATATCATCACACTCCACCTCCACGTGCCCAGCCTGGGCATGTGGAGGTGGAGTGTAATGATGATATTCTACAGTATTGCTGGGCATGTGGAGGTGGGGTGTGATGATATTGTACAGTATTGCTGGGCATGTGGAGGTGGAGTGTGATGAATCTGCATTGTAGAATATAAAAAAAAAAGTCAGTTACTTTGCTGAGTAACTAATTACTTTGCCAATGAAGTAACTGAGTCACTAACTCAATTACTTTTTCGGACAAGTAATTTGTAACTGTAACTAATTACTTTTTTAAAGGAAGATGAGCAACACTGATGCCAACCCAGGAGGCAACACTCCTCCCCTAGGTCTGGTCTTCTCCTTGCCTCGTGGTGACTACCCCAACTCCCAGTCAGCCTCTGTGTGTCTTTTTATTCTTTCACCCCAGAGCATGCTGTAGTTCTGTAGCGGATTGTAGTTCTGTCCCCATAGAAGGCATAGAAGGTTTTGTAATGGGGACTACATGTCCCAAGATGCTTTACTGCAGTACTCCTTGAGTGTTATTAATTGGCTATCCTCCTCCTGCCAATTTTAAAGCAAGGGAGGAAGTAAGGCTGTGTCCCTTGTGCTAGCCCCACTCACACAGTGCGTGAAAGAGAGGAAAAGGGAGAAAGCCCCCACAAGAGCCTATAAGCTCTCTCTCCCTGAGGGCCTGTGTGTATGCCTGTGAATTGGCAGTGGCCGGCAGGATTTTTTCTTTTTACCAAAGACATGTAGCAGAATACATTTTGGACATGAAGACATTTTAATTTTTAAATATTTTATTGGATATGTTTTATAGCAGACAGTAAAAAATATGTTAAAAATGATTGGACTTTTTTTCTTTATATAATAAAATCAATACCACCAAATTTAATTAGCGTACAGTGTTGCATGACCGCGCAATTGTCAGTTAAAGTAGCGCATTGTCAAAAAGCAAAAAAATAGCCATGAAGGATGTAAAACCTTCTGGAGGTCAAGTGGAAATTCTGGGAAATGTGTAAATGTTACTTGAAAGATACAAAAGATACAACAGAAAACAAGCAAGCAATCAATTTTCCTGGCTGCAATTCAACTTTTCCCTTCTACAGAACTATTTCTTGATAGTGCTGGGAACACGTAGAAATTTAACAATGGATTAATAAGGTGATTTGGACATTACAACATATCTTTTGCTAAAATGCAGAAAAGGGGTTAGTGGAATGTTTGGGTTTTTCCGAAGCTCCATATTTCATGCATGATGCACATGCTGCTTTCTTAGTAAAAGTGAGTGATGAGTAGTACTCGATAACCCTAGAGCAAATCATGAAGCAATTAAATTACCACACTGTGTGACAGTTTTAAATGTTATGGTCTCAATGAATACAGTATGCTATAGAAAATTAATATTAAAGTTTTCATAGTTCTCCTAGGCGTTAAATATTGTTTAGCTATTGTAGCACTACCCCCGGAGGATCTGCTGGTTGTTTAGGGTGGCACATTTACCTCATGGCTCCCCTGAATTCCTAGGGGTGAATGATGCGTATTGCATTTGGTAGAAGTAAAAGAATGTCTGCAACAGGTACTCTTTGCTGTGCTCTTTATTACCCAGCCGGGTAAAAACAATATAACTTGTGGTGAGGAAAGTAAAGTTGAAGAAGAAGAGGAGAATTGCAAATTCAGGCGTAGTAATAGGGAAACAGTCCTACTCACAAGCGTAACACTTTTCTGCACCACTCCTGTTTGAGTGGGGATAGCGTACCCGGACAGGTCTCTCTCACTGACCTGGCAGCCGGAGTATCACTCAAACTTTTGTAGGATAAAGTCCTTGCCACAGACCCTCCTTAGTGAACTTGAACTTGTAGGAAAAAGTCTCTGCCAGAGACCCTCCTTGGTGAATGTCAGGGAGACACCTCTGCCACAGGCCCTCTCTGATTTGTGGTAACGGAGGCAATCCTCCTTTTGTGAATTACGCCTGGATCTCCTTCAACTTGTCGCCCAGGTACTGACTGACAGGTGATCGATCCTTCAGTGTCCGGCTACCTTGATCCCCGGTGGTTTGTCTAGGCCATTTTGGGCCGCCAGCCTCTCAATGCCGCTCCTCAGATGGACTCCCCACCGAACAGCAATACAGCTTGGGACCCTCACAGGTGGGAACCCAGCCGCTCACTGGGTCCCCGTCGTTGTTCAGATGCTCTGGGCAATTGTGGCCCCGGAACCAGAAACACAGCGTGGCACGCACGCCCCGGCCAGGTAGGCCATATCGCCGGGGCGCCGCGATGTGGTCACCCTGAAGGTGGGTGCCACACTTGAAGAAGAAGACCCAAAACCAATGGTGTCTGCCCCATAAATACCCCTCCCCAGCATGCACAGCTAGGCTAAACCCTTCTGATTGGCTGCTGGGAAAGAGCACCCAAACCTTGACTCCACTGCTGCCACCTACAGCACCGGGGTTGGAAGAACACCCCAGTGCAACAGAATAAGCTGAGACAGAGACCTTGTTTAACACATAACAATTTGGATCAGAGTTTAACTACACTCTGATCTCCCTCTAAATCTAACTAGCACCGGTACTGTAAAGTAACCAGGCGCTACACTATTAAAGGGTCACTAAAGGAATTTTTTTTTTTAGCTAAATAGCTTCCTTTACCTTACTGCAGTCCTGGTTTCATGTCCTCATTGTTCGTTTTTGCTTTGATGTTGCTGTAAATCCTCTCTGTTCTGGACACTTCCTGGTTGTCTGTTTCCTGATAACCACAGTACTGGGAGATTTCTCACGGTGGTCACTAATCAAGGAGGTGTGATTACTGTGTGTAAAACGAAACTGGATTGGTGCTGAGGAGTTTTAGACAAAGTATCACTGCTCTCTATTGGCTGACTGCCCTCTAGTGGCTCTCTGTACATCAGAGAACCAGCAAACAACAGCAAAAACGAAACTAACCTGCAGGCACATTATATGATTGTTTTTTATCTATTTTTAATCATTTTTAAAAGGAATCAGTTAACTATTATGTCTCTATGCCCTGTAAACAGTCATTTTAGCTAAAAAAAAAATTCCTTTAGTGACCCTTTAAGAGAAATCCTGTGTTCTAAAAACGCAGTCAGCCAGATAAGATATAGATGTGGGGTGACTACAAAGACAGTTTACATTCTGGTTATTTTCACTTTAATATACAGTAACTTACTGTTTAATATTAGTGCCATGTGTGTAATTAATGTGTCGCATTTATCACATTCCTTTGTATAGAATTTGATTTATGCTTCTAACTCTATTTACTTTTGTGTTTATGATTTGCATCACATGCTAAGTTTATTAACAGAAGACAGTTGAAGCTGAACTCTGTGGAAGAAAATAAATACAAAGTTGAAATACATACAGTCATGGCCAAAATTGTTGGCACCCCAGAAATATTTCCAGAAAATCAAGTATTTCTCACAGAAAAGTATTGAAGTAACACATGTTTTGCTATACACACGTTTATTCCCATTGTGTGTATTGGAACAAAACAAAAAAAGGGAGGGAAAAAAACAAATTGGACATATTGGCCTGGATTCACAAAACACTTAGGCCGTTGTATCTCAAAATACGCCACGTAAGTGTAAATATGCGCCGTCGTATCTGTGCGCCGTGCCCACAAAACTAGATACGCCTGAAATTAGGCTTCATCCGACCAACGTAACTTTCCTACACCGGCGTATCGTTGGCGCATATTTACGCTGGCCGCAAGTGGTACTCCCATTGATTTCCTATGCACCTATGCAAATGACGGTGATACGCCGATTCACGAATGTACTTGCGCCCGGCGCATAATATACACGCTTTGCGTAAGTCCTACGTCCGGCGTAAAGTTATTCCCCATATAGGAGGCGCAAGTCATGCAAAGGTATGGACCAGGGAACACAGCCGTCTTATTTTACGTAGTTTACATAGTACGTGAATAGGGCTAGGCGTAGGTTACGTTCACGTCGTAGGCAGTGATTCGACATATCTTAGGCAGCTGTTTCGGCGTGATTCTGAGCATGCGCACTGGGATGCGTCCATGGGACGGCGCATGCACCGTACGTTATTTGTAACTTTATAACGCTCAGTCCTTCATTTACATGGGGTCACGCCTCATTAGCATGGCTCACGCCCACTTCCACCTACGCTGGCCTACGCTGAGGAAACCCAGCGTAGATTTGAGAGCGACTGGGGGCGAATGCTTTGTGAATACTTTGCTTGCCTCTGTGCGCTGCGTCGGCGTAGCGTATATTCGATACGTTATGCCGGCATAAATATGCGCCAATGTATGTGAATCCGGGCCACTTGTTTGGGTCTGTTTATCCACCATCCGGACTATCCTGCGTTGCAACCTTTCATCAATTTTTCTCTTCCGTCCACACCCAGAGAGATTAGCTACAGTGCCATGGGTTGCAAACTTCTTGATAATGTTGCGCACTGTGGACAAAGGCAAATCTAGATCTCTTGAGATGGACTTGTAACCTTGAAATTGTTGATATTTTTCCACAAGTCCTCAGACAATTCTCAAGTCCTCAGACAGTTCTCTTCTCCTCTTTCTGTTGTCCATGCTTAATGTGGCACACACAGACACACAATGCAAAGACTAAGTGAACTTCTCTTCTTTTTATCTGCTTTCAGGTGTGATTTTTATATTGCCCACACCTGTTACTTGCCCCAGGTGAGTTTAAAGGAGCATCACATGCTTGAAACAATCTTATTTATCCACAATTTTGAAAGGGTGCCAAGAATTTTGACCAGACCATTTTTGGAGTTTTGTGTGACATTAAGTCCAATTTGCTTTTTTTCCTCCCTTTTTTTGTTTTGTTCCAATACACACAAAGGGAATAAACACGTGTATAGCAAAACATGTGTTACTGCAATACTTTTCTGTGAGAAATACTAACATTTTCTGGAAAAATTTCTGGGGTGCCAACAATTTCAGCCATGACTGTATCTGTGAATAGAGTTTCTCAGCAAATAATGTATCATTCTGTGCAGTCAGTTATGTGACCAGACACAGCTACAAGACAACAAAGATAGGTCTTTAATTTCCACCTCATGGCAGATGCATTTTTTGGTCAGAATAAAACTACAACCTGTTAATTAGACATTGAGGGAGCATCGGTTTTCTGATGAGGTTTTCAGCATGTGGGCACTGTACAGTAGCAGACCCAGACTGGTTCCTACTTATTTGCCCTGTGGTTACTACTGGATTAATGAAAGAGGATAGCAATGCAGATTCAGTTGCCTGGACCATAAAGTGGAGGTTCACCCAAAAAGTAAATTTTTAACATTAGATTGAGGCTCGTTTTGTCAAGGGGAATCGGGTGTTTTTTTTTTTAAATGGAAGCAGTACTTACCGTTCTAGAGAGAGATCATCTCCGGCGCTTCCGGGTATGGGCTGCGGGACTGGGCGTTTCTATTTGATTGACAGCCTTCCGACAGGCTTCCGACGGTCGCATACATCGCGTCACGATTTTCCAAAAGTAGCCGAACGTCGGTGCGCAGGCGCCGTATAGAGCCACACTGACGTTCGGCTTCTTTCGGCTACTCGTGACGCGATGTGTGCGACCGTCGGAAGCCTGTCAATCAAATAGGAACACCCAGTCCCGAAGACCATACCCGGAAGCGGCGGAGAAGATCTATCTCTAAAACGGTAAGTACTGCTTCGATTTTAAAAAAAACACCCGATTCCCCTTGACAAAATGAGCATCAATCTAATGTTAAAAAAAAAACTTCGGGTGAACTCCCGCTTTAATTAAAAAAAAACACAAAACATTATTTAAACACAAGTTGTATGTAAACTGACCACACTATCTATGCCTAAAGCTTTTTCAGAAAGTCTAAAACTTTTCATCTGAGGGAAAATAGAATTTGGGATGCCATCTCTATTAGTATCATACACAGGACTATTTAAATAATATTAAAAAACATGCCTTTAAGATAGAATAAAAACTTTTATTTGGTCACTGCTCCTTCCTAACACATCAAAGCTCTTAATTATGGATGTGGGTACATACAAGGTTAGAAGGGTGAGGGGTTAATATACAGTTCACTCGCAAAGACAGCAGACGGACGGTTGGAAAAGGAGGGGTGGTGAAAGGGTTAAAAAAATTCTCACATTCAGTGAGGCTGAAAGAATATATTTGATGCTGCTGATCCATTCGTTCTGTCCCCATACAGGAATGACTATGATCTCTCTCCTTCCTCTCCTGTAAGAGGAAGGAGAGGGGAGGGCGTCAACCATCCATCCCATGACCTTTGTGTCTAGTGGATACAGAAGATGACGGTGCTCAGTACCTGGCCGCTAAAAGCGACCGGGGTATCATGACCAATCATAGTAATCATATGATTACAATGTAAACATAATAGTCATGAATGGCTTCTATTCATTGCTGCTTGCTTACTATAATGATGCTGTGATTGGCCCACAACTATCACATAGTACCTGGCACCCTGTACCATGTGATTAGCTGTAGCCAATCACAGATCACAATAGTAAGCAAGCTGTCATGAATAAAAGACTGTGATATTGAACTACTCTGATGGAGTATGTAAAAAAAAAAAAAAAATTGAAGAAAATTAAAACTTTATAAAAAAAGAAAAAAATGTTAAAAAATGTTTTTTTTTGTTTTTTTTTTACATACTGTCCCGAGTCAGTATCCCTGATTACCACCACACCAGTCATATGATGATGCTGTACTGCACTGGTGACAGTATGTCAAAAAAGTGATTAAAAAAATATTAAAATTTCTTAATTTCTCAAAACATTTGACCAAAAATTACAACCTCAAAAAGCTTGACATGCCTCTTGCTAAATACCTTGAACTGTCCACAATTTGGCCTGAATTTATGAAGAAAGATTTTTTATTTGCAAAATTTTATAACAGAAACGTGTTTTTCTTTTCTGTATTTTTCCATTTATATAGCAAAAAATTTAGAACCCATGGTGATTAAATACCACCAAAAGAAAGCTATATTTGTGTTAAAAAAAATGATAAAGATTTCATTTATATACAGTGTTGCATGACTGAGCAATTGACAGTTAAATAAGCACAGTGCTGAAAAGCAAGAAATGCCCGGTCATGAAGGGGGTAAAGCCTTCCGGTGGTCAAATAGCTATAGCAGTTCTTTCCTGTCAAGCACATTGGGGGCTACCATTGCTAATCCTCTTTCTAGGATGCTAATTGTCTGGCTAATACACTGCTATCAATATATTCAATGAAGAGCCGAGAATCCGTGGGGAGAATGACGCGGGATCGTGCCCATGGAAGTTTGGGGCTCAGGTAAGTAAAACGGAGGGGCTCGGGGGGCCGGAGAGTGCAAGGTGTTTTTATACCTTAATGCATTAAGGTGAAAAAACATGAAGCTTTACAACCCCTTTAATGCTAACTAATAATGTGCTCAAGAAGCACTTTCACACCAGATATAGCAATTATCAGTGTACAATGTACTATATATATATATATATATACACACACACACATACATTGATTAACAAACATATCGGTATTGTAAATTGCAACAGGAAATAAGAATGGAGGGAGTCACATATGGATTGATTCCCAGAAGTGTAATACACCATTTACTATAACTGCCTGTACAAGAGCTGACCTAGCTGATAGCAAATTTACTGTTATTCAAAGATAAAAGACATTTCCAATTTTACAGTGTCATATTTCAGTTTTTTTGACTTAGTATTTAGGGTGGTTCTTACAACACACACCCATGAGTTTGGTAAACACTACTTTAAAAAATGCCACTCTGGGCTTGATAGTTAATACCAGCTATATTGGAAGATGCTACTCATTGTGTATGTTTCTAAATGCATTTTTTGTTTTTCGGATGACGTAATTTCTGTAACCCGTAGGGGCTATTTTTTCAAAAAAAAAATTCACTTTTTCTCATACAGTGCAGTACACAGGCATAGCCATATACTACATGGCTATATGCAGCTACTGTGAGGTGACTGGACACTGGCAAGTCAGATCTGTAAGTACCCCCATATAACCACTCCCACTCCCAGCAATCCTATTTTTTTCCTGGTGTCCTTAGGTGATGGATGTTTCTCTCTCAAGGGAGATTACTGGTTTATTTTATAGGTTTTCTGAGTGGTTTCCTTCTTACGGTACCAGCTGTTCATCGACGGCTCAACCTAATGACACCGCTTCCAGATCGGTACCCTAAGCACACCATTGGGACCATACCTGGACACCACCAGATGGAAGACGTGGGGCTGGCTTGTAATGTTGCTTCGGACACTGGATAATGCGACAGGCGCTCCTCCTTGGCACATAGTGCAACTCATTAAGTTAGCCACAGGGTGCTAAATAGGTCTGGGGCAGTGGCAATCCACAGAGGTGTGACCCAGTCCCTGAAGACACCCTCGGCAGCATGTCCATCCAAAGAGGGTGAAGCCAGGATGAGGTTTGTCCTTAACATTCTGCTATTGGCCAAAGTCTGATTCGCTCTGTGTAGCACCCTCTAGTTAGGTAGGTGCTAGAGTGAGGATTTTGCTGGAGAGTACAAAAATTCAGGCAGGCCTAGATTGTGGCTAGGCCTGTTTGTTTTCATTCTGGGCTGGGAGTGGCCTAGGGCAGGGCTGGGTGACTCACAGGTAGCATCACTGTAGCCTCCCTCTTCTTTCTAGAAGATGCTGGAAGAAAAGGAGGAGAGGAGAGGTGGGGCTGCCTGGGGTACCTTGCCTGGGGTACCTTTGATTGGTCAATGGACAAGTCGTACTATCACAAAGTCGTATCAAAGTAGTGTTCTGTTCATTCAAGTCAGATGGATATAGGACTGATGTAGAACTGATGTCGCAGAGCAAAGTAGGATGACAGTTGTATGTCTGTTGTGTAGTATCAGTGTGAACCCAGCCTTAACAGATTAGAGACAAGGTTGTGGAAAAATATAGATCAGGGTTGGGTATAAAAAATATCCCAAACTTTGAACATCCAATGGAATTCCATTAAATACATTACAACAAAATGAAAAGAACACTACAAACAAAAGAAAAGCCCGCTCCACCAAAACTCACAGACTGGACATGAAGGAAATTAATCAGAGTTGCAACAAAAACACAAACACAGCAAGAGCTGCAAAGATCCATAATGGAAATTGGAAATCTGTCCATAGGACCATTTTAAGTCATACACTCCAGAGAGCGGAGCCAGTAAGGCCCCTTTCATACTGGGGCGGGGGAGGTGTCGGCGGTATAGCGACACTATTTTTATTGGCGATTTACCATCGATTTCACGGCACTATTTGGCCGCTAGTGGCCGAAAAAGGGTTAAAATTACCCCAAAGCGCCTCTGCTTTGTCGGCGGTATAGCCACGGTGCCCATTGATTTCAGTAGGCAGGAGCGGTGGAGGAGCGGTATACATACAATAAAGCAGAGATATGCAATTAGCGGACCTCCAGCTGTTGCAGAACTTCGAGTTTCATGAGGCATAGCAAGACTCTGACAGCCACAAGCATGACACCTAGAGGCAGAACATGATGGGATTTGTAGTTTTTTTAACAGCTGGAGGTCCGCTAATTGCATATCCCTGCAATAAAGTATACACAATAAAGGATTTCAGCTGCTGGTGGCACTGTCAGATCCACGGGCCGTAGTACCGGTGACCACCAGCGGGTGTTTTCTGGCAGTGTTGAGTCAACATGCGATCAGGCGTCACCTGAGCATGATTGCAGGAGATATGTATAAATACCTGGAAACTCCCACTCTGTAGTTGCCTTGGTATCGTCCTTGCGCCCTGACCTGCTAGCCTGTAATCCAATCCTGAACCTGTTACCTGATCCTGTCTCCCTGTCCTGATTCCCATCTGGTCCCACCTGTTACCTTGCATCCCTGCCCTGCAGTCTGATCCATCCATCCTCTCCCTGTCCTGTGTTCCTTACCCCATCTGCTAATCTCCCTGTGTATGATCTTGGCCTGGCTTAACGTTTATATTTCTGGTACTCCCCTTTTGCTGTATATAACTATTTGTTGTCTGTGGGTTTCTGTTTGGTTGGTTGTGCACTGTTTGTATTTACTTATCACCTATCTTTAACCACTTGAGACCCAGGCTATAGACGAAAGACATCCACAGCGCGGCTCTCAAGTGCCGGGTGAACGTCCTGTTATTTGCATTCCCCACGCGTGCCACTGGGGCGCGCAGCGGGGAAACACTGTGCCCAGCGCATCACTCGGAGGCCAATGCGCGTGCCTGGCGGCCGCGATGTCCGCCGGGTACCCGCGATCGGCGGTGACAGCAGGGACGTGGAGCTCTGTGTGTAAACACAGAGCTCCACATCCTGTCAGGGAGAGAGGAGACCGATGCTGTGTCCCTTGTACATAGGGACACAGCATCGGTCACCTCCTCCAGTCAGTCCCCCTCCACAAACAGTTAGAATACACCCAGGGAATACATTTAACCCCTTCCTCACCCCCTAGTGTTAACCCCTTCCCTGCCAGTCACATTTATACAGTAATTAGTGCATTTTTATAGCACTGTCGCTGTATAAATGTGAATGGTCCCAAAATTGTGTCAAAAGTGTCCGATATGTCCGCCGCAATATCGCAGGCCTGACAAAAAAAATCGCAGATCGCCGCCATTACTAGTAAAAAATACAAAATAAATCATAAATCTATCCCCTATATTGTAGGCGCTATAACTTTTGCGCAAACCAATCAATATACGCTTATTGCGATTTTTTTTTTTTAACAAAAATATGTAGAAGAATACATTTTGGCCTAAATCGAGGAAAAAT
Organism: Rana temporaria; assembly: GCF_905171775.1. Taxonomy (NCBI): domain Eukaryota; kingdom Metazoa; phylum Chordata; class Amphibia; order Anura; family Ranidae; genus Rana; species Rana temporaria. The sequence goes on along the minus strand of NC_053495.1, from coordinate 126,149,989 downwards.
ATATATATTTTTTTGAAAAAATTGGATATTATTATAACAAAAAGTAAAAAATTGTGGGTTTTTTTTTAAAAATTTTCTGTCTTTTTCTGTAGATAGCGCAAAAAATAAAACCGCAGAGGTGATCAAATACCACCAAAAGAAAGCTCTATTTGTGGGAAAAAAATTATAAAAATATAATTTGGGTACAGCATTGTATGACCGCGCAATTGTCATTCAAAATGCGTCAGCGCTGAAAGCTAAAAATTGGTCTGGGCACGAAGGGGGTTTAAGTGCCCAGTGCCCAAGTGGTTAATAAACATTATTATTATTCACCCTATAAGCGTTTTGGTTTCCTTTGTTGCAATCCACACAGTCTGGTCACACCTGATACGTGACAGATATAGATTATATTAGGAGGTTTGGCATGCAGGTCTGATTTCTTCTTTTATCTAAAGTCATACATTAGGTATTTCATGTGGTTCTCTATTACGTGAATTTATAGGATCAAGAGGTTCTGCCTCTAATAAACAGTATTTACTGGAAATTCGAAATATTTCATCCATAAAATTGTACTTGTAACCTTAAAGGTCAGGATTACAATGTATCAGAAGAAATGGAGAGTTATTCTTAGGCTTAAAAAGAAACAAGCAAACACGTGTATGAGTGATTAGAGGAAAGATCTCTGCTGTTCTGTGGAATTTTCTACAGCCTGTGTAAGCAAAGCATTCTGTTTCCTTCTAAAAAGTGAACTGCACTTCCCTGCCGTGTAAGTGCCTGGAGCAGATAACATTTCCTGACCGGACACCTAGCTTCATTCACCAAAATGCGAAGAGGGGTGATAGTACTGCGGTCTAACGGCTGTATTAAAAGTGCAAGTAAGAGTTTTTGAACTTGAATGGCTTGAATAAAACGATAAGAATGAGCTTTACCACATGCTAGAACATTTTGGAAAAAAACATTGCTGCACGGTACTGATAGTAAATGGTGCCTTAAAGCATTATCAAACCCAAAAGTAAACATTTGTTATATTGCAGCTTACCGATTCGTAGACGTGATGGCTTCATTTGTTTTCTTTTTTAGGCTTTCTTTGTTCTATTTTCACCTGGAGCTCCTGCCAACAAGTCTGATGTTATTCAAAAGATCAAGCTTTCCAGCAGATGTATCAGTTACAGGGATGAGACAAACCATTTAACACTGACAGAGGTGCTTACAATGAACATATTTTATTTACATAAAACCCTTATCCCAAATGTAAAAAAAAGTATTAGCTGGAGTTTTTCTTCAATTTGTTAGTGTATTTAAATTTCCTAGTACATCTAACACTTGGCTGCCCTCTCCCCAGACTAACAATAATGCTGTGCAAAGTTGCCCCCTGTGCTTATTCATCCAGAGTGGGGGCACTCTAATACAGGAGGTGTGTTACTGGCCAGATCACCAAGTAAAAACAGAGGAAAAAAGTAAAAAAAAAAAACTGATGCGGCCACATTGAATGATTGGTAAGCTGAAATATATTACATATTTTGTTTTGGATTGAATACCGCTTTGTGGATAACAGTACCTTAAAGAGGAAGTAAACCCCCTTAAAAAAAAAACCTGCAAGAAAAAGGCATAATGAGCTAGTATGCATAGCATACTAGCTCATTATGTATTACTTACCTGAGATCGAAGCCCCCGCAGCGGTGCTAGTTCCTCTCCTCCAGCGCCGCCATCTTTCCCTGAGTGTCTCCCTCGTATCGCGGCTCCGGCACGGTGACTGGCCGGAGCCGCGACGATGTCACTCCCCCGTATGTGCGTGGGTGCCGCCACTAACGGCATTATCGATGTAAGTAACGGCACGCTCAGTGCGTCTGCGCGCCGTTGTTTACAGAGCATGCGCCGTAGACATCGGTGCATGTCTTTTGGAAATATCCCCTAAACCGTGTAGGTTTAGGAGATATTTCTTGCACCTACAGGTAAGCCTTGATCTAGGCTTACCTGTAGGTCTAAATGGTCTGTAAGGGTTTACAACCACTTTAAAAAGTAATAGATACAATCCTGATCAAAAGTTTAAGACCACTTGAAAAATGACAAAAAATCATATTTTACATTGTTGGATCTTAACAAGGTTCCAAGTAGAGCTTCAACATGCAACAAGAAGAAATGAGAGTGAGACAAAACATTTTTTGAGCATTCAATTTAATGAAAACAACGAATAAACTGAAACAGGCTGTTTTTCAGCTGATCAGAAGTTTAGGACCACACCTCCAAAAGAAACCTAAACCCCCCCCTCAAAACAGAAATCCAACTTCCAAACTCAGTAATGAGTAGCTCCGCTGTGATTGTTGATCACTTCAAAAATTTGTTTCGGCATGCTTGATGGAAACGTTTCCATGAGGTGAGTGGGAACATTTCTCCAAGTGGTAAGGCAGCCGCACAAAGGCCATCTACTGTCTGGAACTGTTGTCCATTTTTGTAAGCTTCCCTTGCCATCCATCCCCAAAGGTTCTCAATTGGATTTAGATCAGGGGAACACGCAGGATGGGCCAAAAGAGTGATGTTATTCTCCTGGAAGAAGTCCCTTGTCCTGCGGGCATTGTGTACTGTAGCGTTGTCCTGTTGAAAAACCCAGTTGTTACCACACAGATGAGGGCCCTCAGTCATGAGGAATGCTCTCTGCAACATCTGGACATAGCCAGCGGCCGTTTGACGCCCCTGCACTTCCTGAAGCTCCATTGTTCCACTGAAGGAAAAAGCACCCCAGACCATTATGGCGCCCCCTCCACTGTGGCGCGTAGAAAACATCTCAGGTGGGATCTGCTTGTCATGCCAGTAACGTTGGAAACCATCAGGACCATCAAGGTTACATTTTTTCTCATCAGAGAATAAAACTTTCTTCCACCTTTGAATGTCCCATGTTTGGTGCTCTCTTGCAAAGTCCAAACGAGCAGTTCTGTGGGGTTCAAGGAGACAAGGTTTTTGAAGACGTTTTTTGTTTTTGAAGCCCTTCAGTCTCAGATGCCGTCTGATGGTTATGGGGCTGCAGTCAGCACCAGTAAGGGCCTTAATTTGGGTAGAGGATCGTCCAGTGTCTTGACGGACAGTCAATTGGATCCTCCGGCTCAGTGCTGGTGACAGTTTTTGGGGTCTTCCACTTGACTTTTTTGTTCCATAACCCTCAGGATCATTTAAGAAATTCCAAATGACTGTCTTACTGCGTCCCACCTCCGCAGCGATGGCGAGCTGTGTGAGACCCTGCTTATGCAGTTCAGCAACCCGACCACGTTCAAAAAGGGAGAGTTTTTTTTCCTTTGCCTTCACAACGTGTGACTACCTGACAGAGAATGACAATGAATCCACAGATTTAGCCTTTTAAAGGCATATGGTTCTAAACTTTTGATCAGCTGAAAAACAGCCTGTTTCAGTTTAATCGTTATTTTCAATTAATTGAATGCTCAAAAAATGTTTTGTCTCACTCTCATTTCTTTTTGTTGCATGTTGAAGCTCTACTTGGAACCTTGTTAAAGCGGATCTCCCACGCCAAAAACGATTCTTTCTGAATGGCTATTTAAAAGTTAATTTACAATAATATGCGCAACTCACGTGTCCTGTCTCCGCATGCCGCTCCGCTGCTATACAGTGTGAAATAAAAACTTATATTCCCCCTTCCGGTTTCGGCACCATTTTAACTGTGGGCATAAGCCCACAGCCCGGGATTTCCTTGTTGCGGTGGATGCTGATGTCCCAGCATCCACTGCTCGATCTCGCGCATGCGCGCGAGCAACGGGGACCAGCGGAGAATTTTCAAAAGGCCCGCCCTTTCTTTTGTTTACATCCGCGTCACCTGCAAAACGAAGTCGCGCGATGTTTGTGCTAACAGAACGGAATATGATAATCAGGGAGCTCTGACACAGGCTCCCTCCCAGCAGACACAGCGCGGAACAGGAAGCCAGAGAAAACCCGAAGGAAACCCGAGGGGCTGCAGACCGGAAGGCTCTATTTGTCACAAGGTATTGTAACACTGTTTAATATGAAAATAGCCGATTATGCATTATTTAGGAGCATTAGGAATATTAAGCGAAAGTTAAATTTAGGGTGGAGCTCCGCTTTAAGATCCAACAATGTAAAATATGATTTTTTGCCATTTTTCAAGTGGTCTTAAACTTTTGATCAGGACTGTATATTCAAAGGGCAAAGAATTAACAGAATAATACATGTGTGTTTTTGTAATGTCTATGCACCATTTTCCATTGCTGTACCGAGGGTGAGCGCCACATCCAGTGCCAGAGGGTACATTACAACTGACCCTTGTCTTTCATGTGGTGGGGTCTGGTCACGGTTCCCCGAGACACTTACCAGGGTTCAACAATCTGCAATCTGCCTCATGCATCTAGGTGGAGAAAGTATGATGTGAAGAACCAGACGTAGTCTTCAGTCTTCTCCTATAATCAGAATCATACGCCAGAAACCTGCTCCATCACCTAAGGATACAAGCAGAAATTAAGGCTTGCTGAGAGTGGGAGGAGTTATATTGGATGATCTAACAACTTTATTTGCCAGTGTCCTCACCTAAAGGACAGGTGGCAACTAATAACCCATGGTTAAGAATTTATTGTATGGTAAAAGAGCATGTGCCTGGTAGTAACTAAGGTAGCGCTGTGGAGGCTGAGCATAGAGGTGAATGAGTATAGATTTCTTTGCTGCCGTCTTACACTGACCACAGGTGTAGTTTCCTTCCATATGGAATTACTGAATAGGCATATTACTATAGCTGTAGAACAAGGATGTGGTTCATGGCTCTGAGCTTTTATTGGGGGGGAATAAGCAGCATAAGTAGCACCCAATCACCACTATTAAAGTGTATGTTGTCCTAACATTTATAGCTGCTGCCATCATGCACACCCCTCTCATCTTTACAAGCAGTCTCCACTCCTTCCTCTCTAAGCCCTTTAAGCAGCTGAGAACACACACACACACACACACACACATATATATAATACACACATGACACACACATATATATATACATATATAATACACACACACACATATATATATATATATATATATATATAATACACACACATACATATATATATATATATATATATATATATATATATATATATATATATATATATATATATATATATAATACAACACACACACATACATATACAGTACAGACCAAAAGTTTGGACACACCTTCTCATTCAAAGAGTTTTCTTTATTTTCATGACTATGAAAAATGTAGATTCACACTGAAGGCATCAAAACTATGAATTAACACATGTGGAATTATACATAACAAAAAAGTGTGACACAACTGAAAATATATTTCATATTCTAGGTTCTTCAAAGTAGCCACCTTTTGCAGCAGACACATCTCTAGAACTGGTAAGAGGAGACTGTGAATCAGGCCTTCATGGTAGAATATCTGCTAGGAAACCACTGCTAAAGAAAGGCAACAAGCAGAAGAGACTTGTTTGGGCTAAAGAACACAAGGAATGGACATTAGACCAGTGGAAATCTGTGCTTTGGTCTGATGAGTCCAAACTTGAGATCTTTGGTTCCAACCCCCGTGTCTTTGTGCGACACAGAAAAGGTGAACGGATGGACTCTACATGCCTGGTTCCCACCGTGAAGCATGGAGGAGGAGGTGTGATGGTGTGGGGGTGCTTTGCTGGTGACACTGTTGGGGATTTATTCATAATTGAAGGCATACTGAACCAGCATGGCTACCACAGCATCTTGCAGTGGCATGGTATTCCGTCCGGTTTGCGTTTAGTTGGACCATCATTTATTTTTCAACAGGACAATGACCCCAAACACACCTCCAGGCTGTGTAAGGGCTATTTGACCAAGAAGGAGAGTGATGGGGTGCTGCGCCAGGTGACTACCTCTTGAAGCTCATCAAGAGAATGCCAAGAGTGTGCCAAGCAGTAATCAAAGCAAAGGGTGGCTACTTTGAAGAACCTAGAATATGAAATATATTTTCAGTTGTTTCACACTTTTTTGTTATGTATAATTTCACATGTGTTAATTCATAGTTTTGATGCCTTCAGTGTGAATCTACAATTTTCATAGTCATGAAAATAAAGAAAACTCTTTGAATGAGAAGGTGTGTCCAAACTTTTGGTCTGTACTGTATATATAATACATACACACACACACACACATATATATATATATATTACATACACACACTCAGAGAAGCCTATCCTACCCACACCTAACAACTGTATTTCATAGCTCCCAACTGTCCCTGATTTTGAGGGACTGTCCCTGATTTGAAGCAATGTCCCTCTTTGTCCCTCATTTTGGTCTGATCTATATAGTTGTAGATAAAATGCACTTTTTATCTTTCAAAAAGTGTTTCCCATTGCTAAACCTTTCATCCAATTTCTTAATTGCTGCATTTGTACATTTTAAAAGCCAATATAAAGGAATAGTAGTGGTACAAAAAAAAGTCCTTGTGGATTTAATTAACCTTTTTTTTTTGTTAATTCTCCTTTAAGGGGGTGTGGCAGGGGGCGTGTCCTTTGCCTACATGCATTTGTTAGTAGGTGTCCCTCATTCCCATCTCAAAACGTTGGGAGGTATGGTATTTTCATTTTGTCCATCTGATCATCCCCCCACAGCTACTACACTTTGTTCCACTTGATCCTCCCTTCTAGAGATTGTTAACTCCAAGGAGCAGGGCCCTCCGATTCCTCCTGTATTGAATTGTATTGTAATTGTACTGCCTTCACAATGTTGTAAAGCGCTGGACAAACTGTTGGCGCTATATAAATCCTGTATAATAATAATAATAGTAAAGGCAAATGGAAGTGCACTTGGAAGTGCAGTCGCTTTAGATCTGAGGGGAAGAACTAAAATGAGGGGAAGCTCTGCTGATTTTATCATCCAATCATGTACACGCAAAAATGTTGTTTTTATTTTCCTTGCATGTCCCCCTCAGATCTACATCAAGTGCACTTGCAGTGCAAAGTGGATTTGCCTTTAGTAAATAAACCCCAGTATCTCACAAAAGTGAGTACACCCCTCACATTTTTGTAAATATTTTATTCTATCTTTTCATGTGACAACACTGAAGAAATTACACTTTGCTACAATATAAAGTAGTGAGTGTACAGCTTGTTTAACAGTGCAAATTTGCTGTCCCCTCAAAATAACTTAACACACAGCCATTAATGTCTAATCCACCGGCAACAAAAGTGAGTACACCCCAAGTGAAAACGTCCAAATTGGGCCCGATTAGCCATTTTCTCTCCCCAGTGTCATGTGGCTCGTCAGTGTTACAAGGTCTCAGGTGTGAATGGGGAGCAGGTGTGTTAAATTTGGTGTTATCACCTCATGGCAAAGAACTCTCTGAGGATCTGAGAAAAATAATTGTTGCTCTACATAAAGATGGCCTAGGCTAAGAGAAGATTGCCAAGACCCTGAAACTGAGCTGCAGCACAGTGGCCAAGACCAAACAGTGGTTTGACAGGACAGGTTCCACTCAGAACAGGCCTCACTATGGTCGACCAAAGAAGTTGAGTGGACGTGCTCAGCGTCATATCCAGAGGTCGTCTTTGGGAAATAGACGTGTGATTGCTGACAGCATTGTTGCACAGGATGAAGGGGTCAGCCTGTCAGTGCTCAGACCATACGCCGCACACTGAATCAAATTGGACTGCATGGCTGTCATGCCAAAAGGAAACTTCTTCTAAAGATGATGCACAAGAAAGCCTGCAAACAGTTTGCTGAAGACAAGCAGACTAAGAACATGGATTACTGGAACCATGTCCTGTGGTCTGATGAAACCAAGATAAACTTATTTGGTTCAGATGGTGTCAATCGTGTGTGGCAGCAACCAGGTGAGGAGTACAAAGACAAGTGTGTCTTGCCTACAGTCAAGCATGGTGGTGTGAGTCTCATGGTCTGGGGCTGCATGAGTGCTGCCGGCACTGGGGAGCTACAGTTCATTGAGGGAACCATGAATGATAACATGTATTGTGACATACTGAAGCAGAGCATGATCCCCTCCTTTTTAGAGACTGGGCCGCAGGGCAGTATTTCAACATGATAACGACCCCAAACACACCTCCAAGACGACCACTCCTTGCTAAAGAAGCGTAGGGTAAAGGTAATGGATTGGCCAAGCATGTCTCCAGACCTAAACCCTATTGAGCTGTGGGGAATCCTCAAATGAAAGGTGGAGGAGTGCAAGATCACCAACATCCACCAGCTCTGTGATGTCGTCACGGAGGAGTGGAAAAGGACTCCAGTGGCAACCTGTGAAGTTCTGGTGAACTCCATGCCCAAGAGGATTAAGGCAGTGCTGGAAAATAGTGGTGGCCACAAATGGGCCCAATTTGGAAATTTTCACTTAGGGGTGTACTCACTTTTGTTGCCAGCGGTTTAGAAATTAATGGCTGTGTGTTGAGTTACAGTTTTACAAGCTGTACACTCACTACTTTACAATAAAATATTTACAAAGATGTAAGGGGTGCATTCACTTTTGTGAGATACGGTACATACACAAATGGTTTGCTTTGTATTCCTATTTTGAACCGAATGGGCTGTTTTACAAGGTAAAAGTTCATATATACAGTAAAACCTTGGTTTGAGAGTAACTTGGTTTGAGAGCATTTTGCAAGACAAGCAAAATATTTTAATACATTTTGCCTTGATATACAAGCGATGTCTTGATATAAGAGTAGCGTCACAACTATAGTATAAAAAAGGAGAGGCGCCTCTAAGTGTAGCAATATGGTTACATTTAATGAAGGTACAACATTTAGCAACTTATTGCTACACTTAGACCCCTTTCACACTGAGGAGTTTTTCAGGCGGTACATCGCTAAAAATAGCGCTGCTCTACCGCCTGAAAAACTCCTGCCCAGCAACCTCAATGTGAAAGCCAGAGGCGCATTGCGGGCGGTATTAACCCTTTATCGGCCGCTAGCGGTGGTTAATACCCCCCCGCTAGTGGCCGAATCCCGCGGCAAATCCGACGGTATAGCGGCGCTATACCGCCACCGCAGCTCCCGCCCCAGTGTGAAAGGGGCCTTAGAGGTGCCTCTCTTCTCTTTTATACCATGTAAAAAAAAATGCTTTGATATACAAGTGCTTTGGATTACAAGCATGTTTCTGGAACGAATTATGGTTGCAAACCAAGGTTTTACTGTACTTTAATCATTTTTAAACTCAAAAACAAAAATGTAATATTTTGCAACATACCATTCTTAATGTGTGGTGGTTACATTTGTTTTCTTTTTCAAAGCTTTTGTTCTTTAATTTTCACATGGTGATCCTGCCAGTAACACACTTCCTGCAGTGACATTTACTCACCTTATTGTCTCAGTGTTGTCACCCTAAGCTGTTCACCTGATTTTGCCCACAAACACCTCCACCTCTCCTCAACTCCCATTACATAGGGGGCCTATGCCTCGTACACATGACCAGTTTTTGGCCGGGAAAACTGTCTGTGTGTATGCTCCATGGCAGTTTTCCCCACAGGAAAACCACCAGGAATCGCGTCAGGAAAAATTTCCTGCCGCCATTCCCGGCAGTTTCCCTATGAGAAACACTGTGGTGGAGCATACACACGGCCGAGATTCCCGGCCAAAAGCTCTCGCCGCAGTTTTCCCGATGGGAAAACCTCTGGTGTGTATGGGGAAAAGTTACTGAGCAAAAAGAAAAAAAATAACATTCATTCCACATGCAATTAAAAGGACACCTTTCTGGTAGGATCTGCTTTATTTTTCTATACTTGCAGAAAACTTGGCCTGAAATGGGAAAACGGATACTGCCACCTTATCTAGGATTTTCTATATGCTTTCAGCCCGCAGTGGAGAACATCAGTCAAATGTGAGACTAGCAAAAAATAAAAAGTATATTACTAAAGTTTAGACTGAACAACAGTGCCTCCAGGTGGACAAAAGAAGAACTATGTTAAGAGCACAGCTATGCTAATGCTATGAATTTACCACACATATATACTGTGGTCACGCATTTGGCCACAAGATTACCTTATGACTGTCAGAGAAAGAGCTCTGTCGCATTAGAAACACTTTGAAGATAACTATATATATATACACACACACACACACACACACACAGTGCCTTGCGAAAGTATTCAGCCCCCTTGAACTTTGCGACCTTTTGCCACATTTTTAAAACTGAAGAAAAAAGAAACTACAACACCCAGCAGCCCCCTGGCTGGATCTGCCAATCACGAGGCAGGACGGCAGGTATATAAGGGGCTGCCTCCTTAGAACCCTCCTCTTTCTTGGAGCGAATCAACAGGAAAACTCTGGAACAGGAATCAGTTCATAACCCGGAACTCTGGAACTGGACCTCCGACACAGGATTCGGCTGATGGCGATCGGAATTCCGGGTCTGGATGCAGTTGAAACCGTCACCTCCGGTCTGTGATGAACCAAGTCCCATGGACCGAACAGGAACAGAAATCCCAACGGGGATAGTGATAACAAAACTTCCGGAACGTATCAGCCTTCGGCTTGAAGGATGCGTGTTTCAATAGCCTGGAAGAAGAGAGACAACACAGTGATAGGGTTGGGTCGGGAGGGAAGATATTCGCCTCCTGTCTTCATATAACTAATATTTTCCGTCACAAGCTAGGAAAATCTAGATTTATACTGTATTTCAGACAGGAGGCTCATATCTTATGCAAGTTCAAAGCTATAGCAATATACATGTGAGAAAATACAGTGGCGGCCCGTCCATAGAGGGCGCCCGGGCGCCGCCCCCCTCCCCCAATCAGTAAAAAAAAAAAAAAAATGTTTATTTAAACATGTCCCTTTAAGGAAAAAAAAAATCCAAAAAAGGTACTTAGGTGCACTGTGTCCGAGCGCCGGGCGCTGGACACAGTGTTGTGTGGGTAGCGCCACGTCTGTGCAATCACGGGATTGCAGACGAGGCGCTACATTGGCAGAAAAAAAATGCCTTTGTGGCGTTCTCCATCGCGCCACTTGCTTCCGGCGCGATGGACTGTCTTGTTATGGCTCGGGTGCACACTTTCTGTGTGCACTCGCACGTCTCTGTGCTAGTCCCGACGTCTCAGGAAGAACCGGAAGTGACGTCGGGACTCAGGAGCTGAGTGCGCCTCGAAGCTGAGCTATGCTATCTGCCAGCATGCCTGCAGTAACAGGTATGAACCCCATCCCTGCCTAATGTCAGATAGCGGGCATGTATGCAGGAGCCGGCAAACGGACCCCTTCCCGCACCCGACTTATAAAAAAAAAAAAACCTTGGGCAAAAATACCGGCCGACCCCCCCCCCCCCCCCCCCGCTTATTCAGATGACCCCATCCAATCCCCCCCCCCCCCGGGCTTGTTAAAAAAAAAAAGGTATTTAACATTGTTTTTTTTATTTAATTGGTGGAAATAGCCAAACCATCCCCCCCGCTTATTCATTCATTTCTTTTTGGACCTTATCCAATCACCCCCCCCCCCCCCCACTCCGGGCTTGTTAAAATGTTTTTTTATTTATTTAATTGGTGGAAATAGCGGCAGGAAGGGAACCCATACTCCCCCCCCCCCCCCCGCTTATTCAATTTGTTTTTATATTTAATTGGTGGAAATAGCGACTTGGGACTGGAAAGTTGCAGGATAAGTCGGTCCTGATCAGAACCGTTCATATCTGTGCAACTTCAAGTCACAGCGACTTCGAAGTAGTCCGTGCATTACTTTTGTCCCACTTTGATGTGACTTGAGGTCCATAGACCTCCAGAATACACAGGCATTGCTTCAAGTCGCTGCAAAATCGCAGCAAAAAATTGTGGCAGAATCTTGCGACTTTCAGGCTAAAACAGTCTGAAAGTTTGATGCGACTTAAAGCAATGCCTGTGTATTCTGGAGGTCTATGGACCTCAAGTTGCATCAAAGTGCGACCAAAGTAATGCAGGGACTACTTTGAAGTCGATGTGACTTGAAGTCACACAGATATGAACGGTTCTCATTGGAAATCATGGGGTACGACTTGTCATGCAACGTTGAATTCCCAAGTCGCAGGACAAGTAATGCAGTATGTCTGCAGTCTCTGGTAATCTTGTGCAGTATGTGTTCAGTCTCTGGTCATCTTGTGCAGTATGTCCGCAGTCTCTGATAATCTCGTGCAGTATGTCCGCAGTCTCTGATAATCTCGTGCAGTATGTCCGCAGTCTCTGATAATCTCGTGCAGTATGTCCGCAGTCTCTGATAATCTCATGCCCATTTAGAGTCCTTCATAACTAACAGTGTAATTTTTTAGTTTGTTTGCGCCAATCTGTAAGCCTGCGCTATATACCATGATTTGTGATGCTGGGGCTATATACTCTGTGCTGTGATGCTGAGCTGTATACTCCTGACACTATGAGTGGAAGCAAGTGGAATACAGGGGACGGAGTGGGTGTATTCTATAGGGGGTGTGGCTTATGAGAAGTGGGAGGGGCCAAATATGGAGGGGCGGGGTCTTGCGCCCCCCCATCCTAAAATGTCACCAGCCGCCACTGCAGTCAATATAATCTACAGAACCGACATAGATATGTGTTCCTCCGGTCTAAAGTAGAATTGGCGGAAGGTGGTCGCTGAAGACCAGTCTGCCGCTAACAGTAAGTCCGAGAGGGAACCTCCCGAGGTGACGACCTTGGTAGCCATTGCCCCTCTGGAGGAGTGGGCACCAAACAGGGAAATGTCAATCCCTGCCATGTCCATGACCGAACGCACCCATCTGGCCAACGTAGCCGAGGAAACCAGGAGATGAGGTTTGACGTAGGAAATGAGAAGTTGGGAGAGCTGCGGTGATCGCATCGGGGCTGTAAGAGCCTCATAAGTCTGCAGGCAGCGGACCACACACAGTTGTGGATGCGTGGGGAAGAATGGGTAGAAAACCGATTGAAGTCCCGTCTTAGTTCTACGTATGACCGAAAACCTGACTCCCTGAGGCGAGAATTGGTGCCTGGAGATGTCCAACGCGTTGACGTCAGATACTCGTTTGATGGAAATCAGGCACAAGAGGACAGTAAGCTTGAAAGACAATAGCCTCAATGAGAGAGAGTCGTTATCCCCCCATTCCGAGAACATGGTCAGGACCTTGGTCACGTCCCAAGTGTGTTGGTACTTGGGGCGTGAGGGACGTTTAAACCTAACGCCCCTCAAAAGACGGCATACCAACGGGTGTTTACCCACAGGCAACGAGTCTATAGGGGAGTGGTAGGCCGAGATCGCGGAGCGATAGATGTTAAGGGAGCTATAGGACTTCCCGGCTTCAAAAGAGTCCGCCAGGTAGTTGGCCACTACAGACACAGGCGCCTGAACGGGATCAACCTGTCGTTGATCACACCAACGAACCCAGAGACGCCAGGCTGATCGATATGCCGATCTAGTCCCGGGGGCCCAGGCCAAGGCAAGTAGATCCCTAGCTGTTCTTGAAAGGTCGCTGTCTGCGTCCGGCACCCCGAAACCAACCATGCGAGGAGAGGCAGGTTGTGATTCATGATCAGGGGATGCAGCTCCCCGTTCGGACCGGTGAGGAGATGAGGGGAGTGAGGAAGTAATCTGGGGAAATCCAGAGTCATCCCCAGAAGGAGGGGAAACCATGGCTGTGTCGGCCACCACGGAGTGATCAGCACGACGGATGCTTTGAGGTTCGCTATGTGAAGGATCATCGAGAACGGGGGAAACGCGTAATGCGTCCCCCGTGGCCAAGTCTGGCGGAGGGCGTCCACAGCGTGTGCCTCCGGATCCGGTCTCCAGCTGTAAAAATGCGGGAGCTGATGGTTGAGGCGGGAGGCGAACAGGTCCATAGAGAAAGGACCCCATAACAGAGTGAGGGCCAGGAATACTGACCGTTCCAGTCGCCAATCGCTGGAATCGGTCAGGTAGCGTGAATTCCAATCTGCTATCAAATTTGAGGCACCTGGGATATATTCCGCTATCGGGACGATGTTGCGTTCCAGGCAGAAATGCCAGAATTCTTTTGCCAGGTCCGCTAGGACCCTGGACCTGGGACCCCCCAGGCGATTGACGTACTGGACTGCTGTGACGTTGTCCATACGCAACAACACACAGCAATTGGATGTGTGTGGCAGAAGGCTCCTGACGGCAAAGAATGCTGCCAGGAGCTCTAGCATGTTGATGTGGAGCAGGGACTCCTCTGCAGACCATGTCCCTCCTGTAGACGAGTGTCCGCACCGAGCTCCCCAGCCGTGGCGGCTGGCATTTGATTCTATGATGAAGTCTGGATTGGAGCTGAAGATGGTCTTGCCGTTCCATTCGACGGCATGACGTAACCACCACCGTAGTTCCACTATGGTTTCTGCGTCCAATGGGACTTCGTCTGCATAGCGAAGCCCTTGTCTGAGATGCAGAGCCTTGAGTCTCTGGAGGGCTCGATAATGGAGAGGGGCGTCTAGGGATGGATCTACCCCCTCGGGGGCAGCAGCAGGGATATAGGCCCTGTCGTCAGCCATAGCAAGCAAAAGTACTTGTATTACACGATATGGCTGGGTAAATACCTAGGGCAATGTAAATATTAGTAAAGAATTAGGGCCCAAAGGTTGCCTAGCAACCCGGTTGCAGAATAAATAATTATATATAAACCGAGTGTACAGCAAAGCGGCTGCAGGAGAGAAGGTGATCTCCTGATAGTCAGCCAGACTGCTATAGAAAGATTTTTAGGGAAGAGAGGGGCGTAGGGAATAAATTCCCCACTAACAGAAGCTTAACCTGGTTTTGTGGCTCCTCACAGCACAACGCTCGCCTCACTGGCGTAGCGGTGCAGGAGGAGCGAGGTCCGGCATCTGAGGCCGTAGTCTCGCGAGACTACGGTCCTCAGCGTGATTGGTGGAGCACAGACGCACACCGCCACGCCCCCTAGAGACGAGACGCTCTGAGGAGAGAGCGCGCGGCGCGAGGGGGAGAAGAAGCAGGAAAGGCGCCAAGAGCCGAAAATGGCGCCGTCCTGCGGATGAGGTAAAGCAGATTGAAACGTACAGAGCGCACCGGAACCGGGTGCGCGTCGGCCGGAGCCCAACCGGAGGTTGGGGGGAAAAAATTTAAGCAGTACAGGCGTACAGGATTAAATAAAAAATTAAAAAAAAAATTAGAATAAATAACAATAAAATAACAATAAAATAACAATTATCAATAAATTTAAAAGAAACACAGGTGTGACTTGTTGGGGATACCAGCGGGGGAAAAATCCCCAGCATTGGAAAGAAATCCCCAGCACAAAAGAATTAATTAAAACAATCGAATGACAAAAATACATATAGAACTTAGCTGATTTCTTGCTATGAGCAGAAAGAAAGAGGAGGGTTCTAAGGAGGCAGCCCCTTATATACCTGCCGTCCTGCCTCGTGATTGGCAGATCCAGCCAGGGGGCTGCTGGGTGTTGTAGTTTCTTTTTTCTTCAGTTTTAAAAATGTTTTTCTACATGAATTCACTGAAAGTTGAATTTCTGCTATGTGCATTAAATAAAGGAAGATAATGCATAAGATATGAGCCTCCTGTCTGAAATATAACTGTAATTTTTTTTGAAGAATCAACAACAAGTGGGACACAATCATGAAGTGGAACGAAATTTATTGGATATTTCAAACTTTTTTAACAAATAAAAAACTGAAAAATTGGGCGTGCAAAATTATTCAGCCCCCTTAAGTTAATACTTTTGTAGCGCCACCTTTTGCTGCGATTACAGCTGTAAGTCGCTTGGGGTATGTCTCTATCAGTTTTGCACATTGAGAGACTGACATTTTTGCCCATTCCTCCTTGCAAAACCGCTTGAGCTCAGTGAGGTTGGATGGAGAGCGTTTGTGAACAGCAGTTTTCAGTTCTTTCCACAGATTCTCGATTGGATTCAGGTCCGGACTTTGACTTGGCCATTCTAACACCTGGATATGTTTATTTGTGAACCATTCCATTGTAGATTTTGCTTTATGTTTTGGATCATTGTCTTGTTGGAAGACAAATCTCCGTCCCAGTCTCAGGTCTTTTGCAGACTCCATCAGGTTTTCTCCCAGAATGGTCCTGTATTTGGCTCCATCCATCAATTTTAACCATCTTCCCTGTCCCTGCTGAAGAAAAGCAGGCCCAAACCATGATGCTGCCACCACCATGTTTGACAGTGGGGATGGTGTGTTCAGGGTGATGAGCTGTGTTGCTTTTACGCCAAACATAACGTTTTGCATTGTTGCCAAAAAGTTTGATTTTGGTTTCATCTGACCAGGGCACCTTCTTCTACATGTTTGGTGTGTCTCCCAGGTGGATTGTGGCAAACTTTAAACAACACTTTTTATGGATATCTTTAAGAAATGGCTTTCTGCGGAAGTTAAAAACAGGGTGACCCAAGCTATGATGAGTTGTGACAGTAAAACTAAAACATAACCAGGAACCATGACCTATTACATAACATCCTTCCGGGGTCCGTGCGGCCCGGCCGACTCTCTTCCTTTATCCTTTTCTTTCTTTACTTATTCTCCCTTTTGTCCTCCTTTTCCCATCTGTTTCTTTTCTCTCTCTCCTTTCCCCTTCTCTTTTTACATTTTATTTTGTCTGAAATGCCCTAAGTGAATCTGTTCTGGCACACCAATAGACTAGTGCCTGGATTTATTTTACGGCCTTTCCCTTGTTTGACTACTGAGTACTCTTCCTACATGTATGTTGATAACAGATTGGCACTCTTACCCTTTCTAATGTTCTCTTTATACGTTTTTTGAGGTTGGACCTATGGTCTACCTATTTTGCTTCGATGTATCTAACGTTCCATGATCTGACTGTTTGCTGTTCATAGCTTGTATACTGCACTCTTGTTAATATGGTTTTACTTGCCTCACTAAGTCTGTACCATGATATTCTTCTTGATATGACAATCTGAAAATACCTGTTTTGTACTCTGTGTGTGAATACTCAATAAACAATTTGAAAAGAAGAAATGGCTTTCTTCTTGCCACTCTTCCATAAAGGCCAGATTTGTGCAGTATACGATTGTTGTCCTATGGACAGAGTCTCCCACCTCAGCTGTAGATCTCTGCAGTTCATCCAGAGTGATGATGGGCCTCTTGGCTGCATCTCTGATCAGTCTTCTCCTGGTATGAGCTGAAAGTTTAGAGCAGGGCTCAAACTCAAATTACCTGAGGGCCACAAGACAAGTTTTCATATGCCATGGGGGGCCGCATGCAAACTTTCAAACTTCAAAAACAACAGTACTGGTGTCAGCGAACACATTATTAACCCCCAGCACTGGTGTCAGCGAGCGCATTATTACCACCAGCACTGGTGTAAGTCAGGGTTTGACAAATTTGCTTGGAATCTAGGAGCCAGCTAAAAAAGTTAGGAGCCAGAAAACGCACCCCGTCCCGACGAGCTTGCGCGCAGAAGCGAACACATACGTGAGAAGCGCCCGCATATGTAAACGGTGTTCAAACCACACATGTGAGGTATCGCCGCGATTGGTAGAGTGAGAGCAATAATTCTAGCTCCTCTGTAACTTAAAACATGCAACCTGTAGATTTTTTTAAACGTCGCCTATGAAGATTTTAAAGGGTAAAAGTTTGTCAGCATTCCACGAGCAGACGCAATTTTGAAGCGTGACATGTTGGGTATGAATTTACTCGGCGTAACATTATCTTTCATAATATTAAAAAAAATGGGGATAACTTTAATGTTGTCTTATTTTTTAATTAAAAAAAGTGTAATTTTTTCCCAAAAAAGTGCACTTGTAAGACCGCTGCGCAAATACGGCGTAACAGAAAGTATTGCAACGATCGCTATTTTATTCTCTAGGGTGTTAGGATAAAAAATATATATAATGTTTGGGGGTTCTAATTAGAGGGAAGAATATGGCAGTGAAAATAGTGTAAAATGACATTAGAATTGCTGTTTAACTTGTAATGCTTAACTTGTAATACCAACGGCCACCACCAGATGGCGCCAGCTCACATCTGGTGGTAATAACTTGTAATACCAACGGCTCACCACCAGATGGCGCCAGCTCAAAAAAAAAAACTTTTTTTTTTGCTCCCCTCACTTCCACCCTGCCTGCGGGCCATTTATAACTGGTCCGCGGGCCGCAAATGGCCAGCGAGCCGGTACTTTGAGACCACTGGTTTAGAGGGATGGCCAGGTCTTCGTAGATTTGCAGTGGTCTGATACTCCTTCCATTTCAATATTATCGCTTGCACAGTGCTCCTTGGGATGTTTAAAGCTTGGGAAATCTTTTTGTATCCAAATCCGGCTTTAAACTTCTCCACAACAGTATCTCGGACCTGCCTGGTGTGTTCCTTGTTCTTCATGATGCTCTCTGCGCTTTAAACGGACTTCTGAGACGATCACAGTGCAGGTGCATTTATACGGAGACTTGATTACACACAGGTGGATTCTATTTATCATCATTAGTCATTTAGGTCAACATTGGATCATTTAGAGATCCTCACTGAACTTCTGGAGAGAGTTTGCTGCACTGAAAGTAAAGGGGCTGAATAATTTTGCACGCCCAATTTTTCAGTTTTTTTATTTGTTAAAAAAGTTAGAAATATTCAATAAATTTCGTTCCACTTCATGATTGTGTCCCACTTGTTGATTCTTCAAAAAAAAATTGTTTTATATCTTTATGGTTGAAGCCTGAAATGTGGCAAAAGATCGCAAAGTTCAAGGGGGCCGAATACTTTCGCAAGGCACTGTGTGTATATATGTGTATATATATATATATATATATATATATATATATATATAATATATATATATATATATATATATATATATATATATAGAGCATAAAGAGAATACCCCTGCATGCAGATTTTGCTCTTAGTGGGAATTAAAGTGCATCTCTTTAATACACTTTAATTCACACTAAGAGCAACATCTGCATGCAGGGGTATTCTCTTTATGCTTTATTTTATATTTACCCTATATACATAGTGTTATTTTAATTATTTTCTGATTTATTTAAAATGTATTTTTATACTGTCCCTTTTATAAAGCCATTAAGTATTTGTTTTTTTTCAACAATATTTCTTTCACCCCTTAAGATCATTGGGCGGAAGTGACATTTGACGTCACTTCCGTCATCCAATGGTATGGAATCGAGTGGGGGCCATCAATCGACTTCCAGCCTCTGAGGGGAAAGGACTGGATCGTCTCCGCCGCTACAGGTGGCTCCGGTAAACAGCAGAAGCGGGGGTGGGCACCTTTCCCGCAGCAGATTAAACCGATCTCACAGCAAATCCGCCGCAGAGACCACTTTTGTCTGAACGCCCGCATTTTTTAACCACTTAAGAACCGCCACACGACTACATGCATCTTTAGTTTGAAGAGGGATATCTCTGTAACAGCAGCAGCTGCTGCTACAACTGAGGTATCCATCTCTTCAGGAGGGGATCCTGTAAACGATAATGGTGGTCTCTGCGGCAGATTCGCCATGAGATCACCGTTATCGGCAGCGGGAGAGAGCAACCCCCGCCGCTTACCGGAGCCGTCGGCAGCGGCGGAAGCGAACGAGTCCTTTCTCGCGCTGGGTATGGATAAGAGTGCAAGATGGCCCCCACCCATATCCATACCAAAGCAGGGCGGAAGCAACGTCAAAACGTCACTTCCGCCCATACGTCTTAAAGGGGCAATTTATTTTTTTCAAATGACAAAAGTTTTTTTTTATTATTGCATCTTAGTGTAAATATGAGACACCAGATCTCATATTTAAAGCGGGGGTTTCGCGGGATATAATTTTTTTTTTTTTTTTGCAGTAATCCTCAGGGCTTACCTGTACTCCCGCACTACCAGGGTGTCCCACTCCTTTAACCGGCGTAAGCGCTGTAATTCTGAAAAGGATGTTTTATATTATCAGGCGATGGACGTTTCCATTTTACCTGTGGGCACTGTGAAGCCGACAGGGTCTTCTTCCGGGATACGGTGAATGCTGGCCTCCCAGCATTCACCGCTCGATCCCGCGCATGTGCAGTGTTGACGGCGAGCGTCGCCGTCAACACTACACGGTTGCCATAACAACGGCCGGCGTAACAAGCTCACGCCCCGTTGTGCAGACTCCTACCTCGTGCGATTAGAGCACAGCGTGTCTCTGGAGGAGTGTCAGAACTAGATTGACAGGACGGGGGAGAATGGACTTACACGCCCATGAGTGACAGGTCACAAACGGCTGCTGAAAAGGGGTAAGGAGCACTTAAAAAAAAAAAAATGGTTTGGTTACTGTCTATGCCTAGCATTTGCATAGACAGAATGTGTAAAATCAGGGTGAACCACCGCGTTAAGAGGACCTGTTAATCTTTTTTCTATTACAAGGGATGTTTACATTCCTTGTAATAGGAATAAAAGTGACCCAATTTTTTATTTTATTTAAAAAAAACAGTGTAAAAATAAATAAAATCTAGTAAAATAAATACATCTTTTTTTTTTTAAAGCGCCCCGTCGAGCTTGCGTGCAGAAGTTAACGCATACATGAGTAGCGCCCGCATATGAAAATGGTGTTCAAACCACACATGTGAGGTGTCGCTGCGATCGTTAGACAAGAGAAATAATTCTAGCCCTAGACCTCCTCTAACTCAAAACATGCAACCTGTAGAATTTTTTAAACATCACCTATGGAGATCTTTAAGGGTAAATGTTTGACGCCATTCCACGAGCGGGCGCAATTTTTAAGTGTGACATGTTGGATATCAAAAAAATTAGGCTAACTTTACTGTTGTCTTATTTTAATAAAAAAACGTGTTTTTTTCCCCAAAAAAAGTGTGCTTGTAAGACCGCTGCGCAAATACGGTGTGACAAAAAGTATTGCAATGACTGCCATTTTATTCTCTAGGGTGTTAGAAAAAAAATGTGTAATGTTTGGCGGTTCCAAGTAATTTTCTAGCAAAATTCTGAAAAACAGGCTCGGTCCTTAAGCGGTTAACAATACCGGGCTTATGGCAGCTATCTGTACTGATGTATAACAACATGGGGCGGTCTGGAAGTGGTTAAATTATAGTAATAAACTAACCATCAACCAAAAATCCAGAAAAAAATAAAAAATCAACACACACACACACACACACGATACAAACGTTATAAATTGAGTTGCAGTTCAGTGAGCAAAATAAGTATATACCTATGATATTTCGAAGGTTTGTATGGTTGGTTTCCAACACAGACACTACTGCACCAGTCCTTAATGGTTAAAATATAAGAGCAGAGAACAAACTGAATAGGTAATGAAACCGTATCAGTAAACTAGGACTTTTCGTGGTGTGTCGTGTCATGAATAGGTGAGCAATGATACAAGGTACAGAAGAATATATAGAAAAATATCAAAATTTATTATAAATACATGAAAACAAAATATATAAAAAATACAATGATAGAGATCATTGATTGCCCTGTGACAGATAAGATGCGACAAGAATTAGATGAATGGAACAGCTGGTCGCCGACATGTTTCGCACAAAGCATCTTCTGGGCGCAGCAGTCATCTATGACACAGTCTTATCTGATAATATGTAAACAGACTTAAATTAGTTACATATACTTTTTTACAGGGTATACAGTGTACATTCATGTAATTTCAAAAGTAAACTCATATAAAACACGCGTAAATGATATATGTACATGCTCACCAACAACTGTGGGATGTCGAGCAACGCCAGCTGAGACACAAGAAACAGGACTGAGGGAAGTTGGAAAGATGCCCACCGGGCAGGGGCGCGTCTAAGCAACACCTTCACCCCCTGCGGGAGTCAGATCCGCAAGGTTCTGGGTGATGCAGTACCCTTGGGTAGATTGCAGATTTTTATAGAATTGGGTAGTTGGATCTATAAAAATAATTAAGTAACTAGTATGGGTCATATATACAGACATGTATATATACATGAAATACATGTTGCCACAGTCACATAAATGTATAGGACTATGGTGTTACTGATGGGGTATAGCTTCCCCATCAGTACTCCAATATATAAAAAAAAAAAAAAAAAAAATGATCCCTTACACAGTTTAAATAATATTTAGGAAGTATAAAAAATATATATAGCATACCTACTCTTGTGATTGAACACTGCTTGAATTCATATTGGGCCACAGTATTGAACACAGAGCAATATGACCATTAAAAAGGTGCCGTGGAACCAGATCTAATATGGAAAAAGGTTGTACCGCACCTGAATAATAAATGGTAGTTTACATTACTGCAGGTATAATGCCAAATAAACGACCAATATAGCAATTCGCTTCTCCCTGAGTTGTGGCTAGGCAAATCCGGGGTGTCACAAGATGGCCAAGGTATCCTTCCACCGCCTTAATAGTAGGTATCTTTGGTAAAGTACCTCTAACGCCAGCATCCTATAAATGGACGGTAGCCCTAGGCATATCAATAGGGCAGATAATTAATCATACAGTGGGGGAGACTCCGGTCCATGTTGTTGCTCCACGGATAATAAGCCAAAAAATGCCCTCAAACTACAGGGAAAGCAAAGAGCAAGAGTGGGGGAGAAATTGCTTTGTTTTTCATACCTATTGTAGTGCATCAACACGGCGTCCTCTCTTGCACTGGACCTCTGTTGCAAGGCTCCTGGCGTGTGTGAGACAGACACACACGCCGGTGGTTAAATCAACAGGGTGACCCGGATGTGAAGGGTCAGATGACCCCTGACATCACATCCGTTCGATCTCGACTTGCCGCGCATGCGCAGATAGGCCCGGAAACGGCCGCACTGCGCATGCGCCGCAATCTCTGTGGATGAATTGCCATCCAGAGTCGCCAGATCGACTGCATCACTTACTACAAGGTTGAGGTTTAGACAGCGCCACCCGGTGGTTCCCTATCAGTACTGCTGTTGTGCAAAAAATCTCCTTTGGTGCCGCGCTGACATCCACAGTTAGTCTTATATATTTTAAACATGGGTAAGAGTAATAACATTTATAATCCATAGCAGTGTGCATGGGAATAATTAAGTATTATGCAATGAAGAATTCATAGTGTATGTCAGTTTTGTGTTGATACCGCCATAGTAGAGGAACAACCACAAAAACAAAAGAAAAAACGGCATTAAGTCTTAATGATAAGTCATTTCACCATAAAAAACAAACTAGATCGAACAGATGTGATGTCAGGGGTCATCTGACCCTTCACATCCGGGTCACCCTGTTGATTTAACCACCGGCGTGTGTGTCTGTCTCACACACGCCAGGAGCCTTGCAACAGAGGTCCAGTGCAAGAGAGGACGCCGTGTTGATGCACTACAATAGGTATGAAAAACAAAGCAATTTCTCCCCCACTCTTGCTCTTTGCTTTCCCTGTAGTTTGAGGGCATTTTTTGGCTTATTATCCGTGGAGCAACAACATGGACCGGAGTCTCCCCCACTGTATGATTAATTATCTGCCCTATTGATATGCCTAGGGCTACCGTCCATTTATAGGATGCTGGCGTTAGAGGTACTTTACCAAAGATACCTACTATTAAGGCGGTGGAAGGATACCTTGGCCATCTTGTGACACCCCGGATTTGCCTAGCCACAACTCAGGGAGAAGCGAATTGCTATATTGGTCGTTTATTTGGCATTATACCTGCAGTAATGTAAACTACCATTTATTATTCAGGTGCGGTACAACCTTTTTCCATATTAGATCTGGTTCCACGGCACCTCTTTAATGGTCATATTGCTCTGTGTTCAATACTGTGGCCCAATATGAATTCAAGCAGTGTTCAATCACAAGAGTAGGTATGCTATATATATTTTTTATACTTCCTAAATATTATTTAAACTGTGTAAGGGATCTTTTTTTTTTTTTTATATATTGGGGTATAGCTTCCCCATCAGTACTCCATCAGTAACACCATAGTCCTATACATTTATGTGACTGTGGCAACATGTATTTCATGTATATATACATGTCTGTATATATGACCCATACTAGTTACTTTATTATTTTTATAGATCCAACTACCCAATTTTATAAAAATCTGCAATCTACCCAAGGGTACTGCATCACCCAGAACCTTGCGGATCTGACTCCCGCAGGGGGTGAAGGTGTTGCTTAGACGCGCCCCTGCCCGGTGGGCATCTTTCCAACTTCCCTCAGTCCTGTTTCTTGTGTCTCAGCTGGCGTTGCTCGACATCCCACAGTTGTTGGTGAGCATGTACATATATCATTTACGCGTGTTTTATATGAGTTTACTTTTGAAATTACATGAATGTACACTGTATACCCTGTAAAAAAGTATATGTAACTAATTTACGTCTGTTTACATATTATCAGATAAGACTGTGTCATAGATGACTGCTGCGCCCAGAAGACGCTTTGTGCGAAACATGTCGGCGACCAGCTGTTCCATTTATCTAATTCTTGTTGCATCTTATCTGTCACAGGGCAATCAATGATCTCTATCATTGTATTTTTTATATATTTTGTTTTCATGTATTTATAATAAATTTTGATATTTTTCTATATATTCTTCTGTACCTTGTATCATTGCTCACCTATTCATGACACAACACACCATGAAAAGTCCTAGTTTACTGATACGGTTTCATTACCTATTCAGTTTGTTATATACCTATGATAAAAAAAAAAAAAAAGCCCCCTTATTTTTTTTGTAAGTAGGCAAACTTAGAAAATCTGCAGAGGATCAAATATTTTCTTAGAAAATCTGCAGGGGATCAAATATTTTCTCCACTTTCTCCACTCCATTTTCTCATGTTTTATGTTCTCCTTCAATCCACATTTTCCAACTAGTCCCAACAGAATTCAATTGTCAAAATAAAAACAACGAAAGTAAGAAAAATGTATTTTATTTTCTAAATTAGGTTCTTCCATACGTCCACGTTGAGATCTTAAAATAAAAAATAATTGCATACACCAATATTGCTTGTTATTTTTCTTTAACAAAAAAAAAACACAACATTTTATAACAAAAAAAAAAAATCATACATGGCAGAGAATCCAATATTTGAAGCCTAGATTTGGATAATCAAAAGACATTTACTTGTAATGCAATAGCTTCAACATTGACATACATACAATAATTTACATGTTTATGTGTAAACCCGAGAGGAATGAGAAAGAAAATCTACCCGTTAGCTGGATTTACTCTTGCTGGTATGCGAGTGTGCCTAGATACTCTTGTGCCTTTATAGCTGTACATCAGTGCGGCATCATCTAAAGCTAGCCATAGATGTATCAACCCAGTTCAGCAAGAGACCATCAAATTTCAATCCATGGATGGCCATTCCCACTCCACAGAAGGCGAGCCATTGATCGACTTCTGTCAGAATACAGTGGCACTGTGGGAAGAATTCCTCCATCCACCTCACTTTTGTGAATGAGGAAATACGCCCCCCTATTTTTTTGTTTGGCTTGCTGGCTGTCTATGGCCAGCCCAATGCCTCATACACACGATCGGAATTTCCGATGGAAAAAGTCCTACGGAATTTTTTCATCGAATATTTCGACCGTGTGCATGCCCCATCGGACTTTTTACGTCGGAAATTCCGACGGAGTTAGAAAGAGAACATGTTCTCTTTTGTTCAGACGGAAAAAAATCATATCGTAAATTGTATGGAACTCCGAAGAAAAAAACATGCATGCTCAGAAACAATTTAACGCATGCTCGGAAGCATTGAACTTAATTTTTCTAGGCTCGTCGTAGTGTTGTACGTCACCACGTTTGACGGTCGGTGTGTCAATGTGTATGCAAGACAGCGTGATTGGAATTCCGTTGGAAAAACTTGTCTGAGTTTATTCCGACGGAAACTCAGATCGTGTGTACACAGCATTAGGAACTTCTCCTGCAGCTGCTAATCCCATGGGATCGAAGGGTTGATTTACTAAAGGAAATTAGGGATTTTTATTTTGCAAGTAAATTTGGCCAAGAGCTTAGTGAATACTGGTGCAGTTTCACTTTGCAACGAAAACAATCATGTATATATATATATAAAAAAAAAAAAATAATAAATAATTGCTTGCACATGATTGGATGATGGAAGTCAGCAGATATTCACCAAGCTATGGTGTGAAATCCTTGCAAATTAAACAGTCTATTTGACTTTAGTAAACCAACTCCTTGTCACTGTGCTGTGCTGCTCACTGTTCATGCTGGAGAAGAAGCAATACTGAAGGATCTGCAGTGCATGGATCTCCCTGCTCCTGCTTCATCAGTTTTGTATATCTGTTCCTCCTCTACCTCTCCTGCTGGATCCAGAAAAATAACCCACCAGCCATCTGATCAGTGGTCACCAGGGAGCTGCTCTGACAAAAGAAAGTAAAACCATCTCCTCTACAAAGATGGCTGCCTCCGTAGTCACAGTACAGATTACAGAACAAGGCACGATGTCTGAAAAAAAAGGGGAAAGACCAACTGCAGGTAAGCCACAAGC
Organism: Rana temporaria; assembly: GCF_905171775.1. Lineage (NCBI taxonomy): Eukaryota > Metazoa > Chordata > Amphibia > Anura > Ranidae > Rana > Rana temporaria. The sequence goes on along the minus strand of NC_053495.1, from coordinate 126,123,686 downwards.
AAAACTGGAGACTGGATTCCATTTCTCCTTTGCTTGTCTTTCTTAGGAACAGCTTTGACAGGCCAGTGACCCATGTGTCATTTAATATACTTAGAGCACAGTGCTCAAAACTAAAGTAAGCCACTTTATTCAAAAACCTTAAATTGATTACATTTCCATAGTTACACTACATATTTATGTTTTTCACATATTTACATAGCACCAAAGATTATGCAGTACTTCACAGTACAGTGGAACCTCGGATTGCGAGTAATGCATTAAGCGTTTCACAATACAAGCCATTTAAAAAAAAAAAATCCTGACTCGGAAATACTCAGTTCCCGAGCCTTTCCAAGTGCATGCGAGCGCTCTCAGAGTCCGACACCCCACCCCCACCTCTGGCCACATATGGTATTGCTTGCGAAGGAAGTCAATGTGGAACAAATTATCTTCATTTCCATTGACTTCTATGGGGAAACTCGCTTTGATATGCGCGTGCTTTGGATTACAAACATTCTACTGGAATGGATTATGCTCGTAATCCAAGGTTCCACTGTACATAATTTGTGTTCGCAAAAGAAGCTTTTAGTGTAATTTACCAGCCAGTACCGCCTACATACAAGCATCAAGAAATAGAGCGAGTACAAAGAAGGGCAACAAAACGGTTGCAAGCACTGTACTTATTCTCTCTGGAGAAGAGATACTTGAGAGGGGATATGATTTTAAAATTTACAAAATATCATACTGGTGACCCCACAGTAGGGATAAAACTTTTTTGTGGAAAGGAGTTTAATAAGACATGTGGCCACTCACTACAATTAGAAGAAAAAGAGGTTTAACGGTGTAGAGGGATCTTTACTGTAAGAGCGGCAAGGATCTGGAATTCCCTACCACATGCGGTGGTTTCAGCGGGGAGCTATAATAGTTAAAAAAACTCTTAGATAAGCTCCTGAACTACCACAACATACAGTGATATACAATGTAATACTGACATATAATCACACACATAGGTTGAACTTGATTGACTTGTGTCTTTTTTCAACCTCCCCTATGCAACTATGAAAAAAAATAAAATAATAATATATAGCCTTTATGCCACTATGCTGTAATTACTTTGAAAGATTAAACTGCCTTGTAAACACAAATTATTCTCAAGGCCGTATCACACAAGAATCATTGCGCCTTATCCGTATCATAGGTGAATGAGCTGGGATCAGCATGCGGGTGCCAATGTATTGTTAATGGCACCGCGATTGCAAACGCAGTGTTTGTGGGCACCAAAAAGCATTGCACCACAGTACCATGCGATTTGGTGCAGTTTGTTTTTAAAAGTAGTGGCCCAGTGCATTTTGCAGCCCATTCAAATGAAACATGCACACAAAACGTGTGTGTTCCCGTGCGATCCTGGTGTGAACCAGCCCATAATAAAAATGACACATGAACTGAATGTAAAGTAGCCTCATCTCCTTTCACAATGGGTTTTAGAAGTAAAAAAAAAAAAAAAAAACACCTGTACAGAAAGCTGTGATCCTGAAGTATTCTAGATAGAATGTAAAAGTATTCCCAAACATTCTTACTGAATAAAGCCAAGGACGATATTAGAGCAAAAGAGAATCGTGGAGAGTTCTATTGTAAACTTTGAGGATTGCTTCACAGTGCTTGCAGCTATAGAGATCAGTAAGTACTTGTTTTACAGCTTATTTACTGCATAATAAAAATATGTAAGTATTTAAAAGTCCATAGCCTGGCAACAGTTTTACTTTAATTCAAATCATTGACTCAAAGTACTTAAGTCAAAGAGTAAAGCCTCGTACACACAATCAGATTGTTGGAAGGGGATTGTCTGTCTGTTAAAATCTGACCGTTAGTACGCTCCTTCAGACAATTCTTGTCCAACTTTCGGCCAACAAATGTTGGATGGCATGCTAGAAAATTTTCCACGGAGAATGGTCTGTTGTCAGATTTTCTGATGGTCAGTACACAAGACTGTCACACAAAGTTGAAAGTACAGACACGCATGCTCGGAATCGATGCTCACCAAACACAAAATTAGCAGAAGGGGCCCAAACGGTGGCGCTCAAGAGCTGAAATTCCTCATAGTACGTCACTACGTTAGTGTTTGTTGGTCGACAATTGTGTACCGTTAGTATGCAAGACAAGATCCAGGCACATGTCCTGAAGACAAAAATCAGACAGACACTCGATTGGCCAACAAACTGATCATGTGTACCAGGCTTTAGACAGAAAAGCAACTAGCATTTTTTAATAGATCAGAGATGAACAATGTCAAGCTATGCATTTGTCAGACAGCTGATTTTCTTTACAACAGTAATTGATATATTTTTAGAAATTTTCACATCGTTCCAAGTACCTAAAACTGACCCTATAACATACAAATCAACAACATATCTTTAATGCAGTAAAATGTGTCCTATAGTAGTAATCCATTAAATAGATCTGCAATATGTGGCCTTGGACATCACTGGTGTACACACAAAAGAAAATCCTTGGACATGGCTGCATCTTCATCTTTATAATTTAGATTTGTGATTGGCATAGTTTGGAAAACCAAACTGGGAGATCATTATATTGGAATATCTCAGGGGCATCTTGCCATATATGCCCACCAACTTGTTAAGACAATAGGACCTCTGCAGGAGGTGCTCAGGCCGATGCCACATCCCCGTGTAGCCACTTCCTGCATCCTTCTCCAAGTTCCTCATATCTATTGGTTTTACCAGTACACCAGAAGCTTTCCCTGTATAATTGGCTACCAAGAAATTCATTGCAATATCATCGCAGTTCTGTGTCTGGTCAATCATATTATGGACTGAGGTGGGTTGTTCCTGGAAGAGCTTCAGGTAGTCTTTGTGAAAAAATGCAGCTCCAATAAGTATCAGGGAGTACACGTCACCGGGCCCCAAATCCACCTGCAGTTCAAAGCTACCATAGCTATATATTCCAGAAGGTGATGCAACATGCTTCCTAGGCACAAAGCCAACAATCTGACTGGGAAATTGCTGGGAAAAAAGAGAAAAGGAAACTACAATAAAAATAACGATTTCACAAAATCAGATTTGTTTCAAAGATAATACAACTTGAAGAATGTAATTAAGTTTGATTATAGAACAGAAACAAACTACTGTGGTCTTTCACATTTCCAGCTTTTCTTCTAAAACGATGTTATCTTGTCTTTACAGAATCCAAGATACACAACGTGAATCACTGACATTTCATTATACGCAGGAGGTCATCATGATAAAAAGATCTAAAGCAGAGTTATTTCAAGACTTGAAATGAATATCCAGTGAACATCCTTCATTAGTACTACCCTGTTTAACCCCCCTGGCAGTATTCCCGAGTCTGACTCAGGGTTCGATTTCTGTGCTACGATCGGTAACCACGAGTCAGGCTCGGGCTTGCCTCGCTGGATCCACAGACTGTGTTTACTTACCTTGTCCCTGGATCCAGCGATGCCACCGCGCTGTGTGAGCGAGCGGGGTCCTCGCTCGATTCACACAGCATCCTCCTGTGCCGCCGATCTCCGTTCCCTGCGACGTTACGACGCACGGGAGCGGAGAACGGCGCCAAATTAAAAAACGCAAACAAACACCTTACATACAGTACTGTATCTATAAGATTACAGTACTGTATGTAAAAAAAACACACCCCCCTTGTCCCTAGTGGTCTGCCCAGTGCCCTACATGTACTTTTATATAATAAAAACCTTTCTTTCTGCCTGAAAACTATTATTATAATTATTTATTATATTATAATTTATAATTTTGTTTTTAAAAAAATTCATACCCGAGATGCCTACAAGACTCTTGTTTGGTCAGATTTAAGTGAGTTATTCCTAAGAATTACAGACCTACAATATAAAACGCCAAATTTCCTTGCAAAATAATGGTACCGCTTTCAGCACTTTTTTTTTAAAATAATTATACCGCCAGGGAGGTTAAAGGAGCAGTTTAATTATTTTTACAAACTTTTTTTTTTTATATCACATAAAAGGATTGTACTATGCAGTTTCTTTCCATGTGTAATCTGAGCTTCAGCTTTTTAACCCTGTAAACAGACTTATTAGACAAGCAGCTAAGGTTAGCTTGGTAAAAAAAAAAAATTCCTCTTAATTATGTTAAGAGTTAAAAACGAAAAAATATTTTGACACTGACGTGGCTCCCAAACAAAATTGGCGTCCTTTTTCCCCACAAATAGAGCTTTCTTTTGGTGGTATTTGATCACCTCTGCGTTTTTTAGTTTTTACGCTATAAACAAAAATAGAGCGACAATTTTGAAAAAAATGAATGTTTTACTTTTTGCTTCAATAAATATCCCCCAACAATATATAAAAAAAAAAACTTTTTTTTCCCCCTCAGTTTAGGCCGATACGTATTCTTCTACATATTTTTCGTAAAAAAAAAAATAATTGCAATAAGCGTTTATTGATTGGTTTGCGCAAAAGTTATAGCGTTTACAAAATAGGGGTATTTTTAGTAATATTTTTTTTTACTAGTAATGGCGGCGATCGGCAATTTTTTTTTCGGTACTGCGACATTATGGCGGACACTTCGGACACTTTTGACACATTTTGGGACCGTTGGCATTTTTTATAGCGATCAGTGCTATAAAAATGCATTGATTACTATAAAAATGTCACTGGCAGTGAAGGGGTTAACACTAGGGGCGGGGAAGGGGTTAAGTATGTTCCCTGGGTGTGTTCTAACTGTAGGGGGGTGGCCTCACTAGGGGAAATGACTGATCTTCTGTTCATACATTGTATGAACAGAAGATCTGCATTTCTTCCCCTGACAGGAGCGGGAGCTGTGTGTTTACACACACAGCTCCCGGTCCTCGCTCTGTAACGAGCAATCGCAGGTGCCCGGCGGCGATCGCGCCCGCCGGGCACGGGGGCAAGCGGGGGGGTGCGCACGCGCCCCTAGTGGCCTGCGCGAGAGCCGACCTTATATTACGTGCTCTCGTGCAGGGGAGCCGACCTGCCGCCGTAAAATGACTGCGGCTGGTCGGCAAGTGGTTAAGAAAAAAACAAAAAAAAAAAACAAACACACATTCTGTGTGCAGCAGCCCTCCCCCACCTAATACTTACCTGAGCCCCCTCTTGATCCAGCAATGTTGCACAAGGGACTTGCCTGTCTGGGACTCTCCCTCCTGATTGGCCGAGACACAGCGGTGGTCATTGGCTCCCACTGCGGTCAAAGTCAGTGTGCCAATGAGGAGAGAGAGAGAGGGGGCAGGGCCGAGCTGCAGCTCTGTGTCTGAATGGACACACGAAGCAGAGCTCAGCTCAGGTGCCCCCATAGCAAGCAGATCGCTGCGGAGGGCACTCTGCAGGAGGAGGGGCCAAGAGCGCCAGCGAGGGACCCGAGAAGAAGAGAACCTGGGCTGTCTGTGCAAAACCACTCCACAGAGCAGGTAAATAATTTTTTTTTTTTTATAAATAACAAAACTAATTTAATATCACTTTAATATGCTTTACTGAAAAACCAGTTTAGCTGAAACTGATTAGACACACATATGAGATGTAACAAATTCCTTCACCTCCCTTTCTCTTTTGTTTTGTTTTTTTTAAATAAAGAACAAATAGTTTCAAAGGAAATGCTACCGTTGTGCTCTGACATAATGACTTAAAACCTGTATTATGAGTCTAATGCTTTATACACAGCAATTGGTAGCATAATGCTACAGTGTATATATTAGCACTACCTGCTGTGAACAATAGGCAATTTTCCATATCAGTTTCCCATTTACAAGGTGATCTTCTGCAGTTGTTTCCTATCAACATCAACATCAACAGGACTGGAAGCCGAGCTCTGGGATTGTATTAAAGGCTTAAATGAATGAAGTTCTGCAATAATTTAAACTGTATAATTCAAACGCAAACACTCTTTAACCACTTAAGCCCCGGACCATATTGCTGGTCAAAGACCAGAGCACTTTTTGCGATTCGGCACTGCGTTGCTTTAACTGACAATTGCGCGGTCGTGCGACGTGGCTCCCAAACAAAATTGGCGTCCTTTTTTCCCACAAATAGAGCTTTCTTTTGGTGGTATTTGATCACCTCTGCGGTTTTTAGTGTTTGCGCTATAAACAAAAATAGAGCGACAATTTTGAAAAAAAATTAATATTTTTTACTTTTTACCATAATAACTAGCCCCCAAAAATATATATACACGATTGGGGGGTAAAATATAAATATGCACGATTGGGGGTTACTTTCCATTCTGCCGTTATGTGGTGGCCAGCATCTCTGGTGCTGGACCGGCACTCCAAGACTTGTGTGCGGTTTCCTTCAGTCCACAGCCTCTACTTCATTGACTTGAGTTAGCGGACAGGTTGTCTGCAGTTCGGGGTCTAATGCTCTCCATGATTGGGATGGGGTTGCGGGTGGGGGAGGGTTGTTTTGTTAAATCTGCTGCGGTTTGCGGCTCTCAAGGGGTTCTGTTTTAATTTGTTCCATTATGCTCTGCTTATCCTTTTTGTTTTTCAGATATTATGACCGGTGTTGGAGGGGGTGGTGGGGGTAGGGATCTGCCCCATGGGTATTCGTGCCTCACCCTCTGTTATTGTGCTGCCGATGTCTCTATTCACCGACTCCCAATGGCTCAGCTAAAAATTGTGTCCTGGAACACCCGGGGACTTAACTCGGCAGTTAAGAGGTCTCTGGTGTTTCAGTATTTACAGAGAACAGCTCCACATGTCTGTATCCTTCTGGAAACCAATTTGACAGGTTCTAAGGTCCGCGCTTTGCATAGGTCCTGGATCGGGTCGGCTTACCATTCCACCTATTCATGCTATGCCCGTGGAGTCAGTGTGCTTGTTAAGAAATCCTTGCCCTTTCAGCTTCTGGGGGTGCGCACGGATCCAGGGGGCAGATATGCGATTATGCATGTTCGTGTATATGACAAGAGATTGGTGCTGGCTGGAGTGTATTTGCCTCCGCCGGCCTCAATAAAACTGGTGTATGACATGATGGGATTATTTTGGCGTAGATACCCCTGCTTTTTATGTTTTTTTGGAGATTTTAATATTGTTCCCTCACATGAGCTGGACAGGATGCATTCCACGGGTAGGCCTTCGCCAGATCTCCCTAGATGGCGGAGACTTACGGTCTGACAGATGTGTGGCGGCATTATCATCCCTGTACCCGGGAGTATACGTGTCATTCTGCCACATATAAGACCCTATCTCGTATTGATCTGGTCTTTGCCTCACTGGGGGCCCTTCTTAGGGTTAGGGAGGTTTTTCACCTCTCATGGGGAATTTCTGATCACGTCTGATCAGGTCTGCCTCACTGTGTCCCTTTCGGAGGCTGGGGGGTTGAGACTGTGGCGCTTGTCCAGATACTGGCTTTCCAGATACTGAGATCCAGGAGGATATGACGGAATCTATTTGTGGTTACTGGACCATACACCGGGATTTGGGCGGCACTGGTGTTCGGTGGGATGCTTTTAAAGCCTATGTTAGGGGAGTATATATTTCCCGGATTTCCTCTTCCCAGAGGGCTGGGGCTAAAGTTTTGCTGGAGAAGGAGGAAGAGGCTGGGAGGTGTGAGCGGGAGTTTGTGGCCTCTTTCTGATGCTAAATATTATGAGTGGCAGCGGGTACTGAGGGAGCTCTCCTTATGTCGTATTGACCCAACTAAGACCGCCATGCTTCATTAGGCCCAGAGGGTGTTTGAACATGGAGACAAAACCTACATTAGACTTACCGGTAACGGTATTTCTACGAACCTTCCAGGACAGCACCTGAGAGATGATGGCTCCTCCCTGCAGGAAACACAATCACATGACAGATTAAAAAGCCCCACCCATCCCCTTGTTCCCCAGTATGTATTAGAGTAATCCTAAACTGGTTCACATGGAACGTAGTTCCTTATAGGTACTTACCTTTTCCCTCCACTTAGGGCGGGAAGTAGGCCTGCCGTCCTGGAAGGTTCGTAGAAATACCGTTACCGGTAAGTCTAACGTAGGTTTTCTCCCTTCACCTTCCAGGACGGCACCTGAGAGGATGCTCAAGGAACACAAAAAACACAGGCCTACCTTCAGAGTCGGGACCACAGCTTGTAGAACCTTTCGACCAAAGGCCAAGTCTTGCTGTGACAAAATTTCCACACGATAGTGCTTCAGGAATGTATGATGACTGGACCAGGTGGCCGCACTGCGGATTTGTTCCCAGGAGGCCCCTGCTTTCTCAGCCCAGGAGGTTGCTAAGGATCTGGTAGAATGAGCCTTGATATTAGTAGGGGCTGCCACTCCCGTGCCTACATATGCCCCTGCTATCGCTTCTCTAATCCACCTGGCGACTGAGCTTTTGAAGCCTGCAGTCCCTTCCTGGGTCCAGTATGTAGAACTAATAGATGGTTAGACCTCCTAAAGCTCTTAGTTCTCTCCAGAAAAGTGAGAAGACAACCTTCTAACATCTAGACAGTGAAATTTTCTCTCTTTTGTGTTCTTTGGTTCAGAACAAAAGGACGGCAATATAATGTCTTGCGTCCTATGAAATAAGGATGCCACCTTGGGTAGGTACAGGGGGTCTGCTCTAAGAGTGATCCTATCTGCTTGTACCTTCAGGAAGGGTTCTTTCATGGATAGTGCTTGCAAATCCCCTACCCTCCTGGCCGAAGTAATGGCTAACAAAAAAAGTTAACTTTATGGTTAAGCATTTAAGTGGAACCTCTTCAATAGGTTCGAATGGGTGTATAGATAACGCCTCTAACACCCTAGTTAAGTCCCAAGGCGGACAACTAAACGTTTTTACTGGAGATACCCTTTCTCTAGCCAACAAAAAGCATTTAATGAGGCCCTCCTTAGCCAATCTTCTATCGAGATAGACTGAGAGGGCCGCTACCTGGACCTGCAGGGTACTAACTTTCAAGCCCAGGTCTACCCCCTCCTGGAGGAAATCCAGGATAACCGGATTTCTGCTTCTGCAGGACCCGCGGAATAAGTGTCACAGGTGGGAAGGCGTAAGCCAGCACGAAGTTCCAGGTCTGGGATAGCGCATCCAGACCCTCCGACTGAAGTTCCTGGCAAATCGAGAAAATACCTCTTTACCTTCCTGTTTTGTCGGTTGGCAAATAAGTCTATTTCTGGATTTCCGAAGTACTGTACCAGGATAGAAATACCTCCTGGTTCAGTTCCCATTCTTCCTGACTCAACCGCTGACGGCTGAGGAGTCTGCTTCTATATTGCTTGTCCCTTTAATGTGTATGGCTGAGATGGAGAGGACTCTCCCTTCTGCCCACTCCAAGATTTCCTTGGATAATTCTAGTAGAGGGCTGGACCCTGGTCCCCCCCTGACGGGCCCAAGTATGCTACCGTGGTAGCATTGTCGGAGCATACTTGGACCTCTCTGCCCTTGATGTCTTCCTGGAAGGCTATTAAAGCTTCCCCCACCGCTCTGAGCTCCCTGTAATTGGAGGACCTGCGAGCTAGTGAGCTGTCCCTTTGACCCCTGTGCCTTTTTCTTTTCTAGGTGGGCACCCCACCCCCCAGGAGCTGGCATCCGTGGTAATCTTTACCGGATTCCACTGAGCCCATGGTCGCCCTTCTTTCAGATTTTGGTGATGAGTCCACCATTCCAGGGAAACCAGGACCTGGGGGGGGGGGGGGGGGGAGTAGGATTTTTTGGTCCAAAGACTCTCTCTGTCTGTCCCAGGAGGACAGGAAGAAAAAATGGAGTGTGCTGGCAATGAAGTTGGGCCCAGATTACCGCTGGTATGCTTGCCGACATGAGACCTAATACTCTCAGAACATCCTTCTGGAGAGCCCAAGGATTTTTTATTAGGTCCTCTGCTGCTGAGGCTAGTTTTGCCACTTTGTCTTCTGGCAAGAAGAGCTTCTGCTAAACATCTTGTTATATTTCCTCTTGTGAAGACTTGGCTTTTCATTGTGTTACCTTTTAGGATATGTTTGTACCAATGTATTTACCTGTCTTCCTTTCAATAAAATCTTTATGGATAAAAAAAAAAAAAAAAAAAAGAAGAGCTTCTGCTGTCTGGTGTCCACTGTGTATCCCAGAAAGACCTTGACCTGTTCTGGCTGAAGGAGGATTTTTCTGTATTTATAATCCAACCTAGACTCTTCAGGACTGACACTACTATGTTGGCATCCTTCGTAACCTGTCCAGCCGACTGACCTGAGATCAGTAGATCGTCCAGATAGGGTATAAGGGATATACCCTGAAGGGGCAAAAAGGGCCACTGCTTCCCGCAAGGATTTTTGTAAATTTTCTTGGCTGGAAGTTAGCCTGAACGGGAGCGCCCTGAACTGCCAATGTAGGGTTTCCACTTCCGTCACTATAGCAAACCTTAGGAAAGCTGGTGATCTATGTGAATCGGCACATGGTGGTAGGCATCTTTGAGATCTAAAGTTATCAAGAAGGCCTCCTTCGTGAGGTTTTTCCTTACGAATAGATACTTTCCATAGTAAACTTTTTGTATGTTAGAAAACCTTGTTCAGGTTTCTCAAGTTTACTATAAGACGGTATTTTCCAGAAGGTTTGCGGACTACGAACACATGGGAATAAAATCCCTGGATACTGTTGTTTTTTTGGCACTGGCACTATCACTAGTTGTTCGGCTAGCTCCTGTAACCCTTCTAGAAGGGCGGATCTTTTTAGGGATTCTCCCTGGGAAGATGAGTGTAGGTGATCGATAGAGGGGGGTGGTTGCCATGAATTCTAGACGGAATCCCTCTCGAATGATTTGGCAAATGTAAGGACTGTTCGAGATCTTTACCCATCTGAGGCAAGACATGGGACAGGCCGACCCCCCACTCTGATCTGGGCGTCACTTGGGTCCTGCTTTGTCGCTGGCTTTAGGAGAAGGGAAAAGCAGGTTGCTCTTTTTATTCCTTTCCCAAAGTTCCAACGCCTGAAGGGTTCCTTCTTGTTTTCTGTTTTGCTTGCCCCTGGGGGCCTCGAAAAAGCTTCCTGAAACCCTCTTTTTTAGGTTTGACGGAAATTTTTTACCTTTCTCTGATGATCTCGCCAAGACATCATCAAGTCCTTTCCAAACAGAAGGGAACCTGAAAGGGGATGCCACACAGCTTTACCTTTTGATGTCGCATCCCCCTCCCAGGCCTTGATCCAGATAGCTCTCCTAGCTGAGTATAACCAGGGCCGCTGTCTTAGCTGACGCTTTTGCAGCATCAACCGCTGCATCCGCTAGATAGGCAATAGCCTTCCTGATAGCTTGTAGGGACTCTACTACCTCCTCGGCGTCCGAGTTCTGGGTCAGATGCTCGGGGAGTGTTTCTACCCAAACATCAGTGTTCCTGGCTACACAGGGTCGCTGCCAGGGCTGGGGCTAGAGCGGCTGCATTAGCTTCCCAAGCTTCCTAAAGGAGAGATTCTGCTTTGCGGTCCATCAAATCTTTGATGTTACCTGCATCCTCAAAGGAGAGATCAGACACTTTTGTGACTTGTGATAACGGTGCATGAAGTCTAGGAAGCTTTAAAAAAGACTTCCTCATCCTGCTGGGAAAAGGGAAACCTCTTTTCCAGGTCTTTTGTTTGACAATTCTCCTTTCAGGATCTCTCTATTCCGGTAGGACTAGTTCTTAAGGGACTGGTGCAGAGGGAACAGCCCTAGACTGGGTTTCACCTAAACCCCTATAGACTTTATCCTGTACTGAGGTAGGTTTAGAGGTTTCAGGAATTTCTTCCGTGGCATAGATGGCCTGGAGGAGACCCTCAGGTCTTCTACAGCAAGAGGTGTTTTCTAAGGGCGCAAGTCTTCCTGAGACTGACTAGCAGAGTCTCCCTCTGCCTCCCTGAGCTGTGTCTAGACCTGACCAGGACTCACTATGTCACTCTCCCCGTCTTCTGCCTGACTCCGAGGGGGGTGCTGGCGGGGACGAGAAGAAGGCACTAGGACCCTTAGTAATAAGCATATCTTGAGGAAGAAGTGCCCTCCCTAGGGGTAGTTTCCTCCGTATCAGTTTGCACTGACTGCCCAGCTGCCTCTCGGAAAGCTTTAACTGTTGCTAGCATTTCCGATTGCATAGATGTGAGAAAACTTTTCATCATGTTTTCAGCTTCTTTTCCTGCCAAAGTGTTAATACATTTGTAGCAGAAGGGCTTTGTATGGGATTTTGGAAGCTTTTCCTTACAATTCCCACATTTTTTGGAGGAACTATGCCCTGAAGCAGCAGGAGACTGGTTAGAGGCCTCCTGGGCTCCGCTGGGGGATTCTGAAGAGACATAAAATATGTACAGCATTATGTTTGTCTTTCCCCATAAGACTGCTGGTTTGTACTAGGGAAAAAGTAAGCAGCAAGAGGGGGGTCAGATCCTGGTCTGACCGTTTCCCTGGAAAGTCGGGAACTCTCGCTGCCAACCTTCTCCCTTTCCAGGGGGATAAGTACTCACCGACCCCCGACCTGGAACGACCAGCAGCTGTATCCGTCTTCAATTCCTCCTCCATGATGGGGGTGACAGGGCCTTGGCTTGCCGGGAATCTTCACACAAGCTTTCCTTAAGCCAACCCACCGCCCGCACAAACACTGCTCCACGCTGCCAGAGCTTCCGGGTTGCGCTCCGGGAACCGCCCCTTCCTGTGACGCGGTTCCTTCTCAGAACGAGGCTTTTTGAGCGTGGCGTTCACCCGGGCGATTCGAAATGGCGGCGGTATCGAGCAGTCAGCGATGGCTTGCCTCCCCGCAGCACAGAGCAATGATTGCTCCTTTTTGGGGGCGAACCTGCGAGTGGACCCGAAGGCCTACAGGTTAGTTCAGCCCTCCCCGGCCTCCCTAGACCTGTCTCACAGGGGTACCTTCGACCCTCCCCGGTCTCTAGGTTTTAGAAAAAAACAAACATGTCGTTGTGTTGGAGAAACACAATCAATACTGGGGAACAAGGGGATGGGTGGGGCTTTTTAATCTGTCATGTGATTGGGTTTCCTGCAGGGAGGAGCCATCATCTCTCAGGTGCCGTCCTGGAAGGTGAAGGGAGAAAAATGGGCGGCTGTTGGCGCGGCTGGCAAAGGGACGGACCCCTTCCACACACATAGCTGGGATTAGGGATGAGGATGGGACTGTGCTTACATCCTGAGCTGAGGGAGTTCCTGGGATCTGTTGCCTTTCCAGTGTTGGCAGGGGAGTCTAGGGACGTTCTGGAGCGGAAGATCACCCTAGAGGAGGTGCAGGGGGCGATGGGGGGCTACAGGGGGGTAAGACGCCAGGGTTAGACGGACTGCCAACGGAATTTTACTCGCAGCACATGAAACTTTTGGCACCCAGGTTGACTTCCCTTTTTTCTGATTGTAAGGGGCAGGGTATCCTGCCGGACTCTATGGCTGAGGCGGTTGTTGTGTTGGTGCCCAAGCCCGGTAAGGACCCCTTGGAGTGTGCCTCGTACAGGCCCATCTCCTTGTTGAATGTGGACGCTAAGGTCCTTGCTAAAATCCTTGCCATACGGCTCTCAGGAGTGATTTCCGATTTAGTCCATGTGGACCAGACAGGGTTTATGCCGGGCAAGGGGACTGACATTGATATTCGGCGGTTGTTCTTGAATCTCTCAATGACCCATGCCTCGACTGGATCCCGCGTAGTGGCCTCCTTTGATGCTGAAAAAGCATTCGACTCTGTTGAATGGGAGTACCTATGGGAGGTCCTCTGTAGCTTCGGGTTTGGCCCTAATTTTATCCATTGGATACAGATGTTGTATGGCAGTCCAAGGTCCGTACCAATGTGTGGGTCTCGGACTCCTTTCCGCTGTTCAGAGGCACTCGGCAGGGGTGTCCCCTCTCCCCCGGTCTTTTTGCCTTGGCACTGGAGCCTCTGGCGATTTTAGTCAGGGACTCTAATAGGATTCGTGGGCTTGTGGTGGGGAGGCTGGAGAAGATATCCCTGTACACCGATGATGCCCTGTTGTATCTGAACAATGCGGGGCCCTCGCTCTTGGCTGCCCTTGACACATTTGAGATCTTTGGTGGGTAAAAATCTGTCCAAGTCAGTACTTTTCCAACTGGATGACCAGGCCTCTGCCCGAGCTAGCCTATCCCCACTGTGCTGGGTTTCTGAATTTAAGTATCTGGGGGTGGTGGTGACGAGGGATCTAACCCAATACTATGCTAGGAATATTTCTCCCCTGCTGACTGTTCTACGGGAGAAGTGTCAAGCGTGGTCTGGGCTCCCTTTGAACCTTCTTGGCAGTATCAATATATTTTCAAGATGATTCTGCTGCCTAAGTTTCTTTATTTGTTTCGTAACAGCCCGGTGTGGATTACAGTCTCCTTTTGTAGGGAGGTAGATAGGTGTATTAGTCATTTTATTTGGGGGGGGGGGGGGGGGGCGGTCCCTAGGCTGGCTAGATCTACTCTTCACCTCCCTGTGCAATTGGGGGGACTTGCGCTGCCCAACCTTCAAGTGTACTACTGGGCTTTGGTACTAGTGTCCATCTACTGGTGGTTTCGGGGGGGCCGTACTAATGCGGCAGTTTGTCTGGAAGCTGCGTTCTTGGGCTCGATGATGGATCTATGTAACTTGGTGTATAGGGGGGATAGCGCCTACTCCCACTACCACCACTTACAGAGTCTGGGTGGCAGCTAGGAAACGTTTCTCTCGGGAGAATAGGTGGTCCCCGGTGCAGCCTCTTTGGGGTAATCCGGCTCTGCCTCACTTTCGGATGGTTCCTGATCCGCAGGTCTGGGCCAGATGATTCGGGTGAAGACCCTACGTAACATTATGTCATATGGCGTGCTGTTGACGTTCACACAGCTTTGTCGGGAGTTTCGCCTGCCAGGCTGGATGTTCTTTCGATACCTTCAGCTTCGGCATGCGGCCATAGCTCAGTTCCCTGTTAGGCCCTCGCTCCAGTTAGACCCTGTTGAGGAGGCTCTGTCGCAAGAGGACCTGCGGAAGCCACTTTCGGTTCTGTACGGGACCCTGCTCAGGACTGACTCACAAAAAGGTTGAGAGGCTGTGGGTTCTGTGGAGGGAGGATGTCCCGACCCTGAATAGAGAGGATTGGGAGGGAGCATTGGAGAACTGCCCTAAGCTGGTTATCTCTTCCCGAGATAAACTGCTGCAAGTTAAATTGTTGCAGAGGGTGTACTTTACGCCGCTTAGGCTGCATAGAATCTACCCGGACAGGGATCCCCACTGTCCCCGTTGTCTAGTACAGATGGGCGATTTCTTGCATATGATCTGGGGATGTCCCAAGCTGCAGGCCTTTTGGAGGGAGGTATTCGAGTTGGTGAATCTTAAATTAGTTCTGTCGCTTCCCCTGACGCCGGAGCTGGCCCTTCTGGGTATACCTGACAATGACCAAAGATCCCATCACAGTAAGCTACTTATCGCTTGCCTGTTATTTTATGCCAAAAAGGCGATTATCTGTAAATGGTCATCTCCTGACCCCCCGTCTGTGTCCTCCTGGTTGGCTATGATTGACGCTGCTCTGCCACTCTACAAGTTAACGTAAATCAGTAGAGGGTGTCCCTGGAAATTTGACAAGGTGTGGCAGGCGTGGCTGTAGCCATAGAGGGGCTCTCCTCCTTACTGCCTGCATCCCACTGGGTGGGTGTTCTGGATGTTGACTCTGAACTCTCCCTCTCCGCTCTCCTGGCTGCCTGTACTTTCCCGGAGATCCGTTGGTTGGAGTGCAGATGAGGTCCTGTTGGTCTTACTGCAGTACTTTTTCATGTCTCTGTTCTTTTGGTATACAGTATGATTCTGTAAATGTATATTGTCCGTTTGTTGTTCTCAATTGTGTATACTGCCATGTCGCTTGCTATGTCAGCGACTATTTACTTGTTTTTGTATATATCTGTACGATAATCTTTTTGCTCAATAAAGAACCCGTTTTGTTAAAAAAAATAAAAAATAAAAAAAAAAACACATAAAAATATAAAATACATATATGGGAGCAGTGTTACATGTAAAAAGTATTTGTATTTCTTTACCACGCTTGGGATTTCTGTCCACCACATCACATAGGACAGCCACTTACCGTTAAAGCCAAATGCCAGCTGGGGGCAACCCCCAGATCCCCTCAGCTCTCACCATGTGTTTTGTAAAGCTTGCCCCCCCACCCCCTTACCCTTTTTCAAAGGGTACCTAACACACCCGCAAGGCAGCACGAAATTGTGGGGTACATGGCACTGAATAAATGGTTTATTGTCCATTTGTATCTACAGTATTGCAGCCTACCGGTCCTTAGATGTGGTGGCTGCATTTCTTGATATACCTGCCCCATAATTCACTTCCTGTTGTAAAGTGTCAACCATACTGAGCAGCGTTGTCACCACAGGACAGGGAGTATGTTAGAACTACATATCAACCTCCCTTTTCTTCTTCATAACTTTTTCTGGGGGTGTTTTGTAGTAATCTTTGATAATAACTGCATCCAAAGTTTGAGACCGACAGAAAAACTGGCATAAGGCTACCATAAAGGCCTACACAGAGTAAACATATTCAGTCGACAGATAAATAACAGAATTCTAGTGACATAAATAAATCCTTGTCTTTTAAAAAACAGTCATTTTGTTTATTACTGGCATAATATGATCAGCAAAACTAATGGTCCGGGTTGAAGAATCACAGTTCAGACATCATCTGTTTTAATTACCTGCCATATGGAGAAAGCAAAGGAGATGTCGTATGCACTAAGGAGTGTGTCATCATCCATCATTAACACAGCTGTAAGAGACAAACAGTTCATGCTCTGCATTAATGCAGTGTTCAATCCCTCACTGCCAATCAGTAACAGTAATGTGAACATTGTGTACTGCTCAACTCATTCTTCTCACACAAAAAAAAAAAAAAAAAAAACACAACACACACATTATATTATATATATATATATATATATATATATATATATATATTTATTTATTCTGCAAGCAGCACCCCCCCCTCAATACTTACCTGAACCCCATCTCAATCTAGAAATCCCAGCTCTCTCTGCTCTCATTGGACAGAGAGGCTCCTGCTGCCATCAATCACGGCCAGTGAGGAGGGAGCAGGCTTGAGCCACATTATGTACGTCGATGGACGCACATAGCCGGCTCGGGGACCAGCATGGCATGACTGCGCCCATAGCTATGGAGGCCCTCGGCAGGGGGGATAAGCCAGGAAAAAGACCTGAGAAGAGGAAGTATCGGCGCTGCTCGTGAAAAACTAGTGCAGAGCGGGCAAGTATGACATGTTTGTAATTTTATTTCTTTAAAATTACCTTAGAATCACTTTAAAGATAAAATCCAGCCCAGACTGAAAATTAAAGGAGCTTTTGGCCATACTTCTCATTGCCGGTCACAGGAGTGCACTTATTTATTCTCTCCTGTGACCCAGACCACACCAACACTGAAATAAAGCCTGCTGTCAGCTGATATCACAGTTCTCCAGACTCTGTAGGATCAGACATGTTGAGATCCACCCAGATACCTTCTCTCCATTGTCCAGTCATACAGTGGAAAGTCTACACACCCTGTTAAAATGTCCAGTGTGTTTCGGTTATGCAAATTAATAATAATTTGTATATATATTATATATTTATATATATTATATATATATATATATATATATATATATATATATATATATATAATAGATTATATATAATCAAACACAAATCATTTCAAAACTTTTCACCTTTTAGGCTGGATTCACACTTGATGTGGGTGCCATCCCTGTTCTCAGTTTCAGGGACGAATCATGCCCGGATTTTTGCCTGAATTCAAACCTGAAACTGAGCCAAAGACGCACAGGACCCCTATGCAATTCGCTCACAAGCCACCCTGGAGATGTGCGACCAGCTGCATTGAGAGCTAGGTACACTATCATGAAGCATGGTGGTGGCAGCATCATGCTTTGGGGCCGTTTTTTCTTTAAAGCGGTTCTCCACCCTAAAGTGGATGTCACGCTGATCGGAACCCTCCCCCCCTCCGGTGTCACATTTGACACCTTTCAGGGGGAGGGGGGTGCAGATACCTGTCTAAAGACCAGGTATTTGCACCCACTTCCGGCCCGGCATTCACGGGCAAAAGACGGCATTCCGTAACTTCCCGTCACCCCCCCCCCCCCGTTGTGTGCTGGAACACTCGGCTCCCAGCACACAGCGGGAGCTAATCGGCGGGCACGGCGCGACTCGCGCATGCGCCCGTAGTGAAGCCGCAGAGCTTCACTTCCTGGTTCCCTCAGCGTGGATGCGGGGGAGCAGCAGAGAGACGAGCGATCGCTCGTCCTCTGCTGCGATCGGCGCTGGACTCCAGGACAGGTAAGTGTCCTATATTAAAAGTCAGCAGCTGCAGTATTTGTAGCTGCTGGCTTTTAATATGTTTTTCCCCATGGCACATCCGCTTTAACTGGAACAGGGGCCTTAGTCAAGGTAGAAGGAATTATGAATAGTTCCAAATAACAGTCAATATTGGCAAAAAACCTTCAGGGCTTCTGCTCGAAAGCTGAACATGAGCATGACAATGACCCAAAGCATACAGTGATACCTTGGTTCACGAACAACTCAGGTTCGGCGAACAGAAGAGTTTCACAAAAAAAAAAAAAAAAAAAAAAATTTGCTTAGGTACATGAACTCCCGCTTTGGTTCACGAACACGAGCCACGGTCATCTTCCCTGCTCTGACGCGTTTATATTGAGAAGAACAGTGCAAGATGAGTCTTAGGAGAACCAGTTCACTCAGATAGGGGTTTCTGCCAGGATTATCATGAGGGTGGGCTCACTTTATTGAGAATCATGGAAAACAGTTTGTATGAATTTTACAACATTATCATGCCCTCAGGTGATCTTTTCCTGGATGCACAGTGCCGTTTTCTGGCCCCTAGATTAGTCATTTAATTTGGAGTTTGGGATTGTTTCAAACCAGGATTAAAGAGGAGCTATACACATGCTTGCTCCTGAAGAGTGGATAAAATTCCATGAAATGCTTCAAGATTTTGTACATGCAATGTTTAAACTGATCAGGGTGTCTCATTTTCAAAATTACACAGTAAAACACCATGTTTATATGAAATATTTGGCAAATATGACAATTATTTTTTACATGCAATATTAAGTCTAATAGGTGGTTTAGCTACAAGTTCTCTCCACTGTTATGTACTACCATGTTTTAGATGTTTACATATGTACAGGTGTGCTCATAAGGTTACATACCCTGGCAGAATTTATGATTTATTGGTCATTTTTCAGAGCATATGAACGATAACACAAAAACCTCTCTTTCACATCATAGTTTAGTGTTTGCTGAAGCCATTTATTATCAATCAACTGTGTTTACTCTTTTAAATCATAATGACAACAGAAACTACCCAAATGACCCTGATCAAAAGTTTACATACCCTGGTGATTTTGGCCTGATAACATGCACACAAGTTGACAAGGAGGTTTGAATGGCTTTTAAAAAAGATAACCATCCTCACCTGTGAGATAGATTATATATATAATCTATCGTTTCTGCACTCCTGACAGACCCTTGCATCTTTCATCCAGTGCTGCACTGAAGTTTCTGGATTCTGAGTCATGGGGAAAGCAAAATAATTGTCAATGAATCTGTGGGAAATGGTAGTTGAACTGTATAAAAACAGAAAAGGGATATAAAAAGATATCCAAGAAATTTAAAATGCCAATCAGCAGTGTTTAAATTCTAAATCAAGAAGTGGAAAATTAGGGGTTTCTCTTGAAACCACACCAGGATCAGGTAGACCAACTAATATTTCAGCCACAAATGCCAGGAAAATTGTTCGGGATGCAAAGAAAAGAAAAAAAAAACATACCAATAACTTCAGGTGAAATACAGGACTCTCTGAAAACATGTGGTGTGGCCGTTTCAAGATGCACAATGAGGAGGCACTTGAAAAAAAATGGGCTGGATGGTCGCGTTGCCAGAAGAAAGCCAATACTACGCAAAGGCCACAAAGTATCCCCCTTACAATAAGCCAAACAGCACAGAGACAAGCCTCAAACCTTCTGGCACAAAGTCATTTGGAGTGAGGAGACCAAAATTTTGCTTTTTGCCACAACCATAAACGCTTCATTTAGAGAGGAGTCGACAAGGCCTATGATGAAAGGTACACCATTCCTACTGTGAAACACGGAGATGGATCACTGATGTTTTGGGGATGTGTGTTACAGGAAATTTGGTCAAAATTGATGGCAAGATGAATGCAGTATGTTATCAAGAAATACTGGAGGAACAGTTGCATTTATCAGCCAGGAAGCTGCGCATGAGACGTACTTGGACATTCCAACATGACAATGATCCAAAACACAAGGCCAAGTCGACCTGGAATGGCCATCTCGGTCTCCTGACCTCAATATCATTGAGCCACTCTGGGGAGATCTCAAAACGTGCAGTTCATGCAAGACAGCCCAAGAATTTACAGGAACTGGAGGTAAATCCTAAAATAGCCAAAAATCTAAGAATAAGAGGCTTTTTGCCAAGAGGAATGGGTAGCTTTACCATCTGAGCAGATAAAGAGCCGCATCCACAAATACCACAAAAGACTTCCAAGCTGTCATTGATGTTAAAGGGGGCAATACGTGGTATTAAGAACTGGGGTATGTAAACTTTTGATCAGGGTCATTTGGGCAGTTTGTTGTCATGATTTAAAAAGAGTAAAAAAACAGTTGATTGATAATAAATGGCTCCAGCCAAACCCCAACCATGAGTGAAAGAAAAGTTTTTGTGTTATCATTCATAGTCTCTGAAAAATGGCCAAGAAATCATAAATTCTGCCAGGGTATGTAAACTTATGAGCACAACTGTATATAGATAAACTATACTATAACATTAAAAACCATGATGTACTATTTTTACTCCGATATACACAAAATATATCTATTCAAACCTTTTAACTGACTGTGTGCTTCATTTAAAGTCCCACTCCTTTTTCTTATTCTCATAGGTCACAATAAAGGCAGAAAAAGTTCTGAATTTATCGATCTTATTTTTTAACATCACAGAAACCTGACATTTTAACAGTAGGGTGTAGACATTTTATATCCACTGTAACCAAGTGTTCCAGTCTATGCCATGGTTTTTGTTGGGAATACAGCTGTCACATTGGCTTGCGCTTTTAACCACTTCAGCCCCAGAAGAATTTACCCCATTCCTGACCGGGCCATTAACTGACAATTGCGCGGTCATGCGACCTTGTACCCCAAAAAAAATAAAAATGTATTCCCCCCCCCCCCCCCACAAATAGAGCTTTATTTTGGTAGTATTTGATTACTGCTGCGGTAAAAAAATAAATTATATATATATATATATATAAAAATAAAAAAAAGCAGACCATTTTGAAAAAAATAAAAAATACAATATTTTTTTCTATTTGCTATAATAAAATATCCCAATTTTTTTTAAACTAATTTCTCTCAGTTTAGGCTGATATATATTCTTGTATACCACACATTTATGGTTAAAAAAAAAAAAAAAAAAAAAAAATCGCAACATATATCGATTGGTTTGCGCAAAAGTTAGATAGATTTATGGCATTTTTATTTATTTTTTGAATGCGACATTGCGGCGGACAGGACAGGACACTTTTGACACATTTTTGAGACCATTGACATTTATACAGCGATCAGTGCTATAAATAGCCACGATTACTGTATCAATGTCACTGGCAGGAAAGGTGTTAACACTTGGGGGCGATCAATGGGTTAAATGTGTTCCCTCAGTGTGTTCTAACTGTGGGGGGGGGGGGAATGGGACTGCCTGGGGGAGGAGACCGATCGTTGTTCCTATATACTAGCACACACACACACACACACACACACATCCCAATTCTGGCTCTGTCAGGAGCGATCGCGGACCCCCGGCGGACATCACGGCCGCTGGGCACGCACATTTGCTCCTCAGTGACGTGGTGGGCGTGCGCACCCCCCTATACACCTTAATGCAGGGGATCCATTGTGCAGGCGGTCGGCAAGAGGTTCAGGGGTCTCAAACTGGCAGGCCCTCCAGCTGTTTTTCAAAAACTGCAAGTCCCATGAGGCATTGCAGGGCTGATAGTTACAAGCATGACTCCCACAGGCAGAGGCATGATGGGACTTGTAGTTTCGCAACAGCTGGAGGGCCGCCAGTTTGAGACATCTGAACCATCAAATGGCTGGTGTTAGAACTGATCACATGTGCAGCATCATGGCAGTTGAAGATCAAACAGAGGCTAAGATGTCAGCCTATTTTTCTGACAACTATAGGAGCGTTTAGTTCCACTTTAACCACTTAACGCCCGCCGCACGCCTATTTACGTCCACAGAATGGCACGTACAGGCAGATGGGCGTATATATACGTCCCCGCCTTCTAGCAGGTCGGGGGTCCGATCGGGACCCCCTCCGCTGTGTGCGGATTCCCGCGGAGAGCGATCCGGGACGACGGCGCGGCTATTCGTTTATAGCCGCCCTGTCGCGATCGCTCCCCGGAGCTGAAGAACGGGGAGAGCCGTATGTAAACACGGCTTCCCCGTGGGGCTGCATCGATCGAGTGATCCCTTTTTGTAATGAGACTCGATCAATGACGTCAGTCCTACAGCCACACCCCCCTACAGTTGTAAACACACACTAGGTCAGTGTTTCTCAATTCCAGTCCTCAGGCCCCCCCCAACAGGTCAGGTTTTCAGGATTTCCCTCAGATGAAAAGGCTGTGGTGATTACTAAGGCAGTGAAACTGATCAAATCACCTGTGCAAAATAATGGAAATCCTGAAAACCTGACCTGTTGGGGGGGCCTGAGGACTGGAATTGAGAAACACTGCACTAGGTGAACCCTAACTCCTACAGCGCCCCCTGTGGTTAACTCCCAAACTGCAACTGTCATTTTCACAATAATGCAATTTAAATGCATTTTTTGCTGTGAAAATGACAATGGTCCCAAAAATGTGTCAAAATTGTCCGAAGTGTCCGCCATAATGTCGCAGTCACGAAAAAAAATCGCTGATCGCCGCCAATAGTAGTAAAAAAAAAATTAATAAAAATGAAAAAAAAAACTATCCCCTATTTTCTAAACGCTATAAATTTTGCGCAAACCAATCGATAAACACTTATTGCGATTTTTTTTACCAAAAATAGGTAGAATACGTATCGGCCTAAACTGAGGAAAAATTTTTTTTTATATATGTTTTTGGGGGATATTTATTATAGCAAAAAGTAAAAAATATTGCATTTTTTTCAAATTGTCGCTCTATTTTTGTTTTATAGCGCAAAAAATAAAAACCGCAGAGGTGATCAAATACCACCAAAAGAAAGCTCTATTTGTGGGGAAAAAAGGACGCCAATTTTGTTTGGGAGCTACATTGCACGACCGCGCAATTGTCTGTTAAAGCGACGCAGTGCCGAATCGCAAAACCTGGCCTGGGCATTTAGCAACAAAATGGTCCGGGGCTTAAGTGGTTAAGGACAAACATGCATTTAAGAATGTCAGAACTCCTGATCTGCACACTTATTCCAAGTCAGTAACTCACAAATACCATAATCACTGATCCAGCATGACAGCTAGGCACTTAGTTCCATATCATTTACAAGTCAGCCTTCACACTTCCTTAGTAGAGATTTCTATAGCTCAGCTACAATTATAGTATTTGGAACGGTTACACACACGCCATTTGCCCCATTTATTGCCATGACTCATGGTGGGCCCCAGCCATCCAGAGAAGCGTGGACTCATCTATAAGAATGAATAAATGGCATGCAAGCACAGTAGGCTTGGGATACAGTCAGGTCTTTTTTCAGGCAAGGCTGCCTAGCACTAGAAAGGGCCACGCAGTGAGGTTCTCCAGAGTTGGGTGAAGGTAAGCATTTACAGTAGGTATACTGTATAGGCTACACTTTGTGGAGTAGCGGGGCATTTTAATGGACAGCTTGACTAAAAGTGAAGCAAATGTCTGAAGGCCGTTTCTCATTCATCTTGGCACTCTTTATAGAAGTCCCCAAGTGGCCACATCCTGCAACAGTGTGCCCCTCCAACAGTGGCATTATATGCAATGTAGGATATTGAAAAGCCCAACAGAAGAAGCGAGACTTCCTGATTCAGATATTATGGTGCTGGAGTCCGCAAGAGATAGAAGAAGCTGGCAACTGAACCAAATGACCAATGCATCATGTAATAATTGTAGGGAAAGACATTAGTAACACTCACCTTGGGTTTGTATCTCTGGAAAGTTTTGCAGCCTGTT
The DNA here is from genome assembly GCF_905171775.1 of Rana temporaria. NCBI lineage: Eukaryota > Metazoa > Chordata > Amphibia > Anura > Ranidae > Rana > Rana temporaria. The sequence continues at coordinate 126,099,562 of NC_053495.1, read as the reverse complement.
TCGCATGAGGTTAACACTCTGTTTCTTGAAGTAAACAGACACGGGATGGGGTCCAAGACTTTCCCACAACTCGTGTGGCGTGTCCTGCCCCACATTATTCCACACTACAATGATGCTGTGGAGATGGGGCATGGCCTGGTAGTGATTTAACATTTTCAGTAACAAATCAGTTCTGTTAAAGCTTTGCATTATGAGAGTGAAAGAGTCCTGTGAGGAGAGGCTGGAGAAGGATGCTCCCCGCCGAACCCCCAGCATAGAATCTTCATGAGCAGCGGGGAGGAGGGCAGCAAGGGCACCAAACAGGAAGAAGAGGACCACAAGAAAAGCACAGATGACGCGGAGCACCTTCATCCTCTGCAACCTTCCCAGAAATCTGCAGAAAACATACAAGATAAATAAATCTCTTAGAAATCTGGCATTTAAATTGATGAACAAAAAAAAAAAAAAAAAAAGAAGAAAAAAAACAAAACAACAAAAAAAAGGATGGTTAACAGGAGGTGTGTCCAGTGACATTGAAGTTGATATAGTTTTAGCTCTAATATTAAAGATAGATAGAATGAGATTTATTGTACCTCATATTGAGCAGGCGTCTCTTTTAAAGGGAAAACCTCATGGCGACACTAACAGAGAAAGAGAATAATTATTACAGGTATTTTTTATGGTGCCAAGAATTTACACAGTGCTTTACTCTACATACACATCAGTACCTGCACTGGAGGATCTTCCAATTGAAGGTCCCCATTTCACATGCTCACACATCCTAGGGCTAATGTAGACAGAAGTCAATTAACTCATGACAGGGCTCGACAAATCCTGGTCGCCATGGCGACTAGAAATAGCGCCCTGGCGACTTGGCTTGGAAGGTGAGCTGGCGCCATCTGGTGGTGAGCCGTTGGTATTACAAGTTATTACCACCAGGTGTGAGCTGGCTCCATCTGGTGGTGGCCGTTGGTATTACAAGTTAAGCATTACAAGTTAAACAGCAATTCTAATGTAATTTTTCACTATTTTCACTGCCATCTTCTTCCCTCCAATTAGAACCCCCAAACATTATATATATATATATATATATATTTTTTATCCCAACACCCTAGAGAAGAAAATGGCAATCGTTGCAATACTTTCTGTCACGCCGTGATTGCGCAGCGGTCTTACAAGCGCACTTTTTTGGGAAAAAAAAATTACACTTTTTTTAATAAAAAAAATAAGACAACAGTAAAGTTCTCCCCATTTTTCTTAAAGCGGTGGTTCACCCTGCAGAACAACTTTTTAGCATAAAATTAGGCATAGTAGCGCGAGCTACAGTATGCCTGTCTTAATTTGTTTATCCCCGTACTCACTGTGTAATTCGTACATAGAAGATTCCGACTGCCCGCGGGGAATGGGCGTTCCTTTTCAAGAGGGAGGGTGATTGACGGCCGGCTCTGGCACGTCACGCTCCCCGAAGACAGCCGGAGTAGGTCTCGGCTCTTCACGGCGCCTGCGCACAGACTATGCGCAGGCGCCGTGAAGAGCCAAGCCTATTTCGGCTATTTCTGGAGAAGCGTGACGCACCAGAGCCGGCCGTCAATCACCTTCCGTCTGGATTGGAACGCCCATTCCACGTGGGCAGTCGGAATCTTCTATGTACGATTACACAGTGAGTACGGGGATAAAAAAATTAAGACAGGCATACTGTAGCTCGCGCTACTATGCCTAATTTTATGCTAGAAGAAAACATTTTTTTTTTTTTTTTATAGGGTGAACCCCCGCTTTAATATTATGAAAGATAATGTTACGCCGAGTAAATTCATACCCAACATGTCACGCTTCAAAATTGCGTTCGCTCGTGGAATGCCGACAAACTTTTACCCTATAAAATCTTCATAGGCGACGTTTAAAACAATCTACAGGTTGCATGTTTTGAGTTACAGAGGAGGTCTAGGGCTAGAATTATTGCTCTCGCTCTACCAATCGCGGCGATACCTCACATGTGTGGTTTGAACACCGTTTACATATGCGGGCGCTGCTCACGTATGTGTTCGCTTCTGAGCGCAAGCTCGTCGGGACGGAGTGCGTTTTCTGGCTCCTAACTTTTTTAGCTGGCTCCTAGAGTCCAAGGAAATTTGTCAAACCCTGACTCATGAGTATGTCTTGGAGTGTGGGAAGAAACTGGAGTACCCAGAAGAAACCCACAAAAAGCACAGAGAGAACGTGCAAACTTGTTGCAAAAGTGACCAGGATTAAAAAAAAAAAAAAAAAAAAACACAAACAAACAAACAAACAAACACACACACACACACACACACACACACACACACACACACACACACAGGGACCACAGTGCTGCAACACAGACATGCTAATCACCAAGCCAATGTGCTGCCTAATTTTCAGGCAATTTCAACCAATTTTGATCACTGTATCAAATATCTGTGTTAAAGCGGCCATAGACTGTTTAAATCTCAGCTGGTTGCAACTGGTGTGTGTGGGCAGGCTGATTATACCCAAGTACAACAACCAGCATGTCAGAGTTTTAGGATGTCACTATTGCCAGCAGCTACAGTGCCTTGAAAAAATATTCATACCCCTTGAAATTTTCCACATTCTGTCATGTTACAACCAAAAACATAAATGTACCGTATATACCAGGGGTGGGCAATTATTTTTTCGATGGGGCCACATGAGAAACTAAAAATATTTTGGAGGGCCGGGCCAAAAGGCTAAACTCAATACTGCATAAAATCAATTGTATTTCTTTATAAAAAGCAGTAAATATCATCGTTGGACAACTGGTACGAGTACTTGTTATAGACATGGCACAGGAGGGGGACAGAGGCTGGGGACATGGCACAGGAGGGGGACAGACGCTGGGGACATGACACAGGAGGGGGACAGACGCTGGGGACATGACACAGGAGGGGGACAGATTCTGGGGACATGACACAGGAGGGGGACAGACACTGGGGACATGACACAGGAGGGGGACAGATGCTGGGGACATGACACAGGAGGGGGACAGAGGCTGGGGACAGGAAGCCACTGTTTAATCAATAACAATTGATAAAACAGTGGCTGCATGTGATGGCACAGTGGCTGCGTGTGATGGCACAGTGGTTGCGTTTGATGGGCACAGTAGCGACAATTGATGGGAACAGTGGCTGCGTGTGATGGGAACAGTGGCTGCGTGTGATGGGAACAGTGGCTGCGTGTGATGGGAACAGTGGCTGCGTGTGATGGGAACAGTGGCTGCGTGTGATGGGAACAGTGGCTGCGTGTGATTGGCACAGTGGCTGCGTGTTATTGGCACAGTGGCTGCGTGTTATTGGCACAGTGGCTGCATGTGATGGGCACAGTGGCTGCCTGTGATTGGGAACAGTGGCTGCGTGTGATGGGAACAGTGGCTGCGTGTGATGGGAACAGTGGCTGCGTGTGATGGGAACAGTGGCTGCGTGTGATGGGAACAGTGGCTGCGTGTGATGGGAACAGTGGCTGCGTGTGATGGGAACAGTGGCTGCGTGTGATGGGAACAGTGGCTGCGTGTGATGGGAACAGTGGCTGCGTTTGATGGGAACAGTGGCTGCGTGTGATTGGCACAGTGGCTGCGTGTGATTGGCACAGTGGCGACAATTTATGGTGGCACAGTGGCTGCGTGTGTTGGCACAAGTGGCTGCATGTGTTAGCACAGTGGCTGCGTGTGATGGGCGCAGTGACCCCTCCCGCCCCTGCCTTGTACCGGCCCTGCCTACTGTTATCACCGCGGCGGGGAACATTACAGACAGCGTTCGTTTGAACAGCTGTTTTCCCCGCTGCGCATAGACACTCCCCCTTGGACGGATCTGTCCAATCGCGAGCAAGGGGGAGTGTCTATGTGACTCCCCCTTGCTCGCGATTGGACAGATCCGTCCAAGGGGGAGTGTCTATGCGCGGCGGGGAAAACAGCTGTTCAAACGAACGCTGTCTGTAATGTTCCCCGCCGCGGTGATTAACGTGGCAGCGGCGGTGATTTCGGCGGCGGGGTGGGCCGGATTAAAAGGTCCGCCGGGCCGTAGTTTGCCCAGGTCTGGTATATACTCTAGTACAGTGTTTCTCAACTCCAGTCCTCGGGGCGCACCAACAGGTCATGTTTTCAGGCTTTCCATCATTGTTCACAGGTGATTTTATCAGTTTCACTGCCTTAGTAATTACCACAGCAGTTTGATCTGAGGGAAATCCTGAAAACATGACCTGTTGGTGCGCCCCGAGGACTGGAGTTGAGAAACACTGCTCTAGTATAAGCCAAGTTTTTCAGCACTTTTTTGTGCTGAAAATGCCCCCGTCGGCTTATACTCCAGTCAACTTTTTGCGCCTGATCTCCCAGACTTTGGGGACCCGGTACCGGCCGGCTGTAGGTCCTCTGGACCCCAAACATATAGCCCCACTCTTCCTCTAAAAGTGTGCAAAGTTTTTTGTCTGGGAGACCTACGGCCGGGGAGCACTGATTTTTCAAAGCCAGGCACCCCTTCCGTAGACTGCCATGTTAAACTGTAATTTCTCCAGTGACTTTGGGGACCCGGTACTGGCCCGTCTTAGGTCCTCTGGACCCAGAACTTGGTACACATATGGCCCCATTTCTCCTCTATAAGTGTGCAAAAGTTTTTTGTCTGGGTGACCCACGGCTGGGGAGCACCAATTTTTCAAAGCCGGGCACCCCTTCCATAGACTCCCATGTTAAACGTCAGTCTAGTCATGGGCACAGTGAGACATGGGCACAGTGAGACATTGGCACATGGACACCCTAGGCTTATACTCAAGTCAATACGTTTTCCCAGTTTTTTGTAGTAAAATTAGGTGCCTCTGCTTATATTCAGGTCGGCTTATACTCGAGTTAGAGCTGCACAATTAATCGTCATCGTTATCGCCATCTTTTTCCCATTGCGATCTTGACACAGGTTTCATGATCTTTGGTATGCAAAGAATCTCCACACCAGGGAGAAAGCCTCGCATTACTGTGTGGAGTTACAGACAGAAGAACAGGAAGTGAGAATTTCTCAGAAGAAATAAGGACATTTAAAAGCAAAATGGAAGGATGAGGTAAGTGAAGGAGGACTGCACTAAGGAAAAGGAAGTTATTTAGGGAAAAAAATAGTTTACCTTTACAACCCCTTTAAGTCTAAACATTGTATCAAATTTGACTTTTACATCAAAGGAATGAACTTCTGTATATAAACTGTCTATAAATTAGGAACGTTTAACCACTTAAACACCAAACCTTTTTCTGACAGCTCATTTCAAGTTAAAATAATTTTTTAATTTTTTTTGCTAGAAATTTACTTGGAACCCCCAAACATTATATACACACACACACACACACACACACACACACACACACACATTTTTTTTAGTAGAGACCCCAGAGAATAAAATGGCGGTTGTTGCAATATTTTATGTCGCACTGTATTTGCACAGCGGTCTTTCAAATGCAATTTTTTTGGGAAAATGAATAATGGATAATGAATTTAAAAAAAAACTAGCCAGTAAAGTTAGCCCAATTTTGTTTGTATAAATGTAAAAGATTTTACGCCGTGAGAATCGTGATCTTTATTCTAAGCAAAAAAATCGTGATTCTCATTTTGGCCAAAATCGTGCAGCTCGAACTCAAGTATGTACGGTACACATATATATATATATATATATATATATATGGTGGTGAGTTGTTGGTATTACAATTTATTACCACCAGATGTGAGCTGGCTCCATCTGGTGGTGGCCGTTGGTATTACAAGTTAACAACAAAACCTGGGGAATGCCCAGGGAAAAACCAAGCCTACTTACCGACCAGCTTGCAGAAAACCAATTAACCTGTCTACAGTATGCGTTAAAAACAGGGGTTCGGTCCGCACGCATTTGCAAACGCATGCGTGAGCCACAGAGCCGCGCCAAGGCACCCTCTAATCTGTGGTCCTAACACTAAACAATGAGCGTCCCCACAGTGGAGGCACATGCATTTAAATGGATAGACAGGGGCAGGTGAACTGAAGGGAAGCCACCCCTCCTTAAAGGTACAAGAGCACACCAAGCACCCAGCATGTAGCACAATGGCTGCAAAGGTGTTGGTGCACTGAGGGACCAATATAAACACCACAGGTGAAGCATAAACATGTCCACTGCCCCCATCTATAGCTGGCCATAACAGTAAGTAGCATTGGAAGGCTAAAGCAGATAACAACAAAAACCTGGGGAATGTCCAGGGAAAAACCAAGCCTCCTTACCGACCAGCCTGCAGAACAACCAATTAACCTGTCTTTAACGCATACTGTAGACAGGTTAATTGGTTTTCTACAAGCTGGTCGGTAAGTAGGCTTGGTTTTTCCCTGGACATTCCCCAGGTTTTTGTTGTTATCTGCCATTACAAGTTAAAGCGGAGGTTCACCATAAAAACATTTTTCTAACATTACATTGTGCTCACTTCCAACATTGACAGTATGCTGATTTTTAAAAATGTTTTGCTGTACATACCGTCGTATAGCTATTTCCCACCCCGGCTTCCGGGTAGTGAATCCCGCGGGAGTGGGCGTTCCTATGCAGAGGCTAAGTGATTGACGTGATGACAAAAACTTCCCCCCGGCGCATAAGGCGCGTCACCAGTTTCCGAAAGAAGCCGAACTGCGAGTCGGCCCTATACGGCGCTATACGGCGCCTTCGCACCGACGTCCGGCTTCTTTTGGAAACTGGTGACGCGCCTTATGCGCCAGGGGGAAGTTTTTGTCATCACGTCAATCACTTAGGCCCCGTACACACGACCGGATCTGTCCGCTGGGATTTATCCGTGGATCAGTTCCAGCAGACAAATCTGGTTGTGTGTACGGCCTAGCGGACATTTTTCGGCGGACATTTGTCCAGCCGACCGGTTTTCAAGTGGATAAAAATTTCTTGGCATGCTAAGAAATCTATCCGCTGGAAACCTGTCCGTCGGACGTGTAAGGTCGACTGTACAGACTCACCGGACACGTCCGACCGACCGCCATCCCTCACATTTGTCGTACTGATTTGACGCATGCGTGGAAGCTTTGAACTTCGAGGGCCGCCCACGTCGCCACGTCATCATCGCGGCGACGGCGCGGCCACGCCCCGCGTATTGTTTACGCGCGGATTTCTGTCTGATGGTGTGTACAACCATCAGACAGAAATCTCCGGGCGGACATGTCAGCTGAAAACGGTCCGGCAGACCGTTTTCAGCGGATTATCCGCCCGTGTGTACAAGGCCTTAGCCTCTGCATAGGAACGCCCACTCCCGCGGGATTCACTACTCGGAAGCCGGGGGGGGAAAATAGCTATACGACGGTATATACAGCAAAAAAAAAAAAAAAACAGCATACTGTCAATGTTGGAAGTGAGCACAATGTAATGTTAGAAAAATGTCTTTAGGGTGAACCTCCGCTTTAAGCATTACAAGTTAAACAGCAATTCTAATGTCATTTTTCACTGCCATCTTCTTCCCTCTAATTAGAACCCCCAAACATTATATATATATTTTTTATCCTAACACCCTAGAGCAGGGGTGGGCAATTATTTTTTCGATGGGGCCACATGAGAAACTAAAAATATTTTGGAGGGCCGGGCCAAAAGGCTAAACTCAATACTGCATAAAATCAATTGTATTTCTTTATAAAAAGCAGTAAATATCATTGTTGGAAAACTGGTACGAGTACTTTTTATAGACATGGCACAGGAGGGGGACAGAGGCTGGGGACATGGCACAGGAGGGGGACAGACGCTGGGGACATGGCACAGGAGGGGGACAGACGCTGGGGACATGGCACAGGAGGGGGACAGACGCTGGGGACATGACACAGGAGGGGGACAGACGCTGGGGACATGACACAGGAGGGGGACAGACGCTGGGGACATGACACAGGAGGGGGACAGACGCTGGGGACATGACACAGGAGGGGGACAGAGGCTGGGGACATGACACAGGAGGGGGACAGACGCTGGGGACATGACACAGGAGGGGGACAGACGCTGGGGACATGACACAGGAGGGGGACAGACGCTGGGGACATGACACAGGAGGGGGACAGACGCTGGGGACATGACACAGGAGGGGGACAGACGCTGGGGACATGACACAGGAGGGGGACAGACGCTGGGGGACATGACACAGGAGGGGGACAGACGCTGGGGACATGACACAGGAGGGGGACAGAGGCTGGGGACAGGAAGCCACTGTTTAATCAATAACAATTGATAAAACAGTGGCTGCATGTGATGGCACAGTGGCTGCGTGTGATGGCACAGTGGTTGCGTTTGATGGGCACAGTAGCGACAATTGATGGCACAGTGGCTGCGTGTGATGGGCACAGTGGCAACAATTGATGGCACAGTGACTGCGTGTGTTGGCACAGTGGCTGCATGTGATGGGCACAGTGGCTGCGTGTTATTGGCACAGTGGCTGCGTGTGATGGGCACAGTGGCTGCGTGTGATGGGCACAGTGGCTGCGTGTGATGGGCACAGTGGCTGCGTGTGATGGGCACAGTGGCTGCGTGTGATGGGCACAGTGGCTGCGTGTGATGGGCACAGTGGCTGCGTGTGATTGGCACAGTGGCTGCGTGTGATTGGCACAGTGGCGACAATTGATTGCACAGTGGCTGCGTGTGATTGGCACAGTGGCTGTGTTTGATGGGCACAGTGGCTGCGTGTGATGGGCACAGTGGCTGCGTGTGATGGGCACAGTGGCTGCGTGTGATGGGCACAGTGGCTGCGTGTGATGGGCACAGTGGCTGCGTGTGATGGGCACAGTGGCTGCGTGTGATGGGCACAGTGGCGACAATTGATTGCACAGTGGCTGCGTGTGATTGGCACAGTGGCTGCGTTTGATGGGCACAGTGGCTGCATGTGATGGGCACAGTGGCTGCATGTGATGGGCACAGTGGCTGCATGTGATGGGCACAGTGGCTGCATGTGATGGGCACAGTGGCTGCGTGTGATTGGCACAGTGGCTGCGTGTGATTGGCACAGTGGCTGCGTGTGATTGGCACAGTGGCTGCGTGTGATTGGCACAGTGGCTGCGTTTGATGGGAACAGTGGCTGCGTGTGATTGGCACAGTGGCTGCGTGTGATTGGCACAGTGGCGACAATTTATGGTGGCACAGTGGCTGCGTGTGTTGGCACAAGTGGCTGCATGTGTTAGCACAGTGGCTGCGTGTGATGGGCGCAGTGACCCCTCCCGCCCCTGCCTTGTACCGGCCCTGCCTACTGTTATCACCGCGGCGGGGAACATTACAGACAGCGTTCGTTTGAGCAGCCGTTTTCCCCGCTGCGCATAGACACTCCCCCTTGGACGGATCTGTCCAATCGCGAGCAAGGGGGAGTGTCTATGTGACTCCCCCTTGCTCGCGATTGGACAGATCCGTCCAAGGGGGAGTGTCTATGCGCGGCGGGGAAAACAGCTGTTCAAACGAACGCTGTCTGTAATGTTCCCCGCCGCGGTGATTGCCCAGGTCTGCCCTAGAGAATAAAATGGCGATCATTGCAATACTTTCTGTCACGCCGTATTTGCGCAGCGGTCTTACAAGCGCACTTTTTTTGGGAAAAAATTACACTTTTTTTAATTAAAAAAATAAGACAACAGTAAAGTTATCCCCATTTTTTTAATATTATGAAAGATAATGTTACGCCGAGTAAATTCATACCCAACATGTCACGCTTCAAAATTGCGTCCGCTCGTGGAATGCCGACAAACTTTTACCCTTTAAAATCTTCATAGGCGACGTTTAAAAAATTCTACAGCTTGCATGTTTTGAGTTACAGAGGAGGTCTAGGGCTAGAATTATTGCTCTCGCTCTACCAATCGCGGCGTACCTCGCATGTGTGGTTTGAACACCGTTTACATATGCGGGCGCTGCTCACGTATGTGTTCGCTTCTGCGTGCAAGCTCGTCGGGACGGGTCGCGTTTTCTGGCTCCTAACTTTTTTAGCTGGCTCCTAGATTCCAAGCAAATTTGTCAAACACTGCTCTGATACCCTTAAATAAAATCTAGTGTGACCAATTGCCTTCAGAAGTCATCTAATTAGTAAATAGAGTCCACCTGTGTGTAATTTAATCTCAGTATAAATACAGATCTCCTGTGAAGCCTTTAGAGGTTTGTTGGAGAACCTTAGTGAATAAACAGCATCATGAAGGCCAAAAGGAACACACCAGACAGGTCAGGGACAAAGCTGTGGAGAAGTTTAAATGCAAACTACTTACTAGGGGGGAAATCAAGGATGGGGAAAGATCCAGAGGTCCTAGTAGATGACAGATTGAGCAATAGCATGCAATGTCAAGCTGCAGCTACCAAAGCCAACAGAATATTAGCATGCATAAAAAAAAAAAAATGTATATACACTCCAGAGATAGAACGATAATACTACCACTGTATAAAAACTCTGGTTAGACCACATCTGGGGTATTCTGTACAGTTCTGGTCACCAGTCCTCAGAAGGGATGTGCTGGAACTGGAGAAAGTCCAAAGAAGGGCAACAAAACTAATAAGGGGACTGGAGGACCTTGATTACGAGGAACGACTGCAAACACTAAATCTATTCTCACTGGAGAAACAACGCTTGAGAGGGGACAGGATAGCGATTTACAAATACCTCAATGGCGATCCTAGCATAGGAAAAAAACTATTCAGTCTCAAGGAGTATAAGAAGACACGGGGGCCACATAATAAGATTGGAGGAGAAGGGAAAAGCGGTTTAACCTTAAACTGCGCAGGGGTTTTTTCACGGTCAGGGCAATAAGGATGGGGAACTCTCTTCCACAATTAGTGGTGGCTGCGGGGAGCATGGATATTTTTAAGAGACTCTTGGATGTGCATCTTAAAGAACACAACATACAGGGATATGGGAAATAATTGTAGACACGACACACAGGTTGAACTAGACTATTGCCTTTATTCAACCTTACCTACTATGTTAGGTTATAAAAAAATACCCCAAGCTTTGAACATCTCACACGGAGCACTGTTCAATCCATCACCCAAAAATGTATGGCACAGCTGCAAACCTACCAAGACATGGCTGTCCACCTAAACTGACAGACCGGGCAAGAAAAGCATTAATCAGAGAAGCGACCAATCGTATGCGTTTTACACTTCTGTAATGTTCACATGTACAGTGTATGAAGCAATATGTTCTGATTGGCTCTGGTTGGTGCTGCTGTACAGCTGCTGTAGGTGGTAAATCGTAAGAGATGTAAGTGTCTGTGCTAGCTCTGTGCAAAAATAAATGTCATTTTTTTTTTTTTAAGAATTCATAGCTGGATTAAAGCGGTATTAACACCAAAACCAAATGTGTAAGATATTGCAGCTTACCAAACCTTCAATGTGGTGGCTGCATTCGTTTTTTTTTTTTTTTTAGCCCCCCCCCCCCCCTCGTTTTCACCTGATGATCCGGCTAGTAACACACCTCCTGTATTAGTATGCCCTACCCTTGAATGAAGGAGCACAGGGGGCAAAGCAAACAGCAGCATTGATAAGGGGGAAGGGTAGCGTTAGCTGTACTAGCACTCTAGCAGGTTTAGATACACAAACAAATTGAAGCCAAACTCCAGCTCACACTGCAGTCACAGCAACAGTTTTTTTTTAAAGGGTTTTACATAAAAACAAGCTGATTACTGTAAGCACCACTGTCAGTGGTAAAAGGTTTGTCTTTACGCCAGTGGCGGCTGGTGCTCAAAATTTTTGGGGGAGCGCAAACGGAAAAAAAAAATTTCAGCCTCACTGTGCCCATCAAATGCAGCCACTGTGCCATCAATTGTCACCACTGTGCCATGCCATCAAACGCAGCCACTGTGCCATGCCATCAAACGCAGCCACTGTGCCCTTTAATTGTCGCCACTGTGTCCATTGTCGCCACTATGCCCATTAATTGTCGCCACTGTGCCCATTAATGCCGCTGTGCCAATTGTCCCCACTGTGCCAATTGTCCCCATTGATGTCACTGTGCCCTTCGTCGCCGCTGTGCCCCTCCCCCCCCCCCCAGGCACTTACCTTTACTGGAGTCAGCCATCCACGTCCTCGACCCTCGCCTCGATGTCTTCTCCCGCCCTCGATGATGCTTCAGCCAATCAGGTTACCGGTAGCCAGAACCGGCCAACCTGATTGGCTGACACGCCTGTCAGTTTTATCCAAGGAACGCACACACCGTGCGTTCCGAGGATAAGCTTCCGGGGACCCGAGGGCTGTACTCGGAAAGCCTATCAGAGCCGCTGGCTCCGATAGGCACTTCCGTACAGCCAACCAGCTGCCATTATTCAGCTGGCTGGCGCTCAACATCCGGCCAGCTGAATAGTGGGCGGCAGCGGGACAATAACATACAGGGAGTGCAGAATTATTAGGCAAATGAGTATTTTGACCACATCATCCTTTTTATGCATGTTGTCTTACTCCAAGCTGTATAGGCTCGAAAGCCTACTACCAATTAAGCATATTAGGTGATGTGCATCTCTGTAATGAGAAGGGGTGTGGTCTAATGACATCAACACCCTATATCAGGTGTGCATAATTATTAGGCAACTTCCTTTCCTTTGGCAAAATGGGTCAAAAGAAGGACTTGACAGGCTCTGAAAAGTCAAAAATAGTGAGATATCTTGCAGAGGGATGCAGCACTCTTAAAATTGCAAAGCTTCTGAAGCGTGATCATCGAACAATCAAGCGTTTCATTCAAAATAGTCAACAGGGTCGCAAGAAGCGTGTGGAAAAACCAAGGCGCAAAATAACTGCCCATGAACTGAGAAAAGTCAAGCGTGCAGCTGCCAAGATGCCACTTGCCACCAGTTTGGCCATATTTCAGAGCTGCAACATCACTGGAGTGCCCAAAAGCACAAGGTGTGCAATACCCAGAGACATGGCCAAGGTAAGAAAGGCTGAAAGACGACGACCACTGAACAAGACACACAAGCTGCAACGTCAAGACTGGGCCAAGAAATATCTCAAGACTGATTTTTCTAAGGTTTTATGGACTGCTGAAATGAGAGTGAGTCTTGATGGGCCAGATGGAAGAGCCCGTGGCTGGATTGGTAAAGGGCAGAGAGCTCCAGTCCGACTCAGATGCCAGCAAGGTGGAGGTGGAGTACTGGTTTGGGCTGGTATCATCAAAGATGAGCTTGTGGGGCCTTTTCTGGTTGAGGATGGAGTCAAGCTCAACTCCCAGTCCTACTGCCAGTTTCTGGAAGACACCTTCTTCAAGCAGTGGTACAGGAAGAAGTCACCATCCTTCAAGAAAAACATGATTTTCATGCAGGACAATGCTCCATCACACGCGTCCAAGTACTCCACAGCGTGGCTGGCAAGAAAGGGTATAAAAGAAGAAAAACTAATGACATGGCCTCCTTGTTCACCTGATCTGAACCCCATTGAGAACCTGTGGTCCATCATCAAATGTGAGATTTACAAGGAGGGAAAACAGTACACCTCTCTGAACAGTGTCTGGGAGGCTGCGGTTGCTGCTGCACGCAATGTTGATGGTGAACAGATCAAAACACTGACAGAATCCATGGATGGCAGGCTTTTGAGTGTCCTTGCAAAGAAAGGTGGCTATATTGGTCACTGATTTGTTTTTGTTTTGTTTTTGAATGTCAGAAATGTATATTTGTGAATGTTGAGATGTTATATTGGTTTCACTGGTAAAAATAAATAATTGAAATGGGTATATATTTGTTTTTTGTTAAGTTGCCTAATAATTATGCACAGTAATAGTCACCTGCACACACATATATCCCCCTAAAATAGCTAACATTAAAAACAAACTAAAAACTACTTCCAAAAATATTCAGCTTTGATATTAATGAGTTTTTTGGGTTCATTGAGAACATGGTTGTTGTTCAATAATAAAATGAATCCTCAAAAATACAACTTGCCTAATAATTCTGCACTCCCTGTAGATTCGTGCAATGCATGAATCTATGTTATTAGACTCAGTGGTGGTGAGAGCCAGAGGGGGCGGCGCTCCAGCGCCCTCTATGGATGAACCGCCACTGCTTAACGCTCTTAACTGATACATTTGCAGGAGAGTGTGTTCTGAAAAATCTGATGAAAAATACCACTTTCTAAGCAATTGTATGATAATCAGATCTTTAGTGCACAGCTTTTGAGAGCCGATCACAACAATTCCTGTGAAATTGTCCGAAAGGACAAACACAAAAAAACACTTCAAAGTATTCAAAACGCCAAAATCTGCGTTTTGGAATACGGATTTTCAGTGTCATGGCAGCTGAATAAACTGGAAAGGACATTGCTTCTGGGTTTTTACATCAGAGACCCGATGGAACTCCACGCAGCCAGCGAACGTGGCAGATGGTTGCTACCTATGGGATGGGATACCTGAGCAGAGTGGATCCCGATTATTCGCTGGCTGCTGTGTCCTCAACCAATGAGCCATCAGCTGAATGGGAGAAAAAAAAATTGGCAACAATAGATAAAAAAAACAAAACAAACACACACACACACACACACACACACACACACACAATTGGAGCCCCCCCCCCCCCAAGCCAAACCAGGCCCTTTGGGTCTGGTATATATCTTAAGGGGAACCCCATGCCAAAATGAAAACAAAAAAATGGCATGCCCCAGGTTGATTTAATCAGAAACAGTTATTGAAGAATTGTCAGACGGTGGAGCTGTCAAGCTGCAGGAGCCTTCATCAGGTACAGACTTTTTTTTTTTTTTTTTTCAGGGGAAACAATGTTTTTGGCCCATTTTTGGGTGAACGAGTAGGGGTACAATGTAGGGAGGACCAGGATCTGGAGGCCCCGCTTTTTAAAGCGGTAGCAAACCCGCTGCCGTTTTTTTTTTTTAACACCTGAAAAGCAAAAGCCATAATGAGCTAGTATGCACCACATACTAGCTCATTATGAAATACTTACCTTGAAACAAGGTGTGAGGAACTTACCTGGTCCACGCCGAGGGAGATGTCATCTTGCCTCGGCGTGTCTTCCGGGTATCACCGCTCCAGCGATGTGATTGGCTGCAGCAGCGATGTCGTCACTCCCGTGCATGCGCGCGGGAGACTTCCCCCCGGCAAGGTCCGGCGGCTGCTGGGCGTTTAGCCGAGGATCTCTGATGCGCATGCGCCGCTGCAGTCAGCGGCGCATTGCGAGGCGAATATCTCCTAAACCTTACAGGTTTAGGAGATATTCTTTATACCTACAGGTAAGCCTTACCTGTAGGTTAAAGTGGTAGTACAGAGTTTACTACCACTTTAAAGGGGGCTTTCAGATCCCAATAATTCCCCCTCCCACAACCCCTGACAACCACTAACCAGGGTTGTGGGGAAGAGGCCCTTTGCCCATATAAAAATGTTGAGGGAATGGGGGGGGGGGGCGGCACTTGCTTGCCCCCCCCTCCCTGGATTTGGGGAGGGCATGAGTTTTTTCCCCCCTTTTATTTTGACATGGGGTACCCCTTAAAATCCATACCTGACCCATAGGGCCTGGTAAAGATTGGTGGGGGCCCTTTCCGTTTTTTTTCAACTTTATCTTATATTCTTTGGTTTACATTTGATATCAGCGGGAAGTCGCTGTGAGGTGTGGAATTGCCTTGGCCACAAACGCTTGGCCTATTACAAGTGACAGCTTTCTATTGGGCTAGGCCACCTGAAATCAGAAGTGAATCCGGACGCACCCATTGGTGATTAAAGCGGAAGTAAACTCAACCATAAAAACAGCTTCAACACTCCTATTAGTTGTGCTCTCAACCAAACTGCCAAACCATCCAATGGCTAGTGTCATAACTGATCACACGTGCGCCATCATTGCAGTTGTAGATTAAACAGAGGCAAAGATAGCAGCTTACTTACTTGGGGGGGTACTTACACTTTAAATACCACCAAAAGAAAGCTTGGTCTCAAAAAAAAAAAAAAAAAGGAATAAAAATGACAGTGTTGCATGACCACACAATTGTCATTCAAAGTGCGACAGCGCTGAAAGCTGAAATTTGGCCTGGGCAGGAAGGGGGTGAAGGTGCCCGGTACTAAAGTGGTTACAGAAAATCTGTAGAGGTGACGTAACACCGGACCCCCTCGCTGTACTTACCTCCTGCAAACCGCTCCACCGGTCTGAGGGTTTGAAATCCCCGCTGCTTTCTCCCCTCTCTCTCTCTCTCTCTCTCTAGCGCTGCCAGTACGACTGAGATGCTAATTGGTCAGCATAGTCACATGGACGGTGCTGACCAATCAGCACTTTAATGAATCCACCTCTCAGTACAGTATACGTCTCTCCATTTCTACTTACCCTGTAATGGTGTGGAGTGTGCGACTACAGTGAAGATTTTCCTTTCCCCTGACAGAATGGGTTGCACTCCCCCACAATGCACTGCAGGTCTTTCCCTTCTGTAGAGAAGTGTATCCTGCTCTTATTATACTCCACAATACTGGAGTATTAGAAGCTACACACCTCCCTGATATCAGATACATACTCAGCCTGCCATACTGGTAACAGAACATCATTTTCTAATACATTGTGAACCTGAACTTTCCTACCAGAGTCCTATAATGCTATAAGGATTGTAGAAGCGCCTCTGTCCATCACAGTCTATGGTTCGGTTATAGAAAAGTCAGCTAACCTACTTCCACTGCACACAGCTCTCCTCTTCAGTTCTTACGTGCGCAGGGACGCACCGACGTAGAGCACGCCGCAGCCATGCTTGATGCTGGCACGTTCTTTCCCCGCCCCCCAATGTAAAGCTCAGTCAGCGCTGCGCTCTCCGGTGTGCTGTCATATTTCTGCCAGGAAGTTGATTCGGCTCTCTGTGATGTGATTGGTTGCTAAGTGCTTGCGTGTCAAGCCAGCCCGCTACTTCCCGGAAGGAGGAAGCGGCTGCCGGAGCTCGGCACGGGTTGTGAAGGATCAGAGCTATTGGTAATACCGGGCTGAGCCAGCTGGGAGAGGACAGTCAGCGCCTGAGAGAAGGGACGGGGGCCTCGTATTCATAAAGGAGGAGTGTGGTGGTCGGGTGTTCCAGCAGTCCGGTGTGCCTGGTAGCGGGTGTCAGGATGTTGCCGCTCTCTATAAAGGACGATGAATATAAGCCGCCCAAATACAACGTGCCCCGGAAAGTGTCCGGCTGGATCAGGTGAGGGCAACGCGGGGTGTACACGTGGCACTGTACCGTATGTGTGTCTGGGGAAAGAGGACACACTAATGGATACGTGTGTCCGGGGAGAGGGGCCACACTGTACTGTATATGTGTGTGTCTGGGGAGAGGGGCCACACTGTACTGTATATGTGTGTGTCCGGGGAGAGGGGCCACACTGTACTGTATATGTGTGTGTCTGGGGAGAGGGGCCACACTGTACTGTATATGTGTGTCTGGGGAGAGGGGCCACACTGTACTGTATATGTGTGTGTGTCCGGGGAGAGGGGCCACACTGTACTGTATATGTGTGTGTCCGGGGAGAGGGGCCACACTGTACTGTATATGTGTGTGTGTCCGGGGAGAGGGGCCACACTGTACTGTATATGTGTGTGTCTGGGGAGAGGGGCCACACTGTACTGTATATGTGTGTCTGGGGAGAGGGGCCACACTGTACTGTATATGTGTGTGTCCGGGGAGAGGGGCCACACTGTACTGCATATGTGTGTGTCCGGGGAGAGGGGCCACACTGTACTGTATATGTGTGTGTCCGGGGAGAGGGGCCACACTGTACTGTATATGTGTGTCCGGGGAGAGGGGCCACACTGTACTGTATATGTGTGTGTGTCCGGGGAGAGGGGCCACACTGTACTGTATATGTGTGTGTCCGGGGAGAGGGGCCACACTGTACTGTATATATGTGTGTGTCCGGGGAGAGGGGCCACACTGTACTGTATATGTGTGTGTCCGGGGAGAGGGGCCACACTGTACTGTATATGTGTGTGTCCGGGGAGAGGGGCCACACTGTACAGTATATGTGTGTGTCCGGGGAGAGGGGCCACACTGTACAGTATATGTGTGTGTCTGGGGAGAGGGGCCACACTGTACAGTATATGTGTGTGTCTGGGGAGAGGGGCCACACTGTACTGTATATGTGTGTCCGGGGAGAGGGGCCACACTGTACTGTATATGTGTGTCCGGGGAGAGGGGCCACACTGTACAGTATATGTGTGTGTCCGGGGAGAGGGGCCACACTGTACAGTATATGTGTGTGTGTCCGGGGAGAGGGGCCACACTGTACAGTATATGTGTGTGTCCGGGGAGAGGGGCCACACTGTACTGTATATCTGTGTGTGTCCGGGGAGAGGGGCCACACTGTATATGTGTGTCCGGGGAGAGGGGCTGCACTGTACTGTATAGGTGTGTGTCTGGGGAGAGGGGCCACACTGTACTGTATATGTGTGTGTCTGGGGAGAGGGGCCACACTGTACTGTATATGTGTGTGTCTGGGGAGAGGGGCCACACTGTACTGTATATGTGTGTGTCCGGGGAGAGGGGCCACACTGTACTGTATATGTGTGTGTCCGGGGAGAGGGGCCACACTGTACTGTATAGGTGTGTCCGGGGAGAGGGGCCACACTGTACTGTATATGTGTGTGTCTGGGGAGAGGGGCCACACTGTACTGTATATGTGTGTGTCCGGGGAGAGGGGCCACACTGTACTGTATATGTGTGTGTCCGGGGAGAGGGGCCACACTGTGCTGTATATGTGTGTGTCCGGGGAGAGGGGCCACACTGTACAGTATATGTGTGTGTCTGGGGAGAGGGGCCACACTGTACAGTATATGTGTGTGTCTGGGGAGAGGGGCCACACTGTACTGTATATGTGTGTCCGGGGAGAGGGGCCACACTGTACTGTATATGTGTGTCCGGGGAGAGGGGCCACACTGTACAGTATATGTGTGTGTCCGGGGAGAGGGGCCACACTGTACAGTATATGTGTGTGTGTCCGGGGAGAGGGGCCACACTGTACAGTATATGTGTGTGTCCGGGGAGAGGGGCCACACTGTACTGTATATCTGTGTGTGTCCGGGGAGAGGGGCCACACTGTATATGTGTGTCCGGGGAGAGGGGCTGCACTGTACTGTATAGGTGTGTGTCTGGGGAGAGGGGCCACACTGTACTGTATATGTGTGTGTCTGGGGAGAGGGGCCACACTGTACTGTATATGTGTGTGTCCGGGGAGAGGGGCCACACTGTACTGTATATGTGTGTGTCCGGGGAGAGGGGCCACACTGTACTGTATAGGTGTGTCCGGGGAGAGGGGCCACACTGTACTGTATATGTGTGTGTCTGGGGAGAGGGGCCACACTGTACTGTATATGTGTGTGTCCGGGGAGAGGGGCCACACTGTACTGTATATGTGTGTGTCCGGGGAGAGGGGCCACACTGTGCTGTATATGTGTGTGTCTGGGGAGAGGGGCCACACTGTACTGTATATGTGTGTGTCCGGGGAGAGGGGCCACACTGTACTGTATATGTGTGTGTCCGGGGAGAGGGGCCACACTGTACTGTATGTGTGTGTCCGGGGAGAGGGGCCACACTGTACTGTATGTGTGTGTCCGGGGAGAGGGGCCACACTGTACTGTATATGTGTGTGTGTGTCCGGGGAGAGGGGCCACACTGTACTGTATGTGTGTGTCCGGGGAGAGGAGCCACACTGTACTGTATATGTGTGTGTGTGTATGTGTGTGTCCGGGGAGAGGGGTCACACTGTACTGTATATGTGTGTGTGTCCGGGGGGAGAGGGGCCACACTGTACATCATCAGCCATGGATCTACACCTGCTGGCCATGTACAGTGACCTCCAGTGTATATAGGAGGCATCACACACTGGGGGGCTCTGGACCGAACTCTTCTGCCATTGGGGCGGAGGGAGGGTCCAGGAGTGCATGGGGTGAAATCTCCCTCTCTCCTAACATTTATACTATTTGAAGTCGTTGGTTGTAGCCAATGACGTGGCGTGTGGGTGGACCCCCCCCCCCCCCCCAGGCTGCAGCAGCGTAGGGTGCACCCAGCCGTCAGGTCTTCCTGAGGGCTCGTTTGCATTTGCTTTAAACTGTTGCATTGGACACGCTTTTTTAAAGCTCCTGTGACTAAATATAATGGTTACCTTACAGTCCTGTTCACATGTTGGGGTATAATGGTGTTAAAAAATTAAACCTCATGTCTCTTTTTGATGCTTCGGAGCATCTCCAAAGCCTCCATAAAAGTCTGACAACAATCGTTTACAGCATCCAAAGCTTCTGAGAGACTTTCACCATTCTCTGTGTTTTTAGAGGTACTGCAGGTGTAAAATATCCCAGGATGCACTGGGAAACCAACAAGCGAACCGGGAAGATGTCATCAGTGGTCACTTCCAGTTTGTGTGTGTATATATTCTGCAAGTGTCTGGTGCAGACGTCACATCTGGTGAGGGGGAACCCGAGAGAAGAGGATCAGCAGAGCTGGGGGTACTAATAACCTGGGGATCTGCTGAATGAGGGTAGCTGGGAATCTGATGAATAGGGTTACTACTGAGCTTGGGTTTTACTGGGCTCCTTTTAAAACAAATAAAAAATAAGCACACACAGGACATTTAATGAAACTTGGCAAAGCATCAAAAACATTGAAAAAGCGTGTTGAATCGGTGGGCGCTTTAATGAACCCTTAAAGACAATCTTGGGTGATAGACATCTAACATGTTTAGTCGCCCACACAAAGGACACTGGTGAAGATGCAGATTGTAAGCGTGTTGAATCGGTGGGCGCTTTAATGTGTGTTAAAGTGCAAATGAACCCTTAAAGACAATCTTGGGTGATAACATGTTTAGTTGCCCACACAAAGGACACTGGTGAAGATGCAGATTGTAAGCATGTTGAACATCACCTTACAGGCTGCACTGTTTGTCAAATTCAGCTTCAGCAGTGGTAAATGATGACATTTTAAGTCGATCTTTTAGTAAGTGATTTTCCTAAGCTGAGCTGTTGCCTGCTGCAGGCAGGGGGAAGCATTTCCCAAGTCTCCTCTCCCACCTATTTATCAGACTGTGACAAAGTGAGACATGTTTCTGTATAAGACATTTGTAAATGGCCAAGAACTGCCCAGGCATCGGATTGGCATGGGAGGGTCATCTGAGCTACAACTCTGTGCAGGAAGTGTATAGCCTGGATGATCCCTGAACAAAGATAGTTCTGTCCTTCTGGAAATCAAATCAGATAAATGCATTGTCTGGGGGCTTAGGGGGGCTTCGATGAGGTCCCACAGTTTTGGTGTGGTTTCAGAAAGCGTGCAGGAGTATTGGCGTGCTTTCTGAAACTGGACCAAAACCACAGGACCTCATAGAAGTCTATGGCAAAGCATGGCTAACCCTCACAAAACAAAAATGAAGCTGCTCTTACTGTGTTCTGTAAGAGAGGTAAAACCTAACTGTAAGTATTTAAACACACACATTGCATATCATGCATACACTAAACCTAACAATATATACTCACCGGCCACTTTATTAGGTACACCCAATTGTTGCGCGACACAAATTGCAAATCAGCCAATCACATGGCAGCAACTCGATGCATTTAGGCATCTAGATGTGGTGAAGATGACTTGCTGAAGTTCAAACCGAGAATCAAAACAGGGCAGAAACGTGATTTAAGTGACTTTGAACATGGCATGGTTGTTGGTGCCAGATGGTCTGGTCTGAGTATTTTTTCAAAAACTGCTGATCTGCTGGGATTTTCACACACAACCATCTCTAGGGTTTACAGAGAATGTTCCAAAAAATAGAAAATATCCAGTGAGCAGCAGTTGGGTGGAGGAAAGTGTTGTCAGAGGAGAATAGGCAGGCTGGTTTGAGATGATGGACATCAGTAACTTAACCACTTAAGACCAGGACCTTTATGCAGGTAAAGGACCTGGCCAGTTTTTGCGATTCGGCACTGCGTCGATTTAACTGACAATTGCGCGGTCGTGCGACGTGGCTCCCAAACAAAATTGGCGTCCTTTTTTTCCCCACAAATAGAGCTTTCTTTTGGTGGTATTTGGTCACCTCTGCGGTTTGTATTTTTTGCGCTATAAACAAAAATAGAGCGACAATTTTTAAAAACATTCAATATTTTTTACTTTTTGCTATAATAAATATCCCCCAAAAAGATATAAAAAAAGTTTTTTTTTCTCCACAGTTTAGGCCGATACGTATTCTACCTATTTTTGGCAAAAAAGTCAATAAGCTTTTATCGATTGGTTTGCGCTAAATGTATAGCGTTTACAAAATAGGAGATAGTTTTATTGCATTTTTATTAATTATTATTATTTTTTTTTTTTCGTGACTGCGACATTATGGCGAACACTTTTTACACATTTTTGGGACCATTGTCCTTTTCACAGCAAAAAATGCTATAAAAATGCATTGTTTACTGTGAAAATTAAAATTTCAGTGTTGGAGTTAAGCACTAGGGGGTGCTGTAAGGGTTATGTGTGATCTCATACGTTTTTCTAACTAAAGGGGGGCGGGGCTGGATGTGTGACGCCATTGATCGTGTTTCCCTATATCGGGGAACACACGATCAATGAAGCTGCCACTGTGAAGAACAGGGAAGCTGTGTTTACACACAGCTCTCCCCGTTCTTCAGCTCCGGGGACCGATCGCGGGACTCAGCCGGCGATCGGGTCCCGCGGGTGTGCGCCTGCGACCCACGGTCTGGCACTTAAAGAGGACGTACAGGTACGTGCTTGTGCCCAGCTGTGCCATTCTGCCGACTTATATCTGCAGGAGGCGGTCCTTAAGTGGTTAAATAACCACTCGTTACAACTGAGGTATGCAGAAAACCATCTATGAACCTTGAAGCAGATGGGCTACAGAGCAGAAGACCACACCGGGTGAGACTCCTGTCAGCTAAGAATATTAAACTGAGGCTACAATTCACACAGGCTCACCAAAATTGGACTATAGGAGATTGAAAAAAAAACGTTGCCTGGTCTGAGTCTCGATTTCAGCTTCGACATCAGATGGTAGGGTCAGAATTCGGTGTAAACAACATGAAAGCATGGATCCTTCCTGCCTTGTATCAACAGTTCAGGCTGGTGGTGGTGCTGCAATGGTGTGAGGGATATTTTCTTGGCAAACTTTGAGCCCCTTGGTACCAAATGAGTATTGTTTAAATGCCACGGCCTACCTGAGTATTGTTGCTGACCATGTCCATCCCTTTACGACTACAGTGTTCCCATCTTCTGATGGCTTCTTCCAGCAGGATAATGCACCATGCCACAAAGCTCAGATCATCTCACCACTGGTTTCTGGAACATGACAATGAGGTCACTGTCCCCAATGGTTTCCAAAGTCACCAGATCTCAATCCAATAGAACACCTTTGGAATGTGGTGGAACGGAAGATTTGCATCATGGATGTGCCGCCGACAAATCTGTAGCAACTGTGTGATGCCATCATGTCACTATGGACCAAAATCTGAGGAATGTTTCCAACACCTTGTTGAATCTACTCAGACGCTACGAAGAATTAAGGCGGTTCTGAAGGCAAAGGGGGGTCCAACCCAGTACTAGTAAGGTGTACCTAATAAAGTGGCCAGTGAGTGTATATCTGGTGCTGGATGCGCTTCACCTAGTCGTGTCCTTCTCTGCTGACTTTTTATCTACAATGAATTCTGTCTTATGCTATGTTGAGGCACCACTCCGAAGGACTAAAAGTACCAGTCCACCCAAATGCTCTTTTACTACAGACTAGGTGTAGTGTGGGTTGATGTGTCAGGGTTATAGGTGTTGGATACTCCCTACAGTGACATCTCCCTGTCATAACTCTTTGGGTTGTACCTGGCCTGGGACATTTGGGTGTCTCCACGTCTCTTGTGACATTTTCCAGAATATAAAAGAAATAAAAATGCCATTATAGGGAGTGGGAACACCTCATAATGGGCTCAGCAGGTGTTTTCAGATGACAAGTTTTATATACATCTATAATGGTGTCCCAAAGAGCAAAAATCGCATTTTGGTGACTTAAAACTGAGCTCCAGGAATTACCTGCATTGCATATTTACATTGAAAGCCAATAACTATGTATAAAAATGCAGGCAGAGTAGTTTTCCTGAACCAGTGTGAGCAGACATTCTTTTCTGACCACATTGGCAGGAAACAATCCTTTAGTTACACTGACTCATCTCTATGTAAACATGCTTAGTAGCAGGATCTTCAAGACTTGTCATGAAAATGTTTCATTAGTCAAAACAGGCTTTAGAATGGTAACATGGTGTTTTTAAAGTAGCTGGATGACCTATTGCTTCATCTGTATCTTTTTACTTTTGCAGGTCCATCTTCTCTGATTCTACATCAAGAAATTTATTCGGCTTTCTTTGCTTGAATTTATCCTTTGCTTTTGTGGAACTCTTTTATGGAATATGGAGCAACAGGTAATGAGTCATTTGACCGCATGTGTATGTATGTTTTGCTTGTGGCATAAATGAAAGGAGTCCCAAATCGGCAAATCATTTGTAAAGCTTTATTTTTGTGCAGTGACTATAAAAGCCACCCCCACCAAATTCTGTGTAGCATTGAATTTTATGAAACAGAAACCGCTGGATTTCTAATTGCATACTGAGCTGAAGTGCTTGAATCAGTTGCCTGAAGTCTCTACTACTTTTTCTCATGACATCCAACACTATTATTAGTGGGAAGTTGAGATTTATTATAGTCCCAGTATTTTCACTCTAACTCATTGAATGTTCTTTAGCCCAGGTTCACACTGAGTGCGGGAATGGAATTGTGAAAGTTCAGCTGAACCCGTGTAATTTCATTCCTGTATGTCAGTCCCGACTTCGGGGGCGATTTCAGAGACATCTGTGCAGGTTTCTGCACAGATGTTAATGGAAATCTCTCCCTGAAATCGCCAAAAGTAGTACAGAAACTACTTTTGGCAATTGGTGCGGCACCAGTTCTGACGCTGCCATCCCAGCAATTGCCGCCGATTTGACATGTCAAATTGCATCAATATGAACCAGGGCCTGAAGTGGTATCAAAAGTTTTGCTTAAAAAGTCATACTTTCCTGCTGTGTGGTTTTTGCACAGAGCAGCTCGATCCTCTTCTTCTTGGGTCCCCTTCCAGTGCTCCTGGCTTCTCCTCATGACCAGTTCACCCAATAGCAAGCTGCTTGATGTGTAATGGCTCCTACCGCTTGGCTCTGCCGCTCTCCCCTCAATTGCTCCTGCAGCTCTCTGTCAATAAGGAGAGGAGCACCAGGACAGCCAAGGGCTCTTGTGCAACATCGCTGGATTGAGAGGGGGCACAGGTGAGTATTGGAGGTGCTGTGGGGGGAGCAGCACATAGAATACATGAAGGGAGTGTCATGGTCTGGGGCTGCATGAGTGCTGCCGGCACTGGGGAACTACAGTTCATTGAGGGAACCATGAATGCCATGTTGAACTCTATGCCCTAGAGGGTTAAAGCAGTGCTGGAAAATAATGGTGGCACCATAAAATATTGACACTTTGGGCCCAATTTGGACATTTTCACTTAGGGGTGTACTCGCTTTTTGCCAGCAGTTTAGACATTAATGGCTGTGTGTTGCATTATTTCAAGGTGACAGCAAAGTCACTGTTATATAAGCTGTACACTCACTACTTTACATTGTAGCAAAGTGTAATTTCTCCAGTGTTGTCACATGAAAACATATAGTAAAATTATTTACAAAAATGTGAGGGGTGTACTCACTTTTGTGAGATACTGTAGTGGAATGACCTTTTGGATTACATCTGTATGTAGAGGGCTTTTTTTACTCCTATAAATTGGCCCTATTGTGTTCAACAGATGCCTGACCTTTTCAAAAAGCTGTAAGTGAATTTGTCCTGCTTGCTATATAATCTTGAGATTATTATTAGTTATTTTTCCCCAGTCCTTTGTTCTGTTTTCGTTCCAAATAGCCCTTAGTCACATTGGTGTTGCACATCAGAACCAGTCTCTTGTTTTACCTTAGTGGATAAGGTTACTAAGGTTGTTTGGATAGCTGTAAAGCTGTGCTAGACGCACTCATTTTTATTATTCAGAATCTATAAACTTCTAACAGCTTGCTCAGCACTTGAATATACTGGTTCTATCTAATCGTGCTGCATGTCCACTGTAGGCAAGATGATTGATATCACATAAGTTGTGCATCCAGCTGTTTGCTTATGCCATTTAAAATTTCTCCACCAGCAAACATTTGTTAGTATGTATGAGCATATACAATATGTGGAGTGCAGTGTTTTTTTTTTGTATTAAAGATGGTGGCAACAAAAGTGTCTGTATAAGGCTCCTTTCACACGAGCAGTCTGATCGGGTCCGTCTTTCAGACAGACCTGATTGGATCCTCCATTCTCCTCTATTGAGCGGCACATGTAAATGGTCTTGTCTGTTCACATCTGCCTACCTCCAATGAAATTGTCTGTTTTTACACCCGCCTACCTCCAGTTCGATCCGGCAAAAACAAACGGCAGGGGATTTGTTCCCCCTCTATCTGGCAGAATCTGAGGAAAATCGCCTATAGAGCAGAGTGGGTTGTGTCCGTATCCACTCTGCATAAGCAAAGAGGACATGAACCTGTCATCTGGCCACTTTGCTCAGCTCAGAAGGGGATCAGCAGTCCGATCCTGCCTGTCTGAAAGGGGCCGAGATGAATTCCTGATATGCCACAATATGTAGTAATTGTTTTGTTTTTCAAGAAAGCTTCATCTTTTATCGTTTAAAAAAAAAAAAAAAAAAAAAAATCATGTGACTTGGTCATTATGTCTGAATTTAAAGCGGATGTCCACTGAAAAAAAATATTAAAAGCCAGCAGCTACAAATACTGCAGCTGCTGACTTTTAATATTAGGACATTTACCTGTCCTGGAGTCCAGCGCTGTCCTCAGCAGAGGACGAGCGATCGCTCGTCACTCTGCTGCCCCCCCCCCCTCCATCCTCGGTGAGGGAACCAGGAAGTGAAGCGCTCCGGTTCCCTACAGTGCATGCGTGAGTCGCGCTACGCCTGCCGATTGGCTCCTGCTGTGCACTGAGAGCCGAGTGTTCCTAGAACACAACGGGGACGGGAGGTGACGTCATGCCCGCAGTTTACCCGAGACTGTGTGGCCGGAAGTGGGTGCAAATACCTGTCTTTAGACAGGTATCTCCACCCCCCTCCCCCCTGAAAGGTGTCAAATGGGTGTGACCTTTATGCTAATGATGGCCTGAGCGTGGAGCAGTGGCTTACACCCGTCGTATCATCTAAGGAGCATGCGCAGTAACGTGGACGCATGATCGCTTCCCTGTGCGCATGCTCACAACTTCCTGGGATACGCCGGCCCACCGGCTTACGCCGAGCGCATAAATACACCTAGACATGCACCCGTCCGACGCAAAAGTACATCCTGCTTTTTTCCCCCCCCTGAGCAAGGTACTTTTGCGGTGCGATGGCTGCTGTAGATTCTGAGAAGGACAGGAGGAATAAGAATTTCTCGCCAGAGGAGAAGGCAGTCCTCATCTCTGCCATTGAGAAGTTTGACGTCTTCCTCCATGGTGCCCAGAGTTGCAATACCAGCCGGGCCAGGAAACAGTTCATCCTGGAGACCATAGCTAGTGATGTCAGTGCCCTTGACAGTGAGTCCCGGACCGCCGAGGATATTAATAAAAAAAATTAATGATCTGAGGTGCCAGGTTCGGGAGAAGGTGGCCGCCATCAAGAAGCCAGAGGGTCAAGGGGGGGCGGACCACCATGTGCGGTGAGCTTGACCCCGGAGGAGGAGGTGATTGCCCGGTGTCTGGAGAGGGAGCAGTTGGAGGGCGTGGAGGGCTTTGATTCCCTTGATCAGGCCTCGAGGACAGGTAAGTGCTTTTTATCCCCTATCCGGTGTGTAGCATGTGAGGGGGTGGAAGGGAACATGTGACAAGTGTGTGGGTCCACCAACATGTGAATGCTTTTTGTCATCCACAGATGTGCAGGAGGGAGCGGGGCCATCTGCTGCCGGTTGGCCATCCCACGCCATCTTCCCCGGGAACATCCTCAGCCTGACCCCCTAGGAAGCCAAGATCCAGCGGTGGAGGGGAGTGCCCACACCTCTCCTCTCGCCCCCCATCAGGGGAAGCCCCTCTGGCTCAGCCCCCAGCAGGGGAAGCCCCTCAAGGGCCTCACCATACAGCCGGTCCCAAGTATCTTCTGCCCCCAGGAAGGCGACACGGAAGACCAGGGGTGTTCCTGATTCCGTGCAGGAACAAATTGCAAGGGACCAGACCCGGCATATGGGGGAAATAGCCGGGAACCTGCACAGGGTGGCTGACAGCCTGGCCTCCTCGGCACAGATTACAGATGCAGTGCAGGATGTCGGTGGCAATTGTGCTGCAGTGGTCACCTGGCTGGGGGAGCTGCAGGCCACCACAGCAAACCTGGTGTCAGAGGTTCAGACCCTGACTGTGGCGGTCCAGGCCAACACGGCTGCTATCCAGGAGGAGGGGAGGCAGCGCAACCAGCGTCACAACTTCACCCGCCAGCTGAGGATGCACAGACCAATCGGTTCCTCAGCTGCATTGCCGTGGCCTTGGAGGGCAGGCAGCCATCACATGCCAGGAGTGGCAGACCTAGGGATGAGCCACCTCAAGATGCCCCGCCCCCACCCGAGGCTCCCCCAGGCAGCTGAGTAGCCAGAGAGGTGGCACCAGGCGCAGCCCACGTCAGGGCAAATGAGTGCCGTATTTTTTTTTGTTGTGCTCAGGATATGAGTTTTTTTTTATTTGATTTCTGCTCCGGTCATGAGCCTTTTATTTTATTTACGACTGCACACGGTCAGTAGTGCAGGCTACAGTGTGACTGGTGTGTGAATGTGGGGGTGACATACCTGCCAGTAAGGTGTGTCACCCTGGGTCGTCGGGGAGAAGTTATCCCCACGACCGTGTGAATGTGGTATGAATGGACAGCGACACCATTGGGGCCTTGGCGCGACGTTGCTGCTCCCAAGTCCTGCATGGTGGACTTCGGCTAATCCAATGTGAAGTGGATGTGGTGTGTGTGTGAGCTAGGGACCACAGTGGTGTGCATGCATGCATTCTCCTTGTGCCATGATGAATGTGTGTGTGTGTGTTTAGTGTGCAAAGATACCTACCACGAGGAATCTCCTGACTGCTCTTCCCTCAGCAGACGGGGTAGCCTCGGTTAGGGGGGGGGGGGACTGTGTGGTTCGCGGGTCAGGTCATCACATATGTCAATCTCCAGGCCCTTTCTCATGACGTAGTTGTGTAGCATGCAACATGCACCGATGATCTGGCACACAAAGTTTGGGGAATACAACAGGGTGACCCCGGACTTATCCAGGCATCGGAAGCGGGACTTCAGGAGGGCAAATGTGCGTTCCACCACTGCACGGGTACGTATGTGTGCAGCATTGTAGTTTCTCTCTCCTCTGGTTTGGGGATTCCGGAATGGAGTCATGAGATGGGGCCCAAGTGCATATGCAGAGTCACCTAGAAAGGAAAAGACAGGAGGATGTTGGTCGTGCATGTGCCCCTCGTGATGTCTGAATCATAGGGTCGGACAGTCATGCCGGACTCCCATGTCACTCACCAACCAGACAGCTGTTCCCATACACACTCTGTTCGAATTCTGTTGGGATGTTGCTTTGGCGGTATATGTAGCTGTCGTGGCTGGCCCCCGGGGTGTTTGGCACTGACGTGCCATATGAGGCATTTGGCATCGGCTACCACCTGTACATTGATGGAATGCCAATGCTTACGTTTACGGTATATGTGCTCTGTGGCACGTGGGGGCCGTAGTGCCACGTGTGCAATCAATGGCCCCCACGGTGCGTGGGAATCCTGCAATTCTGAAGAAATCCTGCATTGCCTTCTGCCGCAGATGCTCATGGGTGTGTTTGATGATGTGGTGGGAAATGCGTGTGAGGATTGTGGGGACAACCTGGTGCACGCATCTGCTCATGGTGGATTGTGACATCCCAGCCACTACTCCACTTGTACGCTGAAAAGATCCACTTGCACCTGAATCTGAAGATGCGATACACCTCCGGATCACCCATGCCAAAGACGTTCATGCGCATGCGGTATATACTCTCCCGTGCCCTCCTACGTGCCGGTGGACACATTAGTAGTGCTAGCACCACGGCTGCCCCTGGCATGTTGGCGCACAGATGTGTTGTCCTGCAAGTGGGGTTGCTTAGCTCATCCGTAACGGTGCTGCTGTAGCTACTCTCCAGCTGACCTGTGCAAGTCTGGTGCAGAGATAAACCAGCTTTTTGATGGAATAACTTTAGGCCGGACGTACGACTTGCGTGCACCGCACGTACATTCGTGAATCGCCGTTTCTCTCTCATTTGCATTTTTAAATAGGAAATCAATGGGAGCGCCAGATGCGTCCAGTGTAAATATGCGCCCATGCTACGCCGGCGTAGGAAAGTTACGTCGGTCGGAG
This sequence comes from Rana temporaria, assembly GCF_905171775.1. Classification (NCBI taxonomy): domain Eukaryota; kingdom Metazoa; phylum Chordata; class Amphibia; order Anura; family Ranidae; genus Rana; species Rana temporaria. The sequence continues at coordinate 126,069,237 of NC_053495.1, read as the reverse complement.
GAAGCCTATTTTCAGGCGTATCTAGTTCTGTGGGTACGGCACATTGATACGACGGCGCATATTTGCACTTACGTGGCGTATCTGTAGATACGTCTGCGTAAGTCTTTCTGAATCTGGCTATGTACATTTTGTGCAAATCAATCGATAAACGCTTATTGCGTTTTTTTTTTACCAAAAATGGGTAGAAGAATACGTATCAGCCTAAACTGAGAAAAAATAATGTTTTTTATATCTTCTTTTTTTTGGGGGGGGGGATATTTATTATAGCAAAGAGTAAAAAATATTGCATTTTTTTCCCGAAATTGACACTCTATTTTTGTTTATAGCGCAAAAAATAAAAACCGCAGAGGTGATCACATACCACCAAAAGAAAACTCTATTTGTGGGAAAAAAAGGACGCCAATTTTGTTTGGGAGCCACATCGCACGACCGCGCAATTGTCAGTTAAAGCGACGCAGTGCCGATTCGCAAAAACTGGCCAGGTTCTTGACCTACATAATGGTCCGGGTCTTAAGTGGTTAATAAAACCTTTTTACACAACAGCTGCCTGCTTTTATAGACAAAAGTTGACGCTAACAAATACTAGGAGACCAATTATTACGCTGGTTTAGTCATACTTCTTCCAGTGTGATCCATGTATGATATATTTAATTACAATGTTACTTCAGGCTTTAGCCATCTAAAAAATACTGACACCATTCCCTACTCGACTCTCCAAAACAGAAACTTTTTGGCCTTGGACACACTTTAAAGGAACACATATGATTTATTGAGGTCAATGTGCAAGTTAAAGAGAGGAATGAAAGCACTTGCTCAAATACACATAAAGGCGTGTGATTTTTATCTTTGTAACTCTGGCGTAGGTATTATGTCAGTGGGGGTGTCGCATTTTAAAGCTTTTTGTGTATTTGTCCGTTGGAGGAGGAATTTACTTCACAGCCATTACCTTCGGTAGCACTTCCTTTTTGATTGTAAGCTCCCATTAGCCAGGCTTCCTAACCATCTTGTTTTAAACTATTTTAGAACTATAATGTTGGTGCTACATAAATCCTGTATTATAATTAATGATTTTACTGAAAGGGAACTGTCCACTCATCATCCAATGGTCTAGTGCTCACTTCATAATTTTAATGTGTTTGTTTATCAGTACGTGAATTAACCATCATTGTGTATTATGCAAAAGTTTGCAAAACAACCATGAGCGTCTCTTGAGCTACGTTTGGTGATGTAAAGGATATAGCATTAGAAACAATACAGATGCAAAAAAAAACAAAGCCTTTTAGTATAGGAAATAGAAATCTGGCAGCATGCTGGACAGCCAATATGCTTGAAGCTTGTGTTCTGGAAAAAACAGCAGTTGGAAAGAATTTTTGGTTTGTAGTTGTTGGGTTGATAAGAGATCAGCAAACATAGGTGGATGTTCTCCCATGAATGGTTAGACTTGATGAATCACAAAGTCAATCCAGAATCTGACTGTCACCACTTCTTTTCCAATCGGTTTACAGCACATTGGCTTAATGGTTGGCATTTCTTTCCTTCAGGTCTTGAGTCCTTGGTTTAAATCTGAGCCAGGACACTGTCTGCAGTCAATTTGCATGTTCTCTCTGTACTTGCATAGGTTTCCTGTGTGTTCCCCACTCTCCAAAAACATGCTGGTTGTGTGTGTGTGTGTGTGTGTGTGTGTGTGTCTTCAGATCAGCCTTTCTCCACTTTTTTTTTTTTTTTTAAATATGTTAAAATAACACTCTGGTCTTAAAGTGGGAGTAAACTCGCATGCATGATTTTTTACTTATAGGTGAACCTATAATAAGACTTGCTTAAAGGTACTGAAAAAAGACTAGGGGGGAATAGAAGCACCATCAGCGGTGACCGCGTGTCATTGGCGGGCTTTGTTCTAAGGCAAGTTTCACATAATGTGCTAGTATGCAATAGGGATTGACTTTTTTTATTTATTTTTTTGGGGATAAAGAGTTGGCCACAGAGGGGGTTCATTGTCTTTACTCGGTTGGCTGACCTAATAGATCTGCAATGTGAGAAGCACAGCTAATATATATATAGTGATGTAGGTAGAGGCATATACTGTAGTGTAATTGGCAAAAAAAAACAACCTCTTGAAAAGATTATATGTCCATGTAAGTCCTTTTCAAAGAGCTGTCTGTGACATTTTAGTAATAACCGGTTTCTTTTGTGTTTTTCAGCTTAGGCCTGATCTCAGATTCCTTCCATATGTTTTTCGACTGTACAGCATTGTTAGCTGGACTAGCTGCTTCTGTAATATCCAGGTGGAAAACAAATGAAGCTTTCTCATATGGGTAAGATCTATTTGTATTGTTATCTTGAGGGATTTGGGTGCCGAGTCCTGGGAGTTTGTATGCTCTTCTGTTTTGTAGTAAGTTTATTTGTGTGCTTCATTTTCTCTTTAAAAGCCTGTAAATTACCGTTTTCTATCACAATTGTCTGTACTGACTGCATGCATATGTCACACTGCAAGGTACATTGGACTCTAAGCTTTCAAAGGAGCTAGAACTGATGTGAATGCTTCTGCGTTATCTGTGAAATGCAGTATAAATTAATAATGTAAACAATACATTAACAGTTTAGGAATTGCAGAATACGTTTAGGCCTAGTTTACACTGATGTAAAATATAATTTTGAGCTGTTCCAAATGCATAGGTTTGCATGTCCTCTGAAATAACATTGTTTTAAATGAAGGCCGTTCACATCAATGCGGTGCGATTCTGATGTGGCTAAAAAATGGGTCCTGAGCGAGTTTGGTGCAGTGCAAATTCAGCTCCATAGACTTCAATTCGCATCAAATTCGCACCACGATTGCACTCAAAAACTGATGTAATTTACACGGCAGCAGTGTGAACTGAGCCTTAACCTGACAAAACGCAGTAAATTAATATTTTGGTTTTCTTATTCCAGAACATATTTATGCAAGTGCTACTCTTTATGTCTAGAGGAAAAGAGATTTTTATCTCCAAATACGGAAAGGTTTCTTCACAGTAAGAGATGTAGAATAGACTCCCTCCCAGTGGTGGTTCTGGCCAGTTCAGTAGATTGCTTTAAAAATGGCCTGGATACTTTTCTAAATGTACAGAATATAACCGAGTACTAACATTTTATAGGTAAAGTTGATCGGGGGAAAATCCGATTGGCTCTCGGGGGATCAGGAAGGAATTATTTCCCCTGCTGTAGAAAATTGGATCATGCTTTGCTGGGGTTTTTTGCCTACCTGTGGGTATAGGATTGTGTATATGGGATTGTATGATAATTTTGTTTTTATGGTTTAACTTGTGTTCAAAAAAGTTTTTTTTTTTTTATATATTTTTTTCAACCTGACTAACTATGTAACTTTTATCTATTAATGTTAGTAGCCAGTTATATTATGTACATTTTAGGAAATAATCCAAACCCAAGTTTGCCAGAACCACCTTTTGGAGGGAGTTTATTTCACATTTTCACAGCTCCTACTGTGAAGAAACCTTTCCGTATTTGGAGTTAAAATCTTTTTTCCTCTAAAAGTAAAGAGTGCCCCCTTGTCCTCTGTAATGACCTTAAAGTGAATAACTCAACACCAAGTTCACTATATGGACCACTAATGTATTTAGTTGATCACACCCCCCCCCCCCCCCCCCCCATTATTTTCTCAAGAGGAAAAAGATTTGGTTCCTCTAATCTTTCCACATAGCTGAGCTCCTCCATGCCTCTTATATATATTTTTTGCCCTTCTCTGCACCCACTCCAGTTCCCTGATACCGTTTCTGAGAACTGGTGCTCAAAACTGAACTATATTCCAGATGAGGTCCTACTAATTTGTACAGGGGTATAATGATTTCTCACTCACTTCTCGTAATACGAGAAAGGACTTTGCTCGCTTTGGAAACCACAGCTTGGCATTGCAGGCTATTGAAGAGTAGTTTCCCTGTTGGTCAGTTCTATACCACCATCACAACCTTTGCAGTGTCCAAATACGACCTGTCATGCAACACCCTCTTGTACTTAAACAGATTTTCCTATAGCAGCAGTCTCCTAAAGAAAGTTGTTCGCACTTAAATATGATTAGTGACTGTCATTCTATGTTGTCTGTGTTTCAGGCACTCAGAAATATATCCCCCCCCCCCTCTGGCGTGGCCAGCAAAGCATAATTAACAAGACTTAATTTATAATATGCTGCAGCTCTAAAGTGATTGTAAAGTCTTGTTTAAAAAAACAAACATGTTGTTATACTTGCCACCTCTGTGCAGTTGGTTTTGTTTTGCACAGAGCAGCCCAGATTTTTCTCTTCTCTGGCCCCTCTTTGCAGCTCCTGGCCCCTCCCTCCTATCGAGTGCCCCCTCAGCCAGCAGCTCTCTATGGGGTGGCACCTGAGTCGAGTCAGTGCTCCATGTATCCATTCAGACACAGAGCCCCGACCTGGCCCGTCCCCCTCTCTCCCTTAATTGGCTGACTTTGACAGCCTCGGGAACCAATGGCGCCGCTGCTGTTTCTCAGGCGATCGGGAGGAGTGTGCCAGATGACTTGGACACTCGTGGACATCACTGGAAAGAGATGGGGCTCAAGTTAGTAATTTGGGGAAGATCAGTAATTTTGGGAAGTCTGCTCTCTGCTGACGTCACCAAGATCAGTCCAGGCACCGTGTCATACCGACTTTGGGAGTCTTGATCCACCAGGTGCCTGGACTGAGATGGCTGCTGATTGACAGGCAGCAGCTATCCACTCGGAGGTGAGAGAACCGAGCCATCGGCAATGCTCGTTTCTCGGCGAAGATGCGACGTGGGACAGATGCTGAATCCACCTAGGTAAGTATTATTTATGGGTTAAAAAAAAAAAAAATCCCATTCTTTTTTAGAAGCATATTTGCTCCACAAGAAAGATGAACTTTCTGTGGTGTTGCCAATCAGTAGTTAATGTGTTGGTGTTACAAATGCCTAGAAATGGAAAGGGGTGATCTTTAAAGGTTCTTGTTGGTCTAATGTTAACGAAATCCAAGTTTCAACAGTCATGGTGTTTTTTGTGCTTTAATAATACATTTTAAGGTTATTAAATGTTTGTTTTTTGATTTGTACCATAGTTTCATGTAGGCAGTAATTGGAAGAGCGCACCTTTTTTAATGAGGTCTATTTGTGTAAATATTTGAAAAAGCTTGCAGTGGAAACAGGATCTTTATACATCAGTTCGGATCCTGCTACAGTTTGCTTATCCTGTTTGGTGTATATTGTGGGAGAATATTGAGATTTTATCATAGTTCTCTGTTAATAAAGAAATATTTTGGTGGGATATGGTTAGGACACTTGTCTATGCTTGCCACTGGAGGCCCAGTGTAAATCTATTTTGTGTCTCCCATCACACACTTTCTCTTACTACTGCTGCTTAAAGCAGAAGACTGACCATTTTTTTTATTTTTTTTTGCAGCTGCTGACTTTTTTTAAAATAAGGACACTTACGAAACGACTTTTTCTCCTTTTTATTTATTTTATAAGTGTATTTGTTTTGAGAGTAATACTTTTAAACTTAACCAGTTCCCGACCCCCGCATGTACATATACGTCCACAATATGGCACGTACAGGCACATGGGCGTACACGTACGTCCTCACCTATTAGCGGGTGGGGGGTCCGATCGGGACCCCCCCCCCCCGCTACATGCGGAGGTCGGGTCCGCTCGGGGAGCGATCCGGGACCACGGCGCGGCTATTTGTTTATAGCCGCTCCGTCGCGATCGCTCCCCGGAGCTGAAGAACGGGGAGAGCCGTATGTAAACACGGCTTCCCCGTCCTTCACTATGGCGGCGCATCGATCGCGTCATTCCCTTTATAGGGAAGACACGATCGATGACGTCATTCCTACAGCCACACCCCCCTACAGTTGTAAACACATACTAGGTGCACCCTAACTCCTACAGCGCCACCTGTGGTTAACTCCCAAACTGCAACTGTCATTTTTCACAATAAAGAATGCAATTTAAATGCATTTTTTGCTGTGAAAATGACAATGGTCCCAAAAATGTGTCAAAATTGTCCGAAGTGTCTGCCATAATGTCGCAGTCACGAAAAAAATTGCTGATCGCCGCCGTTAGTAGTAAAAAAAAAAAATTAATAAAAATGCAATAAAACTATCCCCTATTTTGTAAACACTATACATTTTGCGCAAACCAATCGATAAACGCTTATTGCGATTTTTTTTTTTTTTTTTTTTACTAAAAATAGGTAGAATAATACGTATCGGCATAAACAGAGGGAAAAAAATGTTTTTATATATGTTTTTGGGGGATATTTATTACAGCAAAAAGTTAAAAATATTGAATTTTTTTCAAAATTGTCGCTCTATTTTTGTTTATAGCGCAAAAACTAAAAACCGCAGATGTGATCAAATACCACCAAAAGAAAGCTCTATTTGTGGGGGGAAAAAGGACGCCAATTTTGTTTGGGAGCCACGTCGCACGACCGCGCAATTGTCAAAGCGACGCAGTCCCGAACTGTAAAAACACCTTGGGTCTTTAGGCTGCATATTGGTCCGGGGCTTAACTGGTTAAATGGATTTTACTTCTTCCTGACAGTACCAAGTATACAGAATTTTATATGCATCTCTGTAATTTTCTTACAGATACGTCCGGGCAGAGGTCCTGGCAGGTTTTGTGAATGGTCTGTTCCTGATCTTCACAGCATTTTTCATCTTCTCAGAAGGAGTGGAGGTATGTTGAATTAAGACTAGCAGTTATTTACCTGGGGGGATTTTAAAACCTAATTCCATGTTTTAATGAACTTTAAACAGTTATGCCGCATACACACAACAGTTTTTCATGTCATGGGGTGAAAAAAAACGATGTTTTTCTCTGCGTGATTCTGCTTGAGCAAAGCGCGGTGACGTACAACGGCACTATAAAGGGGAATTTCCATACGAATGGCGCCACCCTTTGCGCTAATTATGCAAATTTCCCTTCTCATAACTTGCTTCTGAGCATGCACGTTTCCCCCCCCCCGCCATTTAAGCCTACACACTACCTTTTTTCATGACGAGAAAAACGACAACGTGAAAAAAAATAGAGCAAGTTCTACATTTTTAATGCCCATTTTTTTTTTTGTCGCAAAAAAATGCTCTGGAAGCCTACACACGATCGGTTTTTAATGACCAATTAAAAAAAATGCATTTGAAACGGTCATTAGTTTGTTTGGACAAAGCTGGTCCAGACTATTTCCTTCAGTCGGATGCAGCAGCTGTCGGCACTGTATGACCTGTATATAGCCTCAGCTACATAGAGTATACAGTGCTGTGTTGCCAGCAGTAGAACAGGGACTTCCCCTCTCTCTCTCATAGAACAAAATTGAGTCAAGCTGAGCACTGCTAATCCATTTATTGGATTAGTTCAGGTGGATATCATGACATTATCCACTGATCTCTCCACCGTCACCAATACGAGGACGTCCTGTATGCGTTCAGAAAATACAGTGCTTCTGTGAATGGCTGAGAAGCACTCGGCCCAACTCCAATTTGTTCTGGGATGCGGATAGGAAGTCTTTGTTTCACTACAGAACACAGTGTTGTATACTATAGTCAGTTCATACAGTGCTGACACCTGCTGTATGTGTTTGGACCAGTTTATTTTCTCAGTTGAATGACACTGGAAGACTGAGGACATACTGCGAGTACAGGGTTTCTTGGACCCACCCTTCAGGGTGCCACCATGGTGTACTGCGCTCTGTGTTATACATAATCGATACTCTGCATCATTGAGGACTGCCCAGGGGAATATATGCAAAGGAACGTCTTCCTAATGTCATGTGGTCTGAAGACCTCTGAAAAAGGGGGAAAGATGGGAATTGGGCTTTAAAAAGTCCTCAACAAAAGACTTTACTGTGCTGCTCTTTAACCACTTAAGCCCCGGACCATATTGCTGCCTAAAGACCCAAGGGGTTTTTACAGTTCGGGACTGCGTCGCTTTAACAGACAATTGCGCGGTCGTGCGACGTGGCTCCCAAACAAAATTGGCGTCCTTTTTCCCCCACAAATAGAGCTTTCTTTTGGTGGTATTTGATCACCTCTGCGGTTTTTATTTTTTGCGCTATAAACAAAAATAGAGCGACAATTTTGAAAAAAAATGCAATATTTTTTACTTTTTGCTGTAATAAATATCCCCCAAAAACATATATATAAAAAAAAAAATTTCCCTCAGTTTAGGCCGATACGTATTCTTCTACCTATTTTTGGTAAAAAAAATCGCAATAATCGTTTATCGGTTGGTTTGCCCAAAATTTATAGCGTTTACAAAATAGGGGATAGTTTTTTTGCTTTTTTATTTTTTTTACTACTAATGGCGGCGATCACAATTTTTTTCGTGACTGCGACATTATGGCGGACACTTCGGACAATTTTGACACATTTTTGGGACAATTGTCATTTCACAGCAAAAAATGCATTTAAATTGCATTCTTTATTGTGAAAATGACAGTTGCAGTTTGGGAGTTAACCACAGGGGGCGCTGTAGGAGTTTACTTTGTGTGTGTTTACTAGTGTAGGGGGGTGTGGCTGTAGGAATGACGTCATCGATCGTGTCTTCCCTATAAAGGGAATGACGCGATCGATGCGCCGACACAGTGAAGCACGGGGAAGCCGTCTTTACACACCGCTCTCCCCGTTCTTCAGTTCCGGGGAGCGATCGCGACGGAGCGGCTATAAACAAATAGCCGCGGCGTCGTCCCGGATCGCTCCCCGAGCGGACCCGACCTCCGCATGTACCGGGGGGGGGGGGGTCCCGATCGGACCCCCCAGGCACGTACAGGTATGTGATTGTGCCTGTCCGTG